>NC_138129.1:10522421-11122421 GCF_964188305.1 Podarcis bocagei | reverse complement strand
ATCAGGGGCAGACCTTGGTAATATGGCACCCAGTACAAGGCCAAAATTTAATGTCGCCTCAGCCTTCAAGCTGCTTTCCCAAAGCTGGGGAAGTGTGGGCTCTACAGTCCTGCCCCCTTCCCAAAGCCTAGTTAGTGATCTCCCAGCTTTGGGAAGGAGATGGGAGGGCTCTAGGACTCTGCCAGAGCCAAGTGCCCCTTCCCATAGCCTGGCAACTTGCTACCTGAAGCAAGTGCTTACAGTTCTAGGCTTTGGGGAAGAGGTGGGAAGCCGCTCCCTCAGCTCGGCGCCTTGTGCGAGGGAACCAGTCATGCTGCTTGTTGTGTACTGAGTTGAATAGGATCCAAAATGCAGCAGTCTGATTGGTCCTAGAACAATAGGATCCAAAATGCAGCAGTCTGATTGGTCCTAGAACAATAGGATTCAGAATGCAGCAGTCTGATTGGTCCTAGAGCAATGCAGCAGTATGATTGGTCTGCAGGAGCCACCCAATCCAGCTCCAGATGGAAGTGAATCCACAACCTGATTGGCCTACAGGAGAATCCCGGAATTAGCCAATCACGGGCAGCCCATTGTGTAAATAATGTATATAAAGCAGATACTTTGGGGAAACTTTCATTCTTCCTCACCACTATGAGCCAAATAAAGAGCATGAAATCCACTCTCGACTCTGAGTATATTTCACTGCTCTAAATCCATCTCTGCCACAATGTACTGACATAGTGCTGCTCCAAGACATCACAGATAATCAAAATGGCGGCCATCCAGAGCTCTTCAGAGTTCCAGGAAAGTGGGACTAGGACAGTCACCCTTGGCAGCTGCCCAAGGAATGGATGTTGTCTGTGGATGCCAGGAACAGTTTGTACACTACACAGGTTCAGAGCCTGAGGCAGGAAACCCTTCGTCTGACTTCTGCCATGAAACCACTTAAGTGGCTTTGGGGAAATGTCCACCTCGCCATCTCAGCCTTGCACCTGCGATACGGGGACAGCTGTTGTGGTCTACCTTACAAGGGTGTTGCTAGGAGAGATGTATGTCGAGCATTTTGAACCCCCTGAAGTGCGACATCAGTATGATATTTTTATTTATTTATTTGTCCCTGGCAATGCCGCCTGGTTCTTGGATGGATGGTACCTGTTTCCAGTGAGGTTTGGCGCACTTGCTGAAGGGTTTGTCTCCCTGGGCCTGCCTTATCAGGTGTTTTCATCTCGAGATAAGTCTTTTGTGCAGCTGTCTCTTCACACCCTCCAATTCCTCCCCTGCCTTGCCAAGAAATATAAACCCGGCCTGCTCATGACTCTTGAGAGAGACGATTATGAAAGATTTTAATCAGATGCCCTCCTCTTCTCTTCTTCTCCATTCCCAGTTTCAGAAAATTCTCCTCCCTTTGGCTCGGTTTAACCCAGGCTTGCAGGCCTCCTTGTTAGACACTCTCAGCCACCCTTCAGTATTTGCTTATCCATCTTTCCATCTATATTTCCTGCTGGGTTCTGCTTATTTTTACATGTTTGCCTAAGTGTTTATTCTTTTGGAAAGCCTTCCGTTCTGTGCATGGCATCTTCCTGGCAACCCCCTTCTCCAGCTTTCTATATCCATGCCCCCCCCCCTCGTGAGGGGACGGGAGGGATTAACTCTGGATTTATTTCAATTTTAATCTCCCTGGCTGTTTATTAAACAATCTCCCCATTTATCTGCAGACCATTT
This sequence comes from Podarcis bocagei, assembly GCF_964188305.1. Lineage (NCBI taxonomy): Eukaryota > Metazoa > Chordata > Lepidosauria > Squamata > Lacertidae > Podarcis > Podarcis bocagei. The sequence continues at coordinate 11,120,717 of NC_138129.1, read as the reverse complement.
TCTTTACATTATAAAATTTCAATCAAAATTCCTTCAGGCAATCTTGCGTCCCCCCTTCCTGTGATCTCTAAATCGTATTTATGCTCAACTTTGACCCCGCCTGGCTGGCTTCCCAGGAGCAGCTTCAAGGAAGCTTAAGAGTGTATTATAGGCTGCTTCCTGAGAACTCAAGAGTCCTAAAATGGGTGAGCAGTGGTATGTCTGAGGGGGGATTTGAACTCATGGCTATACTGATCAACCAAAGACTCTGTGGAAAGTTCATTTCTCTGGGCTGGCATCCCAGGCCATCAAAATATTCTCTTGGGCAGGAGAACATTGGTTTCCTTATTTATTACATTTATATCTCGCCATTCCTCCAAGAAGCTCATTGGGGCATAAAGGGCCATTCCTCCCCCAAATTGCATCCTCACAACAACCCTGTAAGGTATTCTAGGCTGAGATACAGTGATTGTATAAAGTCAGTCAGTTGCTTCATGCTGGAATGAAGATTTGAACCAGGGTTTCTACAGCTGTAGTCCAATGCTCCTCTAAACCCAGGTGTGAGGAACATCAGGCCCAGGGGGTAAATGCAGTCCTCTAGCCCCCAGGACTCTTTCCTACAGGGCTGACCCAATAAAATTTGGCACCCTAGGCGGACATCAGAGTAGTCAATGGCTGGACCAGGGAGGTGGAACAACATGGAGCAAATGGAATGTTTTTGGAAGAAGGAAATTTGTCAGTTGGACTACAGTGCAGCTTGTAGGAAATAGCTTTAGTAGGACTGAACTCTGATTAATTGGGCAACCCTTTTTTTTTAAAGAAATGAAAGTTAACTTTCTTTAATATAGGTCAATAGGAAAAATGTAAAAGAAAAATAGAAGGGATATATCCTTGACCGCCTTCTCCTAGGAAAGGAAGCACCTCTTCAAAGATGGCATCCGCTGCAAGATATGGATGCACATTGCCAAAAAATACAGTATCCCCTTTGCTTCAAAAGTGTTATGTACGTTGTAGGGAAATGCATGCTGATTGACTTGATTAACTAGTTAAAATCATGTTGATTCTTCAGCGAAGAGGTCTTTAATGAACCCATCAAATATCTGAATGACTATAGGTAGGAGATGGCCCTCTGTTGCTCCAGAAGGTCGATCTTGAATCAATGGGTGCAAATGTTAGGGGGTGAGAGTTTTGCTAAACACTTGGGGGGAAGGTCCTAACCATAAGAGGTGCTTGGCAGTGGAGAGGACCACCTTGGTGTGGGGTGAGCTGTCCTATCCTGGAGGCAATTAAGCAGAAGCTGCATGGCTGTATCTCAAGGATTCTGTTGTTGCGTCCTGCATTGCCAGATCCTGCACTGAGCATGAGATTGGACTTGATGACTTGTCTGCTCACCTTTCAACTCTGTGGGTGCTATTCAAAGTTTTATGCAGCGTGGGCCCACTGAAATGAATGAACATGACTAAATGAGGTCCATTCATATCAATAGGTCTAGTGAAACTTTGTTGAAACCATTCCAGGATTCTACTTTTGTTTCATCAAGACTTTGGGTTCTTTTGCTAAACGAGTAGAATTATTACCTGCTTTGGAATTGGAGCACCTTCCCCAACCTGGTGCCCTCCAGATGTTTTGGAGTATAACTCATAGAATCGTAGAGTTAGAAGGGACCCCAAAGGTCATCAAGTGAAAACCCCTGCAATGCAGGAACTCCCATTAGCTCCAGCATATACTCACTGCCAAACAATGCTTGAATGGACTTTGAGAAGCAGAAGACAGAGACCGTATCAAACACATTTTTTCAATGGGCATCACTGGAAAAAAATGATCTCTTTCAGCTTCTGCCTTCTGGAAGAAGGTACAGGGTTATAAAGACTAGGACTAGCCGCCTGAGAAACAGTTTCTATCCAAATGCGATTTTGGTTTTAGATGCAGTGTAAGGTAGTCTTTGGGACGTGGGTGGCGCTGTGGGTTAAACCACAGAGCCGAGGACTTGCCGATCAGAAGGTTGGCGGTTTGAATCCCCACAACGGGGTGAGCTCCTGTTGCTCAGTCCCTGCTCCTGCCAACCTAGCAGTTCAAAAGCATGTCAAAGTGCAAGTAGATGAATAGGTACCACTGCAGCGGGAAGGTAAACGGCATTTCCATGCGCTGCTCTGGTTCACCAGAAGTGGCTTAGTCATGCTGGCCACATGACCCAGAAGCTGTACGCCGGCTCCCTCGGCCAATAAAGCGAGATGAGGGCCATAACCCCAGAGTCGGTCAAGAGTGGACCTAATGGTCAGGGGTCCCTTTACCTTTACCTTTAAGGTAGTCTTTGTGTGAGTATATTGGATTCAATTATGAGGTATCAGAGTTTTTAGGGGCTAACCAGGCTGGGATAGCTGGGATAACAGGCTTGTTGGTTTTTGAATGTCTGATGTAGATTTTTTCAATTTTCTTGTTCTGTATGGGCCAATGACAATAAAGATTATCGTATTAGTGATCACTAGTGGAGAAAATGAGACCATGTGTCACCTGAAGGCTGATTATATGAGACCCTTTCCCTTTGCTACCTAAACACAAAACTTCTAACTCCCCTTCCCCGTTTTACACAAGGAGGAGGTGCAGCAACCCCAAAGCGTGGGATCTCTAACCATCTCCAGATTCCTTCCCACCTCTGGTGCGACGTGCCAGGAACTACCGCCCACCTCTCTCTCTCTTGTGGCGCCTACCGATTCCACTCTGAAAACCTCCCTGGTTTATCACAGCTGGGAGAGCTCCTGTGAAGGCCCCTGGTGCCTGCCGCTTGTCAACAAGGCCTCTTATCTTCTCAAAACATTGACTTAACCCTTTGTCTTGCAGCCACATGGAACAATGTGGGGAGAGGGGGAAGGTGGAGTGTGAGGGGTTCTGGGGCCATCCAGGCTGAAAAGCTGCCTCTTGGGAACTTCTATACTTTAAGCACAACATGTCCCGCCTGCCTGGGACAAAACCAATCTTAATTGGGGGGGGGAGGGCTACTGGACATCAAGTCTGTGTATGGACTCTGCCTTTAGAGCATATTCAAAGCACGTTTCCCCCTTCAAAGAATTCTGGGCACTGTCGTTTGTTAACTACCACGCCCAGAACTCTTTTAGATGAAAAATGGGCTTTGGGTGTGCTCTAAAGGTGTCGTGCGCCCACAGTCTGAGTCTTTAGGGATTCCCCAGGAGTGATGACCATGGTGTACTTACAGGAAGTGTCACTACCAGGGGAAACAGGTCTTTTCCAGGTGACCTGTTTATTGAGCGTTCAACCTTGATTTATTTGCAGGGAGGTGAGATGACGCTGGTTATTTATTGAGCATTCGTTTTGATTTGCTTGTGAAAAGGTTAATAATAATAATTATTATTATTTATACCCTGCCCATCTGGCTGGATTTCCCCAGCCACTCTGGGCGGCTCCCAACAGAATATTAAAAACACGATAAAACATCAGTCATTAAAAAGTTCCCTAAACAGGGCTGCCTTCAGATGTCTTCCAAAAGTCAGGTAGTTGTTTATTTCCTTGACATCTGATGGGAGAGTGTTCCACAGGGTGGGTGCCACCACTGTGAAGGCCCTCTGCAACCTCACTTCTCACAGTGAGGGAACGACCAGAAGGGCCTTGGAGCTGGACCTCAGTGTCTGGGCAGAACGATGGGGGTGGAGACGCTCCTTCAGGTATACTGGGCCGAGACCGTTTAGGCTTTAAAGGTCAGCACCAACACTTTGAATTGTGCTCAGAAATGTACTGGGAGCCAGCGTAGGTTAGGCGAAGGGGCATCAAGCAAGGGTTGTCCCACACAATGGAGGTTTTGGGGCTCTCATATTTCAGTGGCACCCTGTGTGATGCTAAAATTTGGCACCCCCACCACTCGTGCTCCGTTCTACATCTACCCTGCGGTTCTGGCAGTCCCTGCCCTAAAACCACCTCTGTTCCACATTTCCCATTGCATTTCCCCTCCTTACTGTGAAAAGTCTGTTCTTTGGTGGGAAGTGGATTAGTTGCACCAGTGTGGTTTAGTGGACAGAGTCTTGGACTAAGACCTGGGAGACCAGGGTTCAAATCCCCACTCGGCCATGAAGCTCACTGAGTGAGCTAGGACCAGCCATCATCTCTCAGCCTAATCTACCTTACCTATGGTGCTACCTATGGAGCTGGAGGAGACTCTTGAGAGTCCCATGGACTGCAAGAAGATCAAACCGATCCATTCTGAAGGAAATCAGCCCTGAGTGCTCACTGGAAGGACAGATCCTGAAGCTGAGGGTCCAATACTTTGGCTACCTCATGAGAAGAGAAGACTCCCTGGAAAAGACCCTGATGTTGGGAAAGATGGAGGGCACAAGGAGAAGGGGACAAGATGGCTGGACAGTGTTCTCGAAGCTACCAGCATGAGTTTGACCAAACTGCGGGAGGCAGTGGAAGACAGGAGTGCCTGGTGTGCTTTGGTCCATGGGGTCATGAAGAGTCAGACACAACTAAACGACTAAACAACAATCTACCTTACAGGGTTTTCATTAGGAAGAAATGGGGAGGGAAACCAAGCATTTTACCTTGAGCTCCTTGGACGATAGTGGATTATAAATGTGGCACCATTATAACAAAGACCTCCAAATCGACTATCGTTGTGCAACCCGAATTTGCTTGCCATTAGCCACTTCACCCTTAAAAGGAGAACGGAGTCATTTTAACAATCCCCTTGATTCCACTTATCCAATATGACAGGATCTCCTGTTTTCCTAAAGCTCTCCTTCTCCGTCTCTCTTTTTTTAACAAGTATTGAGCCTGGTTTCTGATATGAACCAGAGGCCCAAGTGGTAGAACTAAAATGTAAGAGGGTATTTTGCGTGTAATAACCAAAAGGAGTTTGTGAGTCTTATCGCCAGAGATAAGGGACTGGCTCCCGGCCCCCTCTTTCGGACTTGGCTGGCACCATTAAATATACAACTCACCTAAAAGAGAAATGAGGCTGGATTTTCCCTAATCACTCCCTTGTTTCATGTCTCTCCTGCCCCTCTCTCTCCCCTTTTAAATGTGGGAAAGACACATTAAGACATAGGGCTACGATGTGCAATGTTTCGAGGGAGCAGAAGGTGCAATCCAGATCCATTCAACCCAACTGGCATTTGGTCAGTGACATCTACGGGCTGTGTGACTCGCACTCAGGATTTCAAAACAATTGATTACGATTGATTGTGAAGCTTTCAGATCTATTTCGAGAGATGTTATTTAATTAGCTGTTACAGCTCTTACATTGTCCATACGTTAAGAGTAGAAGCATGATTGATGTTGTGTTTGTACGATGTCAGGCAGGCCCAAGCTATTTGTAGAGTAAGTCATAGACTTTCATCTTCGATGAATATTTGTGAAAGTGCTTTTCTCCTTGCCCCCATGATCAAGCTGCTGAAAGCCCACTGAGAGCCCACTATTTGCAATAAAGAAAAAGAGAGCGCTGTGTTACCATTATGCTAAGCATTTCTAAAGTCTAGAGACTAGTATGGTGTAACCACTTCACCTAATATTATCTATGTATTTATTGATTATTATTTATTGAATATCTAATCTGAACTTTCCAAAACAATACATGAATCAGGACACAGCCATCCTTCCAAATTGCCAGATTTATTTATTGATTATATTTATTAAATTTGAATAGCACCCTTCATCTGAAGATTGCAGGGCGGTTCAAAATGTAAAAAGAGACAAAATGAGAATATAAAATATTGAACAAAAACAAAAACAAGCCAAGAACCTCCCCTCCCACAATCACATTTTAAAGGACATAGAATGTTAATCGGCCAAAGGCCTGGTTCTAAAGAAACGTTTAAAGATGTATTATGAAGGCACCAGGCAAGCCTCCCTGAGGAGGGCATCCCTCAAATGGGGAGCCACCACAGAACAGGCCCATTCTTGTGTTGCCACCCTCCTGGTCTCTTGTGGAGAAGACACGCAAAGAACGCCAACAGATGATGATCGCAGGGTTTGGGTTGGTTCATATGGGGAAAGATAGTCCTGGAACGTGTCCAGAGGAGGGCAAACAAAATGGTCAAAGGCCTGGAAACGATGCCTTATGAGGAACGGCTAAGGGAGCTGGGCATGTTTAGCCTGGAGAAGAGGAGGTTAAGGGGTGATATGATAGCCATGTTCAAATATAGAAAAGGATGTCACATAGAGGAGGGAGAAAGGTTGTTTTCTGCTGCTCCAGAGAAGCGGACACGGAGCAATGGAGCCAAACTACAAGAAAGAAGATTCCACCTAAACATTAGGAAGAACTACCTGACAGTAAGAGCTGTTCGACAGCGGAATTTGCTGCCAAGGAGTGTGGTGGAGTCTCCTACTTTGGAGGTCTTTAAGCAGAGGCTTGACAACCATATGTCAGGAGTGCTCTGATGGTGTTTCCTGCTTGGCAGGGGGTTGGACTCGATGGCCCTTGTGGTCTCTTCCAACTCTATGATTCTATGATTCAATGATTCAATGATTCAAAGTACTGCAGGAATACAGTTAATACAGATTTTACAAAACAGTTCTCCAGACAAGTTAAAAGGTAAAGGGACCCCTGACCATGACCGACTCTGGGGTTGCGGTGTTCATCTCGCTTTATTGGCTGAGGGAGCCGGCGTACAGCTTCCGGGTCATGTGGCCAGCATGATTAAGCCGCTTCTGGCAAACCAGAGCAGTGCACGGAAACGCCGTTTACCTTCCTGCCAGAGCGGTACCTATTTATCTACTTGCACTTTGACGTGCTTTCGAACTGCTAGGTTGGCAGGAGCTGGGACCGAGCAATGGGAGCTCACCCCGTCACGGGGATTCGAACCGCCGACCTTCTGATCGGCAATCCCTAGGCTCTGTGGTTTAACCCACAGCGCCACCCACGTCCCAAAAGAGGCGTGTGCACACAAATGAATATACCAGGATAATGTGTACATAAAAATGGATATATTAGTAAAAAAATAAAAAACCTACAAAAGTGCATTATATATGGGAATATTGGTTTGCAAGCATGTCCATATTAAGCAAAATTGCATACAAAAACATGTATATGAAGAGAAATCAGTTCTAAAATGCGGGTGGAATTTCTTTTCATCACAATGATGTGGAAATGTGCAGGACTGAATTAAGATGGGAGAAATGAGGATTTGAGAGAAACCAATATGGATGAATTCTCATTTTTGGAGACACCCATTTCCCCCGCTCAGCTGACCTGTTGAAACAACCAGACATCAAACTGTTCAAAGGGAAAAATAGTTCTTCATAACATAATCGTTGGGTTTTTAAGACTGGCGTTGCTGAACTGGCTGGTGAAACTGGCTGTCAGGTGGCAACTGGGCATTGTCAATGCGGTCAGAGTGAGTGGCGTTCCCACACGTCCACTGCGGTGGAAGACATGACCGCATTGGGAATATATCCCAAGACAATCACAGTAGGAAAAATCTCACATGCTTGGGCAACGCCAGGAGGGCACCTGGTAAGGATCACTCATCGCCGCCAGCCCTCGATCCGATTCAGCGTTACCTTTTCAGGCTTTCGGAGATAATGGAAGCTGGCAAGCCTGTTGGTTTTAATCAGTTCAAGGCAAGGCTGAGCAATATAAATGACTCTCCCGGGAGAAGACAGGATTCCGCATTCCAAATGGGTATGATCAAATGCATTACTCTAATTTTAAAGCCAGGGAATTGGGGGGTGGGGAGTTTGTGCGCGGTGTACTGAGTTTTGAAGTGAAACTATAAGGCGGCTCTCCCACCCCAATTCAGCACCTGAAGTTTGGTTCCCTCATATCTCATGCCTTGTATGAATATTGCAAAAGCAGAAGAAAAAGTAGAAGGGATCCTTTTAAAAAGCCAAGCATACATGATGGAATCATGTGCCCTGTTCAGAAGTTTGTTAATTGTATCTGCGAAAGGCCTGAACACAGAAGACTTGATTTCCAATCATTCTGCAGAGGACCAGGACTGCAACTGAATAATGAGAAGTTACTTTTCCTCCTGATATTTTCATACCAGCCCAAAGTGCAATGCATTTGTTTTTCAAAATGCTGACTTTTTGTTGTTTGTTCCAGTTATAATTCCAGTTCCTTTATATTATTGGCTATTATTGTTGTTCAAGATAATGGAAGGAAACAACAGATGGAGAGAAGTTCCACAGGTCTCCTTTTTGAACTGGGGTAGTCAACGTGGTCCCTTCCAGATGTTGCAGGACTGCAACTCCCTTCACCCCTGACCATTGACCATGCTGCCTGAGGCTGATGGGAGTTTGAGTCCAACAGCACCTCAAGGGCACCACATTGGATACCCATGTTATAGAACTACAATTCCCAGGACTCCAGTGGAGGAGAAACCATGGCAGATATACCAATCTAAGTTTGAGCAGCTAGCTTTTAGCAGTGTGATACTGGTAATACGTATGACTTGTAATATTATCCCTAAGATTCCTAGGTCTATATTTGTTCTTAGCACCTCATCATTTCTTTCGGGGCTTTGCATTGTCTTGAATCTTGTAAAATGTAAGGTTCAGCCAACAGTCTCAGTCAGAGATGTTCTTTTTTCTTTTTTTAAAAGTCCCAAGAAAATTTTATGAAGCACAGACAAAGCTAGATCCTGTGCCTGCTGCATCCAGATCTTGAGAAGGCACAGATGAACATGCCAGACATGATTTCCTTAATATCAGACAGAGCTGAATCTTGTTATTGATAAACCGGGCCCATTCAGCAAATCTCAATTCACTGCTGTGTTGTGTTGGAGGAACACACTTTCAATTTGGCTGTAAACCAAAAGTGACAAAGGGTATAATGCTTTTCCTTAAAAACAGCTCAAAAACTTCTCCCCTTTTTTGCAAATTTGCCAGAAATAAATCGACAGCTTTTCTGTCTGGATTTTCACTGTCCGAAATATTGCAACCCTAAGCTAAGAGGTCCCATCATTTCCTGCTTGCAAAAAAAGAAAAAGAAAAGTCTATTGTTTAGAACAAGGATAAAGAGCCTCTGATCCATTGAATGTTGTTGGACTGCAACTTCCAACATCCCTGAGTATTAGCCATGCTCGCTGGGGCTCATGGGAGTTAGAGACCAACAACATATTGAAAATTGCAGGTTTGCAGACTCTGGTTTAGGGCCAATCTTTCAGTCTTAAACATGTGGTGCTTGTTGAAGCCACATGCAACTTTTAAAAAAAAATCAACACAGGTTGTTTAAAGGTAAAGGTAAAGGGACCCCTGACCATTAGGTCCAGTTGTGGCCGACTCTGGGGTTGCGGCGCTCATCTTGTTTTATTGGCCGAGGGAGCCGGCGTACAGCTTCTGGGTCATGTGGCCAGCACGACTAAGCCGCTTCTGGCGAACCAGAACCACGCACGGAAACGCCGTTTACCTTCCCGCCGGAGCGGTACCTATTTCTCTACTTCCACTTTAACGTGCTTTCAAACTGCTAGGTTGGCAGGAGCAGGGACCAAGCAATCGGAGCTCACCCCGTCACAGGGATTCAAACCGCCGACCTTCTGATTGGCAAGTCCTAGGTTCCGTGGTTTGACAAACAGTGCCACCCACGTCCCATAACAGGTTGTTTAGGTATACTGTATTTATAAATTGCTTCTTGCAACAAAACAAATACCAAAGCAAGTTTTTCTCCTTTTCTTTTCAAGATCATTTATCTGAAAGAAAAACAATGCACTATGATGTAATTTTCTAGAGAAGAAAATACAAGAAATTTACAAGTCACATCATGACCTCCTCAAAGAATAAAGCGTTCCAGAATTCATGTACTGTCACTGTTGTGTCTTTTTGTATTTTTTTCCTGGATGCATATGTAATCAGGTTACAACAGGTGATGTAAAATGATTGTTCTTTCTTTTCCTTGCATAACCTGGGTTTTATGTGTAATTTTCTCTGCCATTGTTAATGTACAAGTTGTTCTATACCATGCTGGTGAGTTTAGAAGAAGAAGAAGAAGAAGAGTTTGGATTTGATATCCCGCCTTTCACTCCCTTTAAGGAGTCTCAAAGCGGCTAACATTCTCCTTTCCCTTCCTCCCCCACAACAAACACTCTGTGAGGTGAGTGGGGCTGAGAGACTTCAAAGAAGTGTGACTGGCCCAAGGTCACCCAGCAGCTGCATGTGGAGGAGCGGAGACGTGAACCCGGTTCCCCAGATTACGAGACTACCGCTCTTAACCACTACACCACAGGTTATTCATGTTTTTTTCCACCACCGAATGATAGTTTGTCTAGCCACAAAATTAAGTATTTAGACTTCATATCCTTATTCTGTCCTGTAAACACAGAAAACACAAATAATTCTGGATTATGTTAATTTAGAATCCCAGATTTCTTAGCCACATCCTTGTGGTTGATTCTGTAGTTGCCACTAGACTTGGTGAAGACAGGGGAAAACAACTGCCATGAGGTCACAGGGGTAAACAAGTGTATTTTTTCCAGGTTTTAAGTGCAAAGCAAAGTTCATTGCCAAAGTGTGGGTTCATAAAATAAACAACAATCACAATTAGGCATTCAGTTTATGTTTCTTTCTAACCCTTGCCCGTATTGCAGCTACTGATGGCTTCCCATTGGATTGAGAAGGGCTTTATGGTCTGCTGTGCTACCATAAATAAACTTTAATTTCCCATTATTAACCCCCACAGAATGACTGCTACCTTGATGATAATTAACACTGCTGCTTGTTGGCACTGCACTTTGGTTTATGACGGTGTGTTTTTGGCGCACGAGGGAAAACCTTTGAACTCGTTTTACAGATCCTCTGAAGGACATTCCTGGGTCTCTTGAGAAGGAAGTTTAACCCTCCTGACTCTATGTGCAATAGATAACCTGGTTCTGAGGGCAGGTGAAACCGCTGTTGCTGATTCAAATGCCCTGCTTCTCGCAGAGTGCACTCCTCTTGTGCTTCAGAAAACACCTGGAAAGTTGTGCTTGGTGCAAAGTTTCTCCCACGCCACAGCCTCCTGGCATGTTGAAATCTTGCAGGCCAGCGAGTACAATTTGATATGCCAGCACTGGGAGACAGTGGAGGAGTGTGCCTTTGGGGGTGAGGTCAAGCTGTTGGAAGGCTTCAGCACCTGCTGTGGCAGAAGAGACTGATAAAGGAGAGACATGTTTTGTTGCAGGTTGAATCCTGACAAGACAGAAGTACTGTTTTGGGGGAACAGGAGGTGGGCAGGTGTGGAGGACTCCCTGGTCCTGAATGGGGTAACTGTGCCCCTGAAGGACCAGGTGTGCAGCCTGGGAGTCATTTTGGACTCACAGCTGTCCATGGAGGTCAATTCTGTGTCCAGGGCAGCTGTTTACCAGCTCCATCTGGCACGCAGGCTGAGACCCTACCTGCCTGCGGACTGTCTCGCCAGAGTGGTGCATGCTCTAGTTATCTCCCACTTGGACTACTGCAATGCGCTCTATGTGGGGCTACCTTTGAAGGTGACCCGGAAACTACAACTAATCCAGAATGTGGCAGCTAGACTGGTGGCTGGGGGCTGCCGCCGAGACCACCTAACACCAGTCTTGAAAGACCTACATTGGCTTCCAGTACGTTTCTGAGCACAATTCAAAGTGTTGGTGCTGACCTTTAAAGCCCTAAACGGCCTCGGTCCAGTATACCTGAAGGAGCATCTCCACCTCCATCATTCTGCCCAGACACTGAGGTCCAGTGCCGAGGGCCATCTGGCGGTTCCCTCACTGCGAGAAGCCAAGTTACAGGGAACCAGGCAGAGGGCCTTCTCGGTAGTGGCACCCGCCCTGTGGAACGCCCTCCCACCAGATGTCAAAGGGAAAACAACTACCAGACTTTTTAGAAGACATCTGAAGGCAGCCCTGTTTAGGGAAGCTTTTAATGTTTAACAGACCACTGTATTTTAATATTTTGTTGAAAGCCGCCCAGAGTGGCTGGGGAAACCCACCCAGATGGGAGGGGAATGTATAATTAATTAATTAATTAATTAATTAATTAATTAATTATTGCAGATGGGGCAGATGAAGGCATCCACTTGTGCACAGCAGATAAACCTTGGCATTTCTTCTCTCTGCGCTCTTCTTCCTAGAGGTCATGTGATCTCTCTCACAGACTAAGGCAACTCATGCCGTATGCCAATCAGGTTGAGTTTATAACTCGTAAGCTGTTGCTGCCTGTGTTGTTTTTGCAGTGCTGAAGTGACCCCTCCAATATTAAGATTCATCAGCATCATTTTTAAAGCAGCATGATCAACCAAGTTTCTAGCCCTCTGGGCTGTGAAGATATGTTTGAAAGCACCTAGTGAAATATCAGGCTTGGGTTGAGGTTGCTGAGCAGGAATACTAGTGAGCAGAAGAACATAGGAAGCTATGATACATTAAGTGTGACCATGGGCCCATCTAGCTGAGTATGCCCTACACTGACTGGCAGCAGCTCTCCAAAGCTTCACACAGGGAGTCTTTTTTCAGCCATACCTGAGGCATCAGAGATTGAACCTGGAACATTTTGCATGAAAAGCACCTGCTGTTCTACTATGCTGTGGCCCTTCCCCTAGATTTCTATTCTGTCCTTGGTTTTTCCCCATCCCAAGGCTAACGGAGGCAGAACAGCTTATGCAAAATAACCATAAAAGCAAATGTACTTAATATTCACAATTTTCATAACTAATATTCATAATATTCATAATTAAACATGCCAGAACATTTTTTGTTGGCAGCGCTCTACATCAGCATACAGTTAGGACAGGAATGGGGAACATGTGGCCTTCCAGATGTTTCTGGATTCAAGATTTGATTATCCTCCACCATTGGTTATGCTGGCCAAGGCTGGTGGGAGTTGGAAGTCTCCCGTTATGGTCAATAGTCAGTACAATCCCTTTGTAAGGATTGCACCACATTTTTTTTTTAAAAAACAACAATTTAAAAAAAGGATTGCACCACACACCACATCATTGCACCCATGTCCCTATATAATAAACAAGAGGATTTGTGTGTCTAGTTGTGTGGGAGTTTTAGGCTGGCAGGATCCAGTGAAGACAAATCAAAGTCAGGTTAAAGCACAGAGCAGGCAAGAACAGGACCTTGGACAGCTCCAAAGAGGAGGGAAAGTGCTCTCATTGTAAGGCAACTACAGGAAGATGTTGTCCCAGCAGGGAGTAAGAGCCTATGGAAGCCGTATGTTGGCTGATCAGACCTGCAGTGACCTAAGTGCCACCTGCCTGGAAGAACTGGCTGGGTAGTTAATAACAATAACAACAATAACAATAACAATAACAATAGCAATAGCAATAGCAATAGCAATAGCAATAGCAATAGCAATAGCAATTTATTTATTTATACCCCCCGCACATCTGGCTGGGTTTCCCCAGCCACTCTGGGTGGCTTCCAACCAAATACAGTGATACCTCTGGTTACGTACTTAATTCGTTCCGGAGGTCTGTTCTTAACCTGAAACTGTTCTTAACCTGAAGCACCACTTTAGCTAATGGAGCCTCCAGCCGCCGCCGCCGCAGCTGCGTGATTTCTGTTCTCATCCTGAAGCAAAGTTCTTAACCCGAGGTACTAGTTCTGGGTTAGTGGAGTCTGTAACCTGAAGCGTATGTAACCTGAAGCGTATGTAACCTGAAGCGTATGTAACCTGAGGTACCACTGTATTAAAAACAATACAGCATCAGACATTAAAAACTTCCCTAAACAGGGCCGCCTTCAGTTGTCTTTTAAAAGTAAAATAGTTGTTTATTACTTTGACATCTGAAGGGCAGGCGTTCCACAGGGTGGGCGCCACTACCGAGAAGGCCCTCTGCCTGGTTCCCTGTAACCTCACTTCTTGCAGTGAGGGAACCGCCAGAAGGCCCTCGGTGCTGGACTTCAGTGTCCAGGCTGGATGATGGGGGTGGAGATGCTCCTTCAGGTATGCAGGACCGAGGCTGTTTAGTTAAAGGGACCTTGTCTTGTTTAGCTTTCTTTGACTTATGTAAGGCTGGAAAGATATAGAGGCACTGCAGGGGAGTCTGAGGATGGCAGTGTTGTACCCTCTGGTCAGTAGGGCTCAGAATAAAGCAAGTATTCAGCATTCTTTTAAACCTGTGACCAAGAAACGAAATCCAGGATGAGGTTTGGTACTTCACAGCTTGGTTTTCTTGTTTTCTTGTTTCTTGTTTCTTTTCTTTTTTAAATAAAGATCTTTATTGATTTAAAATACTATCATACAAATACATTACATATGGTTACAACAGAGTTTCACACGAAAATGAAAAAAGAATAACAAGAATAAAAATAAAAAGCAAAAAAGATTTAACATTAAAATAAAAGAATATCATCTGAATGATGTCAGACTAACCTGATCTCATTTTTTGACAGATTTACAAGCCTGGTAGATGAAGGGAACGCAGTGGATGTAGCCTACCTTGATTTCAGCAAGGCATTTGACAAGGTGCCCCATGATATTCTTGTAAAGAAGCTGGTAAAATGCGGTCTTGACTATGCTACCACTCAGTGCATTTGTAACTGGCTGACTGACCGAACCCAAAGGGTGCTCATCAATGGTTCCTCTTCATCCTGGAGAAGAGTGACTAGTGGGGTGCCACAGGGTTCTGTCTTGGGCCCGGTCTTATTCAACATCTTTATCAACGACTTGGATGATGGACTCAAGGGCATCCTGATCAAATCTGCAAATGACACCAAACTGGGAGGGGTGGCTAACACCCCAGAGGACAGGATCACACTTCAAAACGACCTTGACAGATTAGAGAACTGGGCCAAAACAAACAAGATGAATTTTAACAGGGAGAAATGTAAAGTATTGCACTTGGGCAAAAAAAATGAGAGGCACAAATACAAGATGGGGGACACCTGGCTTGAGAGCAGTACATGTGAAAAGGAGTCTTGGTTGACCACAAACTTGACATGAGCCAACAGTGTGACGCGGCAGCTAAAAAAGCCAATGCAATTCTGGGCTGCATCAATAGGAGTATAGCATCTAGATCAAGGGAAGTAATAGTGCCACTGTATTCTGCTCTGGTCAGACCTCACCTGGAGTACTGTGTCCAGTTCTGGGCACCACAGTTCAAGAAGGACACTGACAAACTGGAACGTGTCCAGAGGAGGGCAACCAAAATGGTCAAAGGCCTGGAAACGATGCCTTATGAGGAACAGCTAAGGGAGCTGGGCATGTTTAGCCTGGAGAAGAGGAGGTTAAGGGGTGATATGATAGCCATGTTCAAATATATAAAAGGATGTCACATAGAGGAGGGAGAAAGGTTGTTTTCTGCTGCTCCAGAGAAGTGGACACGGAGCAATGGATCCAAACTACAAGAAAGAAGATTCCACCTAAACATTAGGAAGAACTTCCTGACAGTAAGAGCTGTTTGACAGTGGAATTTGCTGCCAAGGAGTGTGGTGGAGTCTCCTCCTTTGGAGGTCTTTAAGCAGAGGCTTGACAACCATATGTCAGGAGTGCTCTGATGGTGTTTCCTGCTTGGCAGGGGGTTGGACTCGATGGCCCTTGTGGTCTATTCCAACTCTATGATTCTATGAATATCGATTGTATTATCATATCTTGACCAATAAAGTCTTCTGGAACAATCATTTTCATTGTATTTTTAAAAAATATCTTGATTTTATCGCACAGTTTATTTTATAGCTTTTTCTGCATATTCTTCTAAGATATTTTTCCCAATTATTTATTATACACAAGTATCATTCAATTCTGCCAGGATAGTTTCATTTTTACAGTGTGATCTTATATACTCCTTGAATAATATCCATTCTCTATATACTTTTTGATTTAGGGCTCCCCTAACTTTTCCAGTCAGCTCTGCTAAATGAAGATACTCTACCATGAGTGTTTGCCAGTCTATTATTGTTGGTACAGAACTATATCACAGCTTGGTTTTCAATCACTGTGAACATTAGAGTCCAGGAGCCAATCTGACTCTGCACCTTTACTTCCTTAGTTCCTTAGTGGCAAAGTACACATACTTTGCATACAGAAGGTCCCAGGTTTAGTTCTTAGTATCTCCAACTGAAAAGGGTCAGGGAGCAGCTGAATGGATAGACCTTTGCAAAAGACCCTAGGGAGTCTGCTGCCAGTTAGAATGGATGATACTGGTTTAAGACAGGCAAGCTGTATAGTTTTAGACAGACAAGTGCCTCAATAAGAGCAAGCGTTGCATGTTTCCAGTTAAATAGATTTGTTATTAGATGGTGCATTTCATGCTGTGCTGGACTGCTTTTTCTTTATACAAGTAACTTTTTAAGGAGGCAAATGGACTGAGGTAGATAGATGTTGTATCCTTCGCTTGCATTATTGGACTGTTTGTCATCCTTAATACATTTGGAAACAGTGGTGAAGCTGTGAAGTTGCACTGGTATTTTATTCATCCAGATATATAATAGAATCAAAGAACTGTAGAGTTTGGAAGGGACCTCAAGGTTCATCTAGTCCATGGGTAGGCAAACTAAGGCCCGGGGGCTGGATCCGGCCCAATCGCCTTCTCAATCTGGCCCACAGACAGTCCGGAAATCAGCGTGTTTTTACATGAGTAGAATGTGTCCTTTTATTTAAAATGCATCTCTGGGTTATTTGTGTGGCCTGCCTGGTGTTTTTACATGAGTAGAATGTGTGCTTTTATTTACAGTGGATGCTCAGGTTGCGAACATGATCTGTGCAGGATGCGCGTTTGCAACCTGCAGAGTTCGCAACCTGCAGCGGCGCATCTGTGCATGCACGGGTTGCAATTCAGAGCTTCTGTGCATGTGCAAAGTGCGATTTAGTGCTTCTGCACATGTGCTACCCAAAACCCAGAAGTAACCAGTTTTGGTACTTCTGGGTTTCAGCGGGTCTGTAACCTGAAAAAACGCAACCTGAAGCGTCTGTAACCCGAGGTATGACTGTAAAATGCATCCCTGGGTTCTTTGTGGGGCATAGGAATTAGTCATTTCACCCCAAAAAAATATAGTCCAGCCCCCCACAAGGTCTGAGGGACAGCAAACTGGCCCCCTGCTGAAAAAGTTTGCTGACCCCTGATCTAGTCCAACCCCCTGCAATGCAGGTATCTCAGCTAAAGCATCCATGACAGATGACCATCCAACCTCTGCTTAGAAACCTCCAAGGAGGAAGAGCCTACAAGCTCCCGAAGGAGACCATTCCAATGTTGGACAGCTCTTATGGTCAGAAAGTTTCTCCTGATGTTTAGTTGGAATCTCCTTTCTTGTAACTTGAAGTCATTGGTTCAAGTCCTCCCCTCCAGAGCAGGAAAAAACAAGTGTGCATCTGTTTGCTACCTTTTTTCCAGGACTAACTTCAAGTGGGTCAAGTGGTCTCCCATCCAGGCGGTGACCAGGCTCGGACCTGCTTAGCTTTAGCAAGCTTGCTGTACAGTGGTACCTCGGGTTAAGTACTTAATTCGTTCCGGAGGTCCATTCTTAACCTGAAACTGTTCTTAACCTGAAGCACCACTTTAGCTAATGGGGCCTCCTGCTGCTGTTGTGCTGCCGGAGCATGATTTCTGTTCTTATCCTGAAGCAAAGTTCTTAACCTGAAGCACTACTTCTGGGTTAGTGGAGTCTGTAACCTGAAGAGTATGTAACCTGAGGTACCACTGTATATCCTGTGCTTTCTAACTGGGGACCAATGTCCGATTAGTGCAGTAGGGGATGAGTCGTATTTCGGTGGCAGAACATATACCGTATTTTTTGCACCATAACACTCACTTTTTTCCTCCTAAAAAGTAAGGGGAAATGTCTGTGAGTGTTATGGAGGGAATGCCTACAGGTGGCGTGCCTACGGACTTTCCTCCTCTAAAAACTACATGTGTGTTATGGTCGGGTGCGTGTTATAGAGCGAAAAATACGGTAGTTCGGATGCAGAAAGTCTCTGCATCTCAAGTTAAAAGTAATACTGCCAGGGGTGGTGGAGGAAAGAGACCCAGGAAAGCTACTTTCTATAAGAGCAGGCAATAACAGTGGTCTGACTCAGGAAAGACACCTTCATATGTTCTCCTCGTATGTCTACATCTCTCACATACATTAATGTTTGCTACATAAAGTGTTGTTCTGAAGAGCACTGTTGTAGCGAAGGCAAAAAAACTTCCCATAGGTGTGTGCAACATGTTCCTCTCCAAAGAGCCCATTCACTGCCATGATGGGTGTTTTGCTAGTCTTTACTCTGTTGTTGTTTTTTATGTCTTATTGCAGTGTGCACAGAAAATGCAGGGATGCCCTTAGCTCTCACTCTCACTGATTACAATTCCCCTCCCACAAATCAATCAACTAAAGTTTTCAGTTGATTGATTTATTAAGTGGCTGCATTTTTATTTTTATTTTTTTGCTATCTGCGCTCCCTCTAGCTCAGCCTTCCACAGAGCTATTCTGGAATGGGAACAATGCAACTCTGGCTCGAGTCATTACTATGACAAACAGTTATGGCAAGTGAGCACTTGCTGCCAATGTTTTCGCTTTCTTTTAAGTGCAACACATTTCACTCTAAGTGGCTTCGGGGAGGCCAGAGGAACCATTTATAATTAAAACGAGCGGCCCTCAAAAGAAAACAGATACAATTCCAGAAGGTGTTAGCTGCTTATAGCTATAATAAAGCATTCATAATTAATTGAGTGCCCATATAAATATTACAGAACCCTTTAATAATCTGCAGATAACTTTTGAGGCTTGCTGGAGACGGGACGCTGCGGAGGCAACGTTGGTGCGCCTGTGGTGGTGAACATAGAAAACTGCCTTGCACCAGATCAGATTGTTTTGTCTGTCTAGCTTAACATTGCCTGCATTCTGACGGGCAACAGAGCTCCAGGCTTTTTTTGGCAGAGGGTTTTTCCCATCAGCTGCTGCCAGATTATCTTTCAACTGGAGGTTCCAAGGACTGAAACTGGGACTTGTTTTGCGCATGCAGAGCACATTCTCTGCCCCAGGCGTCAGGGAACCTTAGGCCTGGGAAAGCTGTATGCCATTTTAGTTTCCCAGTGTGGCCCCTGACATAGTCTGAGGCATTGGCCAAATCAATGTGGTTCTCCCACCATCAGCCGCAGGTGCCGCCATTTCCATTTTCTTTTTGTTATAACAACTTTATTGAATTTTTAACATATTAAACAATGAGATTCAAAGTTGCCTACAAGAAAATGCAAAACACCAGTCATATGTACAAAATAATAATAATAATAATTTTTATTTATACCCTGCCCTCCCCAGCCAAGACCGGGCTCAGGGCGGCTAACACCAGATATAAAACAATTGATTGAAATACAACTTAAAAAACAAGATTAAAATACAACATTAAAATGCAGCCTCATTTCAGCAGAAACTCCAAAACTTTTTTGGGGATGAAAACGTCAAGTCTTCACCAAGGCTAACTATCCAGACTGGTCCTACGTGGGCCAGAAAAAAGCCAGGGAAGTCCCCAAGTAGGAGTTCCATCACAGAAGGAGAAAAGGAAAGAGGGGGAGGGGATCAAGTTGATTCCAAGCCAAAGGCCAAGCGGAACAACTCTGTCTTACAGGCCCTGCGGAAAGAAATCAGATCCTGCAGGGCCCTGGTCTCATGAGGCAGAGCGTTCCACCAGGCCGGAGCCAGTGTTGAGAAGGCCCTGGTTCTGGTTGAGGCTAATCTGACTTCCTTAGGGCCCAGGACCACTAGGGTGTTACTATTTAGGGACCTTAAGGTCCTCCGTGGGGCATACTGGGAGAGGCATACTGTGGGGCATACCGGAATAACTAAAAAGACCCTTTATCAAATTTATATTAGGCATATTTTATCATTTATCCCCACATAGAAAGGCAGACTCCCCCAACTCCCATCTGGGTGCCCACTTCTCCCAGTTGCTCACCATGAGAGATCCTACCCTGCTTTTCTTGCAGGTACCTCTCACCTCCAGCTATCCCCTTCTTGCGTGTGTCCTCCTTGATTCATCATTTCCATTTTCCACTGCCCCCCGCAACTGACAATTCAGTAGCCATCATTGCTGGGGCTCCAACAATTGCCCAAGGATGCCTTATTCTGCTCCTTCTCTCTGTCTCCAGCACAGGCGCCGACTCCATGGGGCTTGAGGGGGCCCGAGCCCCCTCAAAAATTCGTTTGGGGGGGCTCCGCCCCCCCAATAATCTCCAGCGCCCCTCCAGCAGAGCACCATCGCGGCCCCTCCCCCAGCCCAAAATGCACAGGGGCGGGCTGCATGCCTCCTGCCCTCCCTCCGAGCAAAAGCTCCACCCAATTTCCGCTCCGGAGCTGATTAATAGGTGCAGCACGCTCTCCCCTATTCGCTCACGAGGAGGCGGTGCCACTTTATTTGCATATTCATGAGCTTATTTATTATTCATGAGCTTTCCCGCCCCCCGCCCCCCCCAATATTTTTTATAAGTCCGCGTCCCTGGTCTCCAGTGCTTCTGAGTTTTCAGTTAGCCACCTTCTCAGTGACATTCCATAGACTCTTCTGATGAGCACAGTAATTCCCAGACTGGGGTGCTCTCATCTGCCAGGGGACATTATTTCATAAAGCAATTTGCAACTGCTGTGAGTGCTTAGTATCACCCCACAGAGGAGGGTGCCTGCTACATCTCTGCATGATTTACTGCTCTGGGCCGTTTTCCAATCAGCCTTCACTGGTGTACTTGTGTGTGCATAATCCAATCATTCCTAGCCCAGAGTTTCAGCAGAAGGCTCCCCTTCCCCTTCAGATAAAACTGTCCATTGCATCACTGCTTGAGCTGCGTTTCTGCTCTGAGCTTGCCTCTTCTTAATCAGGAGGCTTGCCCAGAACAATGACTCACATAGGAGCACATTCAATAGGTTCCACTACGAGTGAGTCATTATTCTTCCTTGTGCCAAACAACACACATTAATTGTAGACTTGCGATGAATGTGCCTAGTTTTTAACAGCTGCTCTGAGGGAGCCGGATTAGGGTTGGAGCCATAGCAGAGAGATAGGGGGTGTAAAACTTCCCCCTTGTGCTAGGATCCTGACGACCCTCTCCTGCAAAAGGGAGCCACTAAGATTGTGAAATCTTCCAGCAAAGAGTTGCTCAGCCTCCTTGCTCCTGGTTTTTTGGAAGGATGATTAAGGAGCTCCCCTTTTGGAGAGGTTTTGAGACTGTCCAGGCAATTGGGGAACTGCTTTCTCGAATATTGCACAGTGTTCTTTGTTACTGTTTTAATCTGCGGTTTTAAATTAGGCCCGTCAAAAGGCGGTATAAACAGATTGGGCTGCATCCAATGTACTCTGTCCAGTAGTGTGAGAAATCATGTGCTTGTAGGTGGCTGGGTTTAAATGCTGTGCAGCAGAGGAATCTGATGGAACAGTTGTGCTATTCAAAGTCACTGCAGGACATATTGTACAATCTGTTGTGCAGCAAAGTTACCAGCAGCATCATATGCAACCATGTTCCTCTGGCACAAAATTTTTTGCCAGTGGAACAAGCATTCCATCTAAGGGGCTTTAACTTAGAGCTACGTTGAAAATAACCCATTGCAATGCCATCCAATCCAGACTTCCAGGCACTGAAATGAATGAAGAAGCCTGTGGTGCTAAAAAGCACCGTGGATATGGATGGAGGAGGAATTTGTTTGGTCTTCAATGGCCCCAGGGTTGCTTGCAGTTAGGAACACAACCCCCCCATCAGATTTTGAACTTTTCCATATTTTGTGATGCATTTTTGGTGCACAAAAATACGCGTTTTATCAGAGCTGGTTAGGTGGAGCTCAGCTGAATTATGCAAGGCACCACCACCAACATAGGACGCGGGTGGCACTGTGGTATAAACCACCGAGCCACTTGGGCTTGCCGATCAGAAGGTTGGCAGTTCGAATCCCTGCACGCTTCCATTGCTGTGTCCTTGCTCCTGCCAACCTAGCAGTTCGAAAGCATGCCAGTGCAAGTAGATAAATAGGTACCACTCCAGTGGGAAGGTAAACAGCATTTCCATGCATTCTGGCTTCCATAATGGTGTTCCATTGTGCCAGAAGTTGTTTAGTCATGCTGGCCACATGACCCGGAAAACTGTCTGTGTACAAACACCAGCTCCCTCGGCCTGAAAGCGAGATGAGCACCACAACCCCATAGTCGCCTTTCACTGGACTTAACTGTCCAGGCGTCCTTTACCTTTACTTTTTTACCTAGGAACACTTGAAGCTGCTTTGTACTGAGTCAGACCATTAGGCCTTCTTGCGGAATACTACCTAGACTGATTGGCAGTGACTCACCAAGGTTTCAGGTAATGGACATTTCCAAACCTACCTCAAGATGTTATGGACAGAAGCTGGGGCCTTCTTCTTGCAAGTTGTTCTGCCGCTGAGCTAGAGTTCGCAGAGTTTCTCGGGAAAAGGAGAAGCTGCAAACTGCGGCTTTGTGAAGGAAGTAGGGGTCTCCTAGGATCTCCTAGCAACTCCCAGGTACACGGGTGGTGCTGTGGGTTAAACCACAGAGCCTAGGACTTGCCGATCAGAAGGTCGGCGGTTCAAATCCCCGCGACGGGGTGAACTACCGTTGCTCGGTCCTGCTCCTGCCAACCTAGCAGTTCGAAAGCACATCAAAGTGCAAGTAGATAAATAGGTACCGCTCCAGCGGGAAGGTAAACGGTGTTTCCGTGTGCTGCTCTGGTTTGCCAGAAGCGGCTTAGTCATGCTGGCCACATGACCCGGAAGCTGTACGCTGGCTCCCTCGGCCAATAAAGCGAGATGAGCACCGCAACCCCAGAGTCGGCCACAACTGGACCTAATGGTCAGGGGTCCCTTTACCTTTACCTAGCAACTCCCAGCACCCTTAACAAACTTTAGTTCTCAGGATACTTTGGGGGCAGGAGCCTTAATTGATTTCCGTGAGCCTGAGTGCAGCTAACAGTGGATATCACCCGTAATGTCTAGTTAAGCCCTTCACTTCGAAAGTGGATCCTGCCATGTGAGCAAGGAGGACGACACTGCAAGATGTTTTCCCAACAACATCCTATGCATGGAGTGAAGCCTTCCTGAAGTTTATTGTTCCTTCAAGATGGCCAGGCTATAACTACTCTGCTCCCATTACCAACAGTATCAGAGGCGGCATGTGGACCAAAGTGCAGGTATGATTCAGAGAAGCCACAGGCCGAGTCAGATATGCTGGTTGCAACCCACACATGGATTAATGAAGTTTGACTGGGCTGCCTTGTGTCTGGCTTTGTGTATATGTAAGCGATAACGAACCCCCGAAGTATGTTTGCCTTTGAAAAAGCACATCGCTTGATTGATTGCATCAGGAGCCAACACCAATGTTACATGCTCCGCCACCATGGATTTCAGCATCCTTTGTCTCTCTAATCTTTCAGAAGCCGTGGCCACAGGGCGTTGCCAGTGACGTGGTGAGGAGACTCCAGACAAGCATGGCTTCTTCCAAGGCCTTCGTTTGACTGCCTATGCCCAAACCAGACATGACTTGGAGTTGCATGAAGGGTGAGATTTGATTGGCCCTCTGCAGTTGTCTTCCCAGTCAATATTCCAACCTTCCTGCATGGCGAAAAACTGGGTGGGTGGGGAAGCAACCAACTCCCTCTTCCACCCGCTGACCATCTCCTGCTCAGAGCTGCAACCTCTCCAGCACTGCTTTGGGTTCAAAACAGACAATAAGCCTCAACTTAACTCTGTGCTGGACTGGAGTATACCAATATAACCTTAAGAACAGGCATAGGCAAACTCTGGCCCTCCAGATGTTTGGGACTACAATTCCCATCATCCCTAGCTAACAGGACCAGTGGTCAGGGATGATGGGAACTGTAGTCCCAAACATCTGGAGGGCTGGAGTTTGCCTATGCCTGCTTAAGAAGATAGAGCATAGCTATCAAGACAACTGGGTGGCTATAAGTCATGGATTATTTAGCTGAGATTCCTGCATTGCAGGGGGTTGGACTAGATGAACCTTGGGGGTCCCTTCCAACTCTACAATCCTATGGTTCTATGAATATAAGAAGAGTCCTGCTGGATCAGGCCAGTAGCCCATCTAGTCCAGAATCCTGTTCTTCCAGTGCCTACGGAAAGCCTGAGATAAGGACCAGAGTGCAATATCACTTTCTACATTGGCATTGCCAGCGACTGCTATTCAGCGACATCGTTTCTGATGGCTGCAATTCAAATCACTTTTCTTTGCTGCTGTACCAGCGCTGAGCTGAGGAGGCGCCATCTCAAAGCCTGGTAAGTAAGGCACTGGGCTTTGGGAAGGAGGCAGGAGGCACTAACAGGGGCCTAGAGTCCTAGCGTCTTCCCTCCTCCTTCCCAAATCCTAGTTAGCACTTTACCAGCTGGGGGGGAGGAGGAGGGAGGGCTCTGGGACCCTGCCAGAGCCCTCACACCTCCTCCCTAAAGCTGGGTGCCTCCTCACCCACCTTTGGAAAGGCAGGGCAAGGGCTAGTGTTTGTGTGTGACAAATTTTGGCCTTGCCAAAGTCCCCAAGTCTGCCACCAGTTGTACACACCAGAGGAGAGGCAAGGGTGTCTTAATTGGCACACATTGCATTATTCGCTTACCTGCACAGAACTCCTATTCAATGAAATTGTCGCCTGCTCATGTGCTGTCATTGGCACACCTGCAATGGCTGCCTCAAATGCCCACACCTCGGCTGGATTGCAGCTGGCATTTTCAAATCAAATGGAAGCCAATTTGAGGGGAAACACAGCAAAAACGAGTGTTTCTCAAGAAACGACAGCATACCTATGGATTGCAGCTAGAGCTGTGTGTACTCGACTTCAAACACCAGCAACAGGAGCACACCGGAGCGGGAGTTAAAAGGGAACGCACACCCACAGCCAAAGATTTCTTCATTGGAACCGTCTTCACTCTCTCATGTCTGGAGCATTTTCAAAAACAGCCAGCAGAGGGAGCCTCAAGCTGTTTTTCTTCTTTGGAAGAACGCAGGTCATTTCCCGCAAGACTGCACAATTTGGGAGACCGAAATGCGAAGCTCCCTATGGGTGCATTTGCACACCGTCCAGATGGGAGAAGGTGATAAAGCCAACCCTCAAAGATAAAGAGAGTTCAACTCTTATGCTTGTCTTGGACAGTAGTGGCAGCCAGTGACCCCTCTGGCCTGGAGCTGTGGAGCACACCGTGGCAAACATATTGAGGCCGAAGTCAGTGCACATGGCCAGCTTGGTGTGGGAGGAAGGGAGGCATAGCTTAGCAGCAGAGCAGATGATTGCATGCAGAAGATCCCAGGTTGGTCCATGCCATCTCTAGTTAAGAGGGTGAGATGGAGCTGATTGGAAAGACTTCTCCTTTAGACAGAGGGTTCTGCTCTCAGTCAAAACACACAAGAGTGAGCTAGCTGGGCAAATAACTTTACCCGGTATAAGCTTCCTCTAGAGCCATGGTTCCCAACTTGGGGCACATGCCACACAGGGGGGTAATTTGATTTTTAAGGGGGGCAATTTGGAAGCTTGTTTAGTCCAAGTTAAATGCGACACGGGTGGCGCTGTGGGTTAAACCACAGAGCCTAGGGCTTGCTGATCAGAAGGTCGGCGGTTCGAATCCCCACGATGGGGTGAGCTCCCGTTGCTCAATTCCAGCTCCTGCCAACCTAGCAGTTCAAAAGCACGAAGTGCAAGTAGATAAATAGGTGCCGCTCCGGCGGGAAGGTAAACGGCGTTTCCGTGTGCTGCTCTGGTTTGCCAGAAGTGGCTCGGTCTTGCTGGCCACATGACCTGGAAGCTGTACGCCGGCTCCCTTGGCCATTAAAGCGAGATGAGCGCCGCAACCCCAGAGTCGTCTGCAACTGGACCTAATGGTCAGGGGTCCCTTTACCTTTTACCTTAGTCCAAGTTAATGGCCTTTTAGGCTTCCTCCATGTGAATAGGAGTTTGCTTTTTTAATAATAAGAATTATATGCCACAGAGGGGGGTGGGCACCAGAATTTTAGAGATGCTTAGGTGGGGCATGGCCAAAAAAAGGGTTGGGAACCACTGCTCTAGAGACAAGTACTGAGTGTCAGGGTAGCAGTAATGAGTCCTAGAGGGGCACTGTATCTTTAAGGGTGCCGAGCCTCTTGTTGTTATTTAGTAATTTTCCTCAAAAAGTGACCCAAAGTGACCTACAAAAATAGAGCAAACTCTTATGTACTGAGTTGAATAAGATCCAAAATGCAGCAGTCTGATTGGTCCTAGAACAATGCAGCAGTATGATTGGTCTGCAGGAGCCACCCAATCCAGCTCCAGGTGGAAGTGAATCTGCAACCTGATTGGCCTACAAGAGAATCCTGGAATTAGCCAGTCACATGGGGCCCATTGTGTAAATAATGTATATAAAGCAGATATTGTGGGGGAACTTTCATTCCTCGGTACTATGAGCTGAATAAAGAGCCAGTGTGGTGTAGTGGTTAAGAGCGGTAGTCACGTAATCTGGGAAACCGGGTTCGTGTCCCCGCTCCTCCACATGCAGCTGCTGGGTGACCTTGGGCTAGTCACACTTTTCTGATGTCTCTCAGCCTCACTCACCTCACAGAGTGTTTGTTGTGGGGGAGGAAGGGAAAGGAGAATGTTAGCCGCTTTGAGACTCCTGAAGGGGAGTGAAAGGCGGGATATCAAATCCAAACTCTTCTTCTTCTTCTTCTGAAACCCACACTCGACTCCGAGTATATTTCACAAACATTAAAACCAATTTTAACACACACATCCAATAAAAACCTAAAACCACATCCGTGTAGATAAAAGTCTGGCCTTACAGATCCTTCCCCACAAAAAGAGGCAACATAGCGGTATATCTGAAACCCCTCAAATTCAGGACCCAAAGCCTGGTTAAAAAGGGTTGTTTTTGCCTGGCGCCTAAAAACAGATGACGATGGCTCCAGGCGTGTTTCTCTGGGAAGAGCATTCCGCAAGCAATGGAAAGGAGGACTAGCGGAAGCAGCCAGTATAAAATAAATAAGATCACAGGCAGGGACATGGAAAAGCCACCCCGTGTTTCTTGAATGGAGCCTATATTAAAAGCACCAAGCTAGACTCACATGCCGGCCGGAGGATAGATGGAGATTATTTGCTGGTGAAAGGAAGTCTGAGCAATGAACTCCATCTAAGTGAAACGTTGTAGTAGCCTGTACAATTGTTGTATTGGTTGTAAGAGGGTTGTGGAAGCCCCACGCTTGCTGCTGTGCGACTTTGGAGGGTGCGTTACAGGAATAACTTAAAAATAAACACCCTGCACCCAGCTTCACAGGCCTAAAAATAAGATCTCTTCCACACAGATAAACCTGCAAACCCCATTTACCCTCCTGCCCCTCGACTATATATAAAACCTCTCCATCTACCAAGCCGAAAAACATTCCAGGCAAATTCCTGTCACGGGATATTTTTAGCTGCTATTGTCTGCTCTGACATTGTGCTGCGCAGTGCGGACTAGGACATTGCAGAGGGCCCGTCACACTTCCACAATTAATTGCTTTCAGGAGGAAGTTCTGGTGGAGTATTCACAGAAGTGCATTTTTGTCCTTCGGTTTGTGAGTCGGCTTTCCTTCTCAGAGGGAGAGGGGGAAAACAGGTTGCATTCTCGTTCTGGGTAGAAGTCCTTAAAGGTAAAGGTAAAGGGACCCCTGACCATTAGGTCCAGTCATGGCTGACTCTGGAGTTGCGGCGCTCATCTCGCTTTATTGGCCGAGGGAGCTGGCATACAGCTTCCGGGTCATGTGGCCAGCATGACTAAGCCACTTCTGGCGAACCAGAGCAGCACATGGAAACGCCGTTTACCTTCCCGCCGGAGTGGTACCTATTTATCTACTTGTACTTTGATGTGCTTTTGAACTGCTAGGTTGGCAGGAGCAGGGACCAAGCAATGGGAGCTCACCCCGCCGCGGGGATTCCAACCGCCAACCTTCTGATCGGCAAGTCCTAGGCTCTGTGGTTTAACCCACAGCACCACCCGCATCCCTAGGCTTTGTGAATTACAAGTGTGGTCCTAAGCGCACGTCCCTATGTGCATTTAGGACAGGGGTGCTTCTCTGCCTGTCCCTCAGAACTCTCCTCATGCCACATGCCTTCCCCCCAGCCCTTACTGCTCCCGCTTTGCACCTTCCTAGAGTACTTTTACCTGAGTTGGATGTGATCCTGAACTCAGATAAAACTTCTTGCTTTCCTGGAAGGAGGTCTGTGTGGGATGGGCATTGAGGAAAACTGGATAAAGAAACAGGTGTGTGCAGTGGCAGAGGAAGAGAAGTTTGGGGGGAGCACACCGCCCCCGGCAGCACGATCCTGGTGCAGTGCCATTGTAGCTGCCCCCCACCCATGCTGGGTGCCATGCTCCCACAGGCAGCATGCCACGCCCCTGTGGGTGGTGCACCACGCCCCCAGGACGTGCGCCAGCCCCACTGCCTGCTCTCCGCCACTGGGGGTGGGGGTGGGCATTCAGTTTGGAATTTGCAAATTAAGCCACAGAACTCACTCCTGCAGGAGGCTGTGACCACCACAAATTTTGGTGGCTTTAATAATAATAATAATAATAATAATAATAATAATAATAATAATAATAATAATAATTTATTATTTATACCCCGCCCATCTGGCTGGGCTTCCCCAGCCACTCTGGGCAGCTTCCCAAAAAATATTAAAATACAGTAATACATCAAACATTAAAAGCTTCCCTAAACAGGGCTGCCTTCAGATGTCTTGTGAAAGTCTGGTAGTTGTTGTTCTCTTTGACATCTGGTGGGAGGGCGTTCCACAGTGCAGGTGCCACTACCAAGAAGGCCCTCTGCCTCATTCTCTGTAACTTGGCTTCTCGCAGTGAGGGAACCGCCAGAAGGCCCTCTGTGCTGGACCTCAGTGTCCGGGCAGAACGATGGGGGTGGAGACGCTCCTTCAGATATACTGGATTAAAAGAGGATTAGACGAATTCACGGAAGAGGAGGCCGTCAATGCCTGCAAGCCATGATGGCTATGTTCTACCTGCACAGCTGGAGGCAGCAAAGCTTCTGAATACCAGTTGCTGGAAACCACAGGGCTCGACTTCTGCTTGTGGGTTTCCCACAGGGATCTGGATGACGATTGTGAGAACAGGGTGCTGGACCAGATGGGCTTTTGGCCTGATCCTACAAGCTCTTATGTTCTTATGAATTCTGGTTGTTCTCACTTCATAAGAAAAGTACACAGCTGTTGTCCATTAAGATGCTGACAAGGAGGACTCTCCATCCTTGGAGGTTTTTAAGGAGAGGCTGGGACGGCCATCTGTCCTGGATGCTTTAGGAGGTTGCACTAGATGACACTCAGAGTCCCTTGAAACCCTACAATTCTACAATGCAGGAAGGTTCTCTAACCCTCCGCCCCAAACTGACCGTTTGATATAGTATAGTTCTGTAGCCAGTGGCATAGCATGGGTTGCCTGGGGCCAGGCAGGTGACAGACAACCACCAATGTCCCTTCCAACGCTACAATTGTATGGTTCTACAACTTTCAAGCAATGATTACAAATGGATGCAAAAATGTGGCAAACACAGGAGTTGGAAAAGGGACAGTTGAGAGATAAGGGTATTTGTTTTAAAAAATGGGCACAGATTAGAGATAAATTTGTAATGTAAGCAGGGGAAGAAATGGAAATACCCAAGGAAAAGTGGGAAGCCAGTTTTTGGAAAATTTTTATTAAATTAGTTTTAATTTGGCATTGATGTCTTATAAATTTGGGAAATGAATAAAAATTAATTGGCATAAACAAACAAACAAACAAATGTGGTGAACCACGGTTAAGATTGGGAAAATGAGAAGCAGAGAGAGACCAAGATGGACAGATTCACACATGCCTGCTCTAGATGCAATCCCTACAGAAAGACTTGCTGATGTGAATATGGGCCAAATCTCCCCCTCCATAATCATCTTCTTCAAAATGGTTCTGCTCTACTTTCCTGTCGCAACTGAGGAAGAATTTTGAACCTACTGGGAGCAGCAGCTGTAGTGCCGGCGTCTGACCCGGGTGGAAAAGCCCGTCCCCTTTTGCGGCCCGAGTCACAGGCAGCCAATTGGGACGGGGAAAGACTCCGATAGCATCCCTTTACATAAATAAAGCTATATGTCAAATTGTTGTGTTTGGACATGGGGCTGAAATATCGTGTGCCAAGCGACGAGCTTATAAACATTAAAGCCATATGCTGCAGCGAGGAGCTCTGCGGCCGAAGTGCGCCGGCATTGCTGCAGAAGCCTCATTTATCCGCCGAGCTCTGCTCGGGAAATTGGCAGGGAAAGCAAAGAGACGAACCCAGCCTGACCCCGCTGCATGGAGCATGCTGAGCCCCAGGGGCTGGAGAAGAAGGAAATCCAAACCATTTACATGGGCCTTCGGACATTTATCATCCCATAATCTGTTTGGCTCAAGTAGAGGCATTTAATGTGTCAATCACGTCCGCATTACTGTAGCCATTCATTATTACAGCAGGATGAGATACTGAAGAAAACTCCCAGTAAGGGCAAGCAGGGTGGGTGGATGGATGGGGGAATACTTTCTGAAGGCTTAGGAAGGTTGGATCACTCCCGGAAGATGTCTTGGCTTTCAGTGTTCAGAGCAGAATGAAATCATACTTGGTTAGATGTACACGATGCAAAGATTGAACGAGAAGTCAATGTACAATCAGGTACAACCAGAGTGAGGGACCTGCCTCAGGCAGTAGGTGTTCTAAATAAGTGGCATACCCTCCAACATTTCTCAGATGACAATAGGGACATCCTAAGGGGAGCAATTTAAGAAGCTGTTGCACAGTTAATACCATGTCGGAAAGAGACACACGGCCACTACTGAATCAATGTGTGTCGGAACACTGCGTAAAACAACAGCATTCCTTCAGCATGCAAAAAAAGCAAACAAGGAGATTTCATGATGATCGAAAGCAGCGACGGTGGAGGAGTCTGGAATCCCAGAGAATGGGCCAGGGCACGTGTAGATTTATGACCTTTTCAATTTGGAAACGAGCTTTTTAGGGAATAGGCAGGCTTGGTATTAAACAGCTCAAAGTCCTGTTTCCAGGAAATGCAAATTCTGTAACAAGAAAAGGGGGGTTCTGAAACCTGAAACCAAGCAAATTTGCACAATTTTTCTGTGTGTCCTCTAAACACTCAAGAAGTTGGGTGACTACCTATCAGGGATATGGTAGCAATGGATTTCCTGCATCGCTTGCCCCCAGGTCGGTCAAAGGTGAGATTGGAGATCCCTCCCAAATCTTGGGATTCTTTGGGTCTATTCTCCAGAATCATCTCCAGTGTGTATTATTATTACTACTATTACTACTATTACTACTATTACTACTATATTATTACTATATTATTACTATTATTATTATTATTACTATTATTATTATTTCTATACTGCCCTTCATCCAAGGATCACAGGGCGGTTTACAATATAAAAACACAAAAATACATACCATAGTAACAAAAATATACTCCGTATGCACAAAGTTTAAAAGACCATGATTTTTTAAAATTTGGGGTGCCAGGATAGTTCAGTTGGTAGAGCATAGGGTCTTAGAATCAAAGAACTGTAGAGTTGCAACCCCCTGCAATGCAGGAATATGCAGCTGTTCTATACAGTGATCGAACCTGTAACCTTGGCGTTACCAGCACCAAGCTCTTACCCACTGAGCTATGAAAAGTGCATGAGACTCTTAATCTCAGGGCTGTGTGTTTCAGCCCCACATTGGGCAAAAATATTCCTGCATCGCAGGGGGGTTGGACTAGATGACCCTCAGTGTCCCTTCCAACTCTACAATTCCATGGTTCCATGAATTAATGAACAGGGGGCAACTAGGGGTACCCTAGCTGGGATACATGGAAGTCATCTCTTTGTTTCCCTCTATAGGTAAAAGGTAAAGGACCCCTGGACGGTTAAGTCCAGTCAAAGGTTTCTATGGGGTTGCGGTGCTCATCTCGCTTTTAGGCCAAGGGAGCCGGCGTTTGTCCACAGACAGATTTCCAGGTCATGTGGCCAGCATGACTAAACCGCTTCTGGCACAATGGGACACTGTGACGGAAATCAGAGCACACAGAAACGCTGTTTATCTTCCTGCTACAGCAGTACCTATTTATCCACTTGCACTGGTGTGCTTTCGAACTGCTAGGTTTCTCCTTCATAGGGATTCAGACCTCCAACCTTCTGATTGGCAAGCCCAGGAGGCTCAGTGGTTTAGACCATGGGTAGGCAAACTAAGGCCTGGGGGCCGGATCCAGCCCAATCGTATTCTAAATCCGGCCCGCGGACGGTCTGGGAATCAGTGTGTTTTTACCTGAGTAGAATGTGTCCTTTTATTTAAAAGGCATCTCTGGGTTATTTGTGGGGCATAGGAATTCGTTAATATTTTCCCCCCAAAATATAGTACGGCCCCCCACAAGGTCTGAGGGACAGTGGACCGCCCCCCGGCTGAAAAAGTTTGCTGACCTCTGGTTTAGACACAGCGCCACCCGTATGGTATCCCTCTATAGAGAAGTTCAGGTGGTGGTGGAGAGATGCAACATTTGCAAACACGCGCACACCCTACATGATATTCTCCAATAAAAGTTGAAAATGTTGCAGAAGGCACTCCTTTTAACGCAGAGGCTCTCCTGGGATCTTAGTCAGCAGTATGTAAAGGTCCCTTGCTCCATAAATCACCTTTAAAGCCTCCTTCAGGAGAGCAAGGAAATTTAAAAGGGCAGTTAGCTCCTGGCGTGGAGATGTAGGACTTTATTTGGGTATTTAGTTTCCTCTTTCATTCATAAAATAAACATTTCTGATTTATTTCAACGAGGCTGCATGCTCGCTCGGTGTTTTCTTAAAGGACTCCAGAGCAGCCCGGCAACGTTAAACACTTTCGAGAACTTGACCCAGGAAAAGGACAGCCTTTTAAATTATGCCCATTCAGGAAATGGTTGGATTCAACACTTTAGATGGAAAGGTTAAAATGTTTGTGCTGAATTGTATTAAATCTTTCTACAGTAAATCCTGGAGGAAGCTGGACGTTTGAAGGAACCCACTTATTCTTGGTGTCTAGAAACGCCTCCTGTACTTTCAAAGGGAAGTGGTCATTAATCAGGCAGGACAAGCCCCAGCTAATAAAAGCTGCTGTTAAATTGGAACAAGTTTTCCATTTTTAGTTTTTAGTGTGTGTTTTTCATTGTAAAGCCCTCTCTTTTCATATAAGTCTGTGGTGACTCTTTCTTACCCTCTGTCCTGGAACAAAATCCAAAGAAACAGCAGCAACATTAAAACAAAAAAACCCCCCAACCCTTCTTAAGTGCATTCATATTTATCCGGGATATAAAGTGTGATCCATGGCAAAACTTGGAACTAAATATATTAAGAATGGCTTTGATAGGTCAGAACAAGCTCCATTTAGAACTGCATTCTATGGCCAGCAGTAGTCAGCCAGATTCCTACGGGAAACAACTGTCCACCTCTGCCTGTCTGCAGCAGCTGGTTCAGAGGTACACTGCCCCTGTACAAGGAAGCTTTATTCTTAGCTCTCATTAGGTGCTCACAAGCCACACACATTGCATATCTCCTCAACCTCTTATATTTAAGAGTAGACTTCTACTGAACATGTGGGTTCCTTTAGCTATTGTTGATAGCCATCAATACATCAGTCTTCTTGAATTTACTTAGTGATGAGGGACTTGGGGCCACCCATATGATGTTGGACTACAACTCCCATCAGCCTTGATTACTGGCCATGCTGGTTGAGCCTGATGGGAGTTAGAGTCCAACAATTTAGGGAGGACACAGGTTCGCTATCAATGGTCCAGTCTCCGCTTTCAATGCCTTCTATGCTAGTAGCCATCACCTTAATAGTGGATTCCATAAGGAGGAGAGGGGCAGGGAACCTATCCATACAAGATATGGGTATTCAGTGGGAAGTGAAATGATCTCTCTGCACATGGTCAGAGGCACTCTCTGTTGCATATATCAATAATGTGCTGCTTGAAGCAACTGGATGCATAAAGACTGAATCCTTTTGGAATAAAACATTGTCCAGACCCATAAGTTTGAGTCAGGCTTCCCTTGCAAAACCATCTTCAAAACACAACCAAAATATTTAAAATGCATCCTAATAATTCCACACAATATCTTGTGCATGTCCAGCATCTTAGAAATCAAAGGCAATTCCAAACAGACCTAGAAGCAAATATCTCTTTCTTCCCACAGTCTCCATTTTCTCTCCCTTCAGGAGACTCATTTACACCTCTTGTGGCATTCAGAGAAAGGCTAAGACACAAAATGGAGACCCACCAATTAACATATGCATAAAGTGTAAAAGGGACGCGGGTGGTGCTGTGGGTTAAACCACAGAGCCTAGGACTTGCTGATCAGAAGGTCTGTGGTTCGAATCCCCGCGACGGGGTGAGCTCCCGTTGCTCGGTCCCTGCTCCTTCCAACCTAGCAGTTCAAAAGCACGTCAAAGTGCAAGTAGATAAATAGGTACCGCTCCGGCGGGAAGGTAAATGGCGTTTCTGTGCTCTTCTCTGGTTTGCCAGAATCGGCTTAGTCATGCTGGCCACATGACCTGGAAGCTGTACACCGGCTCCCTCGGCTAATAAAGCAAGATGAGCGCCGCAACCCCAGAGTCGGTCACGACTGGACCTAATGGTCAGGGGTCCCTTTACCCTTTACCTTAAAGTGTATTCCTTTCTCTTTCATGTGATCTAGGTCAGGCATGTGACAGAGCAGAGAACAACAATTTATTATCAACCCATCCAGGTGCTTAGAGAGCTCCTGTTCTTCTTCTTTAGCATCAATGAAATCTTCCAGTTGAACCCTTTCAGCAACGCACACAAGCATTCTCCATTTCAGTGTGAATTAAACCATTATACCTGACATTCACATCCTCCTACAGGTGCTCAGAGGGGCACTTTAGCTTCACAACAACCTTGTGAGGCGATTAGGCAAAGTAGCCTGCCCAGGATCACTGATGATCCACTAATGAACCTAGCATACCTTCAAGCCCAGAAGTCTCGCTCCTGTGCCATCGGTGGTACAGTAGGGTAATTTGAAACTGCCCCCCAAAGTCCTGCTCTGCTGGCACCACTGCATGACTCCTTCATTCCACAGCAACCCCCGACGCTCTGAGAAATTACGTGGCCTCAGACGGAAAGTTTGCCGTTCCTGCAACTTCTGAAAGGCAAAAGGGCACATTTCGAGCGATAAAAGTCAACCGCTTCAGGGCGAAGGCTTTGACCATCTTGAAACCTTGTGATTAAAACCAGACACACAGAAATAAATGAGTTGTTAATATTTCATGCCCCAAAGTGGCTAAATCCTTTCTAATCACATTTTAATCCCAGGCAAAGTAAGAATGTTTAAAGGGGGAGAGAAAGTCACCGGTGCCGCTCACAGTGTGTAAAGAATGGGGACAATACATTGAGGGGAGATGTGGCGAGCCAGACTGAGGGCATCTTCAAGAGAAAAGACCAGGGGTGGTCGATGGTTCCAAGGTGGGAAGGGAGTTGATGTCGTCCAGCCAAGCTGATGGTTTGCCCATGAGGCCTTTTCCACCCTGCCCCGTTGAGCAAGGGCACATAAGGACATGAGAAAAGCCCTCCTGGAACAGGTCAAAGGCCCATCTATTCCAGAATCCTCTTCTCAAAGTGCCCAGCCAGAAGCTTCTGACACTTTTCAGGTCACTATCATGATCCCGAGTGGGGATGCAGTTCTCCATGGCATGGTAAAGCACTGTGAAGAGCCATCTGGATGAGGCATTCCAGTTTTAAGAATGTACTTGTAGCATTCTTCCCCAGTCTGCAGGTACTTGGGTAAATGGCCTCTCCCCTGTACAGTGGTACCTCGGGTTACAGACGCTTCAGGTTACAGACGCTTCAGGTTACAGACTCCGCTAACCCAGAAATAGTACCTCAGGTTAAGAACTTTGCTTCAGGATGAGAACAGAAATCGTGCTCCGGCAGCGCAGTGGCAGCAGGAGGCCCCATTAGCTAAAGTGGTGCTTCAGGTTAAGACCAGTTTCAGGTTAAGAACAGACCTCCGGAATGAATTAAGTTCTTAACAAGAGGTACCACTGTATACCTGAAGGAGCGTCTCCACCCCTGTCATTCAGCCTGGGCACTGAGATCCCGCTCTGAGGGCCCTCTGCAAGGTTACAGGGAACCAGGCAGAGGCCCTTCTCAGTAGCAGCGCCCACCTTGTAGAACACCCTCCCATCAGATGTCAAGGGGATGCAACCTTTAGAAGACAACCAAAGGCAGCCCTGTAGAGGGAAGTTTTTAAATGTTTCACGTTTTATTGTGTTTTTGTATATGCTGGAAGCCACCCAGAGGTGGCTGAGGCAATCCCGACAGATGGCCGGGGTACAAATAATAAAATTCATTTAATTATTTATTTACTTACTGGCAACTGTAATACTGGGAGTGACTGGCGCCCATTGGGGCTGGTAGGACAGAAGCCCGAGGGACCAACCGGTGGACCCAATGACAGGCAGAGCCATCCTGATTGGTTGTAAGAAGACAGGCAGGTTGTAAGTTGGCTGATGTCAGAGACCTTGCTGAAGAGAGCTGCTCTGAGGAGGAATGATGGCAGCCTCCCCCTGCTCCTGATCAGGATCCTTAATCTTCCCAGGAGCAGGAGTAGAGTATAGATTTGGAACAGTGGTTTGCAGAGGGGCACAGTTCAGAAGGCAGAAGCTGGGAAATACTAGATGGAGAAGAAGCACTGGAAGGGAGGGAGGGAGTTAACAAATTCACTGTCCCTGGAAAGTATTCATTTGCTCTGCCCAAGGTCAAGAAGAGCAGACAAGGTGGCAGCACAGAAAGCACAGCGGTTACGAGCTCAGGTTTTAAGACACGAGTCAGGGATCAGTATGGTGGCTCGCAAATAAACAGCCAGGACTCCGACCTGCCTTTTTCCAGGTTTTATTTGGTGCAAACTATGTACAGTGCAGAGATCCAAAGTTCATGTCTGCCTCAGTCCCTAGCAGATTCCGAGAGTGGGTTCTTCCTGTCCCCCCCCCCCAGCATAAGAACCTCTACACCCCCAGTCTCCACCTCTTTTCCTTACATTTGACTCCCTTGCAAAAACTAGGCGACAGAAGCTGCATGTCTGTTTCCCTATTAGCCTGCCTGGGAGTGGTGCTGGGGCTCGCAGTAACATCTGTGAGCCTTTGCCTCACCTCCCCCCCCCCACCTTTCTTCTTCCGTTTCACCTGAGGCTTCGCTTTCACCAGTCTCTGATGAAGTGTTAAGGTAAAGGGTAAAGGGACCCCTGATCATTAGGTCCAGTTGTGACCGACTCTGGGGTTGCGGTGCTCATCTCGCTTTTTTGGCCGAGGGAGCTGGTGTACAGCTTCTAGGTCATGTGGCCAGCATGACTAAGCCGCTTCTGGCAAACCAGAGCAGCACACGGAAACGCCGTTTACCTTCCTGCTGAAGCGGTACCTATTTATCTACTTGCACTTTGACGTGCTTTCAAACTGCTAGGTTGGCAGGAGCAGGGACCGAGCAACGGGAGCTCACCCCGTTGCGGGGATTCGAACCGCCAACCTTCTGATCAGCAAGTCCTAGGCTCTGTGGTTTAACCCACAGCGCCACCTGCGTCCTTGACGAAGTGTTACTGCTCAGCAAAGTAGGAGGCTCCCTGTATGTTCCTGCCTCCCTCCCCCCTTTTCGATGGCAGTCCCCTGACAACATGGTAGTGACGTGGGTGACTAGGGAGGAAGTGAGTGGAACCCTTAACTGGGAGCACCTTCATTCTTAGGAAATTGATTCTTTGTTCTCTCGCTGTGATCATTAAAGTTTCTAACTGGTAAGAAGACTCTTTTTCCTTTGTTCTGTTTATCTACTGCCAAAGCGGGGAGGAAGTCAATTCCCTGAAGCCTGACGATGGCTGGCTGAGGTTGGTGGAGCGGTGCCCTAATGGGCTAGCCTCCAGTGCAGGAGTCCTATTAGTGGTGGTCAAGGGAGCCCAAACTCCAGGTTTTTGCACCCTGCATCTCTTGTCCCTTTCCCTCCATTTAATTATTATTATTCTTTGCAAAGGAGGGCGTAAAATAGACACCAGCCCAATGATAAGCAGAACCTCCTCCTCTGCTAAGTTCCATGCAAAGCTTCTTCTTCTCCCTTGGCCGGCACCCCTGCAAAATGGGAAGGCACCCCTAAGCCCCCTGAGATAATGCTGCAGTGCTAGGATTGGGTGAAAGGAACCAATATCCATTTGAAGCTTTCAGGCTGGCGCAGCTTTCCAGGAGATATGGAAGCTGTAGGGCTTTGCCTGATAAGGTCCCTTGAGGGACAATCCAAGTAGGTGGAAGCGGGAAGGGTAAATAGAGGAGAGAGGGAGGCAGGTGGAATAAAAATATACAAGGACAGGCTTCTTCACCTTACTGTCCCATTTTCCTAGGATTTAACCTAGGATGAAACAAGAAGCTTCAGATCCCCAGCTATTTCTGCTTAGCTCTGAAACAGCTAGAATTTACCACCACTTCTCTAGTCACCCCTGTTATCTTTTCGCACTTCACAGCAATGGGTAATTTCATATGCCAGACAGTAAAGGAATCAGTAACTACACTTCTGAAGCAATGTCCTACATGTAGCTGCATCACAGAGCACTTGGATGTGCATTCTTTGGCATCTCTTAAGTGGAGCTGGGGGAAACCCCTGCCTGGAACCTGGGGCCTTCACCACTAGTTTAGTTTAGGCCCAGACTGGGGGCAGGGAGTCAAGCTGACTAGTGGGCTGGCACCTAATCTCCCCTAACCCTTATGGGCCAAATTTGACAAGCAGGATCTCCCACATTCAATCACATGACTCGCAGTGGCATCAGGCAATGGGGTGCTTTGAAGTCCCAACAGTGCAGGGGACTTGCAAGCTCTTTCAAGGCTTATTTGACTCTCCCCACTGAGCTGCCTGTTGTCTTTGTCCATGGAGTTTTCTTGGCAGGAATACTGGAGTGGCTTGCCGGTTCCTGCTCCAGGTGGATCACGTTTGGTCAAAACTCTCCACTATGACCTGTCCACCTTGGGTGGCCCTGCACGGCATAGCTCATAGCTTCTCTGAGTTATTCAAGCCCCTTCACCACAGCAAGGCAGATCAAACCTATTCATTCTTAAGGAAATCAGCCCTGATTGCTCACTGGAAGGACAGATCCTGAAGCTGAGGCTCCAGTACTTTGGCCACCTCATGAGAAGAGAAGACTTCCTGGAAAAGACCCTGATGTTGGGAAAGATGGAGGGCACAAGGAGAAGGGGACGACAGAGGACGAGATGGTTGGACAGTGTTCGTGAAGCTACCAGCATGAGTTTGACCAAACTGCGGGAGGCAGTGGAAGACAGGAGTGCCTGGCGTGTTGTGGTCCATGGGGTCACGAAGAGTCGGACACAACTAAACGACTAAACAACAACAACAACAACTCAGCTGCCTCCTTTGCCAATGATTGGGAGCATAAAGGCATCCTCATCCTTGTCTCCACCTCCCCTCTACCTCATATCAGATGTAGGGCAGGTGGCCTTGGTTTGGAGGGAAACAGCCTCATGTGCCAAATTGGGACCCGTGTTGGGCCTGATTAGGCCTATGGGCTGGAGGTTCCCAACCCCTGGTTTAGAGATTATTGACCTAGATGGAACTATGGTCTGACATAGTATAAGGCGGCAGCTTCTTGCCTATGATCTCAGCCTTTGAGAATCAGAACTCTGCAGCCCTGCCAAGTGAGTGTGCCCAAGAAATGAATTGTGTTTCTTGGTCTCGGTTGCTGGAGAGGAAATCCAGAGTGAGAGAGGCTTCTGAGCTTGTTGTCCCATTTGCAAAGAGGCTCCAAATGGTCTTGTGACCGAAACGGTATTGCTGTGTGTAGCTTACCACCCCCTTTAATCTGGAGTGATAGAATGCACTTTAAATGCTTCCTGACAGCCCCCAAACAAACCCACAGCCTTCTTAGTAAGTTCCCATGTAAGCTGTCAGGCTAAGAGAAACATTATCATTTATTTTTAAATGTCTTACAGCATTAGCAACTGTCGACTGTGGAAGTGCTCCCACCCACGTCTGATTGTGGTTTGAGAGTTATTAATCAAAAGAGAGAAAGATGGCAAGGTCAAACATGGACACCTTATTCGCACGGTAACCTGAACATATGAAGAGTCAGGATTGCTATGGATCAAGCAATAGCAAGAGAGAGAAAAAAAGAAAATGGTAAGCTATGTGCCAAGTTAGCTGTCACAAATGACCTTTGGGGACATCAGTTAGGGAGAAATCATGGAGGCCATAGCACTAATTTCCCCTCCCTACATTGAGATTTGAACTACAAATTATAGGGATGTTATGTACTGATCTGAATCCTAGAACAATAGAATCCAGAATGCAGCAGTCTGATTGGTCTGCAGGAACCACCCAATCCAGCTCCAGGTGGAAGTGAATCAGCGACCTGATTGGCCTGCAGGAGCAGCCAATCAGGCTTCTGGATGAAGTGAGTCAGGAGCAGCCCAGAATTAGCCAATCACGTGGGGCTCATTGTGTAAATAATGTATATATAGCTAGACGTTTTGGGGAAAGTTTCATTCATTGCTACTATGAGCTGAATAAAGAGCATGAAATTCACACTCAACTCCAAGTATATTTCACTGGAGTTCCATGATTCTGTCCTGCAAAATCTAAAACACCCTGGAGGAGGCTGGTTCTCTGTCTATCTGTTATATTTATATCCCACCTTTTCTTCAATGAGCTGAAGGTGGCATACATGGTTCTCCATTTCCCTTTTGTGCCCTCACAACAGTGCTGTGAGGTAGGTTAGGCTGAGAGACAGCGACTGGAAAAGACCACCCAGTGAGTTTCGTGGCTGAGTGGCAACCTGAACCCTGGTCTCCTTGGTCTTCTCAGCCTTCAACTCCCATCATTCCTCATGTTGCTGGACCAACTCCCATGAGCATGGCCAACGACCAGGGATGATGGGAGCTGTAGGCCAATATCCTCTGGAGGGCAGCACATTGGCTACCCTTCTGCCCTAAAGTTTCATTGCTGGCCCATATTATGTCTAGTCTCCAATGGAACTCTTACAAAACATGGTGGTTGAAGTTAAGGACCTACAAGCCTTGAAACTCCTGAGTGGCCAAATGGGGACAGTATCAAACAGACTTGGTGTCTGGCTGACAAGTGCCTTCTGTATAGGGGAAGGGCAATAATAATAATAATAATAATAATAATAATAATAATAATAATAATACCCCACCCATCTGGCTGGGTTTCCCCAGCCACTCTGGGCAGCTTACAGCATATCTAAAAACATAATAAAAGCATCAAACGTTAAAAACCTCCTGATACAGGGCTGCCTTCAGATGTCTTCTAAAAGTTGTGTAATTCTTTATTTCCTTGACATCTGAAGGGAGGGCATTTCACAGGGATGGTGCCACTACCAAGAAGGCCCTCTGCCTGGTTCCCCGAGGCGGACCTCAGTGTCTGGGCTGAGTGATGGGGGTAGAGATGCTCCTTCAGGTATACTGGGCCAAGACCGTTTAGGGCTTTAAAGGTCAGCACCAACACTTTGAATTGTGCTCGGAAACATACCGGGAGCCAGTGAAGATCCTTTACAACAGGCTTCTTCAACCTCGGCCCTCCAGATGTTTTGAGACTACAATTCCCATCATCCCTGACCACTAGGCCTGCTAGCTAGGGATCATGGGAGTTGTAGGCCAAAAGCATCTGGAGGGCTGAGGTTCAGGAAGCCTGCTTTAGAACCAGTGTTATATGATCCCGGTGGCCACTCCCAGTCATCAGTCTAGCTGCTGCATTCTGGATTTAATTGTAGTTTCTGGGTCACCTTCAAAGGTTGCCCCACATAGAGCACACTGCAGTAGTCCAAGTGAGAGATAACTAGAGCATGCACCACTCTGGCGAGACAGTCTGCAGGCAGGTAGGGTCTTAGCCTGTGTACCAGGTGGAGATGGTAGACAGCTGCCCTGGACACAGAATTGACCTGCACCTCCATGGACAGCTGTGAGTCCAAAATGACTCCAGGCTGTGCACCTGGTCCTTCAGGGGCACGGTTACCCCATTCAGGACCAGGGAATCCCCCACACCAGCCCGCCTCCTGTCCCCCAAAACAGTCCTTCTGTCTTGTCAGGATTCAACCTCAATCTGTTAGCCGCCATAAATCCTATAGATGAACCTTCAGTATATAATCCATTAGAACGTGGACCACACGTCTTTGACTATCTAATGGTCTCGCTTGAACCTCTCTGCCCGCAGCTATGATGCCTCTTCTGCCTATCACTTGCTGTCCTGTTATGCATGCACAGGGCTTAAAGACTTAGAACTGTGTCCCTGCCACACCTCCTTAACCGAAAGCACATGTGCAATATGTGCTACCCCGTCACCCCACGTGCGTTGGTGGACGCGCTCTGCTGTTGCTGCACAGCCACCTTCAGGCTATGTATGTGTTGCTGCTGTCCAAAGGCCACTGGCCCAGATGGTTTTACAACATAACTGCAGCGATCTGTTCGTCCTGCCCTTTACACTGATGCCTCTGAATTTTCACAGAGTCAGCAAGTAGCACAACGAAGCTCTCACATCTATATCAATGCAAGTTGTTCTTGTTTATGGTCATGTTAATGGTGCAATAAATCTTGAACTA
This sequence comes from Podarcis bocagei, assembly GCF_964188305.1. Taxonomy (NCBI): domain Eukaryota; kingdom Metazoa; phylum Chordata; class Lepidosauria; order Squamata; family Lacertidae; genus Podarcis; species Podarcis bocagei. The sequence continues at coordinate 11,078,277 of NC_138129.1, read as the reverse complement.
ACCTGGGAGACTTAACAAAAAAATAAAAAATCCAAAGTTATCTCTAGGGGACATTACTGCTTCAATCCCACCAGGAACCTTTGCGACTTCAGTTCCACTTGGTAGCTTTGTACCTTCACAGTAATCTGTACTGCTTTGAAGAGTGAGGCCCAATCCACTAGGAATTTATTCTGGACCATTGGAATGAACAGGATCTGTGCCAGAGGCATAGGAAAGGAGGTGCCATTATGGGGGGGACACACACAAATGATCAAGGAACAATTACTGCCATACTAGGGCGGTTCATAAAAATCTTTTTTTTTTTTTAAAAAATGCCTGCTCCAAAGATCTTATCTTACTACGCTAGGGATTATATAGCTACATATGAAATTTCATTCATATCAGTTAATATCTTGACCCTCCTCCACGAAAATAGCTGTTTATTTGGCCGTTTTCCTGTGTTGTGAAGGCTGAAATTTCAACAAAGCATGTTCCTTTGCTAGACTTTTTTGGGGCACTTGCTAAAAGCATTCTTCTTTAGGCAAGCATACCTAGATGCTTAGGTCCTGAGAGTTCTGCATTGGCTCCTAGTACGTTTCCGAGCACAATTCAAATTGTTGGAGATGACCTTTGAAGTCCTCAGCGGCCTCGGCCCAGTATACCTGAAGGAGCGTCTCCACCCCCATCATTCAGCCCGGACACTGAGATCCAGTGGCAAGGGCCTTCTGGCGGTTCTCTCCCTGCGAGAAGTAAGGTTACAGGGAACCAGACAGAGGGCCTTCTCGGTAGTGGCGCCCACCCTGTGGAACATCCTACCTTCAGATGTGAAGGAAATAAGCGGCTTTCCTATCTTTAAAAGACATCTGAAGGCAGCCCTGTTTAGGGAAGTTTTTAATATTTAATGCTGTATTGTTTTTAACATTTGATTGGGAGCTGCCCAGAGTGGCTGGGGAAACTCAGCCAGATGGGCGGGGTATAAATAATAAATTATTATTATTATTATTATTATTATTATTATTATTATTATTATTATTATTATTATTATTATTCCATCATATGCATTCCCCATGCCCAGAAATCTAGGTATCAAGAATGAAGTTATCCTCATTAGCTTGAGGACTGGTGCCTTAATTTTAGCAACAAAAGCTTTTAACTCTCGGGAAACTCTGCTCAGTTCAGCAATCAATCCATACACCTTTCAGTGAATGCTTCTGTATATATTCCTGTGCACATGTGGGCTTGACCCTCGATGATTTAACCGTATTCTCTTATCACATTCACTATGTGGTCCCTGATTGGCTAGGATATTGTAGCAAAAGAAGCAGCCACCGTGTTAAAGATAAACTAGTATAGAAGCAGCAGCAGAGCTGGAGAATGATGGCTGCAAATAGGCATGGAAAAGCAACGGGTAAGGTGTTCCCCCCCCCCGTACCTGCACCCCCTGCAAAAAGGACTTTTTTTGCATAATCTATTCTGAAGGCAAAAATGTGCTACAGCTCTATCTTAATGGGTGTTTAAGCTGAAATAGCTTCTGTCTGAGGGGGGAGTACAACAGGCACCAACAGAAATTACAGAGTGGCAGTGGAAGATCTGGAAATTGGCAGAGGAGACACGTGCTGTGATTAAAATTAAAGATTTCCAACTAAAGTTGGTAAAGTCCACTCAATGCCAACTTGAATTGCAGTTGCTTAAGAAGATGTCCTGTGAACAGGCCTATGTTGCTGTTTGAATAGTGTTTTTTTTTAAAGTGATCGTTTCAATTATTGTTTCGTACCATTTAAATGACATTTTATCATTGTACACCGCCCTGACGTCGCAGTATATAAATGGCAGTATATAAATACCTTTATAAATAAAGATCGCATTCAGGCTCTGTCAAGTCCAGGATGTGGACCATGAGTATTGATTTGTGTCTTTATTGTTGTTGTTTTCATGTTGTAATTTTATAATACTGAAGAGAGAAACTGCCCGCTTCCCCCTTCCCAGTCATTTAGGTCTGTCCTATAAATGGACGAGAGGGATGCGGGTGGTGCTGTGGGTTAAACCACAGAGCCTAGGGCTTGTCAATCAGAAGGTTGGCGGTTTGAATCCCTGCGACGGGGTGAGCTCCCCTTGCTCGGTCCCTGCTCCTGCCAACCTAGCAGTTCAAAAGCACATCAAAGTGCAAGTAGATAAATAGGTACCACTCCGGCGGGAAGGTAAACGGCGTTTCCGTGCACTGCTCTGGTTCACCAGAAGCGGCTTAGTCATGCTGGCCACATGACCCAGAAGCTGTACGCTGGCTCCCTTGGCCAATAAAGCGAGATGAGCGCCGCAACCCCAGAGTCGGTTACGACTGGACCTAATGGTCAGGGGTCCCTTTACCTTTTTACACATGGACGACATATGGGAACTGGGATAGAGATAGTGGGGGACAGGGGTTAATTTTCCTGCCTCTGCCCATTGCAGAAAAGGAACTGTTCCATTTGCTACACTGGAGACTATTGTGCAAAACCTACTCCGAGGGCTACAAGAATGAATGCACATTAGCAACGCCTTTGGGTGAGGAACGCTGCTCCATTATACTTCAGGTGTAAAAATAATGGATGCCTTGCAACAAGCCCCCTTGCAGCCCTCTGCAGAAGCAGGTTGGGCTTGCAGAGCAACTGTTTCGTTTTTTCCTCATGCTGTCATTGTTTCTTTAAGCTGCAAGTGTACAGTCCGCATTTACCAGCAGCTCATAAATAACTCTACTGGAGCCATCGGGAGTCAGCTCTTGGCAGAGTTTTGGTTCTCTCTGTGCCCGCTTTACAAAATGACTTATGCAGACAAGGTTGAGAACATGGCTATTGCCTTTGGACATGGCTGTGGCTTGCTAGGTGTTGTTGAAGTCCAATGGCCATCATCCCTGACCATTACCCATGGTGGCTGGAGCTGAGCAGCAGCCATTGTTGGCTGATGGGAAGTGGAGTCCAACATCTGCAGGGCCACCCATTCCCCGCTACTGGCTACAAGATTGATGGTCAATGGATTTAAAATAGCTCTCTCTGTGTGTGTCCCCCTTTGTTCAAGCAGTCTAAAGCATCCAGTATCTTCATTCCAACATCTCTCATCAAATCCTACACACCTTAAGCCATTTTCTTGCTCTTTGCTTCAGGAGGTTACTCACCTCATAATCCTATTATGACACTGTGGAGTTCCAACAAGTATGTACAGAGGTGGCAGAAGTAAGGCACCATCTGCATTATAAATAGCCATGGTTTACCCCAGAGAATCCTGGGAAGCGTAGTTTGTTAAGGGGGTTGAGAATTGCTAGGAGACTCCCTATTCCCCTCAAAGAGCTATAATTGCAGAGTGGTTTAATGATCAATTGTTAGTTCCCGGGGAACTAACAATGTCCCCATAATTCACAGACAGTCTCCTCTCCATCTCCTCTCTCCTTCGGTACCGTGGGACATTGTGTGTGTCTGACATCATAAAAAAACAACAACACCACCAAACCACATATTTCTCTTTGACAAGGAAAACAACCAGTGCAGGAAGCCCTGAACCAGATTGTTTCCATAATAATGGGTAATTCCTTGACAACTTCCTGGCTATAAATAGCTCCTGCTAGATTGAAGCAAAGTTGCTGGACACACAATTGGTCATGCTGAGCTGATGACACCTCACCACTCACTTCTCTCACTCCCATTTTTGTTTCCATACAGCATTTCAACAGGGGAAAACAGTAAGTTTGGGTCTCTCCAAATCTCCTTATATTGGTCCCCGAATAATCTTGGGAAATCCTCACTTGTTTACAGAAGCTGGTCTGGAAAGGAACCCAAGGTCATTGAATGTAATATACTTTCACTGAATACTGGCAGATCCCAACTTGAAGGGGTTCTCCAAGAGTAAGAGGGATCTCCCAAGACCTGCTAGTCTAACCCCCTGCTCAACCCATCAAATCCAGGGATAGGGCATCTCCAAGATATGGCTGCCTAATATTTGCCTGAAGACCTCTAGAGTTGGAGAACCCGCCAATCTCTAGGTTATGAGTTCCTTTGTTGAGCTGCTCTTACCACCCTGATAGACAACTAAAATTCCAACCTCCTCCTCTAAGCCCATTAGATCTCGTCCTGTCCTCAAGGATCACACAGAACAAGTCTTTGCCCTCTGCTGTATGATAAGACAGTCAGGTATTTGCAGTGCTGTGAAATCTCCTGGCCCCAAGCTTTTCTGTTTGCGTTTGACTGGCCTTTGAGGGCAAGAGCAAAGCTGAGCTACAAAGATTCAAATGCCTGTATTTAGAAAGTCAAAATTAAATTCCCAAAACACAGTAATCACCATTTTCCATAGTAGTTAGTTCATAACGAAGAGTCCTGCTGGATCAGATCAAAGGCTCATCTTGTCCAGGGCCAACCAGATGACTATAGGAAGCCCCCATGTGGACCATCAGTGCAAACTCTGGCTCATGTAACTTAGTGACTGGCATTCAGAGGCGTACGACCTCAGATAGATAGATTCATTTACTTTCTTACATTTGCACCCTACCTTTCTTCAGCCATGGAGCCCAGGGTGGTGGTCATGGGGTTCCAGGCCCTGATCAGACCCAGACCTGCTGAACCTCAGCAAGATGGTGACCTCATGTGCCTTCAGACCATACGCTGGGTGTATAATATGACAAGTAGGCAATGAAAGTCTTAATCCACAATGTGGCAGCTAGACTGATGACTGGGAGTGGCCCCAGCTCTGCTACAGTGTGATGGGCTGGTGTGTTGAGAAACTTCCTTCAACAGAATGCTTGGAAGAGCAGTTCAAGAGAATTTCTCTGTGCGATTTATTTTTTTAAAATGGTGATAAATTAGACACTCCAGAAGGTAGCACACTATCAGAAGTATTTTCTTTTTAATATAAAACAGCAAATGTTTTTAAACAGGTTTATTTTCCTCTCCTTCCTCCCCCCTTTGCCTTGCCCACACCAATAAACATTAGGAAGGCAAGACTTGTTTACATTTTAATAAAATTAAGTTACTTGGTGCCACTTTCTATTATAGTCTTTATTGGGAAGTGGAGTAAAATTGCACACAGGGGAGTCATAAAAAGAGGGGAGTTGAAATCACTGTGAACAAAAGTATAGATTCTGAGATTTATTTCCTTAAAATGGATCATGGGGAAGATAGATACCTCATTCTCCGAACAGAGGTCAGGGTTTCTTCCCGCTTTCGATTGGTGCCGGTAAAATTTGAAAACTTTCTGAGAGCAAAAGAGACCCATAGAGTCAGATGTGTCAAGAGGGAGGCAATTGGCCATATTCAGTTCAAATGGTGCATCTTCCATGGAAAAAGAAGCCAGCATTTAGAAAACATAGACCCACATTGATCACCCAAAGTACTAAGGTAGGAAGGTCCTTTTTTTGCCTGCTATCCACTGACGTCATGGGAACAACAGGTTCATTTGCTGCCTGCTTTCAATTTTAAAAATGGGAGGCCAGTTTCCTAGGCCAGTGCCAGGGCGCACCATGAGTCTTGGCGAAGAGGAACGCTTAGTCCCGACTGCTGGGTCATGGTGGCCGCAGAGAAGGCGTAGTCCTCTGGCTCATACTTGAACTGTGTGTGGCTGTCAGCCAGAGCGTCTTCAGATTGGCTTGGACCCTACAAGGATTTGCAACAAAGAAATGAATGGGCTTGCTGTCCCCATTACAGGTGAAATTTCTATTGCATTGGTTGCTTTAACCCCTACCATAAAGACTAACATGTTTAACATGGGTCAGACCTCTAGTCTTCCTGATCTCTGCAGCTCGTGGCTGTATACACAAAGAATGGGAAACCTGTAGCCCTCCAGATATTGTTGGACTACAGCTCCCATCACCCCTGAGCAGTGGCCACTGTTGGCTTGGGCTGATGGGAATTGGAGTCCAACAACATCCAGAGAGCCACAGGTTCCCCATCCTTCTTTATGCCTCCCTGCTTCTAGTTTCCCTTTCAGTGTTTCTCAAAACTTGGGTCCCCAGCTGTGGTGGACTACAACTCCCATCTTCCCTAGCTAGCAGGATGAGTAGTCAGGGATGATGGGAGTTTGGTCCAACAGCTGGGGAGAAACACTAAACTCTTGTATTCCTTCTTCAGGTCTCCCACTCATTCTTCTGCAGGACTCATCTCCATTCCCATAATTCCTTTGGTCTAATGCCCCCTTTTATAGACCTCCATTTTTAATAGAGGCCTTTATTTCCGCTCCGGCCTGCTGTACTCTAAGACTATGCCAATTTCTAACTGGCCCAGGAGACTCTGAAATTACGGCAGCTTGGCCAATCACTGCTAGAGGAGTCCATCATTATCATCTCCACCAGCAGCACAAAATCCATGAGCATGCTACATATCATATCATATCATTTGTCAAGATGTACTGCAGTTCCCATCATCCATTTACCTGGGAAGCTGCCACGATCGACTGCCCTGGATATTGCGCTGTTACACAGGGTTCCGTTTTTAAAGTGACGGTGCTTTCAGAATTTGTGATGGAGGAAGGGGAATTGGTGGTTGAATTGGTGGACCCTGCAAGATAAAATGTTTTAAAGAATACATACATTAATGAAAGTGTGAAGCAGAAGCAGATTGCATTATTATTGCTAGTTATAAGCCATATGATTTATTCATATTTCCATCTCCTTCAAACTTCTGACATCTGTGCAAGGCCTCTGAGACCAAACATTTGCTTATTTCTCAGGAGCAAGGAACCGTCAGGTACAGGAGCTGAATGTGGCCCTTGAGAGATATCTATTTGGCCCTTGGGACCCTCCCTAGACCCTACCCCACCCCATACTTCTCACTGACTCTCCTCTGCATGTTACTTGAGAACGTTTGCCTAGATGTCACATTTTCTGGAACTGTGATAATGGCTCTTGCTTTGGGGATGAAGGATGAAGAATCTAGCCTACTGTACAAAGGCAACAATCACATCCATTGCTTTCCTTGCTTTCACCTCTGGCCCCTACCATCACTGCATGTGGCCCCCAGAAAGTTCCTGCAATGGAATACAACCCTCAGATTGGAATAGGCTCCCTACCTTTTTATTTTATCCCATTACCAATAGCAAATTCAACCCACTGTGCCAATCCTTTTGCAGCCAAAACAGTATCATCCACACACAAGAGGAGCAGTCCCCAAGGTTTGCACAAATAGAAAATACTTTAGAAAACCTTAGAAGATCTTAATGGGGACGTCAACCCCAAACAGCCAAACAAGGACTAAGCATTTTAATTTTATCACTTATAATTTAATCTTAATTTTTATAATTGTCATCCTTCAAGCTCACCCTTGCCCTTGCTTTAACCCTTATCCTTTGTTATCGCAGAGGGTCTAACTAGCCGGCCAGCAGAATCATAAGAAATAATTCTTTCTGGGTTGCATCTCTTCAGACTGTGGGTTTGGCTAGGGTTGGATGTGTGGCAGGGTGAAGGTTAAACACACAGAGGGAAACCTTGGCTGAACTGTGGATCACACACAGAGAGAAAGATGAACTCTCTGTGTGAACACATGGGCTGGATCTACACACGGGGACGACGACGCTATAAATAAGTCAGAAATTAAATTGTTACAAGAAAAAAAACCTATGAAAAATCGCAAATAATTTCTTTTTGCTCTCCAGCACCATCTGGTGTTGGATCTTTATAATGCATTCAAAACACTGCTGTTGTTTTTTGTTGTTTTTACTAATGTAGCTGACCCCATAGTGTGTATGAACTGTGTGAACACTTCATGAATTCTGCTTCACAATGGTAGACATCAAAGGATCAAATCATGCAGATACTGCCTTCCTTTCCTTAATTCTGCAGTGTAGAAGGTTGGATTGTAAGCTTTTTTGAGCAGGACAGCCATGCATGCACCGAGACGGCATTTATTTTATAATTTACTATTATTATTGATACCTGTTGAGGATTTTCCTTTGGTGATATTTTTAGGTTTCCTCTTCCTCGTCTGGATGCTTTCTTTTTTCATTGCCAGAGGTCTGGGTACCTTGACATCAAAAAGAGGAAGAATCGTCAGTACCGGCTTTGACTTGCTTTTCTGCAGAGCACTCCAGTATTCGCTTTATAGTCACTGTATCTGTGCAATGCACATGGTGTCCTTGTCCTTCAGAGGGGTTCATTTTTCTCATTGGCAGTCCTTGGGCTAGTAGATGCATGAGGCAGAGTATTTGGAGAACCTTACGACAGACACACACACCCATATTTCCTCCATTTTCCTTCCTACACTACTGGGTTAAGAGAAATAGCTGTGGCTGATGAGTACAGTATTTTTACTTCTTGAACAAGGACAGTCTTCTGTCTCTGGGACAGGTGAAACCTAGGTCCACATTTTTGAAAGACGCAAAGTACACTGGCACAGGTTCTGGCCCGAATGCAGATTCCACTTCTGAACTCAAATCAAAATGGTGCATAAAGCCTTAGACAGCTTAGGACCCTGATTCCTTATAGACTGCCTTATCTCATAAGTACTGACCCACACCCTAAAATAGTTATCTGAAGCCTTTTCTCTCAGTGCCCTCTCCAAGAAAAGTTTGGAGGAGAGCAATGAGAGAACAGGCCTTTTCAGTGGTAGCCCCTCAGTTGCAAAACATTCTCTCCAGGAAGGCAAATTCACGTTTCTTTCTCAAGTATTTGGGAACTGATGGAGACCACTATATTGTGCTGCCTTTATGGCAGTATTTGTCCATCCTGTTGTTGGGTAGAAGGGTTTTTGTGTCTGATTCTTTTGTGAGTTGACTTTTAGAGTCATTGTTTTTAACTACATACAGGCCACTCTCAATTTGTGTGTGTTTGATGCACATGGAGGCGCAGGTTCATTCTGTGTCCAGGGTGGCTGTCTACCAGCTCCACCTGGTATGCAGGATGACCCTACCTGCCTGCGGACTGTCTTGCCAGAGTGGTGCATGCTCTAGTTATCTCCCACTTGGACTACTGCAATGCGCTCTATGTGCGGCTACCTTTGAAGGTGACCCGGAAACTGCAATTAATCCAGAATGCAGCAGCTAGACTGATGACTGGGAGTGGCCGCCGGGACCACATAACACCGGTCCTGAAAGACCTACATTGGCTCCCAGTATGTTTCTGAGCACAATTCAAAGTGTTGGTGCTGACCTTTAAAGCCCTAAACGGCCTTGGTCCTGTATACCTGAAGGAGAGTCTCCACCCCCATCATTCAGCCGGGCATTGAGATCCAGCGCCAAGGGCCTTCTGGCAGTTCCCTCATTGCAAGAAGTGAGGTTAAAGGGAACCAGGCAGAGGGCCTTCTCGGTAGTGGTGCCCGCCCTGTGGAACGCCCTCCCTTCAGATGTGAAGGAAATAAGCAGCTATCTTATTTTTAAAAGACATCTGAAGGCAGCCCTGTTTAGGGAAGTTTTTTAATATTTAATGCTGTATTGTTTTTAACATTGATTGGGAGCTGCCCAGAGTGGCTGGGGAAACTCACCCAGATGGGCAGGGTATAAATAATAATTTATTATTATTAATTATTACTATTATTACTAATTAATTATTATTATTATTATTATTATTATTATTATTATTATTATTATTATTATTATGTTCGGCACCGGAAGGAGGAGGGCTGGGGCGGGCGGCTTAATGCGTTCTGCCAATGCATGCGGTGACCTGGAACGTAACTCCGGCATAAATTGAGGTGTGCGCGCCTGTATTTATTTCTGTATATTGTACTTGTTTCTGCATTTATTACTTCTCTGGGGCTTTGTGTTTGAAGAGACACATGCACAGAATACCAGGCTAATGAATACATGCTCCTTACCCCATGCAGTTTCATGTATAATCCACACGCGTTGCAGACTGGCTCCCCTTCTGCATTCCGTCTCCAGAGCGTAGTGTTGGTCGTATGGCAGTTAGTGCAGCAGAGACCGGCGCGTCTAGAGGAGGACTGAAAAGGAAGAAATATATATAAGTGGGGTGGTGCTGAAGCGATGCTGCATTTGCATCAGGCAGGAAATGATCACATCTGAGATAAAGCCCATTTCCTAGAAGATGAGGGGTTGATGTGACATCAAATATAAACATGTCTAATTGCCTTTTAAAGCCATCCAGGATGGATGTCACCGCTACCATCTTGGGGGAATGAATTCCATACCTATGTACTGGGTGGAGAAGGTAACTGAATATCAGTGGAAAACTATATATTTTTTTATTAAATTTGTTAACTGTTGAAATATACAGGATGAGTCTTTAAAAAGAGGCCCCGTGGAACATGTGTACTCTATATCCACAGGGCCTCTTTTAAAGGATTCACTCTGTATATACCGTATTTTTCGCTCTATAAGATGCACTTTTCCCCTCCTAAAAAGTAAGGGGAAATGTGTGTGCATTATGGAGCAAATGCAGGCGGGAGGCTCTGCTCAGCGCTCCCTTTAAAGAGCCGCGCACACACACTCCGCGCGCTCTTTAAAGGGAGCACGGCTCTTGGGGGAGCCTTAGCCGTGCACAGATTCTCCTGGGCAGTGGGATGAAAGCTCCCCTTGCCCGGGAGAGGCTGCGCATGGCTATCCCATAAGCCAGGACAGCCAGCGGGATCGCTGCGCTGCGATCCCACTGGCTGTCCTGGCTTATGGGATTCAGAATATTTTTTTTCTTGTTTTCCTCTTCCAAAAACTAGGTGCGTCTTATGGTCTGGTGCATCTTATAGAGCGAAAAATGCGGTATATATACACACATAGTGAGTGAGTGAGTGAGTGAGTGAGTGAGAAATAACCCAGTGGCCTTCCTCGCATGATGGTTGTGTAAACAAGCAAAATAGTAAAAAATTACAATGCAAGAACTGACAATGCTAAGGGTACCTGGATGAGCTGAATCTCCTACCACTACCGCCCAAAGCAATTCTCACCAGCCCCTGGTGTCTTCTTCAAGGTATGTCCATACATGTGCCCATGTTCATGAAGAAAATTAAGAGATTCTCTGGCTCTGTTGTAACCCCTTCACTTTTAAGGGCTTCAAATGAGAAAGTTTTACGAGTTAGAATTATGGAGCCCAACTTGTTCCACTGCTAAGTCTCTGACCCAAACAGAGACACATATTTTGACTGCTACATGCAATCAGCAGTTCCATGTGATGTGTGCGATGATTTGCTGCACAGATGCCAGCGTGAGAATCATACCATTGGATTTGTGCCTGGTAAAAACAAGCACTCCTCCTTTCACATGAAAAGTTAGCCTGCTCTCTCTCTCTCTCTCTCTCTCTCTCTCTCTCTCTCTCTCTCTCTCTCTCTCTGTGTGTGTGTGTATGAGAAGTGTTTTAAAAATATCCAGGAAGCTTTGATGGCAACCAAGACAATCAAGGGTCTGGAAACTGAGCCTTATGAGGAATGGTTGAGGGAGTTGAGCATGTTTAGCCTGGAGGTTGTGGACTCTCCTTCCTTGGAGGTTTTTAAACAGAGGTTGAATTTTTAAGCAGAGGTCTGCCATGGATGCTTTAGCTGAGATTCCTGCATTGCAGGGAGTTGGACTAGATGACCCTTGGGGTCCCTTCCAACTCTACAGTTCTATGATTCTGTGATGAGGGAAGGCTCTCTAACCCTCCACCCCAAACTGGCAGCTTGATATCGTGCAGTCCTGCAGCAGATACATCTTGCAAACTAGCATACTCTCACTTTAGGTGCTTCAATAATATTTCACAGCCTTAAAGTATCAGTTCTTCATGAGCATCACCCCATCGCCTTGGAAATTACCCACAATGCAAAAAAACTGCGCATCCATTTGTTTTGCTATTAAAAACTTGGTCCCCACAAATGATGAATTAAGTGAAGGGGAACAGGAATCAGAACGAGAAGTATTGCAAAGACCACAGTGGTGACCGGCATTTCAGGAAGACATAGTGGAATGACACATTTTAGCATTCTGGTTGTGAAGTTCCTAAATGCTCACCCACACATTTGTTCCCCATTTCTAGGCACAGGTTTGGGCTTTCCAGGTCCAGGCCTGAATGTTTTGTGTTTGTTTTCTCCCACTGCTTTATATAATAATATGTACCCAGTGGCGTAGCGTGGGGGGTGCAGGGGGGGCCGGCCGCACCGGGCGCAACATCTGGGGGTTAGGGTTAGGGGGCGCAAATCCACGGGTTAGGGGGCGCAAATCCACGGGTTAGGGGGCGCAAATTACTTGCCTTGCCCCGGGTGCTGACAACCCACGCTACGCCACTGTATGTACCGGTAATATGGGGTCATCCCTCCTCCTCTGCCAGGTCACGTTCTACAGCGGCTACAGCAAAAATGGCCAACGCTACAGACCTCAACAAAATTAGCTGTGAGGCATTTGCGAGCTTTTTTGCGGAGAAGGTCCTGTTGCTCCGCCATGACCTCCCTGCCAATTTGGATACAATAAAGGAACTGGAGGCCCCTCGACTGTCCTCGGGTCCAGTATTGGACCACTTTGACCGGATATCTCCAGCCGATGTGGACAGATTCCTCCAAGCTGGAAATCCCACCACCTGTCCTCTTGACCCGTGCCCGTCATGGCTGATTAGAGCGTGTCCAGACGAGGTGCGGGCCCCCCTGGGGGATATCATCAATTTGTCCCTTGGCACCGGGATATTCCCAGGGGAACTGAAGGAGGCGGTGGTGCGTCCGCTCTTAAAGAAAACATCATTAGATCCCTCAGATCTATCCAATTACCGCCCGGTCTCGAATCTTCCATTCCTGGGTAAGGTGATTGAGAGAGCGGTTGCTGAACAGCTTGGTAGGTTTCTGGATGAAACATCTGCTCTGGATCCATTCCAGTCCGGCTTCCGCGCTGGTCATGGGACCGAGACGGCTCTGGTCACCCTAACAGATGATCTCCGCAGGCAGCTGGATCGAGGCGGGTCGGGGCTGCTGATTCTTCTAGATCTGTCAGCAGCCTTTGACATGGTCGATCACGAACTCCTGGACCACCGCCTTGCCGACGTGGGGATCCAGGGCACAGTCCTTCAATGGCTGCGCTCGTTTCTCTCTGGTCGGGGACAGAGGGTGGCGCTTGGGGGGGAATTGTCATCACGCCACTCCTTGGTGTGTGGAGTGCCTCAGGGTGCAATTCTCTCCCCGATGCTTTTTAACATCTTTATGCGCCCCCTCGCCCAGCTTGTCCGGAGTTTTGGGCTGGGTTGCCATCAGTATGCTGATGACACCCAACTCTATCTGTTGATGGATGGCCATCCTGACTCGGCCCCAGACACACTGACCAGATGTTTGGAAGCTGTGGCTGGATGGTTACGTGGGAGCCGGTTGAAGTTAAATCCTTCGAAGACAGAGGTCCTCTGGCTGGGGCGGGACGATATGGGATCGAGGGGGCAACTCCCATCTCTTGCGGGGGTGCAATTAGTGCCAGCACCGGCCGTTAAGAGTTTGGGTGTAATCTTTGATACCTCCCTCTCTATGGAGGCGCAGATTACAGCTATAACAAAGGCGGCATTTTTTCATCTCCGCCAAGCTAAGCAGTTGGCCCCTTATCTCTCTCGTCCTGACCTAGCCACTGTGATCCATGCGACGGTCACCTCCAGACTGGATTATTGTAACTCGCTCTACGTGGGGCTGCCCTTGAGACTGACCCAGAAACTCCAGCGGGTGCAGAATGCCGTGGCGAGACTCCTTATGGGGTCTTCGCTGCGAGAGCACATTCATCCGGTATTATACCAGCTGCACTGGCTCCCGGTGGAGTACAGGATCAGGTTTAAGGTGCTGGTTTTAACCTTTAAAGCCCTATACGGCCTAGGACCCTCGTACCTACGGGACTGCCTCTCCTGGTATGCCCCACAGAGAAACCTACGGTCTGCAAATAATAACATCCTCAAGGTCCCAGGCCTCAGAGAGGTTAGGCTGGCCTCAACTAGAGCCAGGGCCTTCTCGGCTGCGGCTCCAAACTGGTGGAATGCTCTGTCACAAGAGACTAGGGCCCTGCGGGACCTGACATCTTTCCGCAGGGCCTGCAAGACAGAGTTGTTCCGCCAGGCTTTTGGTCAGGGCGCAGCCTGACTCCCTCCTCTGGCAACCTGCTCAGAATTTTGCTTAATTGGTTGCCATCAATTTGATTTAATTAATTTTTATAATGAAATATTTTTAGATTGTGTGATTATTTGACTGATTATTTGATTGTTGTTAGCCGCCCTGAGCCCGGCTTCGGCTGGGGAGGGCGGGATATAAATAAAAATTTATTATTATTATTATTATTATTATTATTATTATTATTATTGGTTAAACACTGTGATCATGATAATGAAAAAAAGTGTTGACAGATCACAATATTGTTAATTAAAGTAAAATCAACTAGGACTGTAAGGATTGCTGTGATATTGTTTGATCAAACAGTGGCATGGTTTTCCCCCCAAAACAAAATCCTTAAGAAATGTCATTTCTTAAGGGTCTCCCATCAGCTATCAGCCCCCTTCAAACCACAGTTCCTAGGATTCTTTGGGGGGAAGCCATGACTGTTTAAAAACATATAAGAGTGATCGAAACATATGGTGTGACTGTGACCATAGCAGATGAGCCCTGTAGGAAAAGGACTACTCTTCCAGAAGAGAAACAGTCAGATTACAAATTCTCTCCAGCATTTGGCAATAGTGGTAAAAGACGAAGGTCTATTTTGGTTGTCAGGGAAGGAGGGAGGGAGGCACATTTGTTGCAAAAGCTCCAGCATTATTCTTACTGTGCTTTTTTAAAAAAAGAGAAAGTGAATTCCTCCCTCCTCTTCCTATGCCACTCCGCCTTTGCAGAGCTTTGACCTTGGCTAGGAAGTTGTTGACTTCAACATTGCGCCCCGATGTGTTTGTTTATACAAAACCAGACCGAGCCCTTAAAACAGAAAGTCCACCCCAGACTGCGCTCGGCAGCCAAATGCAGCTGATAAGCTTTTGGTATCGTGGACTTTGTAATGTGTTTCATTCAAAGCACAGAGGAAAGGCTCATATGCAGCCTCAGCTACAAAGCCAGAGGACTGAACCAAGATGGAGAGTCGCACCCAGAGTCACTGTGGCTCAAACGACACACGATACTCAGCTGAACAATTATTTTCTCCAATTCTTTATATGGTTGACTCTACACACACACACAAGTGTTTGTGTGAAAGGCAGCTCAACTGTTTTGTACTCTGGTGTACACTTGTTGAATGTTACCTGTGAATAAACAGCTCAATGATTTGTGTGCACAAATTGTACATCTGTTGATCATACTGTGTGGGCACCCAAGAAACAGCCATGGGTCCATGCCCCACGTTCGGCAAAAGATGCCTGCATTGTAGGGGTTTGGACTAGATCAGGGGTGTCAAACTCAAATTCATCGGGGGGCCACATCAGCAGTTTGGTCACCCTCAAAGGGCCGGTTGTATCTGTAGGACTTTATCAAAGTTATTTTTCCTTAGGCACTGGTGTGTGTTGTCTTGAACCTATACACTATTTAATATACCTATTCCAGTACGATTTTAAATAAGAATAGAAGAAGAAATAATAATGATTTTTTAAAAAGATGACGAGATGGGCTTCCAGGCAGACTGGAGCTCCAACGGGGAGGAGACAGGAGCCTGTCCCAACAGAGCAGAGCAGAAGCAAATCTTGCCTCCCCCCGCCCTGCCGCCGCACTCAGGAGTCGGAGGATACGGAGCTGCAGTTTGGGCAGCAGCAGTTTCTTCCTTGCAAGGGAGCCCCAGCAGCACTGTGGGCGCGGGTGGCCAGGATGTCCTGCTGGGGCCCCGAGCTGCTGCAGTTGCTCCTGGGGAGGGGGCTATCCGCCAAGTCCTCCGGCCCGGAGAAAGCCGATGTGTTGGCGTGGGCAGGGGGCGGTGTTTCGTAGCCAGGCTCCCGCAGCCAAGTTGCTGGCAGGCTCGCACTTTGCTCCAGCTGCCCAGATGCTGGCGCGGTCCTCTTCGGGGTGGGAGACGCCCCTGCTTTGCGGTGTGGCACACCACCCGCTCGCCCGGCTCCCTCCACCCCACTCTGCGCAGCTGAACCGGCAGCAGCTTCGCCTCTCCCAGCCCAGCCAGGGCGCGCCGCCTGCGGCAAGACCTGCGCTGGGTCCCCACTCTCCACTTGCCTCCACGTTCCCTTCCCTGCCTGCCGGCCCCGCCCACCAGGGCGACCCCAGCCAGCCCCTGGCCCCGCCGCCCGCGCCCCCGGCCATCTCCTCGCCAGCTGCAGCGCCGCAGTGGCCTCTTCTTGCGGCCCGAGCGAGCAGCGTCCCAAGCGTGGCTCTCGCTCCCTGCCCTCGCTGCCAGCCTCCGCAGCTCCCTCAGGCTCCAAAAGTTGCCGCGCGCGCGACCCGCCCCCTCGAGCAGCCACGCCTGGGAGGCTCCGAGGGGCGGAGGCAGCCGGCTCCGAGCTCAGCTTCGCGGGACCGCCTCCTCCGCAGCGAGCCCCGGACTAGACCAAGCGAGCAGAAAGCCTCTTTGCCCGGCCCGCGAGGCAGGCGAAAGTTGAGGGACCGGCCGGTAGGCAGGGCCGACGGGGTGCGTCGATTGGAGCCCTGTCTGCAAGCAGGCAGGGAAGGCTTCCTCGCCCTTGATGCCACGGGCCACATGACGAGGTCTGGCAGGCCGGATTCGGCCCGCGGGCCTTGTGTTTGACACCCGTGAACTAGATGATCCTTGTGGTCCCTTCCTATGAATCTGAGGGAAAGAGATGGACAACTCTCCCCTCTGGCTAACCTTCTTCAGGCACTTTAGTTCTTAGTCAAACTCTGATTCCAGATGCATGCTTGGTTCGGAGAGGGGGCTAAGGGGAGGTTAACCAGCAATATTAGGTTAGATCTTATCTTCATGTCCAGCTACTCTATTCCAAACTTAAAAATGGAAAGCATAATGCCGGTGGTCAACAAAAGAGGTTCAAAGACTCTCTCAAGGCAAATCTAAACAAATGTAGTGTAAACACCGACAACTGGGAAACACAGGCCTGTGAGAGCTCCAATTGGAGAACAGCCTTTACCAAAGGTGTCATGGGCTTTGAAGACACTCGAACTCAGGATGCAAGGGAGAAATGTGCTAAGAGGAAGGTATACTTGGCAAACCCTCACCATGATCAACTCCTGCCCAGAAACCTATGTCCCCACTGTGGAAGGACGTGTGGATCCAGAATTGGCCTCCACAGTCACTTACGGACTCACTGTTAAAACTGTGTTAATGGAAGACAATCTTACTCGGCTACGAGTGATTGAAGAAGAAGAAGAAGAAGAAGAAGAAGAAGAAGAAGAAGAAGAAACAGAAACAGCAATACTAGGAAAGGGCTTATCTTCATTCACCACTGCGATTAGAATTGCACAATTTGCCCACAATCTCCCCCTTTTTAACTTTGATTAAGGCAGATTCCAAGTGCACACTGACCAGCTGCCACCGTGTATTTTCCTCTCCCTTTCCAATACTACGTTTAGGGCTTGAATAGTTTTAATCCAGCAAAGACAGAGGAAGGTCATGGGAAATACCTTTGGAATCCCAAGGACAAGTCAACATTTCTGCTGCCAGGGATGTAAGATATATTCTCCAAACA
The DNA here is from genome assembly GCF_964188305.1 of Podarcis bocagei. Taxonomy (NCBI): domain Eukaryota; kingdom Metazoa; phylum Chordata; class Lepidosauria; order Squamata; family Lacertidae; genus Podarcis; species Podarcis bocagei. Next base: position 11,060,840 of record NC_138129.1, on the reverse strand, counting down.
ACTGAAGGGGGAGGGAAGAATGTTATACTTTAAAGCTCGGTGAGTAAGAGTGGAAGGGAAAGACGCATTGGGTTGTATCCAGTGCTATTCCTGCTCAGAGTAGACCCACTGAAATTAATGAACGTGACTAACTTAGGGTCATTACTTTCAGTGGGTCTACTCCGAGTTAGCTGGAGTCCAGCCACAGAGTATAAAATTAGATGAAGTGTGAAGTTGCTAAATGTAAACATAGGCAGTCTTGACTCCAACCATGAGGCGCCAGAGTTTTGCAGACTGAATCTGGGGAATGGCTGTGCGTTTTGAAAGCTTGGGCTTCCTTTATGAAACCTAAAATTGGAACCCCAAACCTGAAAAGCAGGCCAAAAGAAAAGAAAAGCAGGGAGTAGCAGTCACGTGGTTTTAAAACCTGCATTTGGATGCATTCAGAATAAAATTGCAAGTGGAAAAAGTCACATATATGAAGAACCTTTTGCAAAAGGTTCCGTAAAAGTTCCTACACTGAATGCACACTTTCTTGCTGAAGAGAGTCTGACCCTGTAGGCACCTTCAGATGTGCCTCAGTGGCAGAATGCAAAGATCAGGCAGAGGAATGGGGAATAAGGTGATCTCATATACACACTGGCCCCAGGTTGCTTAAGACTTTGTATGCCAATAGCAAGACCTTGAAAACAGGTTGGTGGAAGCATAGGAAGCTGCCCCATATTGAGTGAGATCCATTGTTCTGTCTAGCTCATTACCGTCTACACAGACTGGCAGCAGCAACTCTCCAGGGTTTCAGACCAAGGCTCCTCTCCCAGCCCTACCTGGAGATGCCAGGAATTGAAGCCAGGCCCTTTTGCAGGGAAGGTAGATTCTCTGCCTCTGAGCCACAGTTCTTCTCCTAGTACATTCAACATACTGGCAGTTAGTGGAGCAACCTCAACTCAAACAGCTCAGAACCACAATAACTCAAGGTCCAACCCAGACCCTGCAATCATCATCCGAGGTCATTCTTCCTGGGCCTCCTCCAGAGGTCCAGAGGGTGGCAACACAAGCCGGGGCCTTTTCTGCAGTGGCTCCCTGTTTGTGGAATGCTCTCCCCAGGGATGTTTTCCTGGCACCTCCATTATGCATCTTTAGGTACCAGGCAAAAACATACCTCTTCAATCAGGCCTTTGGTTGGTTAGCATTCTCTTTCCTTTTAAATGTGTTTGTGGAAGAGGGTGTTACGGGTTTGTTTCGTTCTTGTTTTTATTATGTCTTTTGCGTTTTTATCTTGTATTTTTATGCAGTGTACTACCCCGAGATCTATGGATGGTGGTTGGTATACTAATTTAATAAACCATAAATAATAATAGGTGTTATATGTTGGCAGTAAAAAGTAAAGGTAAAGGGACCCCTGACCATTAGGTCCAGTCGTGACCGACTCTGGGGTTGTGGCGATCATCTCGCTTTATTGGCCGAGGGAGCCGGCATACAGCTTCTGGGTCATGTGGCCAGCATGACTAAGCCGCATCTGGTGAACCAGAGCAGCACACGGAAATGCCGTTTACCTTCCCGCTGGAGTGGTACCTATTTATCTACTTGCACTTTGATGTGCTTTCGAACTGCTAGGTTGGCAGGAGCAGGGACCGAGCAATGGGAGCTCACCCCGTCGCAGGGATTCGAACTACTGACCTTCTGATCGGCAAGTCCTAGGCTCTGTGGTTTAACCCACAGTGCCACCCGCGTCCCATGTTGGCAGTAAAGGTAAAGGTACCCCTGCCCGTACGGGCCAGTCTTGACAGACTCTAGGGTTGTGCGCCCATCTCACTCAAGAGGCCGGGGGCCAGCGCTGTCCGGAGACACTTCCAGGTCACGTGGCCAGCGTGACATCGCTGCTCTGGCGAGCCAGAGCCGCACACGGAAATGCCGTTTACCTTCCCGCTAGTAAGCGGTCCCTATTTATCTACTTGCACTTAAGGGTGCTTTCGAACTGCTAGGTTGGCAGGTGCTGGGACCGAACAACGGGAGCGCACCCCGCCGCGGGGATTCGAACTGCCGACCTTTCGATCGGCAAGCCCTAGGCACTGAGGCTTTTACCCACAGCGCCACCCGCGTCCCTGACGCAGTAGCCAACACCCAATAGCAAACAGGCTGCAGAATTCTGCACCAGTCATGGCTTCTAAACCAGCCTTATCTTCAAGATTACCAGTGCTTGAATCACTGTAGACCAGCTAAGCTGATCCAGGAAAGATTGCAGCTGACTCACAAACCAAAGCTGGTCAGAAACATACCTAGCCACCAAAGTAATCTGAGCCTTAAGCAAAAAGCTGGGTCTAAGAGAACCCACAGACTATATTTGCTGCTTCATAGAGAATGCAGCGCTATCTAAAACTGACAACTCACCGGTCTACAAGATACAGGAACCACCCCCAGCTTCCAGATTCTCTGGATGTAAACTCAATCTTATTAAACTGGATTAGACAGATTCCTGGTAGATAAGGCTACTCACCAGGATGGCTTTGTGCCTTCAGTACTGGCTGCAGTAAGCCTCTGAATACCAGATGTTGGAAATCACAAATGGGCAGATGGGTCTTGCACCCGGGGGTCTTGCTTGTGGGCTTCCCATAGGCACCTCGTTGGTTGCTATGAGAACAGAATGCTGGACTAAATGGGCCTTGGGCCCGATCCAGGGGGGTTCTGGCAGGCAGCTTTCCTCATGCAGGAGGAGAGAACAGTCCCAAGGTCTCTGCACTGGCATCCACTCAGTTTGCAAAGAGTTCAGAATATAAGCAGCCACCTGCTGGATCAGACCCATGGGGTGTGGCGTATGTGTGTGGGTAGGACACACACACACACACAGAGAGAGAGAGAGAGAGAGAGAGAGAGAGAGAGAGAGAGAGAGGAGTCCAACACCCTGTTTTAACTAGTATAATGCCAGATACTTCCAGGAAGCCCATTAACCAGAACAGGAAGGCACAGCAACTGGTGTGTAGATTTTACTGACTCTGAAAATGGAAGTTCTAATCTGCCTATCAGGTTAGAAGCAAAACAGGGAGGCAAGTGCTGTGTGGAAATCAGTCTGCCCACTCACAATATCAACACTATGCATGCCAGACCACAATATTATAACTCAGTTGGTAGAACATGAGACTTTTAATCTCAGGGTTGTGGGTTTGAGCCCCCCCCCATTGGGCAAAAGATTCCTGCATTGGACTAGACGACCCCCGTGATCTCTCCCAAGTCTACAATTTCTGTGATTCTATGATTTATTCATTTCTATATCGGAAATCTCTCCCTCCCTCTTTCCTCCCATGCAATGTGCAGAACCTCAACTAAACAATGTAAGGAATGAAATCCAGTGGAAATACAGAAATGTGTTGGGTCATCTGACAAGAAGCTGATAAAAACTGTAAATCGTTTTCATAAGGCGGCTTGCTGAAATAATCAAGAATTAAGTTGGCTTGTGAAGCTCATTGCAGACGATGCCTACTTGATTTCACTGCGAAGAGAATTCCATACCCCTGGTACCATCCGCAAGCAGAGAGAATGTGGATTTCAGACCTAAATGTGGCCCCAAGGCATTTCAATCTGAAACCGTAGAACTCTGTCCAGACTTCACACCTCTTCCAGACCCTTAATCTGTGACAAGACCTCTGGCTCACATGGATAGAGAGTGGCATGTAGGTATGTGGCCCCTGAAAGGTTGCTCATGACTGAGTGTGGCTCCTGGCTTGAAAAATACCCTGCCCCTGACACCTAAGACCCCAGAAGCAGTAAACACAAGAGGCCATCCAATATTAAAGACCAGACAAGGTGGATGTGGAGAATCCTTTAGTAAAACAGAAGCCAACTGAGGGTTAGCCAGACTTACCAGCCTTTTCTGGGGCTTGATGAGAGGACGGTTAATGCCATTCATTTTGTGATATAGACCACAGGCGTTGCACAGGTAGTGCCCTGTCCCATCTTTCCTCCAAAGTGGAGTGGACATCGCTCCACAGTTAACACATTCTCTGCCATCTCCGGGGAATTCCTCCAAGAACTCTGAAAGTGAAACAAAAGGTGAGACACATTTCGTTAGGCATTCAAGTAGGGACCCAGTCCCTTCACAGCATCGAGACAAGAGACACCATAGCACATCTCAGAAATGGTAAATCTCCTACCGTGAAGTACAATAAGTCATGGAATGGGAACGATGGCATCAGAAAGCCTACAGGCTAGGTTTTGGAGCTCCTTACAGAGGCTCCCACCAGACATCATTTCCATTGCATTTATGAAAATTTGTGCTCATGATGGGGCAAGACAGTCACAAGAGATCCCACTGTCAATACTGCTTATACCTTCAATTTTGGGTGAGGTTGCCTCATTGCTTCACATCCAATTGTGCATATCCCCTTAACTTCCTGCTGAAATCCCACAGGATCCATACCACAAATATTCTGGGTTTATTTTTGTCCCCCTTTTGGTACGCCATAGCCTCTTGGGGCAGCAGCAAAATGGTGGCTTGGGGAACGAGGCAGAAGGCCTTCTCTGTAGTGGCACCCACCCTGTGGAACACCCTCCCATCAGATATCAAGGAAATAAACAACTACCTGGCATTTAGAAGACATCTGAAGGCAGCCCTGTTTAGGGAGGTTTTTAATGTTTGATGTTTTATTGTGCTTTTAATTCTGTTGGGAGCCGCCCAGAATGGCTAGGCAAACACAGCCAGATGGGCGGGCTATAAATAATAAATTATTATTAATTATTATTATTCTTATAAGCACTGCAACTGATGAACAGGAATGAATTCGCCACTAACACCCTTTTGTTGTGTCAATAATTTTAAAGGATAAACCTGCCCCCCAACCTTCCCCCAGTGAAATCCACTGCATTCCCTGGGAGTGAAAGAAGGGCAAAGAATTTCAAGGAAGGATGAACCTCGTAGAGAGCATTCCTTCCTGCTCTCCTCAAACACAGCCTCGGAGTTATTGTGTGCACAAACCTTTGTAAGTCGGGTATAACATTGGACTAAGGACAGGAAGCCCAATCAGTGTGACCAAGAGACAAGAAAATGACCACTGTGTGTATATATTTAAGACAAGGGACGGTGCTTGGGCCCTGAGAGAGAGAACCAGTCTGGATGGGTTGTGTCTTAGGTGTGAGCCAAGAGGTTGAGAGATATTGAAAAGAGGTGAGTTGGAAGGAGAAAGATGTATGAGGCACCATCAGTACTCAATTACAGTACTCAGTTACAGTGTTGCTATCAGTATATAGAACAGGGGTCAGCAAACTTACCACGCCTCAGGGCAGAGTCTCCAGCGCTGATCGCACGGTGGGCCGGAGGGCGGGGGAGCGCGTGCCCATACGCGTGCGCACACGCTATTTCCGGTGCACTTTCAGGTCGGAGGAGCACCAGAAATAGCTTGTGTGCATGTGCACAGGCCTCCTCTGACCCGGACGTGCACCAGAAATAACGCATGCGCATACACAAATAATGCTTGCGCATGCACACAAGCTATTTTCAGTGCTCCTCCGACCCAGAATTGGGCAGTCGCGCAGCACAGCGCCAGTAAGAGCGGGCGGTGGCAGCCGGCGGCGGGGGTCACCATGGGCTGGATAAACGAGTCCCTCAGGCCTTATCCAGCCAGCGGGCCTTAGTTTGGGGAACCCTGATATAGAACTTTAGCTGTGATTCCTGCATTGCATTCCTGGATTGGATGACCCTTTGTGTCCCTGACAACTCTACAAGTCTATGATATGAGAAGTGAACACTTAAAACCAATAGTTTCCACTTCGTATTATTGGAAAAGGTAAAAAAGCTAAAGGACCCCTGGATGGTTAAGTCCTGTCCAAGGTGACTATGGGTTTGTGGAGCTCATCACACTTTCTGGCCGAGGGAGCCAACATTTGTCCACAGACAGCTTCCTGGGTTATGTGGCCAGCATGGCTAAACCATTTCTGGCACAACACCATGACAGAAACTAGAGTGCACAGAAACACCGTTTACCTTCCTGCTGCAGCAGTACTTATTTATCTACTTGCACTGGTGTGCTTTTGAACTGCTAGGTTGGCAGAAGCTGGGACAGAGCAACAGGAGCTCCCCCCTTCATGCGGATTCGAACCGCTGACCTTCCGATCAGCAAGCCCAAGAGACTCAGTGGTTTAGACCACAGCACCACCCTACTGTATCATTGGTATCTTCTTCCAGATTGCATTTTGTCCCTGCAATCTGCAATGTGCTGTATGGATTGTTTTGGGGTTATGGGTGTGGCTGTGTGTACTGTTGTAGTTCTAACTGTATTTTTATATGCCTTCCAATGAGAGGCGGGATAGAAATACAAATAAAATAGATTTTTAGGATTTCACTGATGTTCACGAAGCTGAGGTGCGTCTAGATTTTGCCCAAGGGGTTTAGGATCAGAGCATTAAAACGATCAAATTTCCAATACTTGTCTCTTTCTTATGTTTTTAAGAGGCAGCCATGTGTCTCCTGAGCTAGACAAGTAGAAAAATGATCTACATCCCCTCCACTCAGTCCACACACACACCCCTTTTCAGTTAATTTCTTGTATTCTTTAATTAGTGATAAATGTATTGTCAATGAAGCAGCCATAACTAATAGCCACTGACATCGGCGGAGACTCGGAGGAGTGCATGGCTTCCATTTGCCCCCAGAAAAATCCTTGCTTTGTGCTGTTTGAATGGGCGAGATGAAGTGCGACCCAGCTTGGTTGTAAAAATAAATGATCGGGATGATGTTATTCTAAGATGATAAAAGGGGAGGCGGAGGAGATCGGGAGACTTCCCTGATTTCAATCAAGCAGCGCTGCTTGCTGACTGGTGGCGACAGGCAGACTGGACAAGACCTGGTGGAATGTCTTTGGCTGATGGAGAAGGTTGGGGGATACTGAGGCCTGGGTATCAATCACACCGACAGCTCAGAGCTGACAAATGACAGACTCCGGGTAGAGGTTCGGAGTCAGTTTTACAGCATGACGCCGGCCAAATACTGACCTCGTGGTAGGCAAGGACTCGAGAGCTCTGCTCCGATGGAGGGTCAGAGCTAAGCCTTCAGGCACACACATTTGCCCTATGCTTTGCTTTTAGGGCTGCACGTTTTAAACTGATAGGTCAAGCCAATGCTTTTTATTTATTTTTAAAATAAAAGTCTGCATGCTTGAAGAACGGCAACTCAATATTTAAGGGAAAGAGGACACTGCAGTTTTCAGGTACTGCACCAAGAATGCCTCACATGCACTTTAGCTACATAGGCTTGGATCATAAGAGGATATAATTTAGAAGGTGCTCTTGACCAAATAAAAAGGGCAGATTCACAGCTGACCTCCACCAATGCACTTTCGGAACTGAATGCCACTGCAATGCATGAAGAAGCCATTAAATAAAATAGAGATTGAATCTGATAATCTTAAAATGGAGGTATAGGCACGACAGACACATTTTATCCAGGAGAAGGGTAAATATAGGAAATATATAGATAATGGGCTGCATCCACCTAGTGCTTAATCATGGTGAGCTATGCAATCCTATGCACAGGCAGAAGCAAGTCCTACTATGTTTAATTTACTCCCATCTAAAAAATGAACTCTTGCCAACCTAGCAGCTCGAAAGCACGTCAAAGTGCAAGTAGATAAATAGGTACTGCTCCTGCGGGAAGGTAAATGGCATTTCCGTGCACTGCTCTGGTTTGCCAGAAGCGGCTTATTCATGCTGGCCACATGACCCAGAAGCTGTACGCCGGCTCCCTCGGCCAATAAAGCAAGATGAGCGCCGCAACCCCAGAGTCGGTGACGACTGGACCTAATGGTCAGGGGTCCCTTTACCTTTAAAAGAATGAACAGGGTTGTAGCCCTAAGTCATATAATAGCTAGAGTGGGGGCCACACGAAGAAGACCATGCATGTGGTGTTCTTATTGTCATTAGTTATTCAGTTTCTTACCTACCCTTCAATACAAGGTCCTTACAATTTAAAAATGCAATGTTAAAATCAATTTAAAACAAATGTCAAGGTATGTATAAGAGTGTTAAATGTGCATGCATACTTGAAAGTGAACATGTGCTAGTCTACGTTTATAAATGGAATTGCATTACATGCAATCCAAAGTATAGGGTGTGTTAACTACACATCAAGATAATGGCCTCTCTGGTGCCATGTGTATGAAGTCACATGCATTTTAGAGAGATGCTCCCTTATCCAGTTGTATTTAGAGATCTAGACACAATGTTATTTCCCACCAGTTTCAGATTCTATATCCAGCTGGGCTTTTAAACAATTGATGGGCCAAGCAAAGCCAAATTATGTGGAGCATCGGGCAAAGATACATAAAGTGACAGATATGCCCACAGACACTCACACACCAAGGAAGCCAACCCATGAAGGCTACCCAGATGAGATGTCTATCATGCCAGTGGAGGCTGGTCCATTAGAGTGAATATGGCACTGCCCCACACCAACCTGAGTCTGCCCTCAGCCAGCCTCCACCTGCCTATCTTATATCTTTCATCCAATCCATAGGGTCACCTTTCTCCTTCTCAGTCTCAGTGTTGCTCTGGTAGAATTCAGCAGGGAGAAGGATGGGGTCTTGTCGTTGGTTCTGGCTCTCCATCTATTCTTGGACCTTCCTTCTCTCTGCCCTACCAGTCACCAATGGACTCCAAATAAAAAAATTCCTTCCAGTAGCACCTTAAAGACCAACTAAGTAAACAGGCTCATCTCAGCTATCTGCCAATCACCCACTCCCACCATCCTTCTGAGTAATACCCCTCCCCACCTTCTCACTATATAGAAGGATCTGGCAACTTCTGTTTCAATGTATCTGAAGAAGTGTGCATGCACACGAAAGCTCATACCAAGAACTAACTTAGTTGGTCTTTAAGGTGCTACTGGAAGGAATTTTTTTATTTTGACTATGGCAGACCAACACGGCTACCTATCTGTCAATGGACTCCAGTCACCAATGCAGGTCACCCCACCCCAATACACAAAAAGCATGCAAAGGAGCTACAAACAAACTCCAGTGGTTGCTGGTGCAAGTCCCAACATGGGGGCTTTTTGCTCTCGCATGAAATGAAGGTGGACAGCTTGACAGTAGCCAGAAACAGGAACCCTGTGGTGTAGTTTGCAAAGCATGTACAGGCATGCTCAGGGGACTTCCAGTTCAAATCTGCACCAGGGAATTCCTCTTCCCTTTCCAGGTTGCAATCCTCAAATTGAAAAGGTGATGGCCAGCAATTGGGTATCAAGTTACAACATATCCTATGCTCTTCCATGGTACAGTTGTATGGGAGGCTTTTGACACAGGAGTGGCTTTTGTTGTCTTGCCTTTCATTGAAGCCAATGGGAGGGAAATGTCCCATGCCAGAACTGGTGGTATTGCCCAATGATAGGCGCATAACCATGTCCTAGAGGCATGTGTGAAGTGTATCACCCAAATTGCTGCATTGCAGCCATGGAACCAGAGGAGTTTGACTGGTGTAGGTGTGATGCCTGTAGAATGTATCTGGTGTTGCAGAAACACAGCCCAAAAACTCCAATACAGTGGTACCTCGGGTTACATACGCTTCAGGTTACAGACTCCGCTAACACAGAAATACTACCTCGGGTTAAGAACTTTGCTTCAGGATGAGAACACAAATCGTGCGGCAGCACAGCAGCAGCGGGAGGCCCCATTAGCTAAAGTGGTGCTTCAGGTTAAGAACAGTTTCAGGTTAAGAATGGACCTCCAGAACAAATTAAGTACGTAACCAGAGGTACCACTGTACAGGAATGCACCCTTAATCGATAGAGAGGTTAAAAATAATTAAAAGGGTTTCTTCGACTATGTCTGAAGGAAGAGGAAGAACAAGCAAGTGGTACGGTAAGTCCATGTATTGGGAACATGGAAAAATGCTATTGGGTGACAGAGCAACACGGAGACTGAGGAGGAGAAAGCTGACAATTTAAGAAGGGTGTTGACAAGCTGGAACGTGTGCAGAGGAGGGCAACCAAGATGATCAGGGGTCTGGAAACTGAGCCTTATGAGGAATGGTTGAGGGAGTTGAGTATGTTTAGCCTGGAGAAGAGGAGATATGATAGCCATCTTCAAATATCTTAAGGGCAGCCACATGGAGGAAGGGAGCAAGCTTGTTTTCTCGTGCCCTGGAGGGTAGGACTCGAACCAATGGCTTCAAGTTGCAAGAAAGGAGATTCCAACTAAACATTCGGAAAAAACTTTCTGGCAGTAACAGCTGTTTAGCAGTGGAACAGACTCCAATGAGAGGTGGTGGACTCTCCTTTGTTGGAGGTTTTCAAGCAAAGGTTGGTCGGCCACCTGTCATGGATACTAGTTTAGATTCCTGCATTGAAGGGGGTTGGACTAGATGACCCTCAGGGTCCCTTCCAACTCTAAGATTCTGTGATCTATTCTTTATAAGTGAAACATCAGGGATCACCTTTTCCCCTCTATTCATTTTTGGTTACTGAAATAATGTTCAATTTATTTCGGTATTTATACACTTTATATAAAGCTCCAGTGATAAACCCTTCAGACAATGATCTCCCATTTCTATACAATAAGTGGCCATTGTTGTAAAGATGATCTTTTAAAAGTCATTCAACAGGCAACTTCAAAGAAGAGCTGTTCTTATTTCTCTCATTAGAAGAAATGCCTCATTTTAAAATAGGTCACCTACTACCTAGGTTTTGTTTTAGCCCTTTCATTTTTGATAAGTAAAGGACCCCTGACCACTAGGTCCAGTTGTGACCGACTCTGGGGTTGCGGCGCTCATCTCGCTTTATTGGCTGAGGGAGCCGGCGTACAGCTTCTGGGTCATGTGGCCAGCATGACTAAGCTGCTTCTGGCGAACCAGAGCAGTGCACAGAAATGCCGTTTACCTTCCTGCCAGAGTGGTACCTATTTATCTACTTGCACTTTGACGTGCTTTCGAACTGCTAGGTTGGCAGGAGCAGGGACTGAGCAACGGGAGCTCACCCCATTGCAGGGATTCAAACCACCAACCTTCTGATCGGCAAGTCCTAGGCTCTGTGGTTTAACCCACAGCACCACCCACATCCCTTCATTTTTGAAAAAGCAACTTAAAAATACGTACACAGATCTGCTGCTCTGTTAAAGGAGTACCTGCTCTGATGCGTAGAGATATATTCTATGTTAAAATCATCAAACCAGGGAAACAATCAGAAAGCATTTGATTTTCAGGTAAATACTGTTGTGTGCACATGTGGCCATACCAGAAAATAGAATACAGTCACCCTCAACTCATTCATGGGAAAGCTTAATTGAATACCACTGGTTTATTTCCAAGTAAAACATGCACCGGGCTTCATATCTAGACATTTAACTCTGGATTGCAATGAAGGGATATGTACTTAGCCTAGCCATTGTAAAGTTAAAAACAAACAAACAAACAAAAGTATCAAGTTCACAAACTGAGAAAACAGTACTGAATGCTTACTATCAAAAGAAACCAACCCTTGCAGCTTATGGAACATTAAGAGCAAACATTGAAGGAGGAATAAGCAAGGCTTAAACAGTTTATGAAAAAGGAATTGCCTCAGTGCTAATTTATTTCAGGGATGCACAGCATCGCTCTCTCCCAAGGATATTTAGGTAAAGAATAAAGGGACCCCTAACCGTTAAGTTCAGTCACAGCCGACTTTGGAATTGTGGAGCTCATCTCGCTTTACTGGCCGAGGGATGCAAATTCAACTGATCCCTCCCACCATCAATCCCTGTGGATACATTTCACATCACAGAGCAACAGCCCAGTCTTATTATATGTTTCCTTCTGAACTTTCACTGAGCTCCATAGGGTTTACTTCCTGATTAAGGGTGCAATCCTAAATGCACTGGAATGTAAGAACAACTGGAACCAGGATTTGCATTTTGAGTGAATAAACAGAGGACTGCACTGTCAAGAATGCTGATTCTAGTCACTGAACTATTAGAAGGTATAATGATACAAACACAGGGGGGAAATGTATTGATTTGATATGAAAATCATAAATATGCTTAACAGTTGATATGACTTTTAATATGATTTAGCACCCCTACCCAAAGACAAGTCATTTCAAGTATCTAAATAATTTAGTTGATCACTTGTTTGACGGAGTTAATCTGTTACAGCTCAACAATTTCCGTAACACAATAAAATAAAACCACACACCCCAAACCTCAGTAGACGTATGGCTGTGCAAAATGATCAGTAGACTGAATTCTGTAACTTAGGTTGCAAAACTGGTACTGACGGGGATGCAAATGTGCTGTGCAGTTTGATGCCACCCACAATATGTCATATTCCAGGTAGACACTCTGAAAATCAACAGTCTTCAGTTATTTATTTCAACGGTCCTCCTCTAAGCATGACTTAGGAATGCAAGCTCAGAAAAGAGAATACTGTAATCAAGCGAAAAACTGGTGGTTATGTTTGAAAGGAGTTTCTAATGACATGCACCTTTGCAAATTAATATATTGATTTAAACGCCTGAGAAAATTCCAAATGTAAGTAGCAGGGAGGGGGAAGACATGCCATTTTGATACTGATGGAAGTGTAAAGGGACCCAACTTTTTGTTGTTGTTGTTACATTGTGGAAATTCCTCGCAGGTTGAAAATGTTGCATTTTTCCACTTTCATATCCAGAATTATTTCACACCCCGTCCTGGACTCTTCTGTTGAAGATCAGTTTAGAATTTAAGGAAATAATGTACACAAATAGTACATAGAATTTCATCCTACTAGCCCCACAGAATTAAGTTCAACTCACTCCTTATGTGCTTATTATTTGAAAGTAAATTCCACTTTTAGGGAATTTGTGTTCAGGGATCTACTCCCAGATCACCTAGGCACAGGATTAATAGTCTTATTGCCTACTAAACACCCATATTATTATTTTGTAAATCCTAAACTGCAAGCCTGAACCTCCATACTTTTTTGGGGGGGGGGGTAGATTAATACTGCAATCAATTAAACTTATTTCAAAGTAAAAAAAATCCAGTGGTTTAATTAGGGCTGCAGTCTTCTGATCATTTACTTGAGAGTAAATCCTATTGAAGACAGTGGGATTTCTGAATAAAAATGCACAGGACCTGTCTAAACTACAGGTTGCAGCTCCTAAATACAGAAACAATGCCTTTTGGAAATTCAAGAATATTTCCTGCTATGCTAGGGAGACCTGGTTCCGTGGGTTTTGCAAAATCCAGCTGAACTGAAAGGGCAGCGGCGAATTCACATCGCAAAGGGCTCTTTGCTTGCTTCTTTTATTCGAATCCGAAAATATTTCCAGCGACGCAAAGTAGGAGAAAGGCAGTGTTTAGAATGGCGTTCCCCGGTGCGGGTGGTGGTGGATTTGGGTCACAACCCCCAAATTTTACTCCCGAAGCCTTTCCGTTCACTCTGGCGGTGGGACTCAAGGTTAAAGCACTTTTTCTCCTTTTAAGAGTGGAGGACTAATTCTGCTTTGTTCTTAGGATAAAGATAAAGGGCGGAGAAAAGCAGAGACAGGGCCATCCAGCCAAGATAACAAAAGATTAAGTCGTCTTTCAAAAGGATTCAAAAGGGACTTCGGAACATAAAGCCCAAATGAAGGAATAGTTACAGGAACCAGATCGAGGCGGGTTTTATTAACCAAGCGCCTGCTTAAGAAAGTGCGTTTGGTTGAGATTCTTTTCTGTTTCTGTTTCTTTTCTTTTCTTTTTGTAAAAAAAGCAGTGTGAACCCAAAGCGAAGCGAAGCGGCTTTGATGGTCCTATGGCTGGGCGATTTTGAGCGGGTGTTGATGGATGGTGCCACGGCGCACGTAGCCGGGGAGGGCGAGAGATTTGTTTGGGCGAAGGCGAATTAGGAGCCTTGGAGTCTGTTCAGATCTCAACTCATTTACCCCAATAAATTACTTTTAAAAGGTGAAACGGCTGTAAATCTGCTCACCTCATTTAAACACCAAACAGCGTCACCTCTGAAAGCTGCACAACATGGATATTGTGGAGGGAGGCAGATTACTCCGGGCGCCCGAAACCACCGCTGTTATTTCTGACTCCATGGGGAAAGTGTAAGCCCGTGGCTCTTTCATAGCCTATATGTAACTATAGAAAGGCTATTCACCAAGGCAGCTTTTGGAAGGGCGCGACAACAACAAAAAATCTTTTCCCTTCTGAAGTTTCGCAAGAAGGGTTTGGGAAGAGAGAGAAGGGTTTGGGAAGCAACGAATCCGGGCAAAATCGAGGGCTGGTTGTGGAATGGAATGTAAGAATCTTCTGCCTGCTTACTTAAGAGGAAGCCTAGCTGAATTCAGCGGAATTACAGTCAAGTAAACATGCATAGGACCAAGCTACATGGCATCAAGGTACAGATATAAAAGTTCTTGCATGTGTTTTGGAGACTAGCGCCATTTTCCGTTGTCAATCTTCCCTTGTCAGTCACTGTTCTTGCAGCTTCAAGCATTAAACTTTGAGCCATAATCCAGTTCAGTAGAAACACCCACCAATTTAAAACTGGAATTCAGACCCCTGTTTTGAAATGATTCTTTTAAAGCGACAGATAAAATCTCAGGGAACTGGATTTTTAAAGTCAAATGTCCAAAGAACAGAAGATGCTCCTATTTTTAATCTGCAGTGCTGAAAATTTCCCTTCATTTGAAGAGGGCCACCTCTTTCTTTTTTATGTTAACAGGTGACAGGTAACGAGAAATGTTATCAGAAAGGCAAAATCCTCACCAGGCACCACGTTACTACAACTACAACCCTTCCAAAATATTCCCAGGAAAAAGCCCAATTGCCTCCCAGTCCAATGGGACAATATGCTATTATCCTAACATATGCTGCAATGGCATATAAAATAGTTGATAGCATAGTGCTGGTCCCCATGCTAAATCAAGACTTTCCAATTCCATTCTGAAATCCCCTACCGATGAAAATTGTTGGAAAACCCACTGGAGTGCAGTTGTTCATTCAAAAGAAATAAGAGATGTGCACACTTACACCCACCCACACAGACCCAATCCATGTGCAAAGCAAAGCAAGGCCAAAGTTTGATATAGATGAGCATTTGACCCCAGAATTCCTTCCCATTCGCGCTGCTCTTAATGGGGGTAAAGATCTAAGGGCAATATGCTGATGAGGCACAGCCACTAGCAGGGAACACACCATCCCTAGTTCAGATCTGGAAGTCATGAACTCAGAAGCAGACTTAGGCGCAAGTGCCCTGCATGCAAATCAGCGCCAGCTCACTTCCAAATGAACATTGACTTCAGGCTAGACCAGTGGTGTGCAGCGAAATTTTCCGCAGGGGAACAGTTAGGCCAGAGGCACCAGCTTGCAGGGGCGATGGGGGTCACACGCGCCAGGCCTCTGACAAGATACTGCAGCCCTCCTGCCTCCTTCCCAAAGCCGGGAAGGTGAAGGGAGAGCTCTTGGACCCTTTTGGAGAATCATGCCTCCCTCCCTGAGCCAGGCAGAATCTTCCCAGGCTTTAGGAAGGAGGCACCAGGCTTTGATACTTTAATTTACCAGGAACATTTAGAGGACTAGTCTAGTCCCCCTAGTCCACCTGACTGCACACTACTGGGCTAGATCCTGCACTCTCATTCTCATGTCAGCCCCATTGGTATCTGCATTCGTAGAAATACTTCTGAAGTGCTGTGAACATTTGATACAATGTAGTGCGACAATACAGAGCATTGCCATCAAAGCCTTTTCTCCCTCTGGGATGCAGTTTTACACACACACACACACACACACACACACCACATACTGCACATACTGTGTAGAAAGGCACACACACACACACACACCACATACTGTATAGAATGGCACTTTGCCTAGGAAACAGCATAAGACCTGAACAGATATATAACGACACAGAGCCATTGCACACTGAGCAAAATGCACATAGGTTTATGAATATATCGAAAGCTACTGCCAGCCAAAATATAACCAGCACACAAGCGCTTACTGAGAGACAAGCAGATGAATTCATTGCCTGAAACAAACTACGTTGCTCCTTCCCATATAGGGCATGAAAAATATCCAAGTGTTTTTCTCAAGTTCCTTTGCATCTGAACACTAACTACAGCGATCAGGCACACATTCTAAACCGAAGGGTTCCCATATATTGCCATATACTGTCTGAAGGACAGAATTTGGCTTCCAAAGCCACGTCCCAGGCACACAGAACCCCCAAAATAGTTTATACCATTTCCAAGCCAAGGCAGCGTTTGCTGGAGATTCTTGAATGCCAGGGTGTGGGGAGGATTTGTCTTGGCCAAAGTTTTCATTCTTCTAATATTCCATTTCATCCCTCTCTCCAGTGCCCCCATTTACAATACTACCTCTAGCAGATTATTCCATAAAGGGAGACTTAGCATTTTTAAAATGAATGATGTAGTTATGCATGCACCCACATAAAACAAAACAAAAATCCAGGACAAACTTTGAAACCAATTTCAAACCAGCTTAAGAACCTCAAGAGAGCCATCAGTCTAGTTCAGCTTTCTGTTTTCAACAGTGTTGACTCAAATGCCTCTTGCCCTGCCTTGGCTTTTAGATGCACCAGGGGTAGCCATCATAGCC
Source organism: Podarcis bocagei (assembly GCF_964188305.1). NCBI lineage: Eukaryota > Metazoa > Chordata > Lepidosauria > Squamata > Lacertidae > Podarcis > Podarcis bocagei. Next base: position 11,044,320 of record NC_138129.1, on the reverse strand, counting down.
AATGTCACTCAGACGCCTCTTGGAAGCTTCTTCTTCTTAAATAATCCCCTTTTCACAGACCTATAATTTCCAGCAGACCTTAGAGGAGAACCAATTATGAATCAACTAGATACTGGTTTCAATACAGTATTAAAGCACTCTTAGGCCATGGGTGGTGAATTTCTGCCCCTCTGGATGTTGCTGGACTCCAGCTCCCATCATCCCTCACCCTCTGGCCATGTTGACTGGGGCTGATGGGAGTTTGAGTCTGAACAGATCTAGAGGACCATAACTTTCCCATCCCTGCCTTTGACTACATGCACATTTTGACTCAAAGTGAATTTACAGAATTTTCCAGGTTCTGGAATTTCCAGGTTCTGGAATTTTCCAGGTTCTGGGGTGGATTTGCTTAGGACAAATTAAGACCAGAGACAGATTGTAGGTCAAACAGACAAGTACTGAACACAGTGTGATACACTCAACATAGTCCTTGTTTGCATAGAATGCCAGGTCAAACCATGACTTAGCATGAACATGCAGGCTTCTGGAAAGGAGATAGTGGTTGTTTTGAGCTTCCAGTCATTCTGCTGCTGCAACGAGTGAAACCATGATTTGGCTTAGCTGCACGTTGCTCGAACCCAAGCTTGTGGTTTAACACTCCCAGACAAACCATAAGGACAGATTTTGGTTATAGCTCATGGTTTATCAAAAGTGAGGTAAACCACAACCCTGGGATTGGATGATGCACTAAGCCAAACCATGGCTTCAGTCAGTGCAAGGCAGAAACAGAACGGCCCGAGGAGAAGCAAAACAACTCTGGTTGACACTCTGGGAGCCTGTGCGTTTCCTCATTCATGCTATGATGCCACCATTCAGCTTCATGTTATGTTTGAACTGGGCCACAGACCGCACACTTCTTTAACATTCATTGACAGGTTTCGCGGACTTTCATGGTGCTTTTTAAGCAACTGTTTTAATGATAATTTCTGGACAAAAGAAATGGGCGATAAGGCCTCCATCATAATGCCCTAAGGTCTGAAAAAAGTGTCCTACCCAGAATCGAAAGGTCCTCAATAGCAGAGAACCATGTGCTCTTGGAATGGCTTCTGAGAGTTGGACTGGATGACCCTTTGGGTCCCTTCATGGGTGTAGCCAGGATTTATGTTGTGGGCTGGGGCAGCACACCCACCTGTTAACATCCTCTGTCTGGCTCTGTCCAGCAGATTCAGAATGAAATGTCTCAATGACCGTTGTTTTAAATTACTTCCTTTTGACCCTAAGTGCTCAGAAAAACCTGCCAAAAATCTTTCTACTTTTAGTTAAGTATCTTTACTTATTTACTTGATTTAGGGGCTCAGCTGCCCCCCTTGCCCCCTAGCTATGCCCATGGGTCTCTTCTGACTCTACAGTTCTATTAGTGGGAGATACGCTACATACCAAATGTGGGTCTCCGGCCAGGCAAGCCCCCCTGTCGCGTCTGAAGGCTGTGCAAGACGCTGCTCTCAAAGTGTCCCGCAGTCCAAGATGGCGGTATCTCCGCAGAGCTGACGTAAGCCCCGGGATAAGGGCTGGAGTAGGAGCCGTTGACCGAGCGCACCAGAGCGTTGCCATACTGGTCGCGCCCCCCGGTGCCCAGCAACAAGGGGCTCTGGTAGCCTGCCTCTCGTCCTGCACCGCTACCGCCAGGGGGGCTGTGAGAGTAGGAGAAGCCCGGCGGTGCGTGAGGGCTGCTGCCATTGAAGTGCGAGGCCTCAGCACTGGCTGGCTGCGCCCATCCTGGATGGCTGCTCAGGGGGTGGCCCTGGTGGGCAGGTTCACAGCTCTGTAGGTAAGGCAGGCTCTGGAGCATGGAAGGCATGCGGCTGGTGGGAACGTAGACGGCCGGGCTGGCTGGTGAGTGCAGGAAGTTGCTGGAGTCATGGGAGTATGCCGATTGGCCAGGGTTGGGGGCAAGAGTTAAGCTCTGGTACATTTTGTATCCTTCAAGGCAGGAGCAGCGCAGCTGGTGGGGCACAAACAAGGCAGCTGGACGGCAAGGGCCGGAGGTTTGACATGAAGAACTCGGCTAATCCTCCCTGGCCGATACAACTGAAGCAGCTTTCAGGCACCTGGAACACAGGAGAGAGGAGAAATAAAGAGATGCTTTTGAGTCCTGCATCTTGGCTCCTTCTGGCAAATGACAAGTTGCTTCATCCAGCCTTTCCCTTTCCCCCTCTTTTCCTCATCTGTCAGTTACATAAAAGAAATTACCATATTTTTCGCTCTATAAGATGCACCAGACTACAAGACGCACCTAGTTTTTGGAGGAGGAAAAGAAAAAAAATATTCTGAATCTCAGAAACCAGAACAGCAAGAGGGATCGCTGCGCAGTGAAAGCACCAATTCCTCTTGCTGTTCTGGCTTCTGGGATAGCTGCGCAGCCTGCATTCGCTCCATAAGACGCACACACATTTCTCCTTACTTTTTAGGAGGGGAAAAGTGAGTCTTATAGAGCAAAAAATACGGTATTCAAAACATTCACTCTAGGGTAACATACAGCTGTTCTGCTATCTGCTAAGCAATATTGACCCAATCTTCAGACCCAAATGTCTCAAATTCATTCATTTTCCTTTGCACATAAAAAGTTCAAAAGGGGTTATCTAATTATTAGTAGTAGTAAATGTGAACAATGATTTTTCTCTAATCAAACGTATCCATTTTGCTTCCCGTAGCTTCCATCCCTGCCCTAAAAAACTTAGCAAGAGTGGTTTGAACATCACAGCAAAGATGGGAAGGAAGACTGGAACTCACAGCATTTGAAATTTGGAGAGTGTTCACCATTTTTTAAAATTTCTTTTGCTCACATGTTGTAACAGCAGCTTGACTGTCAAAAATCATCAGTTAGTAAAATGTCTCCTAAAAAAACTTATTTAACTGGAGATTTTTTTTTTTTTTTTTTTGCATCAATGACTTGAAAAGGGCTGGTAAATACAAAGAGGCAGTGCATTTCCATTTCCATATACTAGCATATTCTCATATTATTATTTTTTGCCCTTTCTCTAACTAGGTCAGGGTAGCAAACATGCAGGTACCCCATTGCTGTTGCCATTTTTAAATTATGAAATGTACAACTTCGGTGTTCAGCAAGGGCAGCATAAAGCTAAGAAAATATAAGCTATACAGTGGTACCTCAGGTTACATACGCTTCAGGTTACATACGCTTCAGGTTAAAGACTCCGCTAACCCAGAAATAGTGCTTCAGATTAAGAACTTTGCTTCAGCATGAGAACAGAAATCGTGCTCCGGCGGTGCGGCAGCAGCAGGAGGCCCCATTAGCTAAAGTGGTGCTTCAGGTTAAGTACAGTTTCAGGTTAAGTACGGACCCCCGGAACAAATTAAGTACTTAACCTGAGGTACCACTGTACAATTAAGGGAAAAGGTAAGATCTTCACACTATCCCTGTGAGGTAGGTTAGGTTCAGAGGGTGAGTGGCTTAGGTCACCTAGACAGCTTTATTGCTAAGGGCAAAGGAATGGACAACTCTATCCTGGACACCAGCCAGCCAGTTCTGCTGTGGATGAAGCACTTTTGGCACTCAGAAGCCAGAGGAGAGACATTTGCAGCTCACTGATGCCCTCCATTCATGTGGTATATTTGGAAGTAAGCGTTTATGCTTTGTGTGTCTTTCTTCTTTCTTTGCTCCTTGCTTCTTTCTTTTTCTTTTCTTTTTTTTCTTTTCTTTTTGATGGAGTTTTTCTTGTATGTATATATATGTAATATAATGTGAATTGTGTATCTTTCTTAAATAAAAATTAAAATAATTTTTTAAAAAAATGGAAGTAAGGCCCACAGAGTTCAAAAAAGCTTGCTCCCAAGAAAGTCTGCAAAGGATTGCATCCTCAGATCTGGACCCTGATGTAGCTCACAAGCCACTAAACATCAAACTCATGTAGATTCCAGTTGTCCCTATACTACACCCCCCCCAGTGTATAAGCAACACTATGGTGACTTCAATTTCTTTATGCCTACCTAGCATTATCCCACTGAGCCCCATAGGGTTATGTTGCAATGAATGAGTTGAGGATTACAGCCCGCATCTGTAGTCTGACAGACGTAAAGAGAAGTGGAACAATTGGCTATTTTTAAAAGTATTTTACGAACAATGCAAGAATGCATTGCCCTAAAAGCAAATTCTTTTGTGAGGCTACATGGAATTTTCACCCACCCGTGTCAGTGGTGCTGATCCCCTAGCAAGTGTGCAGTGCAGTCTCCAAGAACACTTCCCGACAGGGCCTTACACAGGGAGCCAGTGGCTGAGAGCTCAAGCCTACTCATTTTGTGGTATAATAATAATAATTTATTATTTGTACCCCGCCCATCTGGCTGGGTTTCCCCAGCCACTCTGGGCGGCTTCCATAGAAACCAAAAATACAGTAAAATATCACAGATTAAAAACTTCCCTGAACAGGGCTGCCTTAAGATGTCTTCTAAATGTCAGGTAGTTATTTATCTCTTTGACATCTGATGGGAGGGCGTTCCACAGGGCGGGCGCCACTACCGAGAAGGCCCTCTGCCTGGTTCCCTGTAGCTTTGCTTCTCGCAATGAGGGAACCGCCAGAAGGCCCTCGGCGCTGGACCTCAGCGTCCGGGCAGAACGATGGGGGTGGAGACGCTCCTTCAGGTATACTGGGCCGAGGCCGTTTAGGGCTTTAAAGGTCAAACCAGCACTTTGAATTGTGCTCGGAAATGTACTGGGAGCCAATGTAGGTCTTTCAAGACTGGTGTTATGTGGTCTCGGCGGCCGCCCCCAGTCACCAGTCTAGCTGCCGCATCCTGGACTGGGTAGTCCTATCACCCTGATAAGAACAGCCTCCTGGATCAGGCCAATGACCCTTTTCGTCCAGCATCCTGTTTTCACAGTGGCCAACCAGATGTCTATGGGAGGCCCAAAATCAGAACCTGAGTACCACAGCAGTTAGTTTACTCTAGAAGTAGTAGCTGAATCCACTTTGAGATGCTCTAGCTATTAGTAATTGAAATATTACTGAGTTGCAGCCAACTAAGTCCTACTCCAAGAAGATTCATTGAAGAGTCTTGTGGCATCTTAAAGGCTAACAAATTCATTGTGACATAAACTTTCAAGGACAGGGGATCCACTTCATATGCCACCCAGCAGGAAATTGCCATATTCAGAAGTTGTGAATTGAAGCATAACAGCATTCCGACTTTAAGTGATTTATTTTTTATTTGCAGGGGCAGAAATATAATCTATGAACAGAAAGTCACATGGAACCCATTTGAGGCTCAAAAACGACACTGTTAACCAGATGAAATATCCTCTTCAGCTGTGAGTGAATTGATCCATCTATTACGAATTAACCAGGAGCAACAAGCGTCATCCAGATAAGGGTCTTCCTTGCCACCAAGTTGAAAAGCTAATCTCTTACAAATATTTCTGGTGAGTATGGAGAACACATTTGCATGAAATGTGTCCAACTAAAATAATTAAGCGTAAGCAGTGGTGCTCTTGGGGGGCGGCATGTATATATATAATCATAAGCACCACCATATTACAGTAACTTCCCCTAAATCCTAAACCCCCAGAATAGAACAGACTACTAAAAGGAAACAAAAAGCAGTACAATCCTCTGCATGTTTATTGTTAATGATAATTAATTATTTTTTATAACTCCTCCCAAAGGAGCTCAGCTTACCATCTGCTAGGAATGCAAAGGATTAAAGCCCCTTACACACACACACACACACACCCACCCGAAAGCTTCAGAATAAGAAAGAGAAACACTTAGCATACAAATAACATGTGGAATTTACACCCAGAAGATGTTGTGATGGCCACCAACTTTGGGAAAAGATTATATATATATGACATATAAAACTAAAATATAATGAGTGATAAGTGCTTAAGGGACACCAGGAATCTATTCAGAAGAAGTTGCTTTTGGAAGGCCAGGTTCCAGGAAGGAACAAGAACCATCCAGCTGGCCACGGTCAAACACAGAACGGACTTTTGGTCTCATTTGGCTGTCCTTATTAGGCCAGTGGATTGTGTGTTAACTGATGCCCCAGCCTCCAAGTTCATTTACACCCCGGTCCCAAAAGCGCTGTCAGGGTTAAGTTGCATCAGCCCAAATGGATAATGAAGCCCGTTTAGAACCACTTTGCCCGTTGTGGTGAATGCACTGCGCCAATATAAATGCAAGTCAGAAATAGGATACTTTCTGTGCACTGAACTACATCCGAAAGCTCAGCCTATAATATTTAGACAGAAAGCTAGCAGCTTAACAGGACACACTGCAACACAGTCACTCTTAACTGAGTTTGGAATTGGGCTAAGTACTAACAATTAATCTTGCGTGCTCCCAGCATCCACAATAGATTTTGTCCTAATCATCACATATATGTGTAAATAAGTCCCACTTCTTTGAAAAGAACCAGGTTCCAGGTAAGTGGATGTAGAATTTCTGTCCTCAAAGGGGTTATCAACTGGCGTCAGAGTTTGCCACCATAGATGTAGTAACAAATTGCATTTAAAAAATAAATATTAATAATATTACTGCTGCTAAGACTATTTGCAGATTATTATTTTTTCTTTTTAATTGTTTTCATTAAGGATTTTCTTGGGTTATGATTTCTATGCCAGTCTACTCAGAAGCAGGGCCTAAATTCAATTAGTTGGCTCCCATTTGCTTGAACTGCAATTCATGCTCCATGCCATTTACAAGGAAAAAAGTCGTGCTGAATTTGGTGAGCCATTTTTGGACCCAGAACTTTGGAAGGAAAACCCAAGTGTCATAATCTAGGGGTTCATAGTTTTTCCTCTTTCTTGGAACACTCTTGAATTATTCGTCCTTACCCCCCTGCCCATAATGGTTTGGATAATTCGGATCTGTGAAAGCTCTCCCCAAAATTACACCACTATCCTAATAGCCACTTGCCACCCTAATGACAATTTTGAGGGAGAAAACCAAAAGCACTAAATCCACTTCCACGAAGGTGGCATTAAAATACAGACTTTCAAACCAACCCCCAAAACCTCATCCCACATATAAAAGCAACACTCTGCTAGAACATTTCAGAGAGCTAGCGATGAGTTAAGAGTGCTGGACTAGTGTTCAAATTCCACTCAGCTAAAAAACTACTTTAGTGACCTTGGAAATGGGTGCTTAACTTATGGTTCTTTTTAAAGTTTCAAAAAGTAAAGAAAGAAATAAAGTTGTTGAAGGATGAGGAGGTGAAGAAACGTAGAATAAGTACAGTCCTCTGAATGTTTACATGGAAGCAAATAACTCAGCTCTTGTCAAAAAAAATTTTTTTAAAAAAATGGGAAAAATGCGTCAAATGAAAATAGCAGAAACCCTTTTGAAGAGTTCAGTAGGAAATCCAGATCTCTGATCCATCACATATTCAACAAATATATAGGAAGCCCCAGATGCCCTGCAAATTAACACTGCAGTTGGAGGGCACCAGTATTTTAATTTCACTAAAACAACTTTATGCAATACAAAATAGCAGCAATCTTTCCGTAGTTAGCGGGTTTTGGCTGCTGAAACACAGGAACCAAAGCAGGACTAGTTACTACGGAAGGCCGACTTAAACCTACGCCTATAACATTTTACTCCAAAGTAAGCCTCTGGTTTTAAGAACCTCATGAACTTTACTGTGTGGCTGCGATCTCGGCTGCAATCCCATTCACTCGGAAGTAAAGGCTGTCGCTGAAATTAAATGGGATTTCCAGTGTGCCAACCTCGCTTTGAGAGGATCTCTCGAACAGATTTAAGTTTATTTCCAAAGAGCTGTAGGATCGGTAACCAACTTCGGCGCCCTACGCAGGTTTCCTTGCGGAAACAAGAATCCCCCCGATTAGTTTCGAGGATTAGAATCCCACTGACTTCAGAAGAACTTACTTCCGAGTAAAGCATAGCTTGGCTCCAAGTTTACTAGGAAGTAAAATAAAAATAAATTTAAAAATCCGAGGAAGAAGCGCTACTTGCTGACGGCTTAGCTTTTTATTAAAAAGCACACATATTGAACACACTGAATTCCAACTCAGAATTAAGCGGTTCACGATAGCATGATTTACTCCGAAGTCAGCCCAGCTGCGCTTAACTCCGAATTAAAACTCGAATAGAATTTGCAATATCAGATTGCAATGTTTTGGGGTTGCTGTCTTGTTTTGTTTTTTGCACGGATACATGCAAAGGTTCTAAAGAAGTAGAAAGCCATCAATGCTAAAATGGGACGTAAAAATCTCCAATGTATTTGACTTTAGGATTCGGGTGGACCCAAGGAGAGCAAGTTCAGTAAAGGGGATCGGCGGCGGAGAGATAGGACCCCTACAAGATCTATCTAATAGGGAAAAGGAATGTGCTTCCTAGGCCCATCCTATATAACCAATCCTCTCATGAAACAGGGCGGAGGGGCGCGTCCTTTCCCTATCGGTTCTTCTGTAGGAAAACATTATCTGAACAGGGTTCCCCCACCCTTACAAAAAAAAAAAAAAGATAAAAAAAGATGGGGGATTAATCAGGAAACTCGTAAATCACAGACACGGTTATCAATAGTGGGTCTTTGCAGAGCTAATAGAGTCGTGCCCCCCCCCACCGTTCCCTTTCCCCACTTCTCCGAGTGTGGCATTATCTGGGAAGATAAGCCCAGCTTGCACGAGAGATAATTTAGAGAGAGGGATACTTACGCTGGAGCAGGCAAACTTCTGAGTTGAGACGATTCGAAACAAAGTATAAGAATTAAAAAAAAAAATCCAAAAAGGGGGGAAATCCCAGGCAAACGGAAAAGGGTTTGTGCGTGTAAAGGGAGTCTAATCCCAGTATCTCCCCACCACACCCCCTAAAAAAAAATGCAAAAGGGGTTCTTGCTCAGCAGCCCATTCCTTTGAAGCGCGGCTGTGCTGCGTCGCCGCTGCTCCGGCTGCGCCTCTTATCTCTGATCCGCCGTGCTGATAGCTGCTGGGGACCCGGCTCGCCTATCGCGCCTGGGAGACGAGCTCCTCTCTCGCCTAATCTCGGCCTTAAAGTGATTCCCTTCATCTGCGGCTCGGCCCCTTTACGGCGGGGGGGGGGGAGGGGGCCGCGTCACGTGACCGCCCCCCCAACTCCTGGCAAGCTGGAGAAAGAGAGAGGCATGTAGGGCAAGGTTGGGTGGCGACCATTTAGAAAAAAGAGGAGGAAAAAAAGTTAGGGAGATTTCCCTGCCCTGAAGCCAGAAAGTAACTTAAGGGGATTTTTATTTTTTATTTTTTTAAAAGCAGGGTATGGATTTCTCTTGCGTTGCCAAGGCCTCTTGATTTCTCCCTCGATTATTTCCTTTCCAGAGCTGCCTCCCCGGCTGGCAGAGAAAATCGTGCGTGCTTGTGAATATACATGAAAGCACATCTCCACCCGCCTCGCCCAAAGAAGCGCGAGAACTGTAGTTTGTTCAGGGTGCCCGGAATGGCGGAAATTATAGTTCCCATGGTTTTTCCTTTTATATATATATAAAAGGGAAGAAATTGGCTTTTAAATGTCTGGTGTGCGTGGAGGTTACTTGATAGACTGAATTGCCAATCGGCTACCTCCCCACCACGAAAGGAGGGGGGGGGGCAGACCTAGCTACGGTTTTGATAGCATTTTAAAGACGGATTGCTTCGGGATTGTGGCCTCTGATCTCACCTCCAGCTTCGTTAAGAATCAATTTCTATAATTAAAACTGGGGGGGCGGCGGAATTTGAAGGCTATAACCCTTAAACACCTTTGCATGGGAATAAATCCCTTGGGCTTCTAGCTGAGTCAACAACGCAGTTGTGCTACGTTTATTACTTCTGGGAAATCTCATTAACATCACTGGGACTTTTAAGGGGTTTTTCTCTCCCCAATCTCTCAGCAGTCCCCCCCCCCGATTATTTTTCTCTGTTCTGACCGTTCACCCCTATTTTGCCGACATCTCCCCCCTCCCTTTATGCAATCCTTTCTTGTCGACCTTTTCCCTTAGGTTCTAAGTTTTTCGTATCATTAAATCCCAGTTATTCCGTATTCGCTTCCCGTCTGAATTCTCTGGAACTGACATGCATCTATTTATCTATATCTCTGCAAATTCTCTCGGTCTAAGACAACTAAACCATCCCCCACGCTTAAAAAGTCACTCGAATTAAACCGGCTTTAATTGTGAGAGAGCAGCCTTGCTATCATTCATTTGAAACCTTAAAAAAATGTATGTAGTAAATATATGAAGGATTTTCTCACCCAGGAAATCAATTCAAAATTATCAGCGGCATGAAGTTTTGATTTAAGCAGAAAAGTTTGCTTCGGATACCGACCAGGTCTAGGCTCACGTTGTTGTATATTCATATGTAACATCCACTAGGTTGATTAAAACTTGTCTTCCCCCTTAAGGGGACTATCCTTGCCTTGGGGTCCCCCCCCCGAAGACCCATAAAAAGGGAGAGGAGGGAGAAAAAGCGATATCTTGGCACCAGCTGACAAACTCTGAAAACCGAGCTTTCTCCCACCGCAGAAGAAAACCTTCACACTTACCCCTGAACTTGCAACTTTTAGGATGCATTAAAACCGACCGACCGCTTTGCAGTTGTGCCGCTGGGCTGTAAGGCGAGCTTATCAGTTTCACGAAACTGTCCCGAAACCTCATTGAGCGAGTTTGCTGGCTTATTCCACGCGGAACTGGAACGGACCGCAGCCGAAATTTGAAGTAGAGAGGATGCAACGCTTTTTCTCCTTAGACGTTAAAAGTCGGGGAAAGAAGAGGATTCGCGAAAGAGCTCATGAATTTTCCAGCTCCAGGACAGGGTGACTTTTTAAAAAAGTATATTTCTGCCTCGGGCGCAACAGAGTTAAGCAGAAATACTGTGGTTTCAAAACGATCTCGCCCCCTCCCCCAATCCTGGATGGCGCTACTAGGTCAAAGTTTGAGGGGAAGACCTTTAAAAAGAAAATAAAAAAGCGATTCTGGTTTCTGGCTGATAGCGAGGAATTTCTCAGATTTGGCCGGGCTTCGAATCAACCCAGCCAACCACATCATCGTAAGCTAGTATTACATTGTCTAGCTTGATATATTTCCATTAAGCGGTTAATCTTTTCCTTTCTGACTGAAAGAGGCTTTCCCACTGCTGATTCTAGCCCGATTCTGCCTATTCTGCATGCAGTCTCGAGTCTGGTTAAGTTTAAATGGAGTTTGCTCCCCCAAATAACCGTGCGTAAAGCCTACAGCCACAACAACCCAATCCCAACTATGTTTACTTGGAAGTAGGTTGTTTCAATGGGATCGCCACACTTACTTAGGAGTAAGCCCCATTAAAGAACAAACTCGCAGAGGTAGGATAGGATTGTTTACTTCCAGAGACTTGAGGCTGCTAGCTGGAAAACTTGGGTTGGATTTTGCGCCGTTTAATACATCCGCATAGGTGAGATTTACCGGCTCTGGCGATCTTGAGATTAGCGTAAAAATGTAAGTAGATGCACCAAACCCGAAGCCTATTCATTTCTGATTTGCATTATAAAAACGACAATCAAAGCCTCGGGGATTTCAATCCGAACTGAAGCTTCAAATAATTTCGGGGGGCGTCAGAAAAATGGTTGTTGGTTGTACCTTGAGCAGACCCTAAATTCATAAGTGTTCCTGCTTTTATGTGGTTTAAACACAAGCACCTGTTGCTCTCTGGCAGCTCTTTACAGGGAAGACGGAATGCTAGGAGTGATAATTAAGGGCGAAACCAGTTTCTTTGGACTTCTGAATGGACCTTAATTTGCAAATCTCTTGCGCTAGAATTGGTTTCTGCAGAAGGTTCCAGGTTCGGGGTCCGGCAGGTACAGATGGGAAAGTCTCTCTACCTGGAGAGTCGCTGCCAGCCAATGTAGACAACAATGAACTAGAGGTGGCGTCTTCTATTCTCCATGGCATGCCCTCGAATAATATCCTAAATAACGACTCCTGCTCAGTTGCTTAAAGGACAAAGTGAATTGGCTGTGACTTAAAAGGGGATCAGGAAAACGCGCAATTCTTTCCAGAGCAGTCCTGCTCTCTTTCTTGGGTCCAGCTGACTCGAACCAGTATTACACCGGATAGCTCAGTATTCCATTGGATGTGGAGGGTCATTTATCAAAGAAATTTGGGAACCAAGGAGGCCTCCGAAGTTCAAAGAAATTCGTTTTCATCTGGCTGCCACTTATTTTAAGCTAGGGAGCTAGGAGCCTTAAAACTGAAAGCCCCAGGTTGGTCTTACTGACCTAAAAATCGAAGTGACTTCGGTTTAACTAGCTTGTGACTTCGAATTAGAAAGATGCCCTGACATTCTGAATGTTCGCTGAACCTCCTCTCCCGCTGCAGAACAAATTAGGAAACCGAGAACCTCTCAACCGCCAAGGAAAGCGAGGTATCCAGCACCATAGATCCAGCTAAAAGAAGTGAATAAAGAGGAAACCAAGCGTGTGCCCACCTCCCCACTCTGGAACAAATGCTCTCTGCTATGAGCATACTGTCAGGCAGTAATTCGCCAGGTGTGGCTTCTCATGGCTACCTTGTCCGCAGTTAAAAACAACAGCCCTGCTTTTAGGGCTGAAAAAAGAGATGGCCAAGTAGCATTACTTTTGCAAATGTAAGCTGCCCCCCCCCAAAAAAAATCAATTTGTCTTTGAACGCATTCAGCACCTTTGTGTTGACGTGCCTCAAGCAGTAACGTAGCTGGAGACAGTTGTCCCTTGGACAACTTAGTTTTAGTCTTTCTTTTCCCACTGGGTTTTAGTGTCGATTATTACTATTTTTAAAATTGGGACCCGCCTTGAAAGACTGTTGCGGCGGAGATCTGAACTCCCAGGATGTTCAGCGGGACAGACCTGACTGCAGCCTAACCTCTCTGGGTTTAGGTTGTTGTAGTCTTAGACATACTTTCCCGGGAGTAAATCGCATTGCACTTGGTGGACTTACTTCCGAGTAGACCTGCTTTCGGCTTGCACGGGGGAGCCGAAAGTGATTTCCTGAGACGGAGATTGCAGGAAAGGTTCTGAAGAGACCTTATTGTATTTTCTAAAACCAGACTCTTTGCCTTGATGAAATCTCGCTATGAACAGGTATTGCTTTGGAGATGTAGAATCCCAGGATACTTCCCGTCCATATCTTTCGTCTTCAAAGTCCGGAAATTATTTATAATTTCCTCAGCTCTTAACTATTCCTAATTCGTCCCCCTTCTCTGATGAATTTATATATATATATTATATTTCCTGCAACCACGTTCACTCACAGAAATAAAACATCCAGACACAAATGATCAAACACAAGAAAGCGAGAGTCATAAAAGGCGTTTGAATTTCCCTTGGGCTACATTTTCCTGCTCACTTGCTTCCGAGTAAACCCCATCGGGGGTCCTACTTCCGCGTAAATAAGCATGCATGAACATCCAGCTACATCTCTATCTCCCTTTATTATGGTTTTATTAAACGGACTGCGATTACATTGTCCTTGGCTACTTTTATTTGAAATAAGAATCTCTAAGAGTGGCCTTATTTTGCTGGCTGATAATCTGCTTTTTAGAAGACGGTGGGCAGAAGGTAGATCTCGGGATAATTTGCAGCAGAACCGTAAGGATTTAGCAAGACCCCCAGCAAAACGACCCCTTTTCCCTGCCCTAAACGACCCTGCTGAAATGGACGTTTGGACGGAACAGGACTTTGCAGAAGGACTTAGTTCTGGAACGCAGAACAAATTCCTGGGCTCAGAATCCTTAAATTCTCTAGCTTTTCGTTCGGGCTCTGACTGGTGCATCTTTCACTTTCAGCCAAAGTGAAAGTCGATCCCACAAACCCGGAGTCTCCCGGTTCTTTAGCATACATCACGTTACTTTAAAATAATTTTAAAAAGACTTCAAAGCACGAAAAAGCAACCCGCAGTCTCTCAAGATAACAAGAGCAACATAGCAGACACACGAAGCTGCGGTGGATGTCTTACAATGCATATGGAGAAATAATCGCAGAGAGAAATAAGGGGGCAACGGTGTCCCTGGGGCTGGGAAAAGCCCTTATCGCTTCTGTGCTAATGTATCTGGTCAGTTTCCCCCTCTGCAAAATGGGGAGAAAATGGCCTGCGACGCCTAGTCTTGCAGCAGCCCGATCTTACGCACGTGTAGCCAAGATCAGTTTCCCAATGCTCAATGGGATTTACTCCCAGGTAAGTGCGCACGATAGATTTCTTTCAGCTCCTGCATGCAGTGTCGGGGGCTTCATCCTTAGAGATGAGGTATACCCCCCTTTAGATTTAGTAATATTGCGGCAGAACGTGGAATTATCCCCTCCCCACCAGTCCTGGTGGCGTTCAGTTGGGAACAAAGATCCTAGCTCCAAAGGAAATCCTATTGAGTTCAGTGGATGATGATTTTGATTACCGGTATATATTTATTTACTGTATATCCCACCCTTTTCCATTGACAGGGACTCAAGGCAGCTTATGGATCAAATGAGAACAGCTAAAAACCCCAATCCTTAAAAAAACACCAATTAAACAAATTCCAGAATGAAACTATATTAATATATAGTTTTATAACTACATAAATATAGTTTTAATTCTATTGCTATTTAACTGTTTGTTTATTTATCAATCCAGATTAAGGGAGCTTTGTAGGTCTACAGCTCAAAATGCATTTTATTATGGTAGGCACCAATTAATTTAACCCATGGGTAGGCAAACAAAGGCCCGGGGGGGCCGGATCCAGCCCAATCGCCTTCTAAATCCAGCCCTCAGCATGTTTTTACATGAGTAGAATGTGTCCTTTTATTTAAAATGCATCTCTGGGTTATTTGTGGGGCCAGCCTGGTGTTTTTACATGAGTAGAATGTGTCCTTTTATTTAAAATATATCTCTGGTTTATTTGTGGGGCATAGGAATTTGTTCATTTCCCCCCCAAATATAGTCCAGACCCCCACAAGGTCTGAGGGACAGTGGACTGGCCCCCTGCTGAAAAAGTTTGCTGACCCCTTTAACCGGTAAATCACTTCAACGGAGGTCATGTTGTTGTATCTAGCCCTTTCTGAAACAAATACAAGCGTTTCTGAACTAAAATAGAAAACAGCAGTTTGATTGAAGAGTGGTGGAGCAGGGGCCGAGGTGGACACCCACAGGATGGTACTGCAGAGATACTGCAGGAGCTGTTCTCCACAACCCTCAATAAGCTGAGCCACTTCTAAGACTGCACCACCCAAACGAGCTTCTGACTAACTAAAGCAAGGCATTATGACTTCTGGAGCAAAAAGACTTCACTCTTCAGTAAATCCCCACCCTTGGTTTTACTTCATATCCAGCCTGCTGAAAAGTCCTGTTGAACTCAAAAGCCCAGATGGGTGGGGTATAAATAAATTATTATTATTATTATTACATTTTGGGTTGTGCTATATTAATTATTGTGTCTTTTTAGTTGCATCTGTTTTAGTTTATGTTGTGATCCACCTTGAGTTCCGCACTGGGAGACAGGTGGACTAATGATTGATTGATTGATTGGGCTTCAGAGTTTTCCGAATCATAAGCGGAAGTTGGACCATCCAATTGTTAATGGAACATACGTCCTCCCTCTCCCTAGTACACAACAGAATTAATTTTTTCTCTCTATATAAGATTCAAAATAAAGAGACATAAGATTAACAGCAACAACCCTCCCCAACAAACTCCAATAAGCAATACCCCAGCCCAAGATGCTTGTGCAACAAAAGCCATTTCCCAGCATTCCATCTCACTCTCCCTACATTCTGTCACATTCTAGTGTGACCAGGAAACAGAACCTTGGGTGTTGCCATGCAAATGAAGAGGTAAAGTTATGCAGATAAGAGCTGGATTGGTTCTTAATGGTTCACCAGGTTAGGTTCCCAGCCAACAGTGTCTCAGAATCCTTCACCTTCCTCTTCACAGAACCTTCTTTACAAAATATGAGCCATCTAATTGCATTCAATCCACCAGTCCGAAAGATGGACCTTTGGTGAATAAATCACCAGCATCTTCCTTTTGCACCAGGGTTTATTTATTTATTGTTTTGCCTTGCTCCCCTGAGGTGGAAACTGTGAGAACACTTGAAAACCATGTTCAGGGAAGACAATCTTACTCAGCTACGAGGGATCGCCAAAGAAGAAGAAGACCACTTCAGTTCACATGACTGAACTCTCCTCCATATCAAAATATTCTGTGCACATGGAAAACAAGTATGTCAGGAGAAAGGCAGGACTGGAACCCTTCTCTCTGGCAGTTACAGTAGTTTTCAATGTGGAGGGGATTTTTGAGTGGTGTAATTATGTGAGCTTGGTATGGATGTAAATCTCCACTCCCTGTTTTGTGGCTCTCCTTAGGTTCCGAAATGTTTTGGGCCAGCCCTGGGTTTACCGTAGAAGCTGTGATTTATGTGGTGGAAGTTGCTTGCTCTAAGCAGCCCTATTAGGACAGTCCTTGTGTAGCTTAAAGGGAAGCGGGTGGTGCTGTGGGTTAAACCACAGAGTCTAGGGCTTGCTGATCAATAGGTTGGCGGTTCGAATCCCCACGATGGGTGAGCTCCCATTGCTCGGTCCCTGCTCTTGCCAACCTAGCAGTTCAAAAGCATGTCAAAGTGCAAGTAGATAAATAGGTACCACTCTGGCAGGAAGGTAAACGGCTTTTCCGTGTGCTCTTCTGGTTCGCCAGAAGCGGCTTAGTCATGCTGGCCACATGACCTGGAAGCTGTACGCCGGCTCCCTTGGCCAGTAAAGTGAGATGAGCGCCGCAAGCCCAGAGTCGGCCACAATTGGACCTAATGGTCAGGGGTCCCTTTACCTTTACCTTTTGTGTAGCTTAATTTGATGTCCCAATGGCAAGGTTAGAAGGCAGTGGTGGGGAATTTGGCCCCTACCCCGTGTCAGTGGGTAGAAAGCAAAGGGAGAGATGGATGGTAGTGTGTATGGGGAGGAACTGAGGGAGGGGGGCAAAATGGATGGAGCGATGGGAAGAGGAGGAGGATGATGAGGGGGGGGGGGGAGGGGGAAATCCTCAGTAATGAATTAGTCCAGACCTCTGGCAAGAGTAATCTTTGCCCAGAAGGGTGCCAGGAAAGGGGCAGAAGAAAAGAGAGGAAGGGTGTGGTAGAAAATGTGTGTGAGAGAAGGGTGTGGAAGAAAAAAAGAAAAACAGGTGGAGAAAGGGGGGGAGAGAAGGTGGCTGCTGTGAGAACAGGGGGCTGGACAAGAAGTGCCATTCTCTCTTTTTATGTTGTTACACATAAAGAGAGGATTAAGTGACAGGACAAGAGAGGAGAAGGGCACTTTTGACTCTAGCCCTACCCACCTTGGTCTGCCAGCAAGTGGCCCCTGAAAGATTACTCTCAAGGGAATGTGGCCCTGGGCAGGAAAACAAAAGCTGCCCCACCCCTGCTCTAGGTGCATAATCTATCTGGAAATGTGTGGGGCTTAAGGGAATGGCTGCCACTCTCATTATCCTCTTGCAGGATTTATTTACAGTTAAGCAGTTTGCAAATGTTGTTCAATAAATAAATCTGGCAGGGGCTTGTTCAGATGGCTTCCTGTGCCTCGGCCACCTCCTGTAAAAACCGTGACTTAATAAAATGTGGCCCTAGTTCCAGCCAATATCTTATGTCTTGGCTCTTTCTTCCTACCTCTGTCTGCAAAGCCACATTCGTTGCTCAGCTTCTCTTCATTTCAAGTGGGTTGGATCAGACCTGCAAGAATGGACAGTGACTATTATTCAGTCCATCAGACTTATCCATTCTCAAGGAAATCAGCCCTGAGTGCTCACTGGAAGGACAGATCATGAAGTTGAGGCTCCAATACTTTGGCCACCTCATGAGAAGAAGAGACTCCCTGGAAAAGACCCTGATGTTGGGGAAGATGGAGGGCACAAGGAGAAGGGGACGACAGAGGATGAGATGGTTGGACAGTGTTCTCGAAGCTACCAGCATGAGTTTGACCAAACTGCGGGAAGCAGTGGAAGACAGGAGTGGCTGGTGTGCTCTGGTCCATGGGGTCACGAAGAGTCGGACACGACTAAATGGCTAAACAACAACAACATTATTCAGTCCTAAATACTCCCATGGAAAGAGGGGAGAATCAAGCACCTTCCTTCTGTCATCTCCAGAAAAGTAAAAATGGCCCAGGCACCTGATGCTTGTCAGGAAACAGAGCGATTGGGTGAGGAACTTCAGCTCACCTTTTCTGGCTTGACACGACTGCAGAGAAGCTAGCAAAGCAATTATCAGGATATCTGCCCTGTAGTCATTTCAGCTCTCATTGCCTTGTAGGTCATAAGTCTTTGGCCCAGTACCAACCACCTTGGATCTGAGGATCAGATAATGAAGCCTTCTTGGTGGTGCTGACATTGGGGGCTGCTTGGATGGCAGCGACTAGCCACAGGGCCTTTTTGGTGGTGGTTCTCCTTTTGTGGGATGCCCTCCCTCGAGAGGTGCATCTGCTGTCCTCTTTATTGACTTTCAGGAGATGTTTAAAAACATTCTGGTTTACCCAGGCATTTGATGGTTGAAGAACATTGCTCCTGGCAATGCTGAGATCACCAGTTGAGAATGGTTTTAGCTGTTTTTCAGAACGTTTTAAACTGTTTTTAGCTGCTGTGTTTTAATGTTTCATCACCACTCTGTCTGCTGCCCTTGGACCCTTCAGGAGGAAGGGTGGGAGAAAAATTGAATGAATTAATAGAGCAATAAGAACATAGGAACCTACTGGATCAGGGCAATGGCTCAAGAGCCCAGTGTTCTGTTTTCACAGCAGCCAACCAGAGGCCTATGAGAAGCAGCAACTGAGTGCAGCAGTGCTCCGTCCATCTGCAATTCCTGGCAACTGGTATTCAGAAGCATACAGGGGTGGAACATAGTCATCATTGATAGAAGCTGCTTATCCACCATGAATTGATTGACCTATCCTCCTTCAAAGTCATCCAAGTTCGTGGCCATCACTACCTCTTGTGGAAGTGACTTCTGTAGTGTCACTATGTGCTATGTGAATAAATACTTTCTTCTGTCTGCCCTGAATCTTCCAGCCATCAGCTTCATTTCAGTACGTTTCCGAGCACAATTCAAAGTGTTGGTGCTGACCTTTAAAGCCCTAAACGGCCTCGGCCCAGTATACCTGAAGGAGCGTCTCCACCCCCATCATTCTACCCAGACACTGAGGTCCAGCACCAAGGGCCTTCTGGCGGTTCCCTCACTGCGAGAAGCCAAGTTACAGGGAACCAGGCAGAGGGCCTTCTCGGTAGTGGCACCCGCCCTGTGGAACGCCCTCCCACCATATGTCGAAGAGAACAACAACTACCAGACTTTTAGAAGACATCTGAAGGCAGGGAAGCTTTTAATGTTTGATGGATTACTGCATTTTAATATTTTGTTGGAAGCTGCCCAGAGTGGCTGGGGAAGAGCAGCCAGATGGGCAGGGTATAAATAGTAAAATATTATTATTATTATTATTATTATTATTATTATTATTATTATTATTATTATTATCAGTTCACGAGTTCCAGTGTTATGGAAGGTGTGGTGGCAGAAATCTCTATCCACTTTCTCTATACCATGCATAATTTCAAACACTTCTATCACGTTGCCTCTGACTCACCTTTCCTCTACACCAGAAAGTCTCCTCATCTCTGGTTTATCTTATCTGTGGTTTGCTGGAAACCACAGCAGGGGAGAACTCTTTTGTGCTTGAGTTCTACTTGAGGGTTTCTGGTTGACCATTATGAGAAGACTATTCTGGAGTCTGGACTGGGTGGGCCATTGGCTTGATTCAGCAGGGTCTTTTATGCTCTCCTTCAAAACAAGCCAAGCTTGCCAGCTTGCTCTCCTGAGAGGGCTACTATAGCACAATCGGATCCCTTCATCTGCCCCAGCTGCAACAAAACATGTCACTCCCTACAGCCAAAGCAGGTGTGCAACCTTCCAACAGCTTGACCTCACCCCCAAAGACACACTCCTCCACTGTCTCTCGACACAGACAGGTCCCAGCCTGCTGGACACAGCTTCTCCCTTCACAGTGATGGGGAAAGCTGTACTTGCATTGTAATTCTATACTGTACTGTACTGTAGCACCACTGAACTCAATGGGACTCATTTCTGAGCTAACAGCATTCCACAACCACAGAGCATGCCCAGTCCCGACTGGGTAGTTTTTCTGGGTCCCCCTCCTTCATTTTTTCCCACCCTCTCAATTCCACCCCCCCTACTTCTGAGTATGTTGGGATTCTTTCAATCTGTTCAGGGTTGGGGCCATTTTTCTGTACAATGAGTACATGCTTCCTTTGAACACTGGAAATATAATGTGTCAGACATTAAATTTTCTATTTTTAGCTATTGTGCTTTTAATGGACATTAATAGGCTGGCCCGTCATTCATTTCCCTAACAGGTTATAAGAACTGCCTTGCTGCACCTCAGACCAAAGGCGCTCCCAATCCAATGTTTTATATCAGGTGTGGGCAATGGTTGGTTCTCCAACTACAGCTCCCATCATCCTTTGCCATTGATTGTGTTAGCTGGGGCTGATGAAAGCTGTAGTTCGGCAACCTCTGGCAGCGTTTCTCAACCTGTGGGTCCCCAGATGTTGTTGGACTACAACTCCCATCATCCCTGAGCTCTGGCCTTGATAGCTAGGGATGATGGGAGTTGTAGTCCAACAACATCTGGGGACCCTGCCTGGAGGAACAAAGTTTTTTTTATTGACGTATACAGACCTTCTTCTAGAAACAATCTTGACAGCTATAGTGTACTGTCAACTCTAGTAGAAATTCACTGATCTTCAAAAGCACGGTCTCTCTTGTCTATATTGCAGAACAATCTTGCGAGTCACTCTTGAATACAGTCGGCAATACTGCATAAGACTTCGTGGGTGTAGATAAAGAGGAATCATTTAAACAGATGAAGTAAGAATACAGCAGACTGGTGGCAGCGGAGCAGATCTCAGAAGGAATAGTCTCTGGGAGGACACAGAATGCCAGATGATTCCAGGGACCGAGCCTCTGCAAACACTTGTTGGAAATGAAACGAAATCAAATCCCCAAACCACATTTTATTTGCAAGGGGGAAATTCCTTTGGCTTGCCAAAACACAACTGCATGCATTGCCAGGACACAATTATATGCGGTAACATGGATAAGGCAGATTTTTTTGAGTGCGTGTGTGCGGAGATAAGAACAAATAAATAAACGAGTGCAGGATCCAAATGTAGGATAGTTCATTCTCCCCCCTCTTTATCTTGCTTCTCTTACAAAAGCATGGTCAGATAAAGGACCGTAATTACCCTAGCATTATTTTCCAGCGCAAGGCCAGAAGTACTCCGAACGCTGGGTATTAATAATTCGCAGCTGGGCTGAATCCAAAGGTTGAGGGGAGGGGGAGGGGAGAGTAGATTTAGGAGGGTTGAGCTGTCCAGGTAAGTTTTCTTCCAGGACCGTGCGACAGACAGAGCGGCGCCCTTTAGACGCCCCACGCCTAATCCATCCCCTCCCCACACGTTTCGCTTTTGATTTGTGGACCTTTCGCCCTAACAAAGACACGTGGCGTCCTTAGCAGGGGTTGAGAATAGGAATCGGTGGCTTTCCACTAAATCCGGGCCTGTTTGTCGGCGGCGGGGAGGGGCCGAATCAAAGGGAAAACAGGCCTGGCATTAGGAAGAGACCTGGGTTCGAATCCTGTCTTTTTCATGGACCCGGAGAACCCGGGACCTTGCGCGCATCACTCCTTCCCAGGCCGCAAAATGGAAACAATTTCGGAGATTGAGTCTCTCAATCCCAAATCTGTTTTTAACAGGGCTGAGCAGGGGCGCCAAGTTTAATAAAATATTGAGGGGGTGGGTGGGCAGGTAAGCCCCGCCCCGCAAATTGATCACATGACGAGGTGCACGCACACCATTTAAATGGCAATGCCCATTAACTTGGGGAGCGGCCCCGTCAAATATTTTATGGGGGGTGGCAAAGACCCCTCGGCCCCTAGGAGTTGGTTCCTATGGGGCTGAGCGATTAAAACTGTGCCTCCCAAACTTTGCCCCCCCCCAACTTGGTTCCAGTGCCTTTTACCCTGCCCTATAAAAAGCATTTTTCAAAACAGTAAGAATTAATTTCACATTGATTCAGACTCCAGTTTAAAGTTATTTAGTTTGATTAGTTCAAGAAAACTCACGCACTTGATCCAATGATTCCAGCTTTTCAAAATCTGATGGTCATTTACATGGACATAGTCAAGGGACTGCAAGAAGATCAAATCTATCCATTCTGAAGGAAATCAGCCCTGAGTGCTCACTGGAAGGACAGATCCTGAAGCTGAGGCTCCAATACTTTGGCCACCTCATGAGAAGAGAAGACTCCCTGGAAAAGACCCTGATGTTGGGAAAGATTGAAGGCACAAGGAGAAGGGGACAACAGAGGACGAGATGGTTGGACAGTGGTCTCGAAGTTACCAGCATGAGTTTGACCAAACTGCGGGAGGCAGTGGAAGACAAGAGTGCCTGGCGTGCTCTGGTCCATGGGGGTCACGAAGAGTCGGACACGACTAAACAACAACAACAACAAAAGTGTGGGGGGGCAGCTCCCCCCCTAGATCAATCAAAATCAATACAAATCTAAGGTTCTGTCCCCCTATCAACAATCATTTACACCTCCAGTGACACCCTGCCACACCCTGCGCTTAAGAAGCATAGTCTGTGATAATTCTTACTATGTGTACATATTTATAACATTCGAATGCCTCCTTCCTACAAGGAGCTGAGTCTCCCTCCCCGCTTTATCCTCGCGCCAACCCTGTAAGGCCAAGAGACATCAGCTGGCCTAAGGTCGCCTACGCTTTGCGTCTGAGTGGGGATTTTACAGCTAAGTCCCCTGCTGTAATGGCAGTGCACTAACTACAATACCTGACCCGGGTGGCACTGTGGTCTCTAAACCACAGAGCCTAGGGCTTGCCGATCAGAAGGTCGGTGGTTCAAATCCCCATGATGGGATGAGCTCCTGTTGCCAGTGGTGTAGCGTGGGGGATGCAGGGGGGGCGGCCGCACCGGGCGCAACATCTGGGGGTTAGGGTTAGGGGGCACAAATCCACGGGTTAGGGGGCGCAAATTACTTGCCTTGCCCCGGGTGCTGACAACCCACACTACGCCACTGCCTGTTGCTCTGTCCCTGCTCCTGCCAACCTAGCAGTTCAAAAGCAGGTCAGAGTGCAAGTAGATAAATAGGTACCGCTCCAGCAGGAAGGTGAATGGCGCTTCGTGCGCTGCTCTGGTTCGCCAGAAGCTGTTTAGTCATGCTGGCCACATGACCCGGAAGCTGTTCACCGGCTCCCTGGCCAATAAAGCGAGATGAGTGCTGCAACCCCAGAGTCATCCAGGACTGGACCTAACGGTCAGGGATCCCCTTTACCTTTAACCACTATACCAGACTGTACTTGTGGCATGTTTTAAGGGGCATCTGGACCCAGAAGTAATCCCCACTGCATTCTGCCTGGGAGAAGGGAGAGAGAAAAAGACCCAAGTTCCCAAGTTCTGAAGAAGAAGAAGAGGAGTTTGGATTTGATATCCCGCCTTTCACTCCCTTTAAGGAGTCTCAAAGCGGCTAACATTCTCCTTTCCCTTCCTCCCCCACAACACACACTCTGTGAGGTGAGTGGGGCTGAGAGACTTCAAAGAAGTGTGACTGGCCCAAGGTCACCCAGCAGCTGCACGTGGAGGAGTGGAGACGCGAACCCGGTTCCCCAGATTACGAGACTACCGCTCTTAACCACTACACATTGGCTCTCACTGAGTTCTCTTCTGAACTCACCTGTGCTGTTCATTTCCTCAGGTGCTAGCCTTATGCACTCTCAGGGTTGTTAACCTCATTTCCTAACTCCTTTTTCAGCCTCACCATGGGAGAAGAGACATATTTGTGCGGGTCTCCTGCCGAGATGCCAGAACACGCATGACTCGAAGCATCTCCAACTAAGTTAGACAGAACTAGGAACCCCCCCCCCCATTCCTCCCACCCCATTTTGCAATTAGTTTTTTTTTTAAAAAAAAATTAACTTGCAATTAGTTTATTGATTCAGGAAGCCCCAGCAAGGGGCTTGATTGAATCAGGGGCCCCTCTCGCCTCCACTCTCTTATTTTTAATTACAGTACTGTGTCATTTAAATGGGATTGTTTTGGTGTATATTTTAATAAGGGGTGATTCTATTTTTATGTTGCAACGCGATGGATTTTATTTGGCATTAATTTTAATTGTGTATTTTAATTGATGCACGTGCGATTTGTTTTTATACTTGTGAACCGCTGAGAAGCCTATTCTGCACTCCGTAGGATATGAAGAAATAAATAAATAACATTAGTAAATCAAATCTCCATTCCTCCACGATCTTACTATGCCAAAGCGACTTATTCTCTCACCACCCCTTTCCTTCTGCGATATGGTAATAATCATGCTGACCTATAGTGGAGCATTTACCCTGTTTAAGAACCAGCAAGTATTTATTTAAAGCCTCACTCCGCATTTCTTGGACCGTGCACAGTCCCAAATAGAAGCCGACCCTTCAGATTCTTCTTTTATTTTGTTGAGGAGGGTGGCCTCGAGAAAACTTCCACCCTCCCCTCAAAGCGCCAGGAGTTCTGCCTGTGAATTTCCCCTTAAAAGCTGCTCTGTAGCTTCTACTGGTGGAGAGCTGGGGTCCCATCATCTCAGCCCCAGCCAGCGTGCCCAATGGTCAGGGAGGATGAGAGCTGGGAGTACAACAGCGCCTGGAAAACTACAGGTTCCCTGTCCCTCTGCTCCGACCTTCTCCTCCACGTAGCCTGAAAACCATGGCAGTCAGCCCAAGAGGATTCCTTCTACC
This sequence comes from Podarcis bocagei, assembly GCF_964188305.1. NCBI lineage: Eukaryota > Metazoa > Chordata > Lepidosauria > Squamata > Lacertidae > Podarcis > Podarcis bocagei. Next base: position 11,019,532 of record NC_138129.1, on the reverse strand, counting down.
TGCATTGCATTGCATTGCATTGTATTGCATTTGCAGACGTGGTCGCGCCGCTGCATGGCTTTTCCCTCCCAAGAAGGGGACCTTTCACAACCACCTTTCTGTATATCTCTCTGACAGGGGTGCCCACTTGAATAAAATATTGGGGGGGGGGTGTTTCCAGGTAAGCCCCACCGCGCACAATTGATTGCATGACAACGGTGCGTGCACACCATTTGAGTGGCAATGCTCATCAGCTTGGAGGGGGCAGCCCCCTCAAATATTTTATTGGGGGTGGAGGCCCCTCGGCACCTAGGAGTTGGCTCCTATGCTCTCTGATGCTTCGGCCGTTGAAGATTCACGGGGTGGCGACTTTCCACCTCTATTCTTTGGAGTCTCAGTCCATTGAAATGGCAGCGATGCCCAGCGGAGTCGCCTCTAATGACATATAACATACATTCAGCATCAGGTCTTTTCTTGTGATCCTCATCGGAAACACCTGACTGTCCGTCGTTGGAAACAGAAAACTGGGTTAGACGAAACTTCGGTATTTGAGCTAGCAGTACTTCTCATAGGTTCCCAGTATTACATACACTGTATATATATGTTTGCAAATGATAATACTTTATAAAAAGGCTAGAAATTGTCCATTCTCCCTCAAATAACTGGAACTTCCAGGAAACCGTCGCGCTGTTCATTTCCAGGGTTTGGGGCAAGAGAAAGTCGGCATTTGCGTCTGAAAAACGGCCGTTTCGGTCCATCCTACTTATTTCACATGGAAGAGATTTAAGAGTGTTTTTCCCGCGTCTCAGGACGTGCGTTGCCCGACTCGGAAGTAAGCTTCCTTTTCTTTAATGAGGCTTGCTCACAATTAAATGTGGAGCAGTCTTAAAAGTACTTCATTTTGACTGGGTCTTATCCCGCCTTTATCCCGCTTAATTAAACCTGGCTAGAGTAAGTTTCAAATCTGGCTGCCAAAACCTGAGCACAGAGAACGTTCCCTAAAGCTGGAAATCCAGTTCCATAGCTGAAAAATTACGCAGGACCTCAAAGAGCAAATTCAATATGAAGATCTTTGATATCTCCTGATTTTTTTCCGGATTGTTATGCTCTTAGGTAGTTCGGGATTCTGGAAACTTAAGTGTCCATTTTCTGCCCGTCTTAATTACTCCCTTGTCATGGTAGAATGATGTGTATTGGATCTGTGCAGAATGTCTGTGAATTATGAGTCAGACGATAGACTGTTCCGTATGCAGCTCATGGACATATATCGTCTATTTTAGAGGATGCCACTAGAATAGCTTAATGCAGTTAAAAGTGATTTTTAGATCTAGATTTTAAAGATGCACGCCATCTTTAAAATAAATACTACACACCCATTCATATCAAGACTTTTTGTGTCAACTACATCTGTACTTTTACACGGCGATGTGTTTCCCATCTGGGTAGCATTATTAACTTGACAACGTATGCAAAATATAAAATGCTTCTTAAAAACACACACAATCATTTTATGTTTATATGATTCCGTACATTATTATTATTATTATTCTTTTAAATGGGCAGCGTGCGCGCTCGTGTGATTTACTAGCAATTTCCAGAGGGCAATACATCTATTAGTATTTGCGGTGCCACAAAGCTCATTTTTATGTGTTCGTTGCAGCCTCTCTGGAAAACGTTACAAAATAGTTTTCTATTGTTCGTAGATTCCCACTGACAAGTTAAGGTGATCGGGATCGCTCTGCGTTAACCGTTCAGATCAAAACAATCATTATTTACAGCTTTCAGCAACGGTTAAATAATGTTTAATATCTGGTTAGTGTTAAAAGGGATCGAAGCGCAGCATTTAACCGAAGTCGAGTTAGCAACTCAATTCTTCATTAGGTTGTTAAATTATGCTTTAATGAACTGTATTCATTAAGGATGGGGTGTCAGTCGATTTTATATCTCGATGAGGCGATTTGTCTGCCATATATGTGTCTGTCCATCTACTTGCGCAAGAGATCTAAAAACCAGCGTTTTCTTAGAAACCCTTTTTTTCCTGTAGTTTGTCCAGTCTATAGTCAGTGAATACCGGCTCCAATGCAAGCTGAGATCTATCGAGTAAACAGATCACTCCCTACTCCCCCGGTGCTAATAAAATACAATAATAAAAAATAAATATATCGATGAAACGCCTTGAGATTTGTTTTCTTCAAAGGCACACACGATCTCTCAAATGATTAAAAAACAACCAGGAAGCGCTTTGAGGGACGTGGGCACAGCTGCCCAGCTCTTCAGGCGCAATCCCAACTCATGCACTTTGTTTAGAAGATCGACTTCGGGGGACAAATTGCGAATGACACTGATTGCAACTGGGGAAGAATTATTCTAGGGAAAATCTGCTCTCGATAAGCGGACAGCGAAGGACTTAGGGCCCCGCGATCTCAGGCTGTATGGACACTTTTACATTGAAAGCACATTATTTGCCTCAAACAGTTCTGGGACTTATAGTTTGGAAAGGGTGCTGGGAATTATAGCTCTGTGGGCGGGAAAACTACAGCTCCCAAGATTGCTTGAGGGAAATAATGTGCTTTAAATGTATGCATAGGCACCAACCACATATTTCGGCTTAGCCTGTTTGGGGTTCGGGCTGATAATCAGGTTAACCTAGGAATGTCTTTCCTTCCAAATAAGATGAACGAGCAGGCAAACCGTTTTCGAGGGCGGCTGCTGAATTATTTCTTACCTCTTCCCTTGCCTTACATAATAGACCCCGCCCCACCCCGAAATGCAACCTGGTTAAAGCGACTAACTTTGATTAAAAACCGCAGGCCACTTAAAACTTGGCGATCCCCTTAAATCACGGAAGTCGCAGTTACTTATTTTATGTTTTTCAGCTGTTAGCTCAATGCGAAGCAAATTCAGCGGGTCTCGTTTCGCGGTGAAATTGACTTAAGACCGTAGCCTTGCAAAAGCCCTGAAACTGCCAAGACGACTGCAGTGCTGCGAAATTAACATTTAGGATCTCAGAGTGCGTGTTCTATATAGCGCACACCTGACGATCGGAACGTCAGTTTCATAACCTGATGGTGGATCAGTTCAGGAAGCAAACCTTTCCCTCGAAAGCCCAGAGAAGATTCAAATCCACAAACACACACACACCCCGCCTCTCTACCTGTCCAGAGTAGTTTTTCTCTAGGCGTTTTGGGTCCCGATTCCAAGCGCCTCTTGCAAGGAACAAGCGAGGAGGCGCTTCCGCCAGGCACGCAGCAACAGAAAAAAGAGAGAAGATTGCTGGGGGTTGGGGAGAGAGACGTGCATCTTATTTGGAAAGTAGGAGAGATTATTTTGGAAGGTGGAAGGCAGTAAAAGATCGGAGAAGAGAGACCCAGACAAGAGGGATCGAGAGAGGGAGCCCGAAGGGAGTGGGAAGGCAGAGATGTTATGCGAAGTGAAAAGGAACAGCCTCGCGGGCTGGTTGGAAGGAAAGGAAGATAAGGGTCGGCGGGGAGGAGGCCGAAGAGGCATCTCGGAAAGCCGGAGAAACCCGTCTCTGGAAAGGGTTAAACAAACAGATCGCCCTGCAGGGGAATAATATTATTTGCCTTGCTTGACTCCGGCTGGCGGGGATTCCCTTTGGGTGAGAAAATGCCAAACCGGGCTCAGTCCTCCAAACGGGTTTCCTCACCCTCCACCCGCAGGACAAGAGGGAGTCTTAACGCAGGGATCGCTTTCTCAGGATAATAAATTTATTTATTGTGATTCCTGCATTGCAAAAGGGTTGGACTAGATTGACTCCTTGGGTCCTTTCCAGCTCTACGGTTCTATGATCTTTTAGTTTGTTGCTGTTGTTTAGTCGTGTCCGACTCTTCGTGACCCCATGGACCAGAGCACGCCAGGCACTCCTGTCTTCCACTGCCTCCCGCAGTTTGGTCAAACTCATGCTGGTAGCTTCGAGAACACTGTCCAACCATCTTGTCCTCTGTCATCCCCTTCTCCTTGTGCCCTCCATCTTTCCCAACATCAGGGTCTTTTCCAGGGAGTCTTCTCTTCTTATGAGGTGGCCAAAGTATTGGAGCCTCAGCTTCAGGATCTGTCCTTCCAGTGAGCACTCAGGGCTCCTTCAGAATGGATAGGTCTGATCTTCTTGCAGTCCATGGGACTCTCAAGAGTCTCCTCCAGCACCATAATTCAAAAGCATCAATTCTTCGGCGATCAGCCTACTTTATGGTCCAGCTCTCACTTCCATACATCACTACTGGGAAAACCATAGCTTTAACTATCCTTTAGTTAGCACACCTTAAAGGTTAAGGTCCGCAGGCCGGAGGAAGTTAAGCGCGTCTAAGGTCCTAAGATCCTAAGCGCACGTGCCGAATAGGCAACCTCAATGGAGGCCTAGGTTAGGGCTCCTCTGAAATCCATGGCACAATCCTCTCCCCACTTCCTCAGAATCCAGGGCCATTCATTTCAACGGGAATAACTCCTCAGTATGTAGCGTCGCTTCCCCCAACGTTTGATACCCTAAAAGGCCTGTTTACGCAGAAGTAAGTCTCGCCGAGTTCGAGGGAGCTTGCTCTCAAGTAAGTGCGCCTAGGATCATAGCCTAAGGAATTTACCCCGCGTTTATTTCAATGGGATTGAAACGCAGTTAACCCTCGCAGGATGGAGTCCAGTTAGTGGCGTGCAGTCAATAAATCTATCGCGAAAATGGCAAGGGGTGGTGCGTGTTTTTTTTTTTTGGGGGGGGGGAATGACCTGACATTTCTAAATATGAGACGGGGAGGATGAGGGAGGAAAAAAAAACACACTCGTGGTCGCGGGAGCGGGCCACAAAGCAAACCCACCCACAATTTTGCCACCTAGGACATTACACTTTGAAGGTGACGCGTAGCTTCATGCAGGACCGTGTGAATAGGACCCCGTTGGAATTCAGTAGAAAATGCTGGTCTGCGTTGCTCAGATTTCGGGTGATAGGCACGAAGAACACAATTCACTTGCTCTAGGGGAACCAATTTGCGGGGAGGCGTGCTGAAAGAACAATTTCTCCTGGTCTCAGCCTGCTTGCCAAAAGCTTTTCAAATCTGAATTCTGAATCTGAATGTTCAGCTGTCCTGCTGGATTTAAAGGTTTTATGGTCTGTGATGGGGAACAAGAAGTACTATACTGTACAGTCAAAGCGAAACCCTATTAAATGTCATTGATTTTAAGCAGAGAGTTAAGAACATGCGTACACGCCTCCCACTGAATGCAATGGGACTTGAAAATGCTTAATTTTGTCTGGATTATATCCAAGATGTATTTTTTCCCTTGCAGGTTAGGCATCATGATTGCCAAAGAATTCATCAGCAAAATTTAAGATTTAAGGGGGTCTCTGTTTTTTCAAAACGAAGTGTACCTAAAAAATGCGTTTCAAAAGGAAGTTCCAAAACTTGTGGAAGTTCCAGAACGTGAATCTTATTTCTGAAAGTTTGCCTAAAGTTGAATGTGTGTGAAATCATCAGCCTTAAGGCTCTTGGGCATTCCATCGAAGCCAGTGGGGTTCAACTTCATGTAAATGTGCCTGGCTGCCTTAAATCCAAGGGCTTCACCTCAATCTGACTGTAAATGGAGGTCAGCTGGAATACAGTAGAAAAAGGAGTCCAGGGTTATATTACAGCAAATATGACAATGAGCAGCAAAGTTCAGTTGCTTCACATTTTCTTCTGCTCCACTTGGGGATGGTGGAATAGATGCTGGGGAGAGATATTTGCGATTCTGGTCTGATTCATTTAAGAATCTTCTATGTTAGATCCCATGCAGCCTGACATGCTTTTATAGTCTTGCTCATAGAATTGTAGAGATGGAAGGGGCTCTGAGGGATCATCTAGTCCAGGGTTTCCCAAACGTGGGTCTCCAGCTGTTTTTGGACTGCAGATCCCTGCATCCCTGACCACTGGTCCTGCTAGCTAGGGATGATGGGAGTTGTAGTCCAAAAACAGCTGGAGACCCAAGTTTGGGAAACCCTGATAGTATAACCCCCTGCAATGCAGGAATATGCAGTTGTCCCATATGGGGATCGAACCTGCAGCCTTGACATTGTCACCTGCAAACTTGGCATTATTAGCACCATGGCTCTGTGGGTTAAACCACAGAGCCTAGGACTTGCCAATCAGAAGGTCGGCGGTTCGAATCCCTGCGACGGGGTGAGCTCCTGTTGCTTGGTCCCTGCCAACCTAGCAGTTCGAAAGATGTCAAAGTGCAAGTAGATAAATAGGTACCACTCTGGCAGGAAGGTAAACGGCATTTCTGTGTGCTGCTCTGGTTCACCAGAAGTGGCTTAGTCATGCTGGCCACATGACCCAGAAGCTGCACGCTGGCTCCCTCAGCCAATAAAGTGAGATGAGCGCCGCAACCCCAGAGTTGGCCACGACTGGACCTAATGGTCAGGGGTCCCTTTAAAGGTAAAGGTAAAGGTACCCCTGCCCGTACGGGCCAGTCTTGACAGACTCTAGGGTTGTGCACTCATCTCACTCTAGAGGCCGAGAGCCAGCGCTGTCCGCAGACACTTCCGGGTCACGTGGCCAGTGTGACAAGCTGCATCTGGCGAGCCAGCGCAGCACACGGAAACACTATTTACCTTCCCGCTGGTAAGCGGTCCATATTTATCTACTTGCACCCGGGGGTGCTTTCAAACTGCTAGGTTGGCAGGCGCTGGGACCGAACGACGGGAGCGCATCCCGCCGCGGGGATTCGAACTGCCGACCATGCGATCGGCAAGTCCTAGGCGCTAAGGTTTTACCCACAGCGCCACCCGCGACCCGGGTCGGCCACAACTGGACCTAATGGTCAGGGGTCCCTTTACCTTTACCTTAATAAACCATTGAGCCTTGGGCTTGCTGATTAAAAGGTCAGTGGCTTGAATCCCCGCAACAGGGTGAGCTCCTGTTGCTCGGTCCCAGCTCCTGCCAACCTAGCAGTTCGAAAGCATGCCCAAAAGTGCAAGTAGATAAATAGGTACCGCTCCGGTACGTGCGCTGCTCTGGTTTCGCCAGATGTGGCTTAGTCATGCTGGCCACATGACCTGGAAAAGCTGTCTGCGGAGCAGACAAACACCAGCTCCCTCGGCCTGTAAAGCGAGATGAGCGCCACAACCCTAGAGTCGTTCACGACTGGACTTAACTGTCAGGGGTCCATTTACCCTTACCTAACCAACTGCGCAATCCAGCTTTATTTTGCCTAGGCTACAGAAAACCTTTAAGCCAACACCTGAACTTGCAATTAGAGGATTTATTGAAACTGACTGAACATTTTGTGGCTTTGTGCCTGGGCTGGAGTGCCCCATTTTGATCACCACCACTTGGTGGAACATGGTTGACAGGGCATCTCTGTCTGTGGAGCAGATGTAGCCCGGATGGCTACATACATCTAGAAACCTGTAGCGGACTGAATGTCGTCTGTAGGATTGCAGTCTGTGCACAACTCTTGGTGATATCAATTGGGAGGTAAGGAACTTTTGTTTGGAATGGTGTGCAGGATGCTACATTTAATCAACAGCCATGCTAAAATGGAATTTTTTGAGTGACGCTCATATCCTAGTTCTGAACCATTAGCATACTGCCAATGAACAGCTTGTCTTGCACAAGTTCTGTTGGGATGAATTGGAATTGGAGTTGTAGAGGAGCATATTGCCGCCTCATTTGCAACATGTTTTTAAAGCAGCCATAAAAAGGTAAAGGGACCCCTGACCATTAGGTCCAGTCGTGACCGACTCTGGGGTTGCGGCACTCATCTCGTTTTATTGGTTGAGGGAGCCGGTGTACAGCTTCTGGGTCATGTGGCCAGCATGACCAAGTCGCTTCTGGCGAATGAGAGCAGTGCACGGAAATGCCGTTTACCTTCCCGCTGGAGCAATACCTATTTATCTACTTGCACTTTGACATGCTTTCAAACTGCTAGGTTGGCAGGAGCAGGGACCGAGCAACGGGAGCTCACCCTGTTGCGGCGATTCGAACTGCCGACCTTCTGATCGGCAAGCCCTAGGCTCTGTGGTTTAACCCACAGTACTACCCTCGTCCTTAAAGCAGCCATAGCTGTCTTCAAAGTATTCTGGGACCTGCAGCTTCCTGAGAATGCTGAGTGTGGTTAGGAGACCCATATTCTACTTACAGAGCTACAATTTCAGAGTGGTTTAACAATCAAACCCTCTTCACAAGGAACTGCTGAACCACACAACAACATCATGAATGAATGAATATCCCAACGAATGAGTAAATGTGAATGGCTTTGCCTGGTACCTAAAAGCTGGCAATCTTGGCGTCAGGTTGAGTTTCTCTGGGGTTGTAAAGCAGTCCTTTTATTTCCCCAGAGTGTCTCAGATGGTGCGTCATTCAAGGAAAAAGTGGTGGCTTCCAATGGGGCTCATAGATTTTATTACCCTGGGATGCTGTGGAACATCCAAGGCATTCTAGGAAAATTGAAGCATCCTATGCTGCCGCCGCCACTACTGCTACCATCACAGGGGAGCAGCAGGGAGAAAAAAAAATAGTTAAAGAAATGTGGTGGTGTCACAGAAACAAAAATGAAAGAAGCAATATGGAACCAATAACGAAACAAGTGTGATTTTTTATGAATGAGCAATTGAACACATGAGATAGTGAATCACGAAAATGAATGGAAACACACACAGCACTGATTCAGATGAACGTTTAGGAAGTGGTCACATGTAGCCACTTGAAAACACCGCAGAGATTACTATATTGCTCCTGTGGGACAGCTTTGCTGTTTGTACCATCCTGGCCACAGCTGGAAGATGTAGCCACACCTCGGGTGCAGATGTGTGCTAAAACATGTAGTGGTATGTGTGATTTGCTAGGGCTGCAAACTGGGAAATGGTACAGAGAGTTCTGCCTCACTGGAGGTGGGATTATAAAAAGGTGTGCCAGCACGGTCATCTGTGTGAATCCTTATGGTGGGTAAGCTCCTTATAGGTGAATCTGTCCAATTTGGTTTCTCTTTTACCCCAATTTTAAATTCATTTTTTAATATATATTCCCACACCAGTTTGCATTTTTTTAAATCCTCAAGAGAAAAGCATTTTAGGGCAAATGCCTTCTAATATACATGCACTTGTAGCTTACCTTTTTTTGATGACAAATAAATCTTATATACTAGCATGCATTTTTGTATGGTATTTTCCTAATATATACACATTTATGCATATTTTACCTCAGTGTGTGTATTTTTGTATGCAGTACTCGGCCGATTAAGTGCACTGCAGAATTTGGAGAAGTGGGGAATTTAGTTCTCATACAGTTTTGGAAGTGCAAATTACCATATTTTTTGCTCTATAAGACTCACTTTTTCCCTCCTAAAAAGTAAGGGGAAATGTGTGTGCGTCTTATGGAGCGAATGCAGGCTGTGCAGCTATCCCAGAAGCCAGAACAGCAAGAGGGATTGCTGCTTTCACTGTGCAGCGATCCCTCTTGCTGTTCTGGCTTCTGAGATTCAGAATTTTTTCTTCTTGTTTTCCTCCTCCAAAAACTAGGTGCGTCTCGTGTTCTGGTGCGTCTTATAGAGCGAAAAATACGGTAGGTAGGTTCACACTCAAATGGGAATGGAAATCAAATTTCTCCTCCATCTCTAGCTCTTTGTCAGCTTCCATCCTGGGTGAGATGCAGAAATAGCCACAAGCCTGGTGGAGTGTCTGGCCTAATGAGCAGTGCAACTCGTGCCCCTGTGGACTAGTTGCTGAGAATAAAAGTCCCCACCTCCCCACAGCTTTCCAAGGATTTCCCCAAGCAATCAGAGACTGTGCCTGTGCGAAGCCAACCTCTCATCCACCTTTTTCATACGTCTTCTGGTTCCGGGAGACAAGTGGATGGGGTGGGGTACACCTATGACTCTTCTCCAACCTGACTCATCTCTGACTCTTGGCCTCCCTCTTCCCCTTTTCCTGCTTCAGCTTCTGCCTGATTCCGAACTTCCCTCTGTCACAGACTCCACCAGTTCACTAAGTCCTGTTGCCTTTTTAGCGTCCAAACCTCTTCAACCCAGTCTTCTCCCTCTGACCACTCGTTGTCACCCCACCACCACTCCCTGGGCTCTGAGCCTTCATCCCTTGGGGGTTCCCCAGCTGGTTCCTCTCATCATTCCTCTGTGTCCAAGCAGTCCATGACAAGTAGGAATGCTGAGGTAACACTACGGGTGGACCTATACACAGGAAAACCCCGCTATAAATAAATAACTCATAAATTAAATCATTACAGCAAAAGGAAAAAAAATCTCTATGTAAAATCACATAGAAAAGTTTTGTGCTCTCCAGCGCCATCTGGTGCTGCATGTTTATAATGCATTTAAAACGTTGCTTTTTGACTAATGTAGCTGGGTCCTATGTATATTGCTTTTGAGCCCAATATAGGATTCATATATTGGGATTTTAGGATTAATAACGTGCACTGTTACCACCATTAAATCATGAGAGGGGTGTTTCCAGCTACCGCACCCCTTGCCCTCGGAAGCCTTATAATAAACTGTTGCGGGAGAGGGACTGCAAGCAACATCATGAGAGGAGAGAAACTCTGAAGCAGGCTTCCTCAACCTCGGCCCTCCAGATGTTTTGAGACTACAATTCCCAGCATCCCTGACCACTGGTCCTGCTAGCTAGGGATCATGGGAGTTGTAGGCCAAAAACATCTGGAGGGCCAAGGTTGAGGAAGCCTGCTCTGAAGCTCCCTTGTTATTTTTTTGCTATTGGCTGCTACATGTTGATTAAGTAATCTTGGTATATTTATAGCATTGGAATGTGGCTTTTTTTGGTAAGTTATTACATTTGCTATCGTTTTGCTAACTTATTATGACATTGTTATTGTTTTGCTATGTTATTATGACATTGTGTTCATAGTGTTTGCCTGAAATGCATCTCAGTTTCCTTGTTGTAAGCTGCTTTGAGCATGATTTTGTGTGTGTAAAAGTGTCATACAAATAAAATGAATGAATGAATGAAAAAGTGAAAATGTGAAAGTCAGTCCCATGTTGCAGCTTGGGAGTCAGAGGCCGGTCTTGGGTCTGGACCAATTGAAGGCCACTGCTGCTGTGATGGGCTGCATAAACGTTAGGGCACTTCTAGGCTGTTGCTATGCGCAGGTGGGATTCAGTTCCATGGCAGCAATTTCAGCTAAAGTGGATCCAGTGCTCTAGAACATCCAACCCACTCCCGCCCCCCCAAACTAGACTTAATGCAGTAAGGAAAGTGACAGGGAAAGTGTGGGATAACAATTGCTTGATGTGATTTTGTCTAACCTCCCCGCAAACAAATCAGAACGAGTGCTCAGTGAACTGCCAACATCACCCAACCTCCACACAAACTTTGTGTAAACTAGTCGGAATGAATGCTTAATAAGCAGATAAGCTGGATGCGACCTTAAATGACCGCTGAGATATCCTTATGCTGCCTGTATCTGGGTGCTTCCAGATGACCTGATTATTGAGCATCCATGGGTGTAGCCAAGACGGGGGCAGGGAGGGGCAGTTGCCCCTCATCAAGTAAAACAGTAGAAATACTTAACTGGCCAATCACAATGGTTCTGCGCCCCTCCCAAGTCCTGCCCCCCTAACAAAAATCCTAGCTACGCCCATATGAGTATCCATCCTGATTTGTTTGCAGGGAGGTTAGACTATGTGGCGTCAAAGCAAGAACCACCAATTGCTTTCCCTCCATCACTTACCTTGTTGTAAAACGTTCCAGTCTTTTGGGAAAGTGGCTTTCTTGCGCAAGAACACCAAATCAGCTATAATTGAGCAATCTAGATTTACTGGTACAGTGGTACCTCGGGTTAAGTACTTAATTTGTTCCGGAGGTCTGTTCTTAACCTGAAACTGTTCTTAACCTGAAGCACCACTTAAGCTAATGGGGCCTCCTGCTGCTGCCGCGCCGCCGGAGCACGATTTCTGTTCTCATCCTGAAGCAAAGTTCTTAACCCGAGGTACTATTTCTGGGTTAGCGGAGTCTGTAACCTGAAGCGTCTGTAACCTGAAGTGTATGTAACCTGAGGTACCACTGTATGTGAATGAATCTCACCAAAATACTGTGCCAGTCTGAAAACACCCTCAGTCTAAACCAAGCTGTAGTGACGTTGCTTTCCAGAATCCCATGACCCTTGCATACCCTTCAACATTTCTGCAATAATAATAATAATAATAATAATAATAATAATAATAATAATAATTTATTATTGAAACCCCGCCCATCTGGCTGAGTTTCCCCAGCCACTCTGGGCAGCTCCCAATCGAGGGTTAAAAACAATACAGTGGTAATGAAAATAGGGACGTCCTATTCCATAACAACAACAACAATTTTACCATTTATACCCTGCCCATTTGACTGGGTTGCCCCAACCACTCGGAACAGTTTCCAGCTTATATAAAAACATAATAAAACTTTAAACATAAAAAACTTCCCTATACAGGGCTGCCTTCAGATGCCTCGGGGGGGTCAGATAACTCCATACCCTCCAACATTTCTCTGACGAAAATAGGGACACCCTAAGGAAAAGCGGGACATTGTGGGATCAAATCAGAAACTGGGATGGCTTCTGTAAATACGGGACTGTCCCTGGAAAATAGGGACACTTGGAGGGTCTGCCCTTGTTTCCATAAAAGAAGGGTCCCTTTCCCAACAATACTTGGCTTTCCTTCCTGAATTTCCTGATTCTCCCCCCCAGAGCCCATAAAGTGGGGGAAGGGCAGGAGGAGGAGGCTATTTTGGTTTATTAACCTCCTTGCGGCCAGGTGAAAGGTTAAATTCACATGATTCATTGGAGGCCGGGAGACAGCACTTTGTTGCTAGGAGTGTGGGGAATGCGCAGGGCTCCAGCGAAGGAGTCTGACTAATCTTTAAGGGAGAGGGCTAGGCTCCTGTCTGACTGCAGCAGCCCCAGCAGTTCTGTGTTTCATTTCAGACTGTCATCCTCCTATCTCTCAGCTCACTCCCAGTTCTAGCCTCCTGCCAGATCCTGGGAACTGTTTGCTCAGGCAAATTTATAGATGAAGAGAAGCGAGGAGGTGGAGGGAGGAGGAGGAGGAGGCGCGATTGCAGAGAGGAAGGGAAGCCCAGCTCGCTATTGTTCATCTGGGCCAAAGGAAAAGCTGCAACCTTCGCAAACTGTGACATAATCTTGAATGGAGGACACACATGGGGAGACTGCGGCCCTCCAGACATGGTTGGACAACCGCTCCCATCGCCTCTGATGGGTCATGCTGTCTGGGACTGATGAGAGTTAAGAGTCCAACGATATCTGGAGAGCCACAGCTTCCTGGTCCCTGCAGTAGAGTGAGGGGGGTTGTTGTTTATTTGTTTCTTGTTTGCTTGCTTGCATTTATAATGTTATGTGTTTGCGGGGAGGGTTAGGCCATACTCCAAAGTCCCTCCTAATGCCTCGACCCAGCAAAGATTCACTTGTTGGAATAGCCAGGCTAACTTAATGGCCTAAGTAAAGATCTTGAAAATAGCAAAGAAAATGGATTTGTGCCAGAGGGAAGTGCGTGGACGCTCCCTTCCTCCCTCCTTCAATTGGCTGGTAGTTAGAAGGACAAAAGCCAGAGGCTGAGATGTTCATGAGCTAGAAGTTTGAAGCAGGCAGCGGGCGGAAGGAAGCCTGGAGGGGGAGAGAAATACTTGATTTCTGCTGGAAACCAATTCTGTGGCTATGGGAGGAACAAGACCTTCTTGTGGTGTTAATGTTGTGAGCCCCTCAGGTTGTACCTTGGTTTTCAAACAGCTTAGTTCTTGAACATTTTGGTTCCCAAACGCCACAAACCCAGAAGTGAGTTTTCCGGTTTGTGAACTATTTTGGGAAGCTGAACATCCGATGGGGCTTCTGAACGTTTTGGAAGTCAAACAGACTTCCGGAATGGATGCCGTCCAACTTCCGAGGTGCAAATAAACCATATATCATAAAGACACCACAGTCTCCTCATTCCAAGGAATCTGAACCCTGGCTAAGCTCCTTGAACCGCTGAAAACTCACAATGCTCAGAGATTGGGGTGGCGTGCAACACTATCTCACCTTCATCCCCCCCCCCCGGAGCTCAAGGTGACATAAATGGTTCTCCTCCTCCTCATTTAATCCCCACAACAACCCTGTGAGATAGGTTAGGCTGAGAGGCAATGACTGGCCCAAGATCACCCAGTGAACGTCACGGCTGTGTTGAGATTTGAACCCTGGTCTCCCAGCTCCTAATCTGAAACTCTACTCACTGTACTACATTGCCAAGGAACTGCCTGGCACCATTGGCACCATCAGCTATGAAGGTTGTTTGTTTCTCCTTCTCGTTCCCCCCGTGAAATCTTCAGTGTGTCCCAGTTTGACCTTTCAAGTTAGGAGTGTTTCCAAACATTCAAATAGGAGAGAGGGCAGAGAGACTGTTGCAACAGCCCTTAACTGTGTGATATTCTTTTTGTAAAAAAGCTGTTTCTAGAGAAACGGTCCACTTCCAGGTCTCTGTCCCTCGAAAAGAGGCCACCAGTTTCCCCAAACCAGTCTATTCTCTTCCCCTCCATCTCAGCTTTCTAATAGTACTTTTTAAAAAACACATCCTGAAAGCCTTGAAGAGCTGGTCATAAAGACTGTTCACACATTGTGCCAAGTGCATTGAACATCTCTACTCATTCCAACCCCCTAACCTGCCCAGCACACAGGAAGTTTGGATTGCACCCAAAATTATGCTTTTATGGACTACTTACATTAATAGATAGGGGACACAGGTGGCGCTGCGGGTTAAACCACAGAGCCTAGGACTTGCCGATCAGAAGGTCAGCGGTTCAAATCTCTGCAACGGGGTGAGCTCGGTCCCTGCTCCTGCCAACCTAGCAGTTTGAAAGCACGTCAAAGTGCAAGTAGATAAATAGGTACCGCTCTGGCGGGAAGGTAAACGGCGTTTCTGTGCACTGCTCTGGTTCGCCAGAAGCAGCTTAGTCATGCTGGCCACATGACCCGGAAGCTGTACACTGGCTCCCTCGGCCAATAAAGCGAGATGAGCGCCACAACCCCAGAGTCGGTCACGACTGGACCTAACGGTCAGGGGTCCCTTTACCTTTACATTAATAGATATCGAGGGATAATAGCCTCCCCAAGAAGAGAGGAGATCCAGCCAGCTCTGCTCTCTCACCAGGGGCCTGAACAGCTTTCCCAATCCCAGTATTGGAAAACACAGGATCTACCCACTCTGGAAGAATGGCAGATGAAGGTGATAGACTATATGGGACTGGCTGAAATGACTGGCAGAATCCGAGACCAAGGGAGAGAGACAGTGGAAGAAGATTGGAAGAAATTCAAAACTTATCTTAAGAAATATTGCAAAGTCAATGAGTGCTAAAATGTTGAGGGTATAGAAAAAAGGGGATTACAGCTGTAAAAGGTTAAGTAAAAGAAAAGAACAAGGGAAAATTAGATAAACTTAAGGAGGAGGATTTGCTGAAACTAATTTGGAAATCGGGATGCAGAAAGGGGAGGTATGGGGAAGTCGGTGAAGTAAGGTTTAAGAAAAAAGGATTCGAAATTATACATGTTTCTGTATGTGTTTGTATGTTTGTATTGTGTTCTGTGCATTGTTTGTGTTTACATAAATTGTGAAAAACCAATAATTATTTTTTTTTTAAATAATGAACAGCTTTCCCAATCCCAACCTTTATCAAACAGTAGCATTTTCACCACTGGCTACCAGGGCTTAGTGGCTGGTAGAAGGGAGGTGATCAGACAGGCTCCAACCACAGAAACATAATGAGTTGCAAATGACTCATTAGCATGGCTAGTACACTTAGGTTGGCATTCATCTGTCTTGGGAGACAATGAAGGAGTGAGCCTTTGGGGGTGAAGTCAAACTGTTGGAAGATTACAGTGTCTGCTGTGGCTGTAGAGACCGACACTGGGAGAGACATGTTTTGTTGCAGCTGGGGCAGATGAAGACGTCTGGTTGTGCTGCTGTGGATGCACAACGGTGTGCTCCTCCCAGCGGTTATTCCTCCTCTGTTCACTGCTATGGGTGCACAACCTTGACTGTCTGTCTCCAGGCACTGCAGTCACTGGCAAGGGATTCCCACTCAGCAGGGTTGATGTTGCCAGCCTTTGCATCATGTTTGCAGACATCTTTGTAACACATAGTTGGGACTCAGTTACATTAGTTTTTGAAAAAGTGTTTTAACTGGGTTCTAACACGGTGACAGGGATGCAGGTGGTGCTGTGGGTTAAACCACAGAGCCTAGGACTTGCCGATCAGAAGGTCGTTGGTTTGAATCCCTGTGACAGGGTGAGCTCCCATTGCTTGGTCCCTGCTCCTGCCAACCTAGCACTTTGAAAGCACGTCAAGTGCAAGTAGATAAATAGGTACTGCTCCAGCGGGAAGGTAAACGGCATTTCCGTGCGCTGCTCTGATTCACCAGAAGCGGCTTAGTCATGCTGGCCACATGACCCGGAATCTATACGCCGGCTCCCTCGGCCAATAAAGCGAGATGAGCGCCACAACCCCAGAGTCGGCCACGACTGGACCTAATGGTCAGGGGTCCCTTTACCTTACTTTTAACACAGTGACACCAGATGGCGCTGTAGAGCTCAATCCCTTGGCAGTGTGATTCCCCATTATGAGCTTTACAACACATTTTCCTGAAATGTTTTTTGATGTGTTTAGATCCAGCTTTGGTCTCCCAATAGGCCTGGTCCCTGAAGCCAGCTCCGCATAGAGCATTTCCTTGGGGATCTTCAGCTAACATTTCCTAAAAAAGAAAGGATTGCTGCTTTTGCAATGGGACTCCCCCCCTCCCCAAATCTGTTCCAGAAGGGAACCCCTAAAACAAATTTAGGGGATTTAGGGGGAGGAGAGAGGAGACAAGTCCTTTTGTTCAAGTAGAAATCCTTGCACAGACTTTGCACTGCTTTGTATACAGCCCATAAATACTGATACAGTGGTACCTCGAGTTAAGTACTTAATTCGTTCCGGAGGTCCGTTCTTAACCTGAAATTGTTCTTAACCTGAAGCACCACTTTAGCTAATGGGGCCTCCTGCTGCTGCCGCGCCGCGGGAGCACGATTTCTGTTCTCATCCTGAAGCAAAGTTCTTAACCCGAGGTACTATTTCTGGGTTAGCAGAGTCTGTAACCTGAAGCGTATGTAACCCAAGGTGGTTGTTGTTTAGTCGTTTAGTCGTGTCCGACTCTTCGTGACCCCATGAACCAGAGCACGCCAGATACTCCTGTCTTCCACTGCCTCCCGCTGTTTGGTCAAATCATGCTGGTAGCTTCGAGAACACTGTCCAACCATCTCGTCCTCTGTCGTCCCCTTCTCCTTGTGCCCTCCATCTTTCCCAACATCAGGGTCTTTTCCAGGGAGTCTTCTCTTATCATGAGGTGGCCAAAGTATCGGAGCCTCAGCTTCAGGATCTGTCCTTCCAGTGAGCACTCAGGGCTGATTTCCTTCAGAATGGATAGGTTTGATCTTCTTGCAGTCCATGGGACTCTCAAGAGTCTCCTCCAATAATTTCAACTCACCATCATTTAAACGAGCTCCTGCTCTAGAATAACGCATCAAAACTTTTGCCAGCTCCTAGTTCTGCATTCAGAGCTGATAATGTACGAATCATCCCTAGCCATAGCCATTCTATCAGGTTTCAGAACAAAGAAGCAAAGCTATTCTTTGGTGGGGGAACCTAATGGAGCAACCCCCAGTAGCCCAATTAGGACAGAGCATGCTCAGTGGCTACAGAATGTTGAGTACCTGTTTGAGGGGGGAGGGCAGATATTAAATGCCAGGGTGATGGTGAAATGGAATATCCTGAAAGAAGGCATGGTTGGCTGGCTGGCTGGAGCCCTGAACAGGAACACTGCACACCTAACATTTTATTTTAAATTCCCCTTGCTGTGTATATTTAATGTACTGTGGGCACATAACACTTCCATTTCTTGGTTTGTTCCACAATGGAATTTCATGTCTCTCTGCCTAAGGCTCTCTCATTCCTCCACACTTTCACCGAATGCCTTTTAATCTCATTTTTTATTTCCATGTTCTCTCTCACCTCCTCCTGCAAGTTTCTGCTAAAAATAAAAAATAAAAATCTCTGTGGAATAGCTTTTCACCCACCTCTCCTTCGGCCGCATTTCTCATTTGGCTGATTTCATTCGTCATTCACATTTATTCCTCGGTCCTTTACTTTCATATCTCAGCCAATTTCTCTCATCCTACCTCCTTTGGCATATTGATGGAGCTGAGCAAAAGCAGAGGCGTTAAGTGCATGGATGCACATGCTAGAAATGTGTTCATCCCTGTGTGTCTTAAATGTGCCATTGCTGTTGCTGCTGTTTGATTTGTATGCCACTTTTCCAAGATCCTCCTAAAGCGACTTGCAATCCAAAGGCTCTAAACAAAGAAACACAACAGTGAAGTATCAGAACAAGCCCATCAATGAAATAACATGCAAATCAGACAAGTTTTCAAAAAATTAACAGAGCAGATTTCGCCTGTGTGTTGTGTGTGTGTGTGTGTGTGTGTGTGTGTGAGAGAGAGAGAGAGAGAGAGAGAGAGAGAGAGAGATTCTCCAGGACATACAACTCTCTCTCTCTCTCTCTCTCTCTCTCTCTCTCTCTCTCTCTCTCTCTGTGTGTGTGTGTGTGTGTATGCACAGTTTGGGGGATAGCTCTGCTGATTTTGAGCATTGCACGATTGTCATGGCTAGTATCTATCAGTCATCAAATGCCTGAGTAAGCAGGAATGGTTTTCAATTTCTCCTGAAAGTCAATAATGACGGAAACAGTTGCACTTCACCAGGAAGCAGAGTTGGCCCACCTATTAGGAGAGCAGAAGCCCGTGAGGCAGTGCTCCCATGGGTGCCCCACCCACCGCACTGCCTCCGCTGGTGAAGCAGCACCGGCAGTGGCGCCAGTTTCTAGCTAGATCTCATGAGATGTCACCAAGATCTCCCGACATCTTGCTGGAACTCACTGCCAGCACTTCAAAATGGGACGGGACATTCCTGCCATGGAGGTCACTCCCCCAAAGGGGAACCACCACTGAGAAGGCCTTATCATGGGTCAGTGACAACAAGGCAGCAGCCGGAGGTGGCACCACCAACAGGACTTCTCCTGCTGATCGTAGGGACTAAGATGGTTGATACTGGAGAAGGTGCTCTTTTAGCTGTTTGGGTCCCAAGCCATTTAGTGCTTTGTACACTAGCAAGATGAACTGGGCTTGGTAGCTCACTGACAGCTATTGGAGAGGTTTCAGGACCAGTGACACTTGGGTTGGCCCACCTACCAACTTAGCAGCTGTATTCTGCTATACTGTCTTCAAGGGCAGCCCTACATAAAGTGCTTTACAGCAGTCAAAGCAGGCGGTCACTAGAGTACTTCAGTCCAGAATCTTCCCGACACAGGTAACACTGTGCCAACATCAGTTGCACACCTTCATTCTAGGCAACATGTTGCTAAAGGGGGCTGCTGGATTATTACTCTACGTTGCCAATTCTAACCACCTGTCATCTTGAACTCCTGTGGTTAAATATCTGATTGGGATATGTTTTGAGCCCATTTCTCCCAGCTGTTTCCTAAATGGATTGACCACCATTGTTCATTCTGAAGACCAAGGCAGCTGAGGTCAGGTCACATGAGACCTCCATTGATCGGCATCCAATGTTTCTTCCAGAGTTGAAGTTGAGGTCACCCCTTGAATAGGCTGACTTTGAGAGCTCTTGTTGACCAAGCAGAATTTGTTAACCAAGACAGACATTGACAGGTCTGATGTTGCATTTGACAGGGTGCATGTTGCAATGATTTACAGTCCAGGTGCTGTTGTAAAAAAGCAAGATATTTACCAGAGATTCCAAGGAAAGTTAAATTTTAATCCTTAAGGCATTTTGCTATTGCGACTCATTTGGAAATGTCCATTTTGACCCCAATCTGCAATATTTTCTCTCTTCTGGCTATCCACTAAAATGGCATTGTGCATTGCTGTTTCTTTTATATGGTAACCCCCCAAAAAACTAAACCGGTGAGATGGGAATACTGACAAGCTTGTTCTAATGGAGTTTTAATGAGTACTGGATGAATATTGATACCAAGCAATCCTGAAATACCATTTCCTCTGTTTCATTATGTTCCTTTATATTCTGTTGTAAGCCACCCACAATGGCTGGGGCAATGTAGTCAGATGGGTGGGATACAAGTAATAAATTATTATTAATAATAATGACATTGATTTCAATTGAATAACAATTCATGTTATTCAACTGCTGGTGACAGCAGTCACAAAATTAAAAGACGCCTGCTTCTTGGGAGAAAAGCAATGACAAACCTAGACAGCATCTTAAAAAGCAGAGACATCACCTTGCCAACAAAGGTCCGTATAGTAAAATCTATGGTTTTCCCAGTAGTGATGTATGGAAGTAAGAGCTGGACCATAAAGAAGGCTGATCACTGAAGAATTGATACTTTTGAATTATGGTGCTGGAGGAGACTCTTGAGAGTCCCATGGACTACAAGAAGATCAAACCTATCCATTCTGAAGGAAATCAGCCCTGAGTGCTCACTGGAAGGACAGATCCTGAAGCTGAGGCTCCAATACTCTGGCCACCTCATGAGAAGAGAAGACTCCCTGGAAAAGACCCTGATGTTGGGAAGATTGAGAGCACAAGGAGAAGGGGACAACAGAGGACGAGATGGTTGGACAGTGTTCTCAAAGCCACCAGCATGAGTTTGACCAAACTGCGGGAGGCAGTGGAAGACAGGAGTGCCTGGCGTGCTCTGGTCCATGGGGTCACAAAGAGTCGGACACGACTAAACGACTAAACAACAACAATCATCTTTTTCTGTTTGTTTTTTCTTTCCTTTGGCCTTTCCTTTAGTGAAAGGAAACCCATAACGATTCACCCCTAAAACACAAATGTTGAATAGAAATGGAAAGGAGAGATCATTTCCACTCTCCCATCCTGTGTGGGACATGGAGTGAGGCTTGAGCAAAAGAACTTGATGGGGGATTCTTCAGCTTTTCACAAGGACTCTCCATCCAAATAATATTGTGCTTGGATCCTACTCGAGAGTTTCCCACAGGCATCTGGTTGCCACTGTGAGGACAGGACTAGAGTGGCATGATCTAACAGGCTCTTCTTATGTTCTTATCTCCAGCTTGTATGACAAGAGACATACTGTCCAACTGCAGCTTACACAGAACCATAGGGTTATATCCAACACTATTTTTATGTGGCACAAACCTACTGAAAATAATGAACATGACTAACTTAGGTCCATTAATTTCAACAGGTCTTTGCTGAGTAAAACTCAGTTGAATGCAACCTATAGTGTTGGAAAGGATCTTGGTGGTCGTTTGGTTGAAACCCCTGCAACTACAACATCCAGGACAGACGGTTGTCCAACTTCTCCTTAAATACACCCACAACTGAAAACCCATTACCTCCCACCAAGGCAGTTTGGTCCACTGCCAAGCAGCTTGGCTGAATAGCAGATGGAGAGACCTGATTGTCTCTGTGTAGAATCCTCTGGCTTTTGCATGGCTGTCAAATGTGCTGCTGTACAACAGCAACAATCAGATCCAGTTTGTTCCCTCACTTTTGCTTCTGGACTTGCCCACCTTCTGTCTCTGGCTGCTCCAGCTTTTGCCTCTGGCCTCCACCCACCAGAGTCATGCTAAAAAATGTTCTCCACCCTTACCAGACCATAGTGTGGCCATCTGTTAGGTGGGCCCCAAGCTCATTATACACTTACATCTCAAAGGAAGGGAGAAAGGACAGAACTTAGCTCTGTTCTTCTGCACAGATGATCAGTACTATCATTGTGACTGGAGCAATGATTTGCTTCTGGACCACATGGGCAACATCTGAAATGTGTACACACATCTTTCTCCAGCTCGTGTATGGAATCTTCCTTCTACAAAGGATGCCTCTTGGCGATGAGGACTTGACTGCCGCCTCCCTGGGTGATTTCACTGCGCCAAATTTCTTAGAGTTGTCAGATAGTAAACTAGGGCTGGAGAGACCTTTCAGGAGTGAACATGGACCAGTGGTACCAAATCGTATGGGAAACAACCTTACTAGAAAAGCCAGTGGAGGACGAAGGGGAGCGGAGAGCGGTCTGCTCCGGGTGCCATCTCTGAGGGGGGTGACAAGAAAGCACCCCGCAGGGGGCTCACCCTGCCACCCTGGGCATGGTGGCATGAACAGCTGCCATTGCACTGCCACAGCCGTGTGTGGAGGATCCCTGCCACTGCCACAGCAGCTGTGAGCAGCGCCATCAGCAAACTGCCTGGTGGTGCATGAGTGCTGCTGCTATGTATGGCGCATGTGTGTGCGCCTTATATAGTGGCACTGTGCATGACCATATGTAGTGGTGCCACCAGTGGCGTAGCGTGGGGGGTGCAGCGGGGGCCGGCCGCACCGGGCGCAACATCTGGGGGTTAGGGTTAGGGAGCGCAAATCCACGGGTTAGGGGGCGCAAATTACTTGCCTTGCCCCGGGTGCTGACAACCCACGCTACGCCACTGGGTGCCACACATGCGCTGTAGCGCCGCTGGGCAGTTTTTCCTGCCCCCAACACCTTGCACTGGGGGCCGGTTAGCCTACCTTCGCCCCTGAGAAAAGCTAACCAAGAAACTGAAACTGACACGGAGACAAATAGAAGAGGATGCCTTCACCCCAATATGACTCCCCTTTATCACATACATAGTCCAGCAAGACAACAAGAAGAATCCACCAACAGCATATGAATCAATATGGCTTACTTGATCCAACAAGCCCTCCCCCCTCACAAATGCAAGCAAACACCATTGCAGCCAACCACAGATAACCAACCACACCTTGGACCCCAAACATCTCTCAATACCAAGGGAATGTAACAAGTGAATAGAAAGAGACCCTATCTAAGTTGACGCTGACACAAAACCCCACACGTACACTGTAAAAAACATAAATTTAAACACCACCCCTCCTCTCCCCTTCTCAACTCCTGACCTTATACTGTACTCAGCACTAATGTCTCATAACAAAGACTATAGAAAAGACTGTACAACTTGAAAAAAGAGACAAGGCACACATTTTTGTAAACCAAGACAATCTTTAATAAAAAATTAAGATAGTAAACCAGGACAATGGGTTGTTGTATTCAACTGAGTCCTATTCCGAATAGACCCATTGAAATTAATGGAATTGAGTTAGTTATAGTAGTAGATAGGTAGCCGTGTTGGTCTGCCATAGTCAAAATAAAAAAATTCCTTCCAGTAGCACCTTAAAGACCAACTAAGTTAGTTCTTGGTATGAGCTTTCGTGTGCATGCACACTTCTTCAGATACCACCTATCGTGCATGCACACGAAAGCTCATACCAAGAACTAATTTAGTTGGTCTTTAAGGTGCTACTGGAAGGAATTTTTTTATTTTGAGTTAGTTATGTCAATTAGTTTCAGTGGATCTACTTTGAGTAGGGCTAGCACTGAATACAACCCGACATTTATAACCCATTACCACACAGGCATGTCATGAAGGCAAACAAGATAAGGGCTTTGAAAGCCATTTGTGTGCTGAAGGTGATAGATAAATTACTAATAATAACAAATGACACCCACTTCATGAAGCAGTAAATATCATCTTTGCCAATATATGCCTTATTGCTGTGTTTTGATTACTGCTGGGCAATTTGTGAAAGAATCAGAATTCCTGGGCATGTACAACATCCAGCAGGCAAGCCGGTGATCCGAACTCCAAATCTATTAGCTGTAAATTATTTTAACGTGAGTGACATCACATTTGACTCTTGGCAAAACAGTGTTAAGTTAGTGGGTAATAAAACAGCTTGACACTAATGATGGGCTCTGCCTGATAAATTACTGTCAAGGATCAGATAAGGGTTCTTGAGAGTAACCTTGAACCAAATTTCTCTCTCTCTTGCTGTGTCTTATGTGCAGATCTTTTCCACTCAACTAGGAAAATTAAGTACCAAGGGACCCAGACCAGCAAAATGCTATGTGTGAGAGAAAATACTCCCCCCCCAAATGTACATTCACAGCTGCAAGTATCATCTTCTGAATGAACAGCCTCCCATGTTTTATTTTGCTTATCATTTTCATACTGTGACCCAAATAATAGCAGTGATTTTGGTGATGGAATAATGGTGCATTCTAGATTTGCTTACAGAATCTGAAGTGAGACTAACACCTGAACAAAACAAAACAATCTGGAAGCGCCCCTGTGCTTAAAGAAGCCTGAAATATGATGGTAAATTTGAAGGAGGGAAAAACAGGAAAAACTTCCACCATATTATGGAAATCACAAGCCCCCATGCCAGGATTTTGACAGCCTTTTTGGAGAAATTCAGACGTGATCAAAGAGGAATTGATTTTCATTATAAGGGAGAAAAAAAGGCCAGGATATTCTCCACAGTTATGCAGCTTTTCAGCAGATCACCTGAACAGAGTTTGCAGACCATAGTTTGACATGACAACCTCTGGACTAATCCTTTAAGAGTGCTTCTGAGTTTGTGGCCATTGTGAATGAGTGAATCACAACGGCGATTAGACATTTGGTTCAGAGTTTCCCCCAGTAAGGGAACCCTGACCGTTAGGTCCAGTCATGACCGACTCTGGGGTTGCGGTGCTCATCTCACTTTACTGGCCTAGGGAGCTGGCGTTTGTCTGCTTCCGCAGACAGTTTTTCCGGGTCATGTGGCCAGCATGACTAAGCCACTTCTGGCGAACCAGAGCAGCGCACGGAAACACCGTTTACCTTCCTGCCGGAGCGGTACCTATTTATCTACTTGCACTTTGATGTGCTTTCGAACTGCTAGGTTGGCAGGAGCAGGGACCGAGCATAGGCGCCGACTCCATGGGGCTTGAGGGGGCTTGAGCCCCCTCAAAAAAATTTTTTGGGGGGCTCAGCCCCCCCAATAATCTCGGGCGCCCTTCCAGCAGAGCGCCGCCGCCGTCCCCCGCCTCCTCCCCACCTGCTCCTTCACTAGCCAGCCAGCCAGCCAGCCGCGCGCCCTAATCGGAGAGCCCCGGCCATCCCCCGCGAGATTAGGGAATCCCCGGGGGCGGGGGCTCCTGCCTCGCTGCTTCGCAGCACCACCGCCACTGCCAAGGCACTGCCGGAAATCCCGCGAGAACAGGGGAATCCCGACTGGCCACACCTCCCAGCCAGCCAATCGGCTGGCTGGGGGGGCGTGGCTTGCCCTATTTAGGGCCGGAGCCACTTTATTTGCATATTCATGAGCTTATTTATTATTCATGAGCTTTCCCAGGCCCCTCCAATATTTTTTATAAGTCCGCGTCCCTGGGACCGAGCAATGGGAGCCCACCCCGTCACGGGGATTTGAACCGCCGACCTTCCGATAGGCAAGTCCTAGGCTCTGTGGTTTAACCCACAGCGCCACCCGCGTCCCCCAGTATTTCATCTTAAATGTACTGCCAACCAACCATCAGGTGAGCCTGAAAGTTCTTGCCTCTTGGAGGGAGGAATTAAGAGATGTCCGTTTCTCCAAACAAACTGCAGCCCTGCAATAAATATCCATCTTTTTGTGGGACAATAAAGGCAATGTTAGTATTCTTTGATGGAATGTATTTGTGAACTTTACCATCATTAGAGATGTAAACCGAAGGCAACAAGATAACCTCTCTTCCAAATGTTCTATTTATTTCTGTAAAGTAATTTGTATGATTTATCTTAGAGACGCAGGTTTATGGCTCACTTTGAACTCCAGGTTCTTAACTCTGTGGCTGCCTGCTTGGGCTGCAGCCGGTAAGTGATGCCATGACCCCGAGTGGGAGATGAAAGAGACGAGACAAAAACAAGACAGGCTTCTGGGATTCTTGGACCCCACATTTCTATACTCCGCTGACATCTCCGGGTTAAATATTTCCCTTCGGAGGAACTTACAATGTCTTTCCCCACGTTGCACAGTCATTAGGGGACCGGCCAAAGTTTAAAATCCTGGCATCCTTTAATGGAAGGCATACTGAAAGATTACAAAACAAACCTTGGAGGATGGATGAGATGTTCCGAAACGACTCTTGATTTTCTCATTCGTCTAAGAGGCTTCCCATTTATGCTGTGATTTATAGCAACAGACAGGGTTCATACAGCCCAACAGAACTGTACAACCCAACTCTTCATCCCTCCCTCCTCAATCCACAATCACATTGTTTTGTTTCATTGCTCTCCATTTCCCTGAGTGGCAGAAAGTTTTGGTGGTGGTGGTGGTGTCACTGCAGAAATAGGGGAGCCACTGTCTTCCCCGTGTCAAGGATCAGCTGAACGGGAACAGAGCTGGGACCCAAGAACCCAGTGTCGTAGGGAAGAGCCATAGCTCAGTGTAAAATGACACATGTCTTGCATGTACAGTGGTACCTCGGGTTACATACGCTTCCGGTTACATACGCTTCAGGTTACAGACTCTGCTAACCCAGAAATAGTACCTCGGGTTAAGAACTTTGCTTCAGGTTGAGAACAGAAATCGTGCTCCGGAGGCGCAGCAGCAGTGGGATGCCCCATAGGCTAAAGTGGTGATTCAGGTTAAGAACAGTTTCAGGTTAAGAACGGACCTCCAGAACGAATTAAATACTTAACCTGAGGTACCGCTGTAGAAGATTCCAGGTTCAATCCTCAGCGTCTCCATGCAGGGATGGACAACAGTCCTGGCTCAAACCCTGGGGATACATCATCATCATCATAATCATTTATTATTTATACCCCATCCATCTGGCTGGGTTTCCCCAGCCATTCTGGGCGGCTCCCAACAGAATATTAAAAACTTCTGCCTTCAGATGTCTTCTAAAAGTCAGATAGTTGTTTATGTCATTGTTATCTGATGGGAGGGCGTTCCACAGGGCGGGCGCCACTACCAAGAAGGCCCTCTGCCTGGTTCCTTGCAACCTCACTTCTCGCAGTGAAGGAACCGCCAGAAGGCCCTCAGAGCTGGACCTCAGTGTCTGGACTGAGTGAGGCGCGTGGAGACGCTCCTTCAAGTATACTGAGCTGAGGCCATTTAGGGCTTTAAAGGTGAGCACCAACACTTTGAATTGTGCTTAGAAACGTACTGGGAGCCAATGTAGGTCTTTCAGGTCTGGTGTTATATGGTCTCGGCGGCCACTCCCAGTCACCAGTCTGGCTATCACATTCTGGATTAGTTGTAGTTTCTAGGTTTCCTTCAAAGGTAGCCCCACATAGAGTGCATTGGAGTAGTCCAAGTGGGAGATAACTAGAGCATGCACCACTCTGGCGAGAGAGTCTGCTGGCAGGTAGGGTCTCAGCCAGCATACCAGATGGAGTTGGTTGACAGCTGCCCTGGACACAGAATTGACCTGCACCTCCATGGACAGCTGTGAGTCCAAAATGACTCCCAGGTTGCACACCTGGTTCTCCAGGGGCACATTTGCTCCATTCAGGACCAGGGAGTCCCCCCCACCCCCTGCCAGTCAATGTAGACAGCACTGAACTCGAGGGGATGATGGTCTGACTTGGCGGAAAGCATGTTCCTATGTCCCACCATGTTATCAGGGAAAAAGCTCTGATCTCATGTGAGCCAGACTTGGAAACTTTCACCCAGGAAGACCAACCTGCCCCAGTGGAGATGTTCTGGTTGTCCATGTTAAAAATGGCATCTTGTTCCAGATGGGAAAAACCCGATCGGCCCTGGCAATGAGTATTTGTTGTGCGACCTGCCAAAGGAGAGATCAAGCAAAGGTCATCTCTAGAGCAGAGCTCAGTGATTGCCTTTGTGCTTATCTGTTGTGTCTCTTGGTGTGTGGGATCAGCGCGGTGAAGGCAGCTGCCAAGGAACGGGCTTGATAAGGTCACCAGCGGGTTATGAGAAATTGTCACCTGAGATGATGAGAACTCACTCAGTGGTCAAATTCAGAAGAAGGGGTAGGAAAACTATGACCGTCATTTGGCATTGGCAAAGAATAGTTCAGTCCTTACTGATGCCTTTTAACATCTTGAGCCAAAAGCATGGTGTAATGAAACATGGCCTTCCTGAAACTATATAGATCTGCACAGTCCCAGAATTAGAGACCACTTTATGCAAAGAAGACAGGAAAGAAATGTAACACACAATCTCAGAATGTTTAGATATCCACCACTATCCTCATAAGCAAAAAGCGACTTAAGGCTGCAATCCTGAACCCTTTAACCTGGGTGCAAACTCCACTGAACTCCATGGGATTTCTAAGTAGACCCATATAGGATTGCACTGTATGTTTGTTTGAAAGACAGAATAAAATGTACTCATTCATGCAACAGACCAACAGTAATTACCAAACTGTCACCCCACTATTGGCCTGCCTTTGTGAGTTTTATCCAACTCAGTGTTACTCAGAGTAGACCTATTGAAAACAATGAGCCCAAGTTAGTCATGGTCATTCTTTGGAAATGATTCGTACTCTGAAGACGACTAGCATTCGATAGAATCCAGTATATCAATTCTGGTTTTCTGTTGTATTTGATGGCATGGAGTTGTAGAAGTGATGGTTTATTTATTTTTCAATGAAAAATAAAAGAGCAGTTTGTCTTTCTACAACTTCATAATGAGAAAAGTTCTGGTAATGCAATTCCTCCCCCCCCCCCCACTTGCATCTCCCCTTTTCCAAAAAACAAATAAATACAAGATTACTAATAAACAGCATTGCTACTCTTTTGAATGACCATCCCAGAAGTCAATTTCTCCCTTTCATACATCTGTGAAATGTCAGAGGCACGGCCAGCTTAAATCAGGTTTTATTAATTGTACAGATACCTGGAGCCGGCAGTTGGCTTGGACTTCAAGGTTTACAAAGACACTTACCTTTTAATTCACCATAGGCTTAACCTTTGGTACTGGGGAATTCCTGGGATCAGTGCCAGATTTTTATTTGGGGAGGGGGTGGAGAGAGAAGGGGTGCCAATTGTAAGACAAATCTCAGCATCTTATTAGTTTAGACAGGAAGGAGCTTGGGAGGAGATGGGAGCTCATAGCTCTGGGAAACATGTACCATCTTTGGCTTGGAAACAGGAATGGAAGAAAGCACTTTCATTGGCTCAAAGCCAGTAAGGTATAGCTACACTATAGATTTTTTCTCATTTTATACACGGCTCTCTGCAAAGACTCCCAATTGCAGTTTGGTTAAGGTCAGGGCATACCATCTCCTGCACTGCCGACTTAGGATGCTTTTTATACTGTCACTTTTTGCAGGATTTCATCACATACCAGCAAATTCGGCTGGTCTAGTACTGCAACAAAAACAAAAGACTGGCCTTTTCTCAAGAAGGACAGTGATTTCTGGAAATGCACCAGAAAGTGTGGAATAGCACTGGCTTCGATGCAATACCACCTAGCCTCTCTGCAAACAAATCAGAATGAATTAAATAGCCGGCGTTTTCTGATCTCCTTTCGAGGAAATCAGGCGGTATCACACCAATTTTAAACAGCCATGACTCCCCTCAAAGAATTCTGGGAAGGGTAGTTTGTTAAGGGTTCTTAGGTAAAGGTAAAGGGACCCCTGACCATTAGGTCCAGTCGGGATCGACTCTGGGGTTGCGGAGCTCATTTCGCTTTATTGGCTGAGGGAGCCGGCGTACAGCTTCCGGGTCATGTGGCCAGCATGACTAAGCTGCTTCTGGCCAACCAGAGCAGTGCATGGAAATGCCGTTTACCTTCTCACCAGAGCAGTACCTATTTATCTACTCGCACTTTGACGTGCTTTCGAACTGCTAGGTTGGCAGGAGCAGGGACCGAGCAATGGGAGCTCACCCCGTTGCTGGGATTCGAAGTGCCGACCTTCTGATCGGCAAGTCCTAGGCTCTGTGGTTTAACCCACAGCACCACCCGTGTCCCTTAGAAGACCCCTATTCATCTCACAGAGCTACAATTCCCATAATTATTTGGGAAAAGGAACTGGATATTAAATCACTCTTGGAATTCTAGCTCTGTGAGAGGAACGCTCAGCACCCTAACAACTACGTTTCCCAGGATTCTTTGGGGTAAGGCATTGCTCTAGTATAGATATGACCTTAGCAGTGGTATATTTCTGGAGAAGAGGTGCCAGAACTCACCATAAATGCCTCCATCTTTCTCTTAGAATGGCAATGGTGCACACCTGAGTGGTGCCAGAAGTGAGAGGTGAGTACTAGCTGAAAAACAACAACCCCTGGACCTTAGTTGAAGCTCACTGGTGTAATGTTCTTTCACCTCTGTCTATCTTTCTTAGCCTCATTCTACCTAAGCCCCACCCTCCAACTAAGGCCTGTTAATGCACAAGGATATATGGAGATGGACTTGACCCCTTATCGAGATCTCGATTCCAGCCATTTCCCCAACACAGAAAATATTTCACCAGCAGCCTTCATCAACATTATCGCTCCTGGCCTTTCATGATCCCTCTTGGATGATCCTTTTGTTTACACTAAAGTTTGAGAAGGAATGAACCGAAGGTACTGGAGAGAGAGAGAGAGGTCAGCAGGCATAGTTCAAGCTGAATGAGGAAGCCTCCCTGCTGCCTTGCTTTGATCTGCGGAGGATATATTCCATCCATCCGACGGACCAGAGATGGACATTGGGGAGTAACAGCATCCTCATCCAGAGGCCCACTCCCGTTGGAGCCACACTGGAGGGGCCCGCCAGTGCCCCTCCTTCCCTGGCCCTACATTGCTGCAATTTGCAACAGCCTCTGCAGGTTTATGGCTGGAAAGGGTATGAGTCAACCAGCCTCGTAACTGGCAGTACCAGGCTCCAGGGCCTTTTCGTCACATTGCCGGTGCTCAGCTATTTGCGATTGCTGCTGAGCCAGGTTGTTTGCTTCTGCCACGTTTCACAGCAATACGGGAGAGGCTGACAAAGGGCTGGAGTTTAATCAGACGTTTCTCAAAACACCCTTTCTAGGCTCTTCTGCCCTGTAGTCCAAAGTCTGGGACATGCTTTTTGCAAACTGGTTTGTTTTCTAGATGTGATTTGGTTTTGATCATTTTCTCCTGGTTTTTTATTTTATTTTAAAAAACCCCTCAAACATATATTTTGATATAGATTGTTTATGTGGTTCATAGTTCTTTTACTTATGTTTAGAGGTGGATTTCATGGGGTTGGACTAGATGATTCCCGTAGTCCCTCCCAACTCTACAATTCTATGATCCTATATATATTTAATTATGTTACTTAAAATGTAGAATGATGCTATTGGTGCTGCCGATTAGTAATGCGTTGCATCCACACCATACATATCTAGCACTATGATACCACTTTAAATGGCCATGGCTTCCCTCAAAGAATTCTGGGAGCTGTAGTTTGTTAAGGGTGCTGAGAGAGGTTAAAGGTAAAGGTAAAGGGACCCCTGACCATTAGGTCCAGTCGTGACCGACTCTGGGGTTGTGGCGCTCATCTCGCTTTATTGGCCAAGGGAGCCGGTGAACAGCTTCTGGGTCATGTGGCTAGCATGACTAAGCCGCTTCTGGCGAACCAGAGCAGCGCATGGAAACGCCATTTACCTTCCCACCAGAGCGGTACCCATTTATCTACTTGCACTTTGACATGCTTTTGAACTGCTAGGTTGGCAGGAGCAGGGACTGAGCAAAAGGAGCTCACCCTGTCACGGGGATTCGAACCACCGACCTTCTGGTCAGCAAGTCCTAGGCTCTGTGGTTTAACCCACAGCACCACCCGCGTCCCTGCTGAGAGAGGTTAGGAGACCCTTATTCTCCTCCCTGAGCTGTAGTTCCAGAGTAGCTTAACAATCAATCAATCAATCAATCAATCAATCAATCAGTCAATCAATCAATCAATCAATCAATCAATCAACCAGTCCCTCTTCACAGGGAACTCTTCCTTTGTTAGAAAGTTATTGCAGTTACCTCGAAATTCATCAGGATTCAGAGGGATTGCCTTTGCTTGTAAATGTCATCTAGTGGTGCCCCCAAATTTAAAAGATTATCAACATTTTCTTTTTAATTTTTAAATATAATTTTTAGGTGTCCAGACTAAAGCTTTCTGGACCTATTTGCTCATAATTTAGCAAGCTTTATCCACTATACAGGGCAGGGGTCAGCAACCTAAGGCCCATGGGCCAGTAGCGGCCCATGAGGCTTGTCTAACTGGCCCATGGCGACCCCTGCTGCCCCCCTGCTGCCCGCTCTTACCGGCGCGGTGCGGTGCGGGGACCGACTTCTGGGTCGATGGCACCTGTGCACATGTGCACGGGTGCTCCTCCGACCCAGATGTGGGCCGGAAATAGTGTGTGCGCACATGTGCAGGACGGAGAAGCGCCCGTGCGCATGTGCACACACTATTTCCAGCGCAGGAGGAGCACCGGAAATAGCGTGTGCGCACATGCACATGCGCTCCTCCAACCCAGAAGAGCGCACCTCTACACACGTTCTGGTGCATCCTCTGACAGACGGAGCATCAACTGGCTGACCTCTGATATAGGTTGCTGACCTCTGATATAGCTGCTAGTACACGAGCAAATTTCATCCACTTCTGCAAAAGGGGAGGGGGAGTTATAGCTTTATTTAGTTTTCCCTATACCAGTGAAGGGTGGTGGCAGTGGAGGAGAAGCGTTGTGGACCCAGATGAATCAGGCAGTCTATACAGTGCCTCAGACCAAGGTGGGCTGTTTCCTGAAGCTCCACATTGGGGTCCTAACCAAATCTTGTAGTCGGTACACAGTCCTAAAAATACACAATGGAAGGAGAGCAAATACTTCACACTGGGTTGCCATTCCCTGTCAATTCACCTTCCACACTTCCTCATGGTTTTTCTTTCCTCTTGAAACCATTTTTACTTCCCAAGATTTTTATTTTCTCCTTATCTGCTTTTGAAATGTTAAACTCACTGAGTCAACTAAGGCCTAATGTTTCAGGTTGTTGTTTCAAGCGAATTATCAGCTCCACCAGAGCTGTTAAGGAGACTTTATTTGCAAAAGTTTGTTTCAAATATTTGAAAGACAGGGCAGTGAATGGAACTATTTCTTTGTCCTTTTTTTTAAACAAAAAAAAGAACACTGTGTCATAAAAATGCAAAAGGGAAACTGGCCCCAAATCCACCTGGATTTTCTTGAAAGCAACCCTCTTTGAAATGAATGTCAGATCCACCAGGCAGATGTACAGCTTCTGCTTATTTGCCAAACCATTTGCCCATGTGTGTGTTCTGCTTTTCAATGGTTCTCCCGCTTCTCAGGAAGAGGGTATTCCCCATTACCCAAGATCCTTTTTTGTTGTTGTTTAGTCGTTTAGTCATGTCCGACTCTTCGTGACCCCATGGACCAGAGCACGCCAGGCACTCCTGTCTTCCACTGCCTCCCACAGTTTGGTCAAACTCATGTTGGTAGCTTCGAGAACACCGTCCAACCATCTTGTCCTCTGTTGTCTCCTTCTCCTTGTGCCCTCAATCTTTCCTAACATCAGGGTCTTTTCCAGGGAGTCTTCTCTTCTCATGAGGTGGCCAAAGTATTGGAGCCTCAGCTTCACGATCTGTCCTTCCAGTGAGCACTCAGGGCTGATTTCCTTCAGAATGGATTGGTTTGATCTTCTTGCAGTCCATGGGAATCTCAAGAGCCTCCTCCAGCACCATAATTCAAAAGCATCAATTCTTCAGCGATCAGCCTTCTTTATGGTCCAGCTCTCACTTCCATACATCACTATAGATCCTTTTTATGGGGATGCTAATGACAGAAACTGGGACCTTCTTATACAGAGCTTGTGATGATCTTCCATTGAGTTATGGTCATTCTCATAACTCCCCCAGGTTTATACTTGTCTTTCCTCCTCTGGGAAACTCAGCCTATGGAGGGCACTTGGAGAAGCTTAGCTTCAATATTTCAGCTATGTGACTATGACAATGGGTACATACCTCTGGATTACCCATGGACACCCACTGGCATGTTGAATGCCAGATATAATTATAATTATAATGACTTATTAAATTTGTATACTGCCCTTCATCTGAAGATCGCATGGTGTTTCAGAACATACAAATAGAAAATGCGAATACAAAATGCATTAAAAAAAATGCCCCCTCCCACAAATACATTTAAAAGGCCATAGAATGTTGATCAGCCAAAGTTTGGCTGGTTATAGAGAAATATTTTCACCTGGTGCCTAAAGATATTTAATGAAGGCACCAGGCAAGCCTTCATGGGGAGAGCATTGCACTAACAGGGAGCCACAGCAGAAAAGGCCCATTTTCATGTTGCCACCCTCTGGACCTCTTGTGGAGGAGAGGATGACCTCCTAGGACGACAACAAGGTCTGGATTGGTTCATATGGGGAGAGGCTGTCCTGAGTTGCAGTCCTGGCATCATTTGCAGATTATTTTCACCATTATGCAAAAGCATAGGTGGCAACCATCCTACAGCCATTTCCCAGAATTCTTAATGTGCAAATCTCCCAACCAGTTTCTTAACAAAGAATGGACATAGAAATTATGAGATCACCTGCACAATCCCATTGGCCTCAGGAGGTCCATATAAACCATTTTGTGAGACTCAGGTCTTCGTCTTTTCCAGGGACTGTGGTCTGGGTCAGTCAGAGAACTAGTGACAAGGCTTGGTGCTTGGCCTCAGCTGAATGGGTGCTCAGGGAAGCTCCTGTTCTTGGAAATGGACCTCAGTCTACATGCCTCACATTGCATGGAGAGAGCAGGAGAAGCAGAAGGAAAGCAGATGGCGCATGGGAATCCCAGATGGGAATCCCTGCAAACCCCACGGGATGTGCATGCAGCTCTATGCAAGAGGATAGGGATGATTGATATGAGTGTTCCCTTGTAGATGTGCATAGTACACTCAGAACAGCTCCGTACTATGCCCCAAATCCATTTTTTTAAACAAAAAAAGAACACTGTGTCATAAAAATGTAAAAGGGAAACTGGCCCCAAATCCATCTGGATTTTCTTGAAAGCAACCCTCTTTGAAATGAATGTCAGATCCATCAGGCAGATGTACAGCTTCTGCTTATTTGCCAAACCATTTGCCCATGTGTGTGTTCTGCTTTTCAATGGTTCTCCCGCTTCTCAGGAAGAGGGTCTTCCCCATTACCCAAGTTCCTTTTTTGTTGTTGTTTAGTTGTTTAGTCATGTCCGACTCTTCGTGACCCCATGGACCAGAGCATGCCAGGCACTCCTGTCTTCCACTGCCTCCCACAGTTTGGTCAAACTCATGTTGGTAGCTTCGAGAACACCGTCCAACCATCTTGTCCTCTGTCGTCCCCTTCTCCTTGTGCCCTCAATCTTTCCTAATATCAGGGTCTTTCCCAGGGAGTCTTCTCTTCTCATGAGGTGGCCAAAGTACTGGAGCCTCAGCTTCAGAATCTGTCCTTCCAGTGAGCACTCAGGGCTGATTTCCTTCAGAATGGATTGGTTTGATCTTCTTGCAGTCCATGGGAATCTCAAGAGTCTCCTCCAGCACCATAATTCAAAAGCATCAATTCTTCGGCGATCAGCCTTCTTTATGGTCCAGCTCTCACTTCCATACATCACTATAGATCCTTTTTTATGGGGATGCTAATGACAGAAACTGGGACCTTCTTATACAGAGCTTGTGATGATCTTCCATTGAGTTATGGTCATTCTCATAACTCCCCCAGGAGTTGTCTTTCCTCCTCTGGGAAACTCAGCCTATGGAGGGCAGGAGGGCACTTGGAGAAGCTTAGCTTCAATATTTCAGCTATGTGACTATGACAATGCATAGATACCTCTGGATTACCCATGGACACCCACTGGCATGTTGAATGCCAGATATAATTATAATTATAATTATAATGGCTTATTAAATTTGTATACTGCCCTTCATCTGAAGATCGCATGGTGTTTCAGAAGATACAAATAGAAAATGCGAATACAAAATGCATTAAAAAAAATATGCCCCCTCCCACAAACACATTTAAAAGGCCATAGAATGTTGATCAGCCAAAGTTTGGCTGGTTATAGAGAAATATTTTCACCTGGCGCCTAAAGATATTTAATGAAGGCACCAGGCAAGCCTTCATGGGGAGAGCATTGCACTAACAGGGAGCCACAGCAGAAAAGGCCCATTTTCATGTTGCCACCCTCTGGACCTCTTGTGGAGAAGAGGATGACCTCAGATGATGACGACAAGGTCTGGATTGGTTCATATGGGGAGAGGCTGTCCTGAGTTGCAGTCCTAGCATCATTTGCAGATTATTTTCACCATTATGCAAAAGCATAGGTGGCAACCATCCTACAGCCATTTCCCAGAATTCTTAATGTGCAAATCTCCCAACCAGTTTCTTAACAAAGAACGGACATAGAAATTATGAGACGTTTTTCAGTCCCCGCAAACCCCATGGGATGTGCATGCAGCTCTATGCCAGAGGATAGGGATGATTGATATGAGTGTTCCCTTGTAGATGTGCGTAGTACATTCAGAATAGCTCTGTGGTTATTTGGAACTTCTTTTTCCTTATTGTCCACTATCACAGATGTCTGGCGTGTGTGCCCTCAGCAAGCCAGTCAGCCCAACCTCCCAAGTGCCTTTACAGGGAGCAGTGGCTAGGCTGTTTATAGGGAGAAATTACCCCCAGCATATAATGCCTTCTCTGTGGGATCTGCGCTGGCTGCCAATCTGCTACTTGGTCAAGTTCAAGGAGCAGGGAATGTTTTTCAGCTATGCTTGTGGCATGACTTCTGTTCATGGGGCAGAAATCAAATAGTTATTATCTCAGGCGCAACTGTTGCTTGTTCGCATGTTTCTATATAGTCCTGCAGAGAAATTAAGATCTCCCACAAAGGCTGGCTCTTGATGCAATCTTGCAATATCTGGGAGAGAACCCTGTCTGAAATTATGGGGAGCTGCTGCCAGTTGGTGTAGAACAGTGTTTCCCAAACTTAGGTCTCCAGCTGTTTTTGGACTACAACTCCCATCATCCCTGGCTAGCAAGACCAGTGGTCAGGGATGATGGAAATTGTAGTCCAAAAGCAGCTGGAAGCCCAAGTTTAGGAAACACTGGTGTAGAATTAGATGGACTAATGGTCTGACTCAGTAGAAGGCAGTTCCCTATGTTATGAGCTCAAAGGAAAGGGCCTTTTCGGTGGTGATGTCACTTTGAAACGATCTCCCTATTTAAATCTGCCAGGCTCCCTTTTT
This sequence comes from Podarcis bocagei, assembly GCF_964188305.1. Lineage (NCBI taxonomy): Eukaryota > Metazoa > Chordata > Lepidosauria > Squamata > Lacertidae > Podarcis > Podarcis bocagei. The sequence goes on along the minus strand of NC_138129.1, from coordinate 10,982,496 downwards.
GTTTCAAAGCAGACCATCCTGTTTCGATGAGGTTTTAATGTGAAGCCATTTCTACCATCATTGCTGCCACATGTGTGTTTGTCAGTATGCTTTTTGCTATGTTTTTATCCTTGATGTTTTGTAATGTGCTTCTAATATTGTACACTGCCCTGAGATCCTTTGATAAAGGGTGGAATATAAATTGTAATAATAATAATAATAATAATAATAATAATAATAATAATATCCTTTTTGCTTCATTGCAGTCAGATTTTAGTGTTGTAGATCACTGTTTTTAGTAATTTGTTTAATGTATTTCTATGATTATATTGTATTATAGTTATGCTGTAAGTCATTCAGCAATAGATAAGTGGGAGAATAATAACAGTAATCATTATTTCAACATATATTGTGTTCCAGGGGGAAAGTAAAATGAGCATTGAGGTGAAAACTATGAAATGTAAGCTAAAATTGGTATTTAGCACATCCATTTGCATACATACTGACATCTTAAAAGCTGAAGTGTAAAATGAAGCAATAATTTTTAGCTGATTAATCACCTGCCTTTTAACTGACTGGCAGGTGACATTTAATTAATTAGCATATTAATTACCAAAACCTCAGTAGAGGTGACTTTTTGAGACAGCTTGCAATTAAAGAAAAGGTGCTGCTGGTGGTTACAAGGCAGGTCCACCTTATAGTATCACACCAGAAACATACTGTATTTTTCGCTCCATAAGACGGACCTGACCATAAGACTCACCTAGTTTTAAGAGGAAAACAAGAAAAAAAAAATTCTGAATGAAACAGTGGATGTATGATTTTTGTGGTTCATGCTGTGGCCACAGACATGATATGTGATTTGACGGAGAGTTTGGGGTAGCCCAATGCAAAAATCCTGAAAATCCATGTGGATCCATGCTTTGTAATCATGTTTTTGTGCCATTGTGGCCCCACAAAACAGTGGATGTGTGTTTTTTTTGTTGCAGGCTATAGCCATGGACACGCTATGCGATCTGATGGTGAATTTGGGGTGACCCAATGCAAAAATCCTGAGGATCCATATTATTTTACCTCCCCCCTCCCAGGCAGCCTCCTTTATCGCTAGTGTCCCTTATCTCCCTCCCGATCGCTTGCCGATCAGCTGCTCAGCGGCTTCCTTTCAACACCCCCTTCCCTCTTTCTAAAAGAAAAAAAAAGCACAATGTGCTTTTCGCCCCTGGGCAATTCGGCACCAGGGACCACGCATTCGCTCCATAAGACGCACAGACATTTCCCCTTACTTTTTAGGAGAAAAGACGTGCATCTTATGGAGCGAAAAATAAGGTAATAGCACTGAAACAAAAGCAAACAAGTGTGCCTTTAACTCTTAGTAAAAGGTAAAAGGACCCCTGACCATTAGGTCCAGTCGTGACCAACTCTGGGATTGCAGCGCTCATCTCACTTTATTGGCCGAGGGAGCCAGCGTACAGCTTCCGGGTCATGTGGCCAGCATGACTAAGCTGCTTCTGGCAAACCAGAGCAGTGCATGGAAACGCTGTTTAGCTTCCCGCTGAAGCGGTACCTATTTATCTACTTGCACTTTGATGTGCTTTCGAACTGCTAGGTTGGCAAGAGCAGGGACCGAGCAACGGGAGCTCACCCCGTCGCGGGGATTCGAACCGCTGACCTTCTGATCGGCAAGTCCTAGGCTCTGTGGTTTAACCCACAGTGCCACCTATGTCCCGTAGACTCGCCACTTAATAGCACTGACTGATTCATCATCAATGTGTGTCCCCTTCTTTTGAGTGGGACCTGGAGTTAAGTAGCATCTGCTCATGCCATTTGTTCTATTCTTCCATAGCTCTATCTTCTGTTCCATCCTTGGATGGCGTATTTATTCACTGATTCCCTTCTCTTTCCTCAGGGTGCCCAGAACAGTACTTTAAAGCCCCACAACAACCCTGTGAGGCAGGGCAGACCGAGAAAGATAGAAGAGCAGGTCACCTGGAAGCACCCTGACTTGTCTGCACATAGTTTGTGGACATCCGTTGTTTATCAAGCATTCATTCTGATTCTTGCTGGTGGGGAGGTTATACAAGGTCATGCCAAGCAATTGCTACCCAACACTTTTCAGTGTATTTTCCTGTCACTTGTTGAAAAGTCTGATTTGGGGGATCAGGGGCTGGGAAGTTGCATAAGAGCACCAAATCCACTTTAATGGTGCAACCTGAATTTGCGGATGGAAACCCACCTGTAAAAATAGCAGCAGGCTAGAAGCGGCCTTAGGGAATGGCCCAAGCTTTCCAGGGGAGCAGAGCTTTCAGTCTCAGTCTGTATTTGACACTAGCTGCTGCATACACTGGCTCCTGTGTTTCCTCTCTGTTTGTTTCCAGGTTTGTAACTAGGCACTGCCTACTCAAACTAATCAGCTCCTTTCATTAATAAGTAACCTTTGCCCCGTATGGAAGAGACTGGGTCCTTGTCCTCAGATGAGGTGGTCAACCTGTGGTCATACCACTTCACAATGTGTCTGGAGGTGGGGGCTGTTGCATGATTTAATGCTCAATAATAATAATAATAATAATAATAATAAAACCCCTGCACACAGAAAGCTAGAACATCAGGGCTAAGGGTGGGTCAGAATATTTCTGTGCTAATTTTCTGTGTTTAGGGTGGTTGTTGTTCTGGTGTGCACAAGGTGGGGCTTTAATTACCGTATTTTTTGCTCTATAAGACTCACTTTTTCCCTCCTAAAAAGTAAGGGGAAATGTGTGTGCGTCTTATGGAGCAAATGCAGGCTGCGCAGCTATCCCAGAAGCCAGAACAGCAAGAGGGATTGCTGCTCTCACTGCGCAGCGATCCCTCTTGCTGTTCTGGCTTCTGAGATTCAGAATATTTTTTTTCTTGTTTTCCTCCTCCAAAAACTAGGTGCGTCTTGTGGTCTGGTGCGTCTTACAGAGCGAAAAATACGGTAATTGAGGGGGGACAAGAGACAGTGTTTGTGAGAGACAGAAAGGGGAGAAGGCAAGAGGATCATGATGAGTACCAACACCTTTTTGCCCCTAGAAAAAAGCACTGTACACACTTATACTATATGCAAATCTGTGGCCTCTTTTTAGGTGATGCATTAGAGTCAGGGGCCTAATAATAATAATAATAATAATAATAATAATAATAATAATAATATATTATTATTATTATTTGTACCCCGCCCATCTGGCTGGGTCTCTCCAGCCACTCTGGGTGGCTTCCAACAAAAATTAAAAATACATTAAAATGTCACACATTATGCCTCCAAACACCAGTTGCTGGGAATCACAGGTGGGGAGAGGGCAATTGCAGACTTCACACACATCTGGTCAGCCATAGTTGCTGGACTAGGTGCGCCATTTGCCTGATTCAGTCAGGCCATTGATCCATCTAGCATGGTATTGTCCACCCTGATTGGCAGCAGTTCTCTGGGATTTCGGACAGGGAGTCTCTCCCTGCCCTACCTGGAAATGCTGGAAATTGAACCTGTCTCCATGAAAAACAGATACTCTGCCACTCAGCTATGGCCTTCCCTAAAATCCAGCACAAGTGTTTCACTCACCTTGGACTATGATCCACTCCCAGAAACCAGTTTTCCAAAAAAATACTCTTGGAGGAACTTGGAGAGCAGAAGTAATCATCACCAGGGGAAACAAGTAACCTTTTTAAATACAGTGGTACCTCGGGTTAAGTACTTAATTCATTCTGGAGGTCCGTTCTTAACCTGAAACTGTTCTTAACCTGAAGCACCACTTTAGCTAATGGGGCCTCCTGCTGCTGCCGCGCTGCCAGAGCATGATTTCTGTTCTCATCCTGAAGCAAAGTTCTTAACCTGAAGCACTATTTCTGGGTTAGCGGAGTCTGTAACCTGAAGTGTATGTAACCTGAAGTGTATGTAACCCGAGGTAAGGTAAAGGGACCCCTGACCATTAGGTCCAGTCGTGACCGACTCTGGGGTTGTGGCGCTCATCTTGCTTTATTGGCCGAGGGAGCCAGCATACAGCTTCTGGGTCATGTTGCCAGTATGACTAAGCCGCTTCTGGCAAACCAGAGCAGCGCACGGAAACACCGTTTACCTTCCCGCCAGAGTGGTACCTATTTATCTACTTGCACTTTGACATGCTTTTGAACTGCTAGGTTGGCAGGAGCAGGGACCGAGCAACGGGAGCTCACCCCGTTGTGGGGATTCAAACCGCCGACCTTCTGATCGGCAAGTCCTAGGCTCTGTGGTTTAACCCACAGCACCACCCATGTCCCGTAACCCAAGGTACCACTGTAATAATAATAATAATAATAATAATAATAATAATAATAATAATAATAATAATAATAATAATAATTTTTAAAAAACAGAAAATGAGACAATTTGGGGTAGAGAAGTACAGGTGGGGAAAGAATATTGCTTTCCCCTCCTGCCAGGCCACGCAGCGCTTTCACAACACCCCCCCCCCCAGTGGTTTAGGGCTCCATCAGGACCCAGACAGGATCCTGCCCGCACCACACTTCCTTGCTCCCTTAGTTTCGCTGTCTGCAAGACCCACAGTGACCTCTGCTGCTTTCTCTCCAGCAAGCTCTAATCGGGTAGTGTAATGTAAAGGCAACATGCATTTTTTATGAGCAATATGAACTTTTGGTTTATGGCTATCCGGAAGGCTCGATGCTGGTGGGGGGGAAAAAACCCACAAAAATGTGTGCGTCCTTGCCTCTCACTCACGGACATTCTTGAGTGCCATCTTCAGGCTAATCGAAGACACTGCAGGCACCGAAGCCTGGAAGCTCTTGGAAAAGGAAGGAGCTGGCTGCTTCAAAGGCCCTTACATGGATGCAGCTAGAATTAGAATTAGCAGGTGTGCAATTGGAAAAGAAGTAGTTGGTTGGGAAGGAAGGGGTTCTGGCTTAGTGGCAGCATGCATGAGGTCCCAGGTTGAACCTCCCCCCACCCAGTTACTTAAAAACGGGATCTCAACTTACCTGCTTCTGAATCCTTGGAAAGCTAGTTCTAGTCAGAGTACTATATTCCTCCTTCTCCTCCTATCTAGGGGATAGGGCTGGAGCTCACTGGTAGAGTATCTCATTTGCATGCAGATGGTCCCTGGTTTAGTCCTTGGCAGCCCTGTATAGGGCTGGGAGAGATCCTGCCTCAAATCCTAGACAGCTGCTGCCAGCCTAGGTAGGCATTACTGAACCAGTATCTGTGTATCTGAAGAAGTGTGCATGCACACGAAAGCTCATACCAAGAACTAACTTAGTTGGTCTTTAAGGTGCTACTGGAAGGAATTTTTTATTTTGAACCAGTATAAAGCATCTTAAAAAGCAGAGACATCACCTTGCCAACAAAGGTCCGTATAGTTAAAGCTATGGTTTTCCCAGTAGTGATGTATGGAAGTGAGAGCTGGACCATAAAGAAGGCTGATCACTGAAGAATTGATGTTTTTGAATTATGGTGCTGGAGGAGACTCTTGAGAGTCCCATGGACTGCAAGAAGATCAAACCTCTCCATTCTGAAGGAAATCAGCCCTGAGTGCTCACTGGAAGGACAGATCCTGAAGCTGAGGCTCCAATACTTTGGCCACCTCATGAGAAGAGAAGACTCCCTGGAAAAGACCCTGATGTTGGGAAAGATAAGGAAAAGGGGACGACAGAGGACAAGATGGTTGGACAGTGTTCTCGAAGCTACCAACATGAGTTTGACCAAACTGCGGGAGGCAGTGGAAGACAGGAGTGCCTGGCATGTTCTGGTCCATGGCGTCACAAAGAGTCGGACACGACTAAAGGACTAAACAACAACATAAAGTATCTTCCTCTGCCCCTCCCCTCTATGCTCACGGAGCCCACAAGAGCAGCTCAGATCAACGAAAAGGCAAGAATCACAAAACTGATGACAAACAAAACAGAGGAAGAAATTACAATCAAAAAGAGCGATTGCGTGTAGAAGCAGCTGAAAAACAGCACCATCAGTTAGGGTGGTTGGGAACAGAAGAAGATGCCTTTGTTCCCAAGTCCATCTAGCTCAATATTGTCTGCATTCTGGCAGTGACAGTCCAGGGTTTCAGGCAGGGGACATTCCCATCTTCTACCTGGAGATGCCAGGGACCATTTTCTGTATAGAAGGGAATCCATGAATGGATGCCCCTACCTGATGTCTGAAGTGGTACAGTCCAGGCAGACTGCACCAACGACCTATGTCAGAACTAGGCTTAATTTTGCTCAGTACCTTAGTAAGGATGGCAGGCCAGGGAGAGCCAGTATCTAACATTTCACCTGCTGTTTTGCAAAAACATCTCATGGTTCCCAATGCAAAAGAATGTGGTGTGTGCATTGTGTTAAAAGTATTTTGCACCAATGTGAAGTGTGTCTATTGTTCTATCCTAGTTACACCACTGGGAGGAAGTCCTGTTCTTCCCTTCCATAGAGTTCTGTTTCAGCCATGGAGAATTTGGTTCATAGGTAGTAGAGCTAAGAACTCTGGGAAATTCCCACAAAGACTCATGTTCAGGGCTCTTCCTGTATGTTTGTGGAGACTGTTACGTATTCCGGACCTTAAATGGAAATGTAAGCGGTATAGAAGTCAGGCAAATGACCACGGTTGGCACCAGAGGCTGGCAATATTAGATCGTTGTTGGGCACGATCTAGCAGGGGTCCACAGACTGACAGGGGATGGAGAGCATGTGACATGAAGGGGCTTGACTGGATCCCAAATGTTTCTTGGAAAAATGTATAGTTTAAGGAAAAGAGGAAGCTGTTGGAATACATTGGAAGCTTCAGTGTGTGAGGTAGTGAATGAGTGCAGAGAGGAGAGACAAAATATGCTCATATGAATTTGTATGTACAAATGTATAGCTTTAAAAAGATCAGTCAAAGTTTTGAATGAATGAACGCAGATTTTCCCTCCAGGTTTTATCATTGACTTAAAAACATGTTTCTGTTTTACTCTATTGTTGAGATTTATTTATTTTTTACATCAAAGTTTGGTACATCAAATTTACGACATCCCCTCCATAAGCTGGAGATTATTACTGCTGATTATGTTCACATAAAACCTGATAGAAAAATAATATATTTCCTCACTTTCTCTTGAAGAGAAAGAGAGAGAGAGAACAACCTCTTTCTAACATCAAAGTTAACATCAGAAGTGAAGCAGGATACTGACCTTCCACAGCCTCCCTGATAGGGCGGATCACTGCATGTCAGCAGCCACCTGCAATATAAACTATACCTGCTTTTGATGAGGCCCATATAGACCATTCAACGCTAGAAGTAATACTGGGCCACTTTCCTCCAATAGGAAACCATCAGCTACCATGCGTGCCAAAAGGAGAGTCACAAGAAACCAAACTTTGCTTGTGCTCCAAGCATCAGGCACTATTATCCAGGTAATGGCTGCAGTTCTAAACCTGCTTATCAGGAGCTTAAGACACATTGCAGTGAGATTTACTTCTGAATAAGTATTGCTGAGGTGATCATATGAAGAGCTTTGCTGGATGAGACCAAAAGTCCAGCAAGACCAGCATTCCGTTCTCACAGTGACCAACCAGGTGTCCCTGGAAGGTTCACGAAGCCACACCCTCAGTGCAACTATGCAGACCGGGATTTGACTAGTGACTGGATGGGCGAGCATCTGAGAACCACATGCCGGCTGCCACGGAGCTTACAGTAGAAGGAAGCTGAGATATAAATGGAAAAATTCGGTGCAATTCAATGTAAAGAAGTTTACACTGATGCACGTAGGGGCAAAAAACCTTAATTTCCCATATATGCTTATGGGATTTGAAATAGTGATGACTGACCAGGAATGCATATACAGTGGTACCTCTGGGTACGAACGGGATCCTTTCTGGAGCCCCATTTGCATCCTGAAGTAAACATAACACATGACTGCGCATCTGCACATGCGCGGGTCATGTTTCATCACTTCCGCGCATGTGCGTGATGTCATTCTGAGCGTCTGCGCATGCACGAGCAGTGAAACCCAGAAGTAACACACTCCATTACTTCTGGGTCGCCGTGGAGTGCAACCCAAAAATACTTAACTTGAAACTACTTCAACCCGAGGTATGACTGTATATATAAACCATGGGTTGGCAAACTAAGGCCCACGGGCCAGATCAGGCCCAATTGCCTTCTAGATCCGGCCCGTGCACGGTCCAGGAATTGCTGCGTCGATCGCCAGCTCGTGGATCACCAGTGCACACGTTCTTTCCCTCTCCCTCCCTCTCCCTCACACGGTGGTGCTTTTCTCCTCAGGGACAGAGCAATCTTGTCCCATGCCAGGTACCGTCAACAGCGGGAGTCAGTTTGCCCACCTGCCCGCCTAAGCAGGGCTACGCTCTGAAGGGGTGGGGTGATGCCGGCTGCCGCTGCATTTTCCTCTGCTCCTCCTCCCTCTCCCTCAGTCCGCCCTTCCTTCCTTCTCCCACACTGCTTCCTTGCACACTTTCTTCATCCTTGCCTCCCTGCCTCTTTCATTCCTCCCATGGTGTTCAGAGAGCCAGTGTGCTGTAGTGGTTAAGAGTGGTAGTCTCGTAATCTGGTGAACCGGGTTCGCTTCCCTGCTCCTCCACATGCAGCTGCTGGGTGACCTTGGGCCCGTCACACTTCTCTGAAGTCTCTCAGCCCCACTCACCTCACAGAGTGTTTGTTGTGGAGGAGGAAGGGAAAGGAGAATGTTAGCCGCTTTGAGACTCCTTCGGGTAGTGACAAAGTAGGATATCAAATCCAAACTCTTCCTCCTCCTCCTCCTCCTCCTCCTCCTCTTCTTCTGGTGGGTGGTTGCAGTGGCCATGGCTGCCACTTGTGGGTTGGCGGGTGGCTCTGTTTTGTCTGTGGTGCCTCTGTCTTTGCTGGCCAACGCAACCTCCTACCTCACCACAACACCTGGCTGGCTGGAGAAGCCCAACTGCGGCTGTTGGGATGACAACTGGGACTGGTAAAGCGAAGCATCTTCAGGCCTCTTTGCGGGTGAGCGAAAATCATTGATTCCCCCCCTTCAAAATATAGTCCAGGCCCCCACAAGGTCTGAGGGACAATGGACCAGCCCCCTGCTGAAAAAGTTTGCTTGACCTCTGGTATAAACCAGTGCAGGACTTTGTGATTCTAAGAATTCAAGAAGAGCCCGCTGGGTCCCATCTAGTCCAGCATCTCGTTCTCACAGTAGCCAACCAGATGTCTGTGGGGAAACCTGCAAGAATAATAGAATCACAGAATTGCAGAGTTGGAAGGGTCCATGAGGGTCAGGAATCTCAACTAAAGCATCCATGACAGGTGGCCAGCCCCATTCAGTATTCAGAAGCATTAATGCCTCCGATCACAGAGGCAGAGCATGGCCAGCATAGCTAGTAACCATTGATAGCTTTATTCTCCATGAATTTGTCTAACTCTCTTTGAAAGCCATGCAAATTGGTGGCCCCCACTGCATCTTGTGGGAGTGAGTTCCATAAGTTCCATAGTATATCTGTGCACTAGATTGTATCTGAGCTTCTAAGGTGCATACCCTGCGCAGCCTTAGGATAGGGAAGTCACAATGCCTTCCTCTGTAACTCTCAAAGACGATCTCTGTCCTGTAAGCACAGTCCCTTCCCTGCAGATCTTCTTTGTTTGAAGAACAGCCTCTTCCTCCCACCAGTCATTCAGGGAAACAGTAGGGTCTGCTGGGCTCCGGATCTGTTGTCTATTTTACATTTTGCTCCATAAAACATCTTTAGGCGGATTTATTACAAGCCTGCGAGGAAGTTTTGTTTCAGAAAGGGAAATATTTATGGATGTGGAAGGGAACTTGGGGAAGAAAATCTGGGAACACAGAACCAGAGGGACCCAATTCTGAGGCTGGGTAGCCCTGGCAGGTGAAGTGGACCTCCCGTTAAGAATTTATGAAGCACCAAGGTTTCATTCGGTCTTAAAGCCTTGCACACACTTTTCTGCATTTCCCTGCTTCAAATTGAGGCTGTTGGGGGAAAAAGGATTAACAAAAGAAAAGAAAAAAGTCATGGGGCTTTTTTTTTTGGAATGGCCATGCTAAATAAAGCACAAGTTGCTTGCTTCCAGTTACCTATTATTCTAAGTGTCTAATCGTTAAAGCTAAATGAAAGTGGAATGTCGGCTAAAAAGCCTTTGCAGTCCCTCCTTGAATGCAAATTGAAGTCATTATAGTCAGCCAGTGCTAGCATAGCAAAGGCCAAGGAGATTCAGTATGGTAATCAGCTGGATCCTTAAACTTCGGGTGGCAAGCACAACATATATGTTGATCCGGCTCAACCTTGGACAAGTGGGTCATTTGGCCCGGAGCATATGCTCCCTGGAGATGCTGAGAAGTCACCCACCAGACCCACCTACGTTCACCACCAGTTGGACAGCTCTCAAGCTGACAGTGTCTAGTAAGTATCTGGGTGGGAGGGAGAGGACTCAAGTGCAGAGCAAACTTGGGAAAGCTAACTCTGCACTTGTGTACAGACCCAGGGACTGCTTCTGAGGTGGGGATGGGGAGTCTGTGGTCCTTTGGATCTTGCTGGAAGACAAGTCCCATAAGAACATAAGAAGACCCCACAAGAAGATCCTAGAAGGCCCATCTAGTCCAATGTCTCACAGTATCAGGAACTGGGCAGAGGAGGAATGGTGGAGATGGCCTCCCCAGCTTGACCCTTCCAGGGAGGAGGAAGAGGAAGACAGTTTAGATTTACAACAGGGGTCTGAGGGAGGTCACAGCTCAGAGGCAGATGAGGGGAGAAGTTGGGAAATAATGGGAGAGGAGGAGGAAGCACCAAGGGGGCGACAGCTGGTCGTTACAGTGTCTTTAGAAAGCATTCCAGATCCCCCCTCCCAGAACCCAGTGAGCCTTGAAAGCAGGAGAGCAAAGAGCTCAAAGACAGAGGGCACATAGCAGCACCCGTAGAAGAGATGATGAGAATGACAAATGAGGAAGTGGGAGATTCACTCGGGACAATGCCATTATCCTAGAGGCTGGGTTGTATAGCCTCTCTCGTAAATACTGAATAAAAAGAGGACGGTAATAAAAAATTGAAATACTTTATTGTCACTTGTACAACTTGTATACAGTGAGATTACACGAGCACCCCTCACTCAGCTCTCTTAGTCTTAATTCCCCTCGTTTACTGACGCACACCCACCAAACCCAAAAGTCAGTTGCCCTGTTGTTATTTTTTCATTCAGCAGCCTAACAGCCCACGGATAGAAGCTGTTCTTTACCCTGTTGGTGTGACTAATCATTCTTCTATATCTTCTGCCCGAGGGCAGGAGATCAAGAAAGTGCCGGCCAGGGTGTGAATCATCCCTGAGAATTTTCCTCACTCTCCTGAGGCAACGTTCTTCTGCTATTTCATCCAGCGGATTCACGGGACAGACCATAATATCTTGTGCTGTATTCACCACCCACTGTAGTCACTTCCTATCAGTTTATGTCAAACCAGCGTACCACACTGTGATGCAGTATGAAAAGACACTTTCTATTGTAGAAGTTTTTACCGGTAGAAGGAGATCATCAAATGTTGATTGACATCGTTCTTTCGCAATACTCTGAGGAGATGGAGTCTCTGTTGGGCTTTCTTAACATGTAATAAACATTTCCTTCTTAACATGTAATAAACATTTCCTTGTCTTTGTACGTTCCTGGGCAACCATCCATGCTTTGCTGGCAGCAGCATGAAACACAGTGACCCACTTATAAGAAGTCCACCAACAGAACCTGACTGCAACAGCCCTCTCCCCACTGGTGGTTCCCAATGGCTGATATTCAGAGCATACTGCATCTAAGAGTGGAAACAGAACATAGTTGTCATGGGTGGTAGCTGTTGACAGCTTCAGCCTCCTTCATCTGAGGTTTTTAAGCAGAGCTTGGATGACCATCAGTCATGTAGGATCTGGTTGAGATTCCTGCATTGCTAGATGACCCTTGGGGTCCCTTCCAACTTGACCATTCTATGATTCTATGAACTGTGGCCTCAAGAACTTAACTATCTGCCTACGTGGCATTGATTTAGCTCCTGGTTGGGGAACCTGTGCCCCTCCAGATGTTGCTGGACTCTATCTCCCATCAGCCCCAGGCAGAATGGCCAATAGTAAGTGGGGATAGGAGTTATAGACCAGCAATATCTAGAGACACACAAGTTCCCTACCCCTGATTTAGCATTTTGCACCTATTACAGTAAAGAAGATCATCTCTGGGGAAGCTCAGTGGCAGAATAGCTGCAGAAGGTCCCTGATCCAATCCTTGGCATCTCTAGGTAGGACCAGGAATGTCCATATTCTGAAACCCTGGAGAGTTGCTATGCAGGCAATACTGGGCTGTATGGAGCAATGGGTCTGTACTATAAGGCAGCTTGATGGGTGTTCCTTGTGAGGAAGGGAATGTACACTTGAAGCCAAACTGGAACAGGATAGCTCCATTGGTTAGAGCATGGTGGTGATAAATGCCTAGGTTGCAGGTTCAATCCCCATAGGGGACAGCTGCATATTCCTGCATTGCAGGGGATTGGTCTAGATGATGCTCAGGGTCCCTTTCCAACACCACAGCACTATGATTCACCCATTCACTAGATGTAAGTTTTGGGCAAAAAAAATATTAAGAGTTTTAATAGATGTGTGCCCTGAAAGGTCGCTGCTGAAGTCCTCAGCACAAAAAATATATCATTCCAAACCTGACGTTGTGTAACCCCTGAAGAGAACATTTATAGCTGCATTTTGGCCAATGGATATGATCACCCAGCCCCTAAACCAGTCTGATTTATAAGGAAAATTCATCAGTTTAGAGCTGACAATTTAAGGGTTCAGAATCCAGGATGGCAATGACGCTTCAGTCATCAAGGAATATGGCCGTAATGTTTTATTGAAATGCCTGATGCCTTCTTCCACGAACCTCCTCCTCCTCCTCCTCCTCTCGCTACAGGCATGAAATACACAAGGCTTTTGCTTCAAGAAGTCCTTACACATTGAGCCATAAAGGCAAACCTGAGTGATCTTGTATCTTCTGGGGGCTTTATGGCGTTATAAAATATGTTTTATGTCCCAATCAGTGGCAACAATTTATGAACAGAGAGGCTCCAAAAGATATAACATCAGACTATGTATTTTAATACAGTTTGAGCGAACGGTAAAGCTGCGGATGACATTTGCTCTCTCCGCTCATGGAAAATGAATAGTAATGCGGGGAGATTGATGGCTTATTCCATCAGGAAGGGGGTTCCGGAGAGATGTGTTTTATGAGCGATGCAGACAATAACTAGTTGGCTTAAAGAACAGGATTGATTGGACCATGTGCTCTCCTTCTTAAAGAACGCTCACACTTTCCCTGTCTCCGTTGGTGCAATTTCACCACTAACAAGTCCAAACGCTTTATTTTATTTTTTTAAAGAAACATCATTAGGTCTGCCGGTAGGTACCAGCAGCTGCTGCGGTTGCCTCGTTTTATTTACACGGACGCGCCGGTTATGAGGAAGCATCATGGGGTAATAATGAAATGATCCCGTTTTATGGGCAGCTTCCTTGTGAAATTAAAATGAGGCTCGTTTTGAAGCAAAATAAATAAATAAGGGGGCATCAACTTGCGCAAGGATTAGGGCTCGCACGTGCTGCAAGGAATCTGCCACACTTAAGCATTGTGCCACAAACGATGCATACTGAGTTTCTGTCACAGAATGCTGCCCTCGGGTGACATTGCAGGCAATGTCCTGCTGCCCTTTGCCAGAGGGCGAGACCCCTTCTCATTACTGCATAACGTTATATTGATATCTTGATGCTCTGACTCTGAAATTCCTTTCGGTTGATGCTTAGAGGAATGAGATTTCACCATGCAGACATGTACGGGTACGAACACTGCTCATTGTTGGATGCCTCAGTCCTAGCCAAATGAGAAGGAAGATTTGAAACCAGGAACCCCAAGAACTGGGTGTGGGGGCAGGAATGGAAAAATACCCCCCCCAAACTACCGTATTTTTTGCTCCATAAGGCGCACCTGACCAAATTCATCAAAATGTTCTGGTATAGTTGGGTACACGTGTCAAGAAGGTAAAAAAAGGTAAAGGACTCCTGGACGGTTAAGTCCAGTCAAAGGCGACTATGGGGTTGTGGCGCTCATCTCGCTTCAGGCCGACGGAGCTGGCGTTTGTCCATAGACAGCTTTCCAGGTCATGTGGCCAGCATGACTAAACCGCTTCTGGTGCAACGGAACACAGTGACGGAAACCAGAGCTCACGGAAATGCCATTTACCTTCTTGCAGCAGCGGTTCCTATTTATCTACTTGCACTGGTATGCTTTTGAACTGCTAGTTTGGCAGGAGCTGGGGCAAAACAACAGGAGCTCACCCCATTGCGGGGATTCGAACCGCCGGCCTTCTGATCAGCAAGCCCAATGAAGAATTGTGTCAAGAATAACAGAATGGGGACATGGATGTTCAAGCAGGAATGAGGAATTGAAATTGCCATGCCAAGAGGAATGTTAGAACACGAGGGGGTCGGTAAGAAGATTGTGGTTAGGCAGGTACCTAGTATGAGGGGGAAGCCAGGAGAAGTCATTTAAGTTGTCACTGTGGATATCAGGTTCTTTACTTCTTCATGCAGGCTCAGTGCCAGGCATGGAGGGGAGAGACTGGAGATTCATCTTTGCATGCAGGAAGTCCCAGGTTCAACCCCTGGCCTCTCCATTTAACAATAAAATAAAATTAGGGGGCGGTTTATGGGAAAGATCTCTGCCTGCAACCCTGGGGGAACTGCTGCCAATGAAAGTAGCCAATTCTGTGCTATATGAACAAAGGCCCGTATAGTTAAAGCTATGGTTTTCCCAGTAGTGATATATGGAAGTGAGAGCGGGACCATAAAGAAGGCTGATAGCCGAAGAATTGATGCTTTTGAATTATGGTGCTGGAGGAGACTCTTGAGAGTCCCATGGACTGCAAGAAGATCAAACCTCTCCATTCTGAAGGAAATCAGCCCTGAGTGCTCACTGGAAGGACAGATCCTGAAGCTGAGGGGGGGGGGACAGAGGACGAGATGGTTGGACAGTGTTCTCGAAGCTACCAGCATGAGTTTGACCAAACTGCGGGAGGCAGTGGAAGACAGGAGTGCCTGGCGTGCTCTGGTCCAGGGGGTCACGAAGAGTTGGACATGACTAAACAACTAAACAACAACAACAACATGGACAAATAGTTGGGCCTGATAGGAGGTCTCTTCCTATGATTTCCACATGTCATAAGCCCAGGGTCTGACCACCCCTTCCTCGTCTTCAGGAGGTGAGACTGGGCATCCAGAGAAGTGGGAAAGGGACCAGCTTTCATCAGAACCAGCTCCAGATGTTCCCATTGCTCTGGAAGCTCAAGCAAAAGAGGATCTTGTCTTGCCAGCACCTCTCAAACCCGAGCAGGTTACATGGGTGCCTTGGACTCAATGCTTCAACCTAGAAGCCCCAACAGAATCATGGTCTCCCCTATGCTGTCAGGGTCAGTGACTACTGAAGTATGCTAGTGTCAGGGAGCAAGATTTCTCAACATCTGGTGATGGAGAAGAGGACTCTGAACCCAAAGAAGAGGAACATGCAGGACCAGCCCCAGAAGCACCGCTTTGAGAGGATGTGGCACTGCCATCTTCTGACTCAGAGGACTCCACTGTAGAAGACCCAGGAAGACCAGTAGGACACAACTAGACTTGGTCCCTTTAAGTGGGACAATATCTTGTAGCACATGCGGTGCTAGTAATTAGGCTATGCCTGATGTTACTGCTATTAAAAAGCTCAGTGGCAGCACCTTCCTCGCTGGAGCAGCTTTAAAGCTCTGTGTTCCTGGGAGTCCAGGCTGAACTTGTTCCTTGCTTCTGAGCAGGACATATTGGTCTCTTTAACTGAGAAGTCCTTTCACACTGGAGGTGGAGCTAGTCACTCTTTGATGCTCAACCTGGGTTTGATTTTCTAAAGGTGAATGTTATGTGGAGCTATCCAGGGTGCTACCTACTGTGTCTGGAATTTGCCTTAACAGAACCTGGGGCTTTGCCTTATTTGGACTGGAGCCTTGCCTTGCTTAATCAGAACCTGAAATTGGACTTGCTTGACTTAGCTCTTTGGGAACACAAGTTTGTGCTCAGGGATTTTTGGCCTAGAATCCCAACTGGTTGAGACCCCCACCTGAAACTAAACACTATAGTCATACCTTGGAAGCCGAATGCCTTGGCTCCTGAACAAATTGACTCCCGAACGATCGAAACCTGGAAGTGACTGTTCCGGTTTGCGAACGATTTCCGGAAGCCAAATGTCCGGCGTGGCTTCTGCAGCTTCCAATTGGCTGCAGGGTGCTCCTGTAGCCAATCGGAAGCCATGCTTTGGTTTTTGAATGGTTCCGGGAGTCAAACAGACTCGCGGAACATATTCTGTTCAAAAACCAAGGCGCCATTGTATTAGTATCATAGAAATGTAGAGTTGGAAGGGTCATCTAGCAATGCAAGAATCTCAGCTAAAGCATCCATGACAGATAGTCTTCCAACCACTGCTTATAAACCTCCAAGGAAGGAGAGTCCACAACCTCCCAAAGGAGACCATTCCCTGTTGAACAGCTTTTACTGTCAGAAAGTTTTTCCATATGTTTAGTTGGAATCTCCTTTGTTATAACTTAAAGCCATTGGTTTGAGTCCTACCCTCCAGAGTAGGAGAAAACAAGTTTGTTCTCTCTTCCATGTGACAGCCCTTGAGATATTTGGAGATCACTATCATATCTCCTCTGTCTCCTCTATTCCAGACTAGACATATCCTGCTCCTTCAACCATTCCTCATAAAGCTTGGACGTAAAAAGCCCAGTTCTCTCTCCCTCCATATGTGTATATGGGTGCTCAACATGCCAAACTATTAAGAGGTATGGAAGATCTGTCTGTGTCTCCAAAATCCCCTTCCTCACACTTCTCAGTCAAGGAATTGAAGCACCAAGCTTTTCATCACTAACTGAATACTGCATGAAGTGGTCTACTTCAACTTGCTTAATGGTAGAGTTGGCATGGCTCTTTTTAGCAGAAGACCAGCCCAAAGTATTTGGTCTTCAGGGAGGAGAACAGGCACAGCAGACACAAACTCTAGACACTAACTAGGTGTGATGATAAGTGCCACCCCAATTCCTCCTGTGCTCGTGTCGGGTTTTGAAAGTGAAAATGCAAGCTTTGAGTTGCAATAAAGTATTAATGCAGACCCACCCACTGGAAAGCATTAGAAAGCTTTATTGCCAAGCAAGGAAGGGGTGGAGGAGCCACATTGATTTAGAGAATGCGATTCACATGGTAATTTCCACAGCACCTTAAGAACTGCCGCAAAGTGATCTCGAGAAGGCAGCAAATGAGATGCAAAATCACAGTGATAACATAAATCATGGCCGGCCTGCTCAGTGTTAATAATGCTTAAGCTGTGTGTACATCCAAGGGAATTGCTTTGTAATTCGGTATCAACGCACCATTATTTTAAACTTAAAGGGTTACTGGAGTCGAAACTGGAAATCAGAATCTTTATATGGCGACAAGGCCTGGGAATGGCAGGTGCACCCCACAGGGATTTCTAAGCCCTGGGTTAAACCACAGAGCCTAGGACTTGCCGATCAGAAGGTTGGCGGTTCAAATCCCAGTGATGGGGTGAGGTCCTGTTGCTTGGTCCCTGCTCCTGCCAACCTAGCAGTTCAAAAGCACGTCAAAGTGCAAGTAGATAAATAGGTACCGCTCTGTTGGGAAGGTAAATGGCATTTCCGTGTGCTGCTCTGGTTCACCAGAAGCGGCTTAGTCATGCTGGCCACATGACCCGGAAGCTGTACGCCGGCTCCCTCGGCCTATAGAGCGAGATGAGCGCGCAACCCCAGAGTCGGTCACGACTGGACCTAATGGTCAGGGATCCCTTTACCCTTTACCTTTAGTGGTGGCTAAACAACTTGTGCTGCGAGGTTGAAGGGGCATTTCTGATCATGCCCATGTGCTCGCCAGCCTTAGTCGCCCTGCTCTCAACCTTCTCACTCCAAGCAGGAAGGTATAAATAGATTGCATTTGGTTGAATGAGCTCAGAAGCTTCCTCAATATTAGTGGTGTGCAGGTTTCAGACTTCTCAGATCTACTTCGTTTTTCCCTAGAAGAAGAAAATCTACTAACCAGAACCAGGTGCAAAAAACATACTATCTGCTGCTGTTGTTCTACACGCACAACAGCTCTCCAACTTGTACAAGGGAGGTTTGCCTTTCTTTCATCTCCCCTTCACCCTCAAAATCTTCTCAGTTTTATTGCAGGCTTAAAGAACAGGGCACCTCTCAGCATATTCTGAGCTATGGGATTTGTTTTCAGGACCAGAGCTGAATGGAGAGCATGGCTCTCTCACAGGAAAGTCCACCCCTGAACAAAAGCAGGATGTATGAGGCCAGAGGCCCATCTAGTCCTGCATCCTGTTCCCGTTGCTCTGTCCCAGCTCCTGCCAACCTAGCAGTTCCAAAGCATGCCAGTGCAAGTAGATAAATAGGTACCGCTCCAGCAGGAAGGTAAATGGTGTTTCTGTGCACTCTGGTTTCCATCAAGGTGTTCCATTGCACCAGAAGTGGTTTAGTCTTGCTGGCCACATGACCCAGAAAGCTATCTGTGGACAAATGCTGACTCCCTTGGCCTGAAAGCGAGATGAGCGCCGCAACCCCATAGTCGCCTTTGACTGGACTTAACTGTCCAGGGGTTCTTTACCTTTTGGATTACCTGTCCTTACTTAAGTAACCTAATTTAGATACCAGTAGCTTCCGATCTACCTTCTGCTAGGGCTGGGCATATCTGCCAGTTTTGGGTTCTCTCTGTTTCTCATTTTTTTTCCTAATCTTAAATTAAGTTCTCTACAACTTCCACACCAATCTGCATTTTTTCAAATTCATCATGAAAATTCATCTGTACAGTCATACCTCATTTTACGTTTGCTTCATGTTATGTTCTTTCAGGTTACATCCTGCAGCGACCCAGAAGTACTGGAAAGGGTTACTTCTGGGTTTCGCTGCTCGCGCATGCGCAGAAGCACTAAATTGCACTTCCTGCATGCTCACAAGCACCAAATTGTGCCACGCACCTGCACAGATACGGCGCTTCAGGTTGCGCTCTTTTCATGTTGCGAATGGGCCTCCGGAACAGATCCCGTTCACAACCAGAGGTACCACTGTACTTTAATTTCTTCCTCCTAATCTCTGTATTTGTACTCAATTTTGCCTAATATACACATAATGCAAAGCAAGTAAAAAAAGGCCTTTTCACCAATATATGCGTTTATATTCATGTTTTACACCAGGACATGCATTTTTGTATATGTTATCTGGCTGGGAAACTGTCAACTGCTTTGCAATATCAGAGAAGTACAGAGTTCAAAGGATGTGTTACGGTTCATAGGTTGCTTTGTGAAATAGGTAGGCTTGACTACTGGATTGGGCTGAACATCCGTCCCTGTTGTGATCAAGCAAGCATTTTCACTGTACTTTTTCGGTGCAATGGTTCGGTGCAATGGTTAAGAAGGTGGTTTCTGCATGTGCTGTAGAGGGAAATGAGGGGCAGATAGGGCTGGTCAACCTGGGAAGGTGGCCCATCTAGGAGAAGGAAAACTCTGATCCTAAACCTCTGCTGCCTCATGGGCTATCTTTGGGAGAAGAAAAGGCTAAGGAGTGTACCCTACACAAATCCAGAGTGAAGTCTCCAAGACAAGTTGGATGGCGCCTTGTACACCTCCTTACAACAACTCCTATAGCCATGCTGGTGCCAAATGTCTTGCTCTGCTTTCCTTTGGACCACATTAGTGAGGTTGAGAGCAGGGTCTTGTTGTCTGGGCAGCCCAGGACCTCCAGACACTCTGCCCAGGCTTGTGCCACAGGGAGGCAACTTTGGTGTTGCTAACACAGCAGTTCGACTTCACCCCCAGAGGCAAATTCCATTCATTCTTAAGACAGACAGATGCAACCAACCAACCAACCAACCAACCAACCCAGATGCTTAGAAAATGTAGCTAACCTTGAAGAAGAAGAGGAGTTTGGATTTGATATCCCGCTTTATCACTACCCAAAGGAGTCTCAAAGCGGCTAACATTCTCCTTTCCCTTCCTTCCCCACAAGAAACACTCTGTGAGGTGAGTGGGGCTGAGAGACTTCAGAGAAGTATGACTAGCCCAAGGTCACCCAGTAGCTGCATGTGGAGGAGCGGAGACGTGAACCCGGTTCACCAGATTACAAGTCCACCGCTCTGAACCTTTACACCACACTGGCTCTTGATCTGTTTTAGTATTTTAACTTTTGTAAGTTTTAAAGTATGGCTGTAAATTTTCATTGGTTTTATTGTTTTACCTTTTTGTATACCGCTTTGAGGTTTTGTTTTGTTTTATTGTTTCACAATCAAATGCCGTGTATAAAACCAATCAGTCCCTAACCTGCTGCCCACCTATGCTTTATATGAACTTCTAAAAACTGAATGCCCTATTCTCAGAATCCCTGTAACTCTTTGCTTCTCGCAGTGAGGGAACCACCAGAAGGCCCTCAGATCTGCACCTCAGTGTCTGGGCAGAACAATGAGGGTGGAGGCACTCCTTCATAAATAAAAGAAGAAATGGATTAAAAAAAAAAGTCATGGTGTGAACATGTATGGATTTGTGTGGAAAAAATACTAAAATGGGAGGAGCTCCAGAACCACCACCATGATTCTTCCTGAATCATGATCCTGGCTATGCTACTGTGCTGGTTCCATGGAGTTACTGTGTGGCGTGGTCTGAGTCCAGTCCGAGGTCGAGGGTGTGATATGGAGCCTGTTCGTCAAGGCTGAAGCGGGGTCCAAGGCAAGGAGGCGGGTGTGGTCAGGAACTCTGGCAGAAGAGCAGGACAGGGTGCCCACAACCTGGGACTGGGCTGGCTGGCTTTTATCTGCCCTGAGGCATAGGGTGGCCCCGATCCACAGGTGACTCGCCTCTCCTGGCCTGGAGGCAAGCACTCCTCCTGCGAGAACTTAGTTCCCTCCGCCTCTCTGCCTTTGAAGCTCAGGAGAGGCTGGAGGATTACTGGACCCAGAGGCAACCTCACCTTCCCCTGACGGGGCTGAGAGTGGAGCACCTGCAGGCAATGGGTCCTCGATCACCTCAGGAGCCAGAGCAGATTCAGCTGGTGCCTGCACCTGAGGATCTGGCACAGGTGAGGGCCCTTCAGGTTCAAGCCCCAGCCCCGGCTCAGCTGGTCCTGGAGGTGGGGACTCCTGTGCAGACTGGGATTCCTCAGGTTCAGCCTCTGAATCTGATTCCCAGGCCATCACAGGTATGGGAGGAAGTGTGCTCGACACCTAATCTGTCCAGAATGTATTTCTCTCTAACCCTCCACTGATGGATGCAAATTAAATATCCCCAGGGGACCACCCCCTGTGGTGTTGGGTGAGAACTACGCAACCACGCTCTTTGTGAAACAGGGAGGAAAGAAAGGATCACACCCAAATGTGCCGGTATAGATGTACTCTGAGCCCCCTCCAACTCTTCTTTTCCACTTCCTTGGTGTTTTTTAATTAAGAGCCCTGGAAAAGATTCTCTGGGGTCTCTCCGCAGATAAAAGACAGATGCAGCACTTAGGGTAAGAATGCCAGCGCACGTCTTCATGGAATAATGGAACCCAAGGGAGTCCCTCATATCACTACAAATTACAAGGAAGTCAGAAATCCCCTTCATTAAAGGAAGGAACGCAGGAAAACTTTGCTTTCCATAAATAATGAGCACACCTGAAACCCATCTGATCAGCTCGCTTGGTTTGTCAAGCTACCACTGTATTGTACAGAGGCTAGTTTGACCCATGATGCAGGAAGAGGTCTACTCAAATGGGCAAGAGATTGACACAGTGGTGGATGGCTCTAAGGAGGTAATTGCACTTCCAACAACTGCATGTAGACCTGTACGTCTTCTACATGAATTGCCTCTGGGCATTTAGCTGCAGTTGTAGCCTCTCTTGTTTGAAGGTGGGCAGTGATTTTGTGGTTATTACTGTTGGACTTCCTTCGCCAACCAAGTTTGCGCAGCGACTGGGGTGATGGAATAAAAACTTGCCTGCAATATCTTTGCTTATCTTTATTTTAAATAATAAACAGCTGCAACTCACCATTCTACACCAGTCAGTACCATACAACTTAAATCGGTCAACTTAAATACAGTTTTCAAAATAATCAATTAACCTATCACATCGCTGTATCACATAACTCCACTTCTAATTAGTTACATTGTTAAGATACAGGTGTGCTGAAACGTCGATAGTTCACAGGTGTGCTGCCATGCAAATCATGATTAGAAACAAACACATACCTATAAGTAGCACCACTGACCACATCAATATTAAGAAAGCCCAACAATTACGTCTTCTGTTTGGCATCTAGAGTTGGGACCCTTTCAGATGACTTATTCCCTCCCAAACCACCAAGAGGCTTGAAAGAGGGCATGATATCTTATGGTCCAACCCTGTAGCACAACATCTCTAAATCCAGAGATCAGGGCTGGCATCAGCAACAGGCATCCTTGATACAGCTGCTAGGACTCACTGCCCCTCCAAAGCCTACCTCTGACACCTACCCCAGACCCCTTTTTATCAGGAATCCAGTGAGTAATGGGGTAGCTTGGAGTTCGCAATTAAGTTTCCTACAATGCCTGGACCTACTGCCACATTTGGGCAATAACAGTGGCAGTTCTAAGCCACCTTGGTGATCATGGCAGTGCCCCTGCTGCTGCTCACTATTACAGTGGTTCTCAAAGGGGGTGGCATGCCACACCGAGGTGGCACAAGAGGATGCCAAGTGTTGTGGGAAGTTTCAAGGACAATCAAAGAAACATTCAAACATGTCAGTATAGTATAGTATAGTATAGTATAGTATAGTATAGTATAGTATAGTATACTCTATTCTGAACTTAAAAATGGAAAGTGTAATGCTGGTGGTCAACAAAAGAGGTTTAAAGACTGTCTCAAGGGAAATCTAAAAAAATGTAGTATAAACACTGACAGCTGGGAAACACTGGCCTGCGAGCGCTCCAGTTGGAGAACAGCCTTTACCAAGGGTGTGGTGTCATGGGCTTTGAAGACACTCGAACTCAGGACGCAAGGGAGAAATGTGCTAAGAGGAAGGCACGCTTGGCAAATCCACACAGTGATCAACTCCCACCTGGAAACCAATGTCCCCACTGTGGAAGGACATGTGGATCCAGAACTGGCATCCACAGTCACTTACGGACTCATTGTTAAAACCGTGTTTATGGAAGACAATCTTACTCGGCTACGAGTGATCGCCAAAGAAGAAATAGTATAGTATAGTATAGTATAGTATAGTATAGTATAGTATAGTATAGTATAATATCAAAAAATATTTTTTTTGATAGACAACCAGAAACAGCATCCTGAAGATTTTACATATAAAATAAGAGAACAAGAAGAATATACATTTAAAGAAGACTGGAAAATGTTTCCTGAATATATGGGTGAAAATTATGTTCATTTAAAAACACCGGTAGCATTAAGATAAATTCAACAGCATAAATACATTTTGATGGATGTGACAAAGGTTTACTGAATGGTTTAGTTTATGTAAAATATGCAGGGATGTTTGGTGTGCAAAATGAACCACAGAAAGAGAAGGGATGTCACTGGTTTAAAAGTGTCTAAATGAATATTTTGAAATGTAAATTAGAAAATTTAATTTTACACACACAAACACACACACACACACACACACACACACACAGTAACAGAATCCACGCCTCTCTTCAAGAGCATTGGCTATTCTTCTACAGGTCTCCATGACACATAGTTGTGAACAGAGATTTTCAACTCGGACAAACATGAAGAATCAGAAAAGAGAAAGGTTGATTTGTGTTGGTGAGGAGATGAGAGTTTGCCTGTCTCAGATTAGACCTAATATAAATGAGATTACCTGGCAGAAGCAAGCTCGGACCTCTCATTGAGTTTGCAAACATCCTTATACATATATAAGAGGCTCATTTATAATTATTAATTTGGGAGTGACTCATGTTCTTAGGCCTTATACTTTCTAGATGTCCCATGATCATGCTATAAAGTAGTTGTGCTCTATGTTCTAAATCAAGTCCTGCTAGGAGTTGTTTCTTTCTGTTTTCTAATTTACAGGTAGCAACCATTGAGTGTAGGACAGGGCTCAGCAACCTAAGGCCCATGGGCTGGAAGCAGCCCACAGAGGTCATTTGACCGGCCCCCGAGCTGCCCCTGAACTGATTTGCCTGCTTGCACGCTGCACTAAACCAGTGCAGTGTGGCGCGGGGACTTGCTTCCACGGCACTGAAAACCGTGTCTGCACAGACGCAGATGCTGAAAATTGTGCGATGCAGCCCACGGAGGGATCTCCATGGAACCAATCTGGCCCAGGCAAGATAAACCTTGCTGACCCCTGGTGTAGGGCTTCCATTTCTGGCCCCGGAGCATGTATAAGTGAATCCTGCCTTGTTCTCCTTTATTCTGGGTCCAAAAGGACCCATGTGTCAGCAATCACGTGCCAATTGCCTAAAATGGTCTCTGCCTCTGCTGGTCCTGTGGGTTAACCGAGAGGCGAGGTCCAAGTCTGGTCCGTGGTCACAGGTGCAACATGGAGGCAGTCCATAGTAGCTGAAGCTGGGTGCAGGGCAGGGAGTCGGGTGAAGTCAGGAACAGGCTTGCAAGCAGGGAGCCAGGGCAGGTCAGGAGCTCTGGCAGAAAAGCAGGTCAGGGTTCAGGCAGGAACTATCAACCAACAATGTTCTCCCACAACTTGGGACTGGGGTTGGCTGGCCTTTATCTCCCCCGAGGCATAGGGCGGCCCCGGTCTACAGGTGACTCGCCTCTCCTAGCCTGGAGGCGAGCACTCCTCCTGCGGAAACCTAGTTCCCTCCGCCTCTCTTGCCTGAGCCTCTGCAGCTCAGGAGAGGCTGGAGGGTTACTGGACCCAGAGGCAGCCTCAGCTTCCTCTGATGGGGCTGAGAGTGGAGCACCTGCAGGCAATGGGTCACCTCAGGAGTCAGAGCAGACTCAGCTGGTGCCTGCACCTGAGGATCCAGCCCAGGTGAGGACCTTTCAGGCTCATGTCCCAGCCCCGGCTCAGCAGGTTCTGGAGGCGGGGAATCCTGTGCAGGCTGGGATCCCTCAGGTTCAGCATCCGAGTCCGATTTCCAGACCATCACACTGCCTGTTATTTCTTATCAATAGGAAATTTGGTGTGGCACAAGCAAGTTTTTATTCTGAAAGTGTGGCTCAGAGAAAACGTTTGTGAACCTCTGCACTATTTAGGTAAGCCCACCAGAGCACGTTTGGGACAAGGATATGGAGAGTCCACCAGAGGTCATTATACTGAGGTTCCTCTCGTACCCACAGAAAGTCCTTTTAGTGGTTGTCGTGGGCAATGCATGTAGTAAAGTGCAAAGTCCTTTCTTCTCTTGAAGCTAAAGCCAAATGTCGAAATCTGGTTTTTCAGCTTTGATGGATGTCTTCAGATTCAGAACCTGTGAATTTAAGAAGCCTCATTCATCCTGCCCAAATTCATTGCAGCTGTGGCCAATGTCCTACCAGCCACTGTCGGCCCCCTAGGAATTGCGGATTGTATTTCCTGCTGATTTAATGGTCTGAGCCAATGTCAACTCAGTTATTTCTATTGACAGTTCTATGAAATACTTGCAAAACCAACAGCCATAAGGAAAGCCAGGGCCGTCATAAAGCCGGGACAGTGGCTGTGTCTTCCACAATCAAGCCTTTTAAAACCTAATTACCTCTCGGTGACATCAGCCATATATTATCATGTAAAATCATGCCAGCATGTGACTGCCTTGCAGAATAAAGGGAAACAAATGAGGTCTTGTAACAAGGGAGAGATGAGAGTGATCATTTTGAATCTGCAAGCAAGCGCGGGCCGATGAAGTTTAATACAGCTTGTTAAATCCCCTAATAAGTGAAGCAGTGATTAAGTATCACCCTCCAGCCCGAGGGAAAATGGGATCGGCTCTTTAACGGGATGGAGACTGATGGGACTCGGCCCTTTGCAATGGATGGAGTGGTGGGCAAAGTAACTTCTAATGATCTGAGTCCACTTTGAGCCATAAAGGTTTAGAAGGAACAATATTTTTTAAAATGATCAACTTCTCACTTTTTACTGGGGAGGATAAAGAACACTTCTCCGGGGAGGAAATTGCATAGGATGGATTGCTACAGTTACATCACCTGCCGACAATGCTGGGAGAATTCCTTAGGGACTTAATTGGGAGACGACAGAGCAGACTGGCGGTGTGTCACGTAGTGGCATAAAGAGCGAGGCATGAACCAGGAAGACCTGGGTTCGAATCTTGTCTCTGCCACTAACTAAGGAGAAGAGCTATCCTAATTGCAGCTCTAATCTTGCAGGACCGGAAACATCCAAAGGATACCAGGTTTGCTGTGGCAGGCTGGAAGAGAGGCGAGAACAATGTCACTCCATTCCCACAGCCCTTTCTTTCCCACACCTGTCTTTATATAATAATAATAATAATAATAATAATAATAATAATAATAATAATAATAATTTATACCTCGCCCATCTGGCTGGGCTTCCCCAGCCACTCTGGGGGGCTTCCAACAAAATATTAAAATACAGTAATGCATCAAACATTAAAAGCCTCTCTAAACAGGGCTGCCTTCAGATGTCTTCTAAAAGCCTGGTAGTTGTTGTTCTCTTTGACATCTGGTGGGAGGGCATTCTACAGGGTGGATGCCACTACCGAGAAGGCCCTCTGCCTGGTTCCCTGTAACTTGGCTCCTCGCAGTGAGGGAAGTGCCAGAAGGCCCTCGGCGCTGGACCTCAGTGTCCGGGTAGAATAATGGGTATATTTCTGGGAAAGAGAAAGCATCTAAGTGGGCCAGTGAAACTCTGCCTCTAGTATGGGAAATCATATCTAGTAGCCGCTCTGAATTCTGAACTTTCAACAGACATAACACTTGTGATCATAAGGGCTAGTAATTTGCTTGTATTTTTCTATTTTAAAAAAAGAACTCTAGGATTCTATATTGCGGATTTCTGTGCCACAATCTGCTCTTGCTCCATACAGAATCACAGCATGCGCACAACCTTCCTTGCAACGTATTATCCAAGCAACAACCCCCTTTGGAAAGGAGCCAGCGGTTAACTGAGCACCTTCCATCCGGAGCCTTTGCCGTTTCTTTTTATGGCACAGTTAGTCATAACTGTCCGTGTCAGTACATGCAAACCAAGCTGGCGACGCTCCCACCTCTGGGTCAGGAGGTCAGGGCAGAATCCAGAAACAATTGCAGCGGTGATAATTCCCAATGCAGACACTGCAATGCAGGGTCTATGCAGAGTTCTCCAGAGAGGGAGGGAGATACAGTTAGGAGCTGCCTGTCTTTGGATAATAAGGTCACTTCAAAGGAATTTGTCTGTTATAGCCACAGAAAGGGGTTCTAGGCACCGCCTGCATTGCATGCTGTGTGTCTATCTTCTCCCATTTGGGGTGGGCCTGATCCTGCTCTGTTGCAGCCAGCAGCGACTATGACCTTGCTCTCATTGAAAAATCAATCACAGTGGCTTGGATAAAATCCATGTTTTGTGTTTCATTCGCTGCACAAACTCCCTCTCAGTCCCTTCAGTGACTCAGAGCCATTTCACAACTTACATTTTCAAAGGTGGTCATCTAAAACAGGGGTTGGCTCTTTGAACCCACGGGCCCATTTGCAAACAGGAAAAACTGTTGGTGATGCTACAGACCCACACTGAAACCCTAAAGGTAAAGGGACCCCTGACCATTAGGTCCAGTCATGGCCGACTATGGGGTTGCGGCACTCATCTCGCTTTATTGGCTGAGGGAGCCGGCGTACAGCTTCTGGGTCATGTGGCCAGCATGACTAAGCCACTTCTGGTGAACCAGAACAGCACACGGAAACAGCATTTACCTTCCTGCTGGAGCGGTACCTATTTATATACTTGCACTTTTGACGTGCTTTCGAACTGCTAGGTTGGCAGGAGCAGGGACCGAGCAATGGGTGCTCACCCCGTCGCGGGGATTCGAACCATCGACCTTCTGATCGGCAAGTCCTAGGCTCTGTGGTTTAACCCACACGCCACCCACGTCCCCACGAAACCCTTTGTTGTCGTTTAGTCGTTTAGTCGTGTCCGACTCTTCGTGACCCCATGGACCAGAGCACGCCAGGCACTCCTGTCTTCCACTGCCTCCCGCAGTTTGGTCAGACTCATGTTCTTGGCTTAGAGAACACTGTCCAACCATCTCGTCCTCTGTCGTCCCCTTCTCCTTGTGCCCTCCATCTTTCCCAACATCAGGGTCTTTTCCAGGGAGTCTTCTCTTCTCATGAGGTGGCCAAAGTATTGGAGCCTCAGCTTCACGATCTGTCCTTCCAGTGAACACTCAGGGCTGATTTCCTTAAGAATGGAGGGGTTTGATCTTCTTGCAGTCCATGGGACTCTCAAGAGTCTCCTCCAGCACCATAATTCAAAAGCATCAATTCTGCGGTGATCAGCCTTCTTTATGGTCACGAAACCCTAGGACTTAATAAATGCTAGGATTTTGGTTATTTGTGATATGAGTGGAGAATGCTATCTGCAAAGGGATTCCTGGCTGGCTTATCCTGGCTGGGTGAAGAGAAAACCTATTAACATGATAAAAGGTATTGATGGGCCATCAGGGAGGAGTCCTTTTGGAATGGGGAGTCAAATGTTACAAAGGTTTGCCAGGGTAACTGTGTGTTTGAGGTGACAGAAAAGGGGAGTTCTTCAAGCAAGAGTTGCTGGGAGGAAGAAGAGGAGAGATCCATCTTGGAGAGGAAGACAGAAGGAATTCTGTGCTACTGCCTCTTGAACTGACCATGCCGTAAGATCTGGACTCCCTCCGTGCGGACTGAAGGTGTAAATAGGTGAATAAGCCATCTTTCTTAAAGCATGACAGTCTCTGCCATGTTTTCTTTTTCTTTTTTAAATTTTTATTTTATTAACATATAAAACACATACATATTCATTTACACAATACACATGCACAACACACTACCTTATTTTCATAACATAAAACATACCTACATTACTCTATATAATACCTACCTATACTATACATATCAACATACCTACACACCTACCCCACACGGACACCCACCAAGTGACTTGACTTCCAGACAATCTTGTTACGCTACTTTATTTTTCCAAGTAGCTTAAACACATTTCATTATTTCTTTAATCTCTTCTTCTATCTTAACTTTACTCTCCTTTCACTCTAATCGTTTTCTGGATTCACTCAGTATCTGTCAGAAATTCTACTTTTTCCACATAAATTTTGATGTATTCCTTAAAGATAGCCCACTCTTTATTACTTTTTGTACCATAAATATTTTTTTGTACAAAATATGGTCTCTGCCATGTTTTCCATTCTCCAAAGAGACACAGACCCTGTGTTTGCGCCTGGTACCCCATGAGCTCTTGCCACCGCTTGGCAGAGAGAGGCGCAGGGACCTGGCTTTTGTAACACTATAATGATTCATTTAAGGTTAATTTCAGCAGGGGAAGGGACCCAGTGGTTACGAGGGAAGGCCTCTGTGGGCACACTGGTGACCCTGATCTAAAGATTTTCAGGGTTTTCCAAAGGTATAAAAAAGAACAAGGAATTTATAAAGAATATTTAATTGAAAATTGTCCACAAGTGAAAACCTGGGCATGCTTTGACTAAACTCTGCAATCTGTAAGTTAGAAGAAGAAGAAGAAGAAGAAGAAGAAGAAGAAGAAGAAGAAGAAGAAGAAGAAGAAGAAGAAGAAGAATTTGGATTTGATATCCCGCTTTATCACTACCCAAAGGAGTCTCAAAGCGGCTAACAATCTCCTTTCCCTTCCTCCCCCACAACAAACACTCTGTGAGGTGAGTGGGGCTGAGAGACTTCAAAGAAGTGTGACGGGCCCAAGGTCTCCCAGCAGCTGCATGTGGAGGAGTGGAGACGCAAACCCGGTTCCGCAGATTACGAGTCTATTGCTCTTAACCACTACACCACACTCACTCTCCTTAGATAAAGAATATATGAGCTAAAATAAAAGAAAGAAATGGAGATAAGGAATATGGAAGCAGTGATAATAAGAAAGGAAGGAGGATGAACCCTCAATGAGTAGATTGGAAGTCATATGGAGAAATTAAGAAATTGTGAATTAAATAATACAAGTCTTCTTTAGGAATTTAAGGATTTATACATATTTGTTCATTTGGTAATTTGTTGTTCCTTTTGTATTTTATTTGGACTGTATAATCCTTACCGGGCATAGGCAACCTTTGGGACTACAATTCCCATCATCCCTAACAGGACCAGTGGTCAGGGATGATGGGAATTGTAGTCCCAAAACATCTGGAGGGCTGAGGCTGCCTGTGCCTGATCTTTACCATATAAGAAAATCAATAAAAAGCATATTAAAATAATAAAATAAAGATTTTCAGTGGGTTTTCCCCACACAGAAACATGTGTATACTTGGAGAAAATTGCATTAAAATGCTAATGATCTTTCATAGGATTTTTTTTTTTTAAGTCACAAATTGCTGCAGAAATGTAGAGCAATGAATTCAAGCCTGGCAAATTGAGAGGACTGCAATTGAGTGACCCATCCATCCCTCATGGCAGGTGGCTATGTTACTAAAGTGGTACTCACTTCCCAGCAATGTTCCAGACACTGCAAGGAACATTGCCTCTCTCGTCTTCCCCACCTTATGGCAAGCTCATCACCTGAAACAAAATTGGCATGGATTTGCCAAAGCGCACGGCATTTCCTTTTATGGCTTCCTGGCAATGTTCTGGATTTGAGGATATGCTGGCCAGAGCTGTCCTGGCAGAGGGCACATAGTGAAGAAGGCAAGTGGGTCTATAGAGCATGACAACATGGGAGATGTGCACAACAGACTCAGACCTGGGATAATAAAAGAGTCCAGTGTTACGTTTCAAATTTCTTTCCTTAAAAAAGGAGGATTATCCATACAATGATCGCCGAAGAATTGATGCTTTTGAATTATGGTGCTGGAGGAGACTCTTGAGAGTCCCATGCACCTCGTGAGAAGAGAAGACTCCATGGAAAAGACCCTGATGCTGGGAAAAATGGAGGGCACAAGGAGAAGGGGACGGCAGAGGACGAGATGGTTGGATAGTGTTCTTGAAGCTACCAGCATGAGTTTGACCAAACTGTGGGAGGCAGTGGAAGACAGGAGTGCCTGGCGTGCTCTGGTCCATGGGGTCAAGAAGAGTCGGACACAACTAAACGACTAAGCAACAACAACAAAATCCATACAATGCACCCCCAACAAGTGCTCTCAAAAAGTTCCTTGAAATCAGCAAGTGCAGACTGCCCAGTTCATCATTCGGCTGACTGTGATTGGGTATTATTAGCTTTTTTTCTTTGAAATGATGATAACTGGTAACATGGGAGTGGTATGCAGAGTACCCACACAATGGGCAGAAACTGAACAGTCTTGACGAGATAAGCTACAAGTTGGACCTGAAACAAAATACAGCATGAGACCAGGGCACCTGAAAGAACATCTCACTCCATGTATACCCAGCTGATTATTGCACTATTTGGGAGAGGCTTCCTGCAGATGCCATCTTACCAGCTTCTCCATTCTGCAAATAGGAAACAGGGCCTTCAGTGTGGTAGCACCTTCCTTTTGGAATTCCATTTCCTTTATATATAAGACACATGGTGTCTGTGTTGTCTTTTCCAGACCTACTGAATCCCTTCCACTTTCAATGAGACTTTCAAGTGGACATCCTTACCACTATTCTCCTCACAGTTCATAGAATCATAGAATCATAGAGTTGGAATAGACCACAAGGGCCATCGAGTCCAACCCCCTGCCAAGCAGGAAACACCATCAGAGCACTCCTGACATATGGTTGTCAAGCCTCTGCTTAAAGACCTCCAAAGTAGGAGACTCCACCACACTCCTTGGCAGCAAATTCCACTGTCGAACAGCTCTTACTGTCAGGAAGTTCTTCCTAATGTTTAGGTGGAATCTTCTTTCTTGTAGTTTGGATCCATTGCTCCGTGTCCGCTTCTCTGGAGCAGCAGAAAACAACCTTTCTCCCTCCTCTATATGACATCCTTTTATATATTTGAACATGGCTATCATATCACCTCTTAACCTCCTCTTCTCCAGGCTAAACATGCCCAGCTCCCTTAGCCGTTCCTCATAAGGCATCGTTTCCAGGCCTTTGACCATTTTGGTTGCCCTCCTCTGGACACATTCCAGTTTGTCAGTGTCCTTCTTGAACTGTGGTGCCCAGAACTGGACACAGTACTCCAGGTGAGGTCTGACCAGAGCAGAATACAGTGGCACTATTACTTCCCTTGATCTAGATGCTATACTCCTATTGATGCAGCCCAGAATTGCATTGGCTTTTTTGGCTGCCGCGTCACACTGTTGGCTCATGTCAAGTTTGTGGTCAACCAAGACTCCTAGATCCTTTTCACATGTACTGCTCTCAAGCCAGGTGTCACCCATCTTGTATTTGTGCCTCTCATTTTTTTTGCCCAAGTGCAATACTTTACATTTCTCCCTGTTAAAGTTCATCTTGTTTGTTTTGGCCCAGTTCTCTAATCTGTCAAGGTCGTTTTGAAGTGTGATCCTGTCCTCTGGGGTGTTAGCCACCCCTCCCAGTTTGGTGTCATCTGCAAATTTGATCAGGATGCCCTTGAGTCCATCATCCAAGTCACTCTTCTCTAGGATGAAGAGGAACCATTGATGAGCACCCTTTGGGTTCGGTCAGTCAGCCAGTTACAAATCCACTGAGTGGTAGCATAGTCAAGACCGCATTTTACCAGCTTCTTTACAAGAATATCATGGGGCACCTTGTCGAATGCCTTGCTGAAATCAAGGTAGGCTACATCCACTGCGTTCCCTTCATCTACCAGGCTTGTAATTCTGTCAAAAAAAGAGATCAGGTTAGTCTGACATGACTTATTTTTCAGAAATCCATGCTGACTATTGGTGATCACAGCATTCCTTTCTAGCTGCTCACAGACTGTTTGCTTAATGATCTGCTCCAAAATCTTCCCTGGTATTGATGTCAGACTGACTGGGCGATAATTATTTGGGTCCTCTCTTTTCCCCTTTTTGAAAATAGGGACAACATTTGCCCTCCTCCAGTCTGCCGGGACTTCGCCTGTTCTCCAGGAATTCTCAAAGATGACTGCCAGTGGTTCTGAGATCACATCTGCCAGTTCTTTTAATACTCTTGGATGCAGTTTGTCTGGCTCTGGAGACTTGAATACATCTAAACTAGCCAAGTATTCTTGTACTATCTCCTTAGTTATTCTGGGCTGTGTTTCCTCTGCTGAATCATTTGCTCCAAATTCTTCAGGTCGGGCATTGTTTTCTTTATCGGAGAAGACTGAGGCAAAGAAGCCATTGAGGAATTCCGCCCTTTCTGTGTCCCCTGTTTGCATTTCACCATCTTCTCCTCTGAGTGACCCCACTGTTTCTTTGTTCTTCCTTTTGCTACGAACATACCCATAAAGTTCTCAGAGTGGTTGAACAGTCAATCCCTCTTCCCATGGAACTCTGGTAACAGTAGCTCTATGAGGGGGAACAAAACAAAACAAATAAAATAAAATAAAAAAATTCCTTCCAGTAGCACTAAGTTAGTTATTGGTATGAGCTTTGTTCATGCACACGAAAGCTCATACCAATAACTAACTTAGTTGGTCTCTAAGGTGCTACTGGAAGGATTTTTAAAATTTTATTTTATTTTATTTTAACTATGGAAGACCAACACGACTACCTACCTGTAACTAGATTTATGAGGGGAATAAGGGTTTTCTAACAGCTTTTTTTAAAAAAAGAGCTGTTAGGGGAACAAAGCTGTTTTCTAACAGCTTAAAGGGACGTGGGTGGCACTGTGGTGTAAACCACAGAGCCTAGGGTTTGCTGATCGGAAGGTCGGCAGTTTGAATCCCCACGACAGGGTGAGCTCCTATTGTCTGGTCCCAGCTCCTGCCAATCTAGCAGTTCGAAAGCACGTCAAAGTGCAAGTAGATAAATAGGTACCACTCCAGTGGGAAGGTAAACGGTGTTTCTGTGCACTGCTCTGGTTTTGCCAGAAGCAGCTTAGTCAGGCTGGCCACATGATCCGAAAAAACTGTCTGCGGACAAACGTCAGCTCCCTTGGCCAGTAAAGCGAGATGAGCGCTGCAACCCCAGAGTCGTTCACAACTGAACTTAATTGTCAGAGGTCTTTTACCTTTACCTTTAACAGCTTAAAAGGCTACTGCTCCCAAGACTCTTGGGGGGGTGCCATGGCTGTTAAAGTAATATAGCAGAGCACTTTTCTGCGACTTAAAATAACGGTGGACATGATTTCCAACACCTCTGTCTATTATTCCAGGATTCCGTCAGTTTCCTGAATGATAAAATGACCATTATCATGCCTGAGAATAGCTGCAGATGCAAAACCCAGCCCATAATTCTTTGTGTCGGCTACATGAGGTCATGGCAAAGAGGTCAGGCATCAAAAATAGAGCTGGTGGCTTAGTCAGCCTTTTCCAAAGTGAAGGCCAGCTAGCTTCCCAGCCCTGCTGGCAACTCTGCTGCAACAGCCCTATAAGCAGCACTTAAGGGACATTCAGAAATGGGATATATTGTGTTAGTTGACCCAGTTATTCTGCTAGCATTCTGTCCCATTTTCTAACATTGCTTTCACACTGCAGTACCTGTTGAGTTATGGAACCGTGACTTTTTTTACCAATATACTGGCATGCCACGCTGAAGTTCATTTGCACCATTGAGTGTGGTTTGACACAACAACGAATGTAATTGGACAACCATCCTTCACCCTTTCTGCAAATGCGTGCTTTATTCTCCTGCGATGCCCTCCCATTAAAAACAACAGAAGATAACCGTATCCTGATATACCGCTGAAAATTTGCCACACCCTTGATTCTCAGCGCTGAGGGGTTTTTATATCACATCAAAGCTCAAGCGTAATGTGGAAATGAACAGTTAGGGAAACGTCGGGGAACTAGAATGAACTGTCTTCCAGTTCACGATGCCCCAAATCAGCTGCCTGAGCATGAGGCTCTTAATCTCAAGGGTTGTGGGTTCACATTGCAGGTGGCTGGCCTAGATGACCCTTGTGGTCCCTTTTCAACTTTACAATTCTAGGATTCCAGGGGGCTAATATGGGGGTGATGGGGTGGGATGGGGTTGGCAAGCAGAGGAACGGCCCTTAATTTTTTTGCCTATTGTCTCATTTGGCCCTAAGCACACACCCCCCCCCGGTTTATAGGCAAAGGGAAGCTCATGGGCATGCAAAAACGAAACGAGAGTCCAACATCATTATGGATATAGCTTGGCCTCGAGCCGTTCACTCAGAAGTGCTTAAACGTTCCAAATAAATTGGCCATTTAAGGATTTTCCCATAATTCCAATTTGCTCGTGGAGTATTTCTGATGGGCACTGAGAGAAGAACGATTCTTTCCCAGCCAAATGTTTGCTTCGTGTGTGTGTGTGTGTGTGTGTGTGTGTGTGTGTGTGGAATAAGTGAATTTATCTCACAGGGAGAGGGAAAAGGAAGAAATATGGCATTAAAATATGCAGATCTGGGCTGAACATATTTCTCATATACAGGGGAAAGCATGATTTAAACGCCCTCCATTTCCAATCTTTAATAAAAGACATAATTCAGGATGCAAAGCTGAAACCCTGAGCATTGATACAGTGATTTGAGCAGGGGGGTGGGGGTGTGACATGGTCACCCCCTTCCTCAGTAAAGTAGCTACGCTTTAAGGCATTTGTCTCCAGGCCTAAATTAGCTTTGAGATGCAATCTTTCTTATATAAAGAGACATCGATACAGCAACAATTATGTGTGATCAATGAAGTTCAGCTCTAGAAGCCCCAGTGACTCAAGCTTCCATCGTATTTATGGATGGAAGCCTTCCCATTATCATTTTGTTCCTTAAAAGAATAACTGGGTTGACGAATGTGCTTATGTAGAACTAAGCTTTCCACAGGTATTTTATAAGTCATGGGAAAATAAGGAAGAAAGGGGAGGATAGTATTTTTTTTCCTTTTGAATTTCATTAGGGTTTATAGAGAAAAACTCAAAACTTAATGACAAATATCTCTTCCCTTTTTAGGGTCCAAACTAAGACTTTGATAAAGAGAAGGGGCAGGAAAGGAAGGCATAAAGAGAAAGAGAGAAATAAAGAAAAAGAAATAGAAGTGTGGATATTGATAAGGATAAAATGACAAACAAGAAATAATTTTGCATGACAAAGGACCACAGATACTTTTGGATTTGTTTAGGCCTTAGTAGGGTATTCTATTGTGGAACAGAAATGTGTTTTGTTAAAAAGGAAGCTAGCATTCCTTGCACTCAAGGCCACACGACATATTGTAAGACATAGCCATGGGCGTACAGATTTGTAAATCTCCAAAGTTAAAAATGAATAAGGAGTCACAACAGACAATCATATGGCAGAATTATCCCTGAGTCAAGGGACTTCAAGTATGACACTTTTGACTGAAGTGATCCACAATATAACAAAGTATAAATAATAGGATGTTAATCAAACCACAATGTCTCAGTAACCAAATAGGAAAGCTGATACCATTCCAGCAAGCTAGGGACAGGATTTGAGTGCTTGTATTTGCCTTGAGTGAAAGCATATATCATCTCTGTGATAGTCCAGATGAGTTATCGTTCAGCCAGATCCCTTTCACCAGCAATATATGTTTGTGATGCCATGGAATGATGACGAACATTCTAACTGCTCAAGAAGAATGTATGTCCAGACTCAATGACTTGAGGGATGAAAGAAGGAAATGTTTTAGAAGAGGAGTAAAACCGGCAAGAGCCCCCTCTAGGCCAGAGTATGTTATATGATGAAGGCCCCCCTTCCTGCTTTGCTTCCAGACAAGGTCAGCTTCTTTGGCCAAAAACCAAAGAAGTTGATATCTTCATGCAACAGATCCGCGCCTTGCTGGTGTCTTGAACCTGAGATATCTCTATGCCACCATAAACCCTGGTAGAAAAGACCAAAAGCCTGGGAGACAGCTGCATTCTGCTTCCACACTAGCAAGATGCAATTTGAGGTCACATTCCACCCAGACAAAAACACGTGAAAAGTGTGCACAGAACAGCTGGCAAGGAGTGTGGCCTGTGGACAGTACTGAGGGCCTGATAGAGAGGCTCAGAGGGCCACAGCCAGTCTTCAGGCTTCACTGCCCTGGCTCCAGTTCTAATTCAGCATGCCAATCCTGGCATAATCCTGGCTCCTTTCTGCACAAACTTCACAGCATTTCCTGCCCAGCCCAATATTTTCTGCTTGTTTTCATTCCGAAACTTTTGCATGAATGGAAAACAAAACAAAACAAAACCCCCTAACCAAATTGCTCCTCAAACGAATATTCACCAATGGTTCTGGCTATTAGAACAAATTTACAATCTGTAAAGAAAAAGAAGGAACATTTTACCATATGTGGTGGGAATGTAAGAAAGTAAAAAACTTCTGGGAAATGATATATAATGAGGTGAAAAAGATGTTGAAATATACATTTCCAAAAAAACCAGAGGCATTTTTACTTGGTATTATAGGTGAGGATATTAGTAGACAGGATGTTAAATTGTTCTTATATGCAACAACAGCAGCAAGAATATTGTTGGCTCAGAAATGGAAGCAAGAAGAAATACCGACGAAAGTAGAATGGCAGACAAAATTAATGGACTCCACAGAACTGGATAAAATGACAGGGAGGATTCAAAACCTGTGGGACCAGAGATTTACAGAAGATTGGAAGAAATATACGAACTATTTGAAGAGCAACAGCAACCAACAAATTATGCTAGTATGACTACAAGAAGTTTTGTAAGGAGAAATATATGAAATATTGCAAAGAAGAGAAAGAAGAGAGACATTAGTTATGAGATTTAAATGTAATAGTGAAAGTAAGAAATGTATATTAAGTGAAAAGATTGGAAAATTTTCAGATGTGATTGATGGAAGTAAAAAAAATTGTATATGATATAAAAGTTTGTTTAATATTGTTGAAAGTGATATGTTAAAAAACTAATTATATATATATATAATCATATATGTATATATGAACAAATTTACAATTTAGCTTATGCCTGCAGTGGAAAATGTGTTGTTTTTGCCATGGTAGGGAGGAGAAAGCTAAAAAGGATGGGTCTTGTCTGACTCAGCTGGTTTACCCCTTTGCCCGAGAAGGGCTACAGAGAGGGACAGCTCTTTAAATTAGGATGCCATCACTTAGTTAAGCACCATTTAAATGTTAAAGATATAGTTTCGTGGGGTTTAATGGCCCCATTACTTCTGATCTATAACCTGAGGTAAAGACTCTGATTGGACTCTCTTTCAGGATATCTTAAAGGTTAGACGGACAATTAGGTTCATCCGCAACACAGTCTTTCATGTTTTACTTTTTAAAAAAATCTAACCAACTAGTTAAAAAATAATAATCCAAGAGTGTTATCCTGAGATAATAACTCTTTAAGTACTGGACTCTTTACTCATTCCCTCCCCATATAGGTTAATAGGGCAGATCCTAATAATAATAATAATAATAATAATAATAATAATAATAATAATACCTCGCCCATCTGGGTTAAAAACCTCCAAATACAGGGCTGACTTCAGATGTCTTCTAAAAGTTGTGTAATTCTTGACATCTGAAGGGAGGGCATTCCACGGGGAGGGTGTCACTCCCGATAAAGCCCTTAAAGCACATCCAGCACACATTTAGAACATGTGCATTTCTCCAAAGAATCCTGGGAAATGTAGTTTCTTAAGGGGATTAAGAATTGCACTTGCTGAGGGAGAAACTACAGTTCCTAGAATTCTTTTGGGGAAGGTATGTTATTTAACTGTGCATTGGATGTGCTTTAAGTGCATGGGGTCTCTGCTCCATGTTCACAGCCTGCGGACATTGCCCCTGACAACTGTGCTTTCAGTGTGATGTGTGCCATTTCAGCTTTACAGCAGAGCCCACCTGATTCACACTTTTGAAAACAGGATGAAAATTGAAGCCCGGTCATTCTTTGAAATTTGCACTTCTCTGAACTTTGTAATGCAATTCTCCAGGCAAGTAATATGTACATGAAAATGCATAAACATTCACGAAAGGAATGTATTTCATGAAATTGCATGAAAATGCGTTATATTAGAGAAATTCGTTTTGTGAACGTTCCTATTAGGAAAAAAATACATACTAAAATATGCATGCTGGGAGAAATTGGCACAAAACTTCACACAAGCACTTGCATGTGCGTAGAGGCAGCTCATACTTGGGTGCAGTGCAATGTGTGAACAAGCTGATCCCTACTTAGGTACCTAGGACCCTCGTACCTACGGGACCGCCTCTCCCAGTATGCCCCATGGAGGACCTTAAGGTCCATAAATAGCAACACCCTAGAGGTCCCAGGCTCTAAGGAAGTCAGATTAGCCTCAACTAGAGCCAGGGTCTTTTTAACACTGGCTCCAGCCTGATGGAACACTCTGTCTCATGAGACCAGGGCCCTGCAGGATCTGACTTCTTTCTGCAGGGCCTGTAAGACAGAGTTGTTCTGCCTGGCCTTCGACTTGGAATCAATTTGATTCCCTCCCCCTCTTTCTTTTTTCCTTTCTCTTCCTGTGATGGAACTCCTATTTGGGGACTTCCCTGGCTTTTTTCTGGCCCATGTAGGACCAGTCTGGATAGTTAGCCTTGGTGAAGACTTGACGTTTTCATCCCCCCAAAAGTTTTTGATTAGAGTTTCTGTTATGTACTGAGTTGAATAGGATCCAAACTGCAGCAGTCTGATTGGCCCTAGAACAATAGGATCCAAAATGCAGCAGTCTGATTGGTCCTAGAACAATGCAGCAGTATGATTGGTTGGCAGGAACCACCCAATCCTGCTCCAGATAGAAGTGAATCCACAACCTGATTGGCTTACAGTAGAATTCCGGAATTAGCCAATCATGTGCAGCCCATTGTGTAAATAATGTATATAAAGCAGATACTGTGAGGGGACTTTTATTCATTCCTCCTCACCACTATGAGCTGAATAAAGAGCATGAAATCACTTTGAGACTCTGAGTATATTTCAGTTTCCATTGAAATAAGGCTGTATTTTAATGTTTTAATGTTGTATTTTAATCTTGTTTTTAAGTTGTATTTCAATCAATTTGTTTTTATATTGGGTGTTAGCCGCCCTGAGCCCGGTCTAGGCTGGGGAGAGCGGGGTATGAATAAATTATTATTATTATTATTATTATTATTATTATTATTATTATTATTATTATTACTTCCAATCTAGATTAGGTTGAGTCACAGAATTGGAGGGGGTCTTGAATGTCATCTAGTCCAACCTGCTCCAACCATCTCCAGTAGATGGCTCTCCTTGAAGACCCTCAAGAACCCTCCACCCCAGCTCTCCTTGGATGGCTTTGCTGGTGCAATCAGTGAACATAGGTAGCTATACGAATATATGACTAAGTGTCTCCTCTCCCCCCATCGTCCTTCTTGCACTGTTTTTGATAGCACAAAGGCTAGGGGGAGAGGCAGAAGCGGGGTGAGGGAGGAAGAATGGGGTCTGGATTTGCCAGAAAGTCACTTTGGCATTGGAGGTGAGGGGCTGGATTATCTGACTGCCCTGCCCATCAAAGTGGCTTGCTAGGCAAAATGTGTTGCTGACCAGAGCTCACTTTGCCCTGCCAGATAACAATTTTTGTGCAGATGGAAGGCATGCGTAGACCAGAGGAAGAGTTACAACCTTGCCACTCACCATTCATATTGGTGATTCGGTCCACAGGAGCTTTTAAGGAATGCAGGCATAATAAAGCACAACCTGTCTGCTTTAATCACAGCTGGAAGGTGTTGCTATCACCTGATTTGAGATTCAGCATTCCTTTCAGGTGGTGCATCACAATTCTTTTTCATTTATTTTATTTTTATCACTAGTACAAGCTCCCACTGCAGGAAAGAATTGATGAACCAGAGCTGTTTCGATTCGATTTTCCTTTTTGAATGCATCACCCTTTCGTTGTGTTCTTGGAATGAAGCATGGAACACTGCCCAAATCCTGCTTGTTAAAAAAACGAACTGGAAACTGCTTTTGTATGATCAAGATGCCCACTTTCAGAATGGGTGAGTTTTGAAGTGCTCTTAGCATGGATTAAGCAGTGCTTTTGTTTATCTTGCTGTGGCAAGGGATAAATCATTTTAACAGGAAACCTCATCGTAATTGCACCTAGGTGTAAATCACTTGCGATCAGAAAAACTAGCCTCTCTGCCTGCATCTGTCCTCTGAATTACATTTCATGCAAGACTCAGATATGCCACAGGGAGAACCAGTTGAAAGTCAGATTTCAAGTTTTCTCTGCATAATGTGCCCCCCCCCACTCAAATACATGGCATATGGGGAAAACACACACTGACATTTGCCAGTGCCTCACAGATTATTATTATTGCTACTACTGCCATTGCTATTGTGATTTTTAAAGGATAAATGTAGGTGCTCATTGATAAATATTTACTAGATAAAGCATGCTTGCATATAATAAAGAAAAGAGCATAAAGCACAGCGGATCTGGAGACCATTGTGATGGGTGATTTAGGGAGGTTATATTATACCAGGGAATTCAAGCCCAGAAAACAGTTCTGTTAAAATAGAACTTTTTCTTTCTTTCTAGAATCACACTTAGCTTGGCAGTCACTGCTCAGTTATGAAGTCTTCCCCAAAGGCTTGGGATTCCTTTCTAGGCTTTTCACTGGAGGCCAAAATACACACGGGCTGGATGGTTCATATATCTTAAAACTTCAAATAAGAGCAAATTGGGAGGTCCAATCCGATCAGAAACATGGTGGGAGGAGTTTAAAGCTCTTCCCTCTTGCCCCCATCATCATGGTTGAAATATACTCGGAGTCGAGAGTGGATTTCATGCTCTTTATTCAGCTCATAGTGGTGAGGAGGAATGAAAGTTCCCCCAAAGTATCTGCTTTATATACATTATTTAGACAATGGGCTGCACGTGATTGGCTAATTCCGGGATTCTCCTGTAGGCCAATCAGGTTGCCGATTCACTTCCATCTGGAGCTGGATTGGGTGGCTCCTGTGGACCAATCATACTGTTGCATTGTTCTAGGACCAATCAGACTGCTGCATTTTGGATCCTATTCAACTCGGTACATAACAATGGTCCTGTTGAAAAGTAGCTGTTAGTTGCATTGGAAAGAAATCTCCTCCACTGGCATGTTCCTATGGGCCGAGGGGGTCTTTGCCCCCCAAAAATATTTGAGGGGGCCGGGACTCCCAAAGTTGATGGGCACTGCCATTCAAATGGTGTCCTTTCCCCTATCATGCAATTGATTATTCAGGGCGGAGCTCACTTGTCCCCCCTCCCTATTTTATTCAAGCTGGCACCCCTGGCTGCAGAAATGTACCAAACAGCCACAACTGCTAGCCCTTACCTGCTGGTAGCTTGAGCCCAGCGCATGTTTCCAAACATGTGCCTTGCCATCCATATCTTCCATGTGCCCACTGTGCAAATTATCAGTGCAAATTAGAAACCCCTCTTTACCCTGAGTACAACTGGATGGTTTAAAACCATGCAACCAGGTAACAAGAATCCTGTTCAGTGATACCTTGGTTTATGAATTTAATCCATTCTGGAAGTCCATTCTTAAACTAAAACCATTCTTAAACTGAGGGGTACTTTCCCTAATGAGGCCTCCCACCACCGGTGCCCTTCCACCATTCGGCTTCCATTCTTAGACCGAGGTGAAGTTCGCAAACCGGGACACTACTTCCAGTTTTGCAGAGTTCATAAACAGAATCGATTGTAAACAGGACTGTTCTTAAACCGAGGTACCGCTGTATTTTATTATCTGCTTCCATTTTTAATTCTATAGAAGGAGGTGTCTTTTCAACAAGTTGATGGGGGAACTGCTTTGTACCAGTCTATTCTGTTTCTTTTTCTTTCCCCTGCTTAATTTCAAATATGCTGTAGAGATTTGTTTTTAAGTTTTTTAAAAAAGCCTAAATCACCCTCACCATTCGCTCGCTTAGTTAACTGTTTAATGCTTTTTTTGTTTTATTTCATCATGCATTCTGCTTCAAAAGGTACCCCTGTTTTGATCTTGGCTAAAGATATGGTAATTGCCATGCCAGCTCCTGCGCTCGGATGATCATAATGCGGAACTGGTGGCTGGACCGAGGCTGTGGGGATATTACTTTTAACACAAAATTTTAGGATGGCGACTTTTCTGTTGTTTCTCTCATTGTTGGATGTCAGAGTGATGTTTCTCCCGATGATCTGATACACACACAAACACCATTAGATGCTGCCCCTGCCCTGTTATAGTTCATTTCAGCAGCGAGACCTCTTTCCCTTCCCATCTTCCTCCCCGGCTCGTACTAAAGCAAGAGTCAAGAAGATTCAAAAGGCATTCATCCACCTCGGGGAATACTTTGGAGAGATCAAAAAAGTGCTGTTGCGCAAGCTGTTTCCTGTGGGAGGGGCATGGCAGAGCAATCAA
Organism: Podarcis bocagei; assembly: GCF_964188305.1. NCBI lineage: Eukaryota > Metazoa > Chordata > Lepidosauria > Squamata > Lacertidae > Podarcis > Podarcis bocagei. The sequence continues at coordinate 10,938,995 of NC_138129.1, read as the reverse complement.
TCCAGGAATGCACTGTAAAATCAATGCTCTGTATAATTAGGGCACTCCAAGGGTAAAAAAAAACCCCTCTCCGAGGCATAACAGGCCTCTCAAACACAAGGGATCTGACATGGCTCCAAACAAACAATTTTTAAATAAAGTTCACAGGCAGGGGAATGTATAGCTCTGCGGGTTTTGGTTCAGGAAAGCCTCAAGAAATGACAACACACTTTCAAATGAAGACAGGTCCATCTAGCTGCTCACTGTCTACACAGACAGGTAGCAGCTGTCTGGGGTTTCCAGGCAGGGGTTTCTCCCATCCCTACCAGGAGATGCCAGGGACTGAACCAGGGACCTTCTCTGCCTGCAAAGCAGATGCCCTACTGCTCAGCTACAGCCAGTGGCGTAGCAAGGTCAGGTGGTACCCAGCGCAGAAAATTTCTTGTCAAACCCAAATGAAATCTAGTTGGACTCCCAAGGGACAGCGATCTATGTCCATGACTTCTGGTGTCTGATTCTCTCTCCCAACTGTATGTTCTGGTGGCGCAGGATTGGGTGAGTGTGATTTTCATGCTTGTTCATCCCTCCGTCTTTTGGGATGGGTCTCTCATCCTCACACCTCACACCAGAAATTCACTTGGACTTCCCTTCTCCTTTGTCCAACTTTGCCCTATGGTCCACCACCTCCAAAGCTTCCCTGTTTACTCTCACCCTTCCTATAGCACACATCCCTTCTTGCTCTTGGGCTCGGGTGATGCTTTTGCCACTCTCCTTTTTATTTAGTTAAAAATACTTTTACATAGCAGTGTGCAGTACAATGTTAGCATTGCAATAAAACCAATGCCTATACAATATTCGACATTTAAAAAATAAATCAGTAAATCCAAAGCAAACAAATTAAGAACAGACTGGTATTAATTGCCAGCAAAATGCTTGGGGAGAATAGATGAGCTTTTTTGAGCAGGGAGCAAAACAGCATCAATCTAGGCACCTGCTATGATTCAGAGGGTAAAAAGATCTTTAAGAAAATGTAAATGGGGATTGATAAAGGATAAATGCTAGAGGGTAAGGATTTGCTGAATTTAATATTTGAACTGGAATACAAAATGGGAGGTGTGAGGAGGTCAAGAAACTAGTGAATGAAGTATAAGAGATGAAAATATTGATTTATTCTTTGTTCTGTTTTTTGGTTTTTCTTTTCTTTCTTTTCTTTTCTTCCTTCCTTTCTCTTGCTAATGGTTTGTTACTGTGTATTTTTTATATGTTTTGTTCTTGTATGCTTTTACTCTTGAAGTTCTTCTTATGTTTAAATTTTGAAATTTTTTATTGTTTGTGAAACTTTAATAAACATTATTTTAAAAAAAGAAAAAGAAAAAAATGATTCAGAGGGGAGATGGTTCCATAGAGAGGTTGTCACAATAGCAAAGGATCTCTTCCTGGTTACTGCAAGCTGGACCATTTCGAAAGGGCCATAGCTCAGTGGAAGAGCATTTGCTTTGCATGCAGATGGTCCCTGGTTCGGTCCCCAGCATCTCCAATTTGTTGTTGTTTAGTCCTTTAGTCGTGTCTGACTCTTCGTGACCCCATGGACCAGAGCACGCCAGGCACTTCTGTCTTCCACTGCCTCCCGCAGTTTGGTCAGACTCATGTTCTTGGCTTCAAGAACACTGTCCAACCATCTCGTCCTCTGTCGTCCCCTTCTCCTTGTGCCCTCCATCTTTCCCAACATCAGGGTCTTTTCCAGGGAGTCTTCTCTTCTCATGAGGTGGCCAAAGTATTGGAGCCTCAGCTTCAGGATCTGTCCTTACAGTGAGCACTCGGGGCTGATTTCCTTAAGAACGGATAGGGTTGATCTTCTTGCAGTCCATGGGACTCTCAAGAGTCTCCTCCAGCACCATAATTCAAAAGCAACAATTCTTCGGCGATCAGCCTTCTTTATCGTCCAGCTCTCAGTTCCATACAGCACTACTGGGAAAACCATAGCTTTAACTATACGGACCTTTGTTGGCAAGGTGATGTCTCTGCTTTTTAAGATGCTGTCTAAGTGTGTCATTGCTTTTCCCCCAAGAAGCAGGCATCTTTTAATTTTGTGACTGCTGTCACCATCTGCAGTGATTATGGAGCCCAAGAAAGTAAAATCTCTCACACAAGCTGTGTAGGCCTGTGCTAAGCAAAGGCTTCATGTTCCATTGCTGACTCTGCACAGGAACCAAGGATGTAATACAAAGTCCATTAGAGTCTTGTGTTTTGCTTGGGACCAGGTATGAATATGAATGTCTGAAAGCAATAACACAATGTGCAGCACTTAAAAACTATAGCAAATTAAATCGGGACATGCCATGTATTCAAAAACGAACACATTCATTTTTCATAGACAGGATAACAACCTTGGGCCACCAGCCAGTCTCTTTCCAAAATTAGCCGGGCAAAATGGTGGGCTGGAGCCAAACTGCTTTTATAGATGTTCTGATTCTTATTAGTTTTGCTCACCTAGCTATTGTAATTTTTTTTATGGCTCGATTGAAGAAAGGAAGAAGTTGGATTTAACACCATGTCGTCTTTTTGAAGTTTGACGTTAGGCAAGGGGCTTGGGATTTATTTGCCCTGTGGAATAAGGCTCAGGAGCAGTAATGGAATATTGAGGATCACAGCCCCTCTTATTTATAAAAAAGCAAGTTTCTAGTAGTACTCATTGCTGGGGGTGGGGGTGGGGGGTGGAGAGAGATGATGAAGACTTTCCCTGGATTCACACACCCTCCAAGTGTCCCAATTTCCTAGTGACAGTCCCGGAATTATGAAAGCCATCCCAGCTTCTGATTGGATGTCCCTAGTTCCCCCACCAGCACTGCCGCCACCGAGTTCGGGGAGGGGGGGTGTCCCAAGCGGTGGCAGCAGCAGTGGGGGTGTGTGATGGCCTGGGACTCGGGGTCGGACTCAGAGCCAGAGGAGTCTCAGTCCACACTGGATCCTTTGCCTCAGGCAGCAGCTGAACTTAGTCTGGGCCTGATTCTGAAGAGCCCCAGTCTGCACAGGTTCCCCTGCAACAAGCACCAGCGGGGGTGAGTCAGAGGCCGGAGCCTGCCCTAGCTCCAGATGTGGGGATTACCTCGTTGCCTTCAGCTGGGCAATCACTTACAGCTGCTCCACTACCAGTTGGGTCAGGGGAGGCTGAGGCAGCCCCTGGGTCTAGTAACCCACCGACATCTCCTGAGCTACAGAGACTGAGAGAAGGAGAGACCTGAGTACTCGCAGGAGGAGTGCTTGCCTTCAGGCGAAACAGGGAGGTGAGTCACCGGGGGATCAGGACCGGCTGTTATCCTGACAGAGATAAAAGGCTGCTGGACCCTGCCCCAGGTTGCGGGAGCAATGTTGCTGTTTGCCAGAACCTGCCTGTGACCCTGTGCCTGACCTTGCCTGGTTTCCTGCCTCGTGTCCTGCCTTGGCCCTGTTGAACTGACTCCTTGCAGAACCCTTGGATTTGGGACCGGACCTGGACCGCGTTACTTGGGTTACCCCCAGGCTCAGCACTGGGGGGCTATGAGGGAGCACCTCATTATCTCTCCATAACTGCTGCTGCTGGTCTCCTTCTTCGGGCAGCTTGTAGTGGCTGCTAAAGAGCAAGCAAGGAGAAGGAAAGGCAGCGGCGGCTGCCAAGGCTTTGAGGGGCAGGCCACCCTGGGAGGGACGTAATACAGAGTGGAGCAGAGTGCAAAGAAGAAGTTGATGAGAGAGAGAGAGAGAGAGAGAGAGAGAGAGAGAGAGAGAGAGAGAGAGCGCTTTGGGCATCCACGTCTATTCTTGCCCATTTATAAAAAATTTTTCATTGGTGTGTCTTTTTCTTTTTGGAAATCTACCAAAGAATAAAATAAAATAGGGATTAAGGGGTTTTCTCAGGACGGTGAAGGCCATGTGTGCTGTGTCTCGTTGGTGTAGCAGCAGTAGTGGCACACACCCCTGCTCCTCATAGGACTCCTCATTGACCCCCTCTGTCAGTGGGAGGGGGTCAAAAATGGGGAAGTTGAGGAGCGTCAGCGGAAGGGTGTGACAAATGTCCCTACAGTGGGCCCTCAGGTTATGTTACCTTCAGGTAACGTAACTTCTGGGTTGCAAACAGGGCAAATCCGGAAGTGTATACTTCCAGGTTTCGCCTCATGCGCGGAAGCGGTGCCTCATTTTGTGGATTTTTCGGGGTACCAAAGGACCCCCAAAACGAATTAGTTCCTATCTGGAGGGTCCGCTGTATTTTCTTCTGAGGAATGTTGTAGGGTATGAATTCGTATGCTGCAAACTTCCACATAGGCAGGCAGCTTCAATTCCTCTAAAGTCAGGAGTAGACGATACAAATTGATTTCTGTGGCTTGGAGAGCAGCCACCAACCACCAAAGGCCACGAAGCAGCACCTTCTGCTATCAAACTACTAAAAGGCATGCAAAGAAGAGTACTTTGCACATCCCTGGAGCGTGCTTGGAGCAATAGGTATGAAACATCCCAGTTAATCTGGGCTTGGAGCACAGCAGAGGTCATAGGAAGATCGGAATCTGGCTTATGCCACGCCAGGTCATTTGTTCTTCTTCGGGCTCAGTATTATCTCTACGCTGACTGGTGGAAGCTCTCCTGGGTGTCAGGGAAGGGATATGCAGGTCCTTGCCAACAAAGGTCCGTATAGTTAAAGCCATGGTTTTCCCAGTAGTGATGTATGGAAGTGAGAGCTGGACCATAAAGAAGGCTGGTGTGCTCTGGTCCACGGGGTCACGAAGAGTCGGACACAACTAAACAACAACACACAGCTTGTGTATCATTAAGCTGGCCTTTCCCAACCTGATGTTCTGCAGATGTTGCTGGATGGACCACATCTCCAACCATCACAGATGCTGCTGCCCCTGAGGCTGATGGGAGCTGGAGTTGTAGGAAGGTATCCTGAAGCTAAATACAGCTGGTATCTATGTAAACCTCCCTGTTTTCCTGTTTTCCTGGGACCATGAAGTGCATCAAGCACCCAGAATGCTTGGATACCATTAGCGCATTAGTTCTCCATGCCCTGGGCGCATGTGCATGCATGGAGGGGTGTGTGTGTGCATGCCAAGGACATGGGGCATGGAGGGTTATCTCTTTGTGGGTAGGGGGGCTCTGTACTGACCCAGGGCCACAGCAACAGCAAAGGTATACTTGCTCGCACACCTTCTCACCTCATTGCCATTCCTTCAGCAGCATGTCTGTTTGGAACAGAAATAGGATAAGAGACATATTGGCTGCCTCTTAGTGCAGGCCCAGGTCACTGAGCCTGAGCTTCCACGGCCATTGTTTGCTGTGAACCACCAGTTACAGGACTGGCAGCCACAGTTTATGTTCTGTGCTTATGAGAATATTTTCCTTTCCTCTTTATGCTATTTTAAATGTGCATTTTATATTTGACTTCCTTTAGTAATGTTTTAATCTTAAAGAGAATGTTTCAGTTTCTTGTCAATTATGTTCCTTTCAATGTATAATTTATGTTTGATTTTTTCCCAGTGAATGTTCTATTCTGGATTGTTTGATTTGATGGTATAACCGTGTTGTGAACCTCTTTGAGGTTTCCTCTTAAAAATATAAAGTGGAAAATAATAATAATAATAATAATAATAATAATAATAATAATAATAATAATAATAATAATTAATAATAATAAATGTTGGCCAGACAGCTGAAAGGAGGCAATTCCAGTTTTCAAAGTGGGATAGCGCAAGGGCGACATGACCTGAAAATTCATCCCTCAAATCCTTTCTGTATGCACAGGTTTAAACACCGAGCCTCTCTGTCTCTTTCCTGCTCCAGTAAAGAAGACATCGCCTATGGAAAGTTTCTCGCGGTGCTCTACCCTTTGCAGTTAAGTTGCAAATCTGCAAGTTCAGTGTGTTGGATGGGAGGCTCCTTTGCAGTGCCTCAGCATTATTCAGGCCTGAGTCTGCAAAAATTCAATCAGAAATCCTGCAATCGCAGGATCTCCATGCAAGGTTTTCCGGCATTTGTCCTCCTCCGTTCTTGGCTATCGCCCACCACTGCAGATGTTGAGGCAGACATTAGTATCTGTTGAAAGAGCTTTGCGCTGTGACAAGGAAGAGGGGGACATTCTAGGAAAGAGAACTGGCGCTCTCGGCCTCCAAACCTAGGCAGATAAGACGGACAGAAAAGGGCCGAATCTGAGCTGGACCACTCGACACAGCACTCAGGGCTTGCAGTTTCCTGCTGCTATGTGCACCGATGTGGGACAATGGCTCCAGTGATTTCTTTTGGCTGGGCTGAGGACACACCGGACACCAGGTATGGACAAGCCCACAAATGTCATTAGTCCACGAGGGTACGTTCTAGATCAGGGTTGGGGAACCTATATCTCCCCAGATGTTGTTTGATGACATCTCCCAGCAAAGGAACACAGGATGCTGCCTTACACTGAATCAGGTCATTGGTCCACCTAGCTCAGTACTGCCTAGACCAGCGGTTCTCAACCTGTGGGTCCTCAGATGTTGTTGGACTACAACTCCCATCATCCCTGAGCTTTGGCCTTGCTAGTTAGGGGAGTTGTAGTTCAACAACATCTGGGGACCCACAGGTTGAGAAAGGCTGGTCTAGACTTGACTGGCAGCAGCTCTCCAGGGTTTCAGACCAGAGACATTCCTAGCCCTACCTGGAGATGCTGAGGATTGAACCTGTCACCATCTGCATGCAAGGCAGATGTTCTACAACTGAGCTATGGCCATTCCCCAAGGATCACCCATGACCATTGACCATGTTAGCAAGGGATAATGGGAGTTAAAGTCCAACAACATCTGGAGGGCCAAGACTACCCTTCCTTATTTTATAGTAGGTGATTTGTGATCAAAAAGAAGTAGTGAATGTGAAGAGCCTTGCCTGGTTGATTTTAGTGTTTCATTTTATTTGTATCCCAATCTCCCTCCAAAGAGTTTAAGGTGGCACGAATGGTTCTCTCTGATCCTCACAACAGACTTGTGAGGCAGCCTAGGCTATGAGCTTCGTAGCTGAACCAGGGCCTGTAACCACTGCACCACATTGTCTTGAAGCTCTTTGCAAGTCATAGAAATTGACAGATGCATTTTAATGAAGTTTTTACCCTAGTGTGTGCATTTTTGTGCACAATAATTGGCTGGAGAAGTGTATCGTAAAATTCAAAAAATTGTGAATTTTGAAAAAGGTTTGTAAATGTTATACTGATTATTTGTTAATTATACTATATGGGTTAGGCTATATTTGTGATGTTCTATTATATTGTTATTTATTGTTTAAAAAGGTAAAGATAAAGGGACCCCTGACTGTTAGGTCCAGTTGTGGATGACTCTGGGGTTGCGGCGCTCATCTCGCTTTACTGGCCGAGGGAGCTGGCGTACAGCTTCCGGCTCATGTGGCCAGCATGACTAAGCCGCTTCTGGAGAACCAGAGCAGCACACGGAAACGCCGTTTACCTTCCCGCTGGAGCGGTACCTATTTATCTACTTGCACTTTGACATGCTTTCGAACTGCTAGGTTGGCAGGAGCAGGGACCAAGCAACGGGAGCTCACCCCGTTGCGGGGATTCGAACCGCCGACCTTCTGATCAGCAAGCCCTAGGCTCTGTGTTTTAGAATCATATAATTGTAGAGTTGGAAGGGATTGTCAGAATCATCTACCCCCTGCAATGCAGGAATCTAAACTAGTGTCCATGACAGACAGCCATCCAACCTCTGCTTAAAAGCCTCCAACAAAAGAGAGATCACCTCCAAAGGGAGTCTGTTCCATTTCAAACAGCTCTTACTGTCAGAAAGTTCTTCCTGATGTTTAGTTGGAATCTCCTTTCTTGTAACTTGAAGTCATTGAATTGAGTCCTACCCTCCAGAGCAGGAGCAAACAAGCTTTCTCCATCTTCCATGTGACAGCCCTTGAGATATTTGAAGATGGTTGATGGTTATCGTATCTCCTCTCAGTTTCCTCTTTTCCAGGCCAAACATACCCAGATCCTTCACCTGTTCCTCATAAGGCTTGCTTTCCAGACCCTTGATCATCTTGGTCACCTTGATCATATTGGTCACTTGTTCCAGCTTCTCAGTATCCTTCATTTGAATGAAAAGTCTCACTTTCAAGTTTCCCTTCTACAGGGACCATAGGGCTGCATTCAAGTAATTCACTGTGCTAGCAGAAGCCATTGCAGGGATTCTCACAAGCTCAGTGGATCTTTCCTCCTCTCCTCCCTCTCCCTGCCCCTGTGCCTCTCCTAAATCTGCAAGAACCTCCAGAACAGTGGGAGGGGAGAAGAGAGGGGAGATCATTCTGTCTGGCAAGCAGAAATGCCTCTGCTGGGGCAAAAATGAAGTGCACCAAACTGAAAGCAACCAACATGGACAGTTTTGTCCACCACTAACCACCAATCTGTTGATACCTCCTTCTTGTGATGGAATTTTGGCTAGATAAACATAAACAGTCAGACAAGGTGAATTGGTATTAGTATATAGATGGTAGCTTAAAATTCCCTTCTTGTCCAAAGGCTAGCAAGTACCCATTACTGCAGGTGTCAAGGTTAACTCCAGTTAACTGAATTCACCATCCCTGCAAAAAGTCTTATTGGCTAAATATGCATGTGGTCACTCACTGCACCTGTGTGAAGAACACTGGATCAGAACATTGGATAGTTTGAAAAGTAAAGTCAGGAGGAATGTAAAAATGAAGACAACTCACAAGGATCTGAATTTTGTATATTTAGTGCTTAGAAAACACATGGCAGACTTTTATTTCAGCTGAGAGCTGACGCACACTTATGTGAGGGATGATCCCATCGAACTCCGGGGGGTTTACTTCTGAGTAAACATAGGCAGGATGGGTCTGTAAAACATTTCCTGTAGAGCCGTTCAGTGATCAGAACCACAAGCACAAACTCATATTCCTTGCGATATTCCTGGCTTAACTTCTCTCAAGAGCATAATTAGTCATTATACGCATTGTCCGTGTGGAGGTGGTTTTCAGTTCCAGAACAAAGGAAATGGCTTTGTATTATAATGCAGGCCTCAGAGGGGAACATTCTGTGTTCACGGGACCGTCTGCAAATTTGGCAAGAGCCCTGATGCTCAGAAAGATGGATAACCCCAAATATTAGGACAGTCAGGTTTTCATCAGCAGGAAATTAGAGATCTCTTGTGGACGCCCCAATCATTATCTATCAAGGCGTAAATTGGACTGACCGTCTCTTAACTGGTTTTATAGTACCTGATGCCCTGAAGAGGAGTGACCTTTGCATTCCAAGCTATTCTCCTTTCATTGGGTATTTAATTAGTTGTACGAATAGCAGTGGCTTTCTGGTAAATCAGTTTATGTCCTAATTTCCACCAGAATCAAGTAATTACTAACACTTTTAAAAATGGGATCAGTGGCCTGGGTGCATTTGCCTGATACCAAAGCCAGAAGCGTCTCAGTCCTAATTTATCTGGAAATGAGAGTGGGTTCAGGTAAACATTTTGCCACACGCACACAAATAATAAAAGTCATATTAGGTCAGGTGATGTACACAGAACTGATTAACCATATGGGTTGCATCTACAGTGTGACAACTTGGCTCTTGAGAAATGTTTGCCACTGGTGTCCACAAGTTTTAAATTCCTTCAGATTAAGTATATATAAAATGTCAGCATTTTTTTAAGGCCATGGCAAGGGGTTTGCATCTGCAGCAAGCTATTTCGAATCAGTGTGTGATTTTTACCTCTCTCAGCTTTACTGTTCTTGCCTATGTGCACCCGTCTTCTTTGCCTCACATCTTTCCCAGTTTTCTCCCCTCTTGTCTTCAGCCTTCCTTCTCTTTGTCCCATTCACCTGTCCCTTTCTTCAGACCTTGATTTTCCTGTCTCTTTCCTGATTCTGACTGCTTTGACCTTCACTAAGGTCACAGCAGTTCAGCCAGTGACAGGCAGAGGTTCTTGGGATCAGAGTGACCGGCCCAGCCAACAGCAAATAGGATTGGAGCAGCTCAGCCAATGGCAGTCAGAGGTCCATTTGATTGGCTTGTTGTTCTGTGAATGTGCTGATCTCATTCCTGCCTGATGCTTCATCACTACTGCAGAATCCCTGAGTAAATGACAATATAGATTTTAGTGACTGTGGTGGCTTCATAGTTCTCACAGAGTGCTGTCATGGACTGGCTGGATGCAGAACAGTGGTGGGAGGTCCCAAGGGAAGAAGGCGCAGAGCCAGAAGATTTGTGGTAGGTAGGATGACTACAATATCAGCTATAATAGATTTCTTCATTCAAGTCTAATTTCAGTTGGGGGGAGAGGTGTGGGAGGGGATTTTGTAAGCACCAGGAAAAGCCTTTGGGCACTCATGGGCACCATGTTGGCAAACCCTGTTATATACATATCAGGCTCTGTACTAGGCATGCATTGAAAGGATTAGTCACCTTTTCTACAGCTACCTGAATCTCTTGCCAAGCAGTTTTATTGGATGACTCCAATTTAGCTTTAGCAACATAGACATAGACTCACAGAGTTGGAAGGGACCCTGAGGATCATCTAGTCCAGGGGTCAGCAAACTTTTTTAGCAGGGAGCCGGTCCACTGTCCCTCAGACCTTGTGGGGGAGCAGACTATTTTTGGAAGGAAAAAAGAAAAGGAATGAATTCCTATGCCCCACAAATAACCCAGAGATGCATTTTAAATAAAAGCACACATTCTACTCGTGTAAAAACACCAGGCAGGCCCCTCAAATAACCCAGAGGTGCATTTTAAATAAAAGGACACATTCTACTCATGTAAAAACATGTTGATTCCCAGACCGTCTGTGAGCCAGATTGGGAAGGCGATTGGGCCTTAGTTTGCCTACCCATGATCTAGTCCAATCCCCTGCAATATAGGAATATACAGCTTTCCCTTACAGGGATTGAACCCACAACCTTGCTGTTATCAGCACAACGCTGTAACCAAGTGCTTCTGATTCTTTTATTCACATCCAAGGTTTGACATTTCTCGACAACACTGCTTTGGTTCCTAAAATCTGACCCTTAAAATCCATTGTCTTATTTTTGCAATTTGATTTTCCAAGTGTAGAGAATTGCGTCCCTTCTGCTGTAACACCTTGCTGATGACTGTGAGTCCCCCCCCCCCAAAAAAAATCTTCCTCCTCCTCTCTACTAAAATGCTGCCACACCACTATGCTTTCCAAAGTATGTTGTATCAGTGCCGGAACAATAGCAAACGAAAGAAGCTTCGCCGGGTAGAATCCTGGCTGTATTGCACTGCGAAAAGCAGAAGAGCGAAGCCAGTCCAAAAGCTGGCAACCCCAACACAAATACAATTCACTCTCCCGTAATTTATTTCCCGTGAGCAAAGTAATGGCCCATGACAGATGGCCTGATGTCCTCTACCACCACTAACACCACACCACCTGGCCGCAGATGGAGCGAGCCGCCAGCAGAGAGCAGCGTTGAGAAACTCCAGCTCCGATTTCCACTCTTCCCCACCGAGCCCGAGAACAAAGCCAATTGTATAGGCATTTAATTCCGGTGGGAACTGTATTGTTTCATTAAAGCAGCGAGATGAGTGGTGTCAGCATTTCAGATGGAGGGGACGGCTAAGGAATTCATTAGAAAAATGAATCTTTGACTGCGGCGCAATACCAAAGGCCACCATTGCTGCTCCACGTGGCAACCATCTCATGAATTCTTAATGTCAACATGTGTGACGTATGGGAGGTGCCGTCGGGCGACATACTGTTTGGCTGTCAGCGTCTTCAATAAAAAGGAAAAGGGAAAAGAAGAAGAAGAGAGGAGAGCAGAGGCCTCGGGCCATTGAGGCTCAATGGGAGAAAGGAACATCTTGTATGCTAATTGTCTGGAGGTACTTAAGAACCAGATTACAGCTCACTGTGTTATCGCACATCGCTCGGAATTTCTCTGATGAACCAGGAAGGGGAGGAGAGGGGAGGGGAGAGAAATAAAGGAGCATCCCCGTCCAAGGCACGAAAGACTGGCGCAAAAGATCCCTGGGAGACCAGAAAGCAGAAAGACGGTTGTCTTAGATGCATGCGAACATGAATGGAGTGTGGTGACTGCTGCAGAACACTGCAGATGAACATGAGGGCATCAAAGGGGCCTGCTGGATCATGGCAGGGCAGGGCAAGGCAAGGCAGATCAGCACACTGGGCAGCTTCAAACGATCTCTGCTGGCTAAGTATGAGAAGATGTTGTCTCAGCAAAAGCCAAGAGTCATAAGAAGCCTGGCAGAGGTTGAGTGAGTAGTAGCTTTGATCCTCTGGGGAAAATGTTTGCTCCGTTCCTGCTGTCATCTGCTCCTGAATGGTGGTGGAGCAGGAGAAACTGCAGGGGAAATCATTCTCTGACTTCCAAGGATGGTGGAATAGCCATCAGTCCTCAGGCCGGGGCAAGTAGAAGGGGTGCCAAGGTCTCCCCTAAAACAGGTTGACTCGTGCATCATCCAAATCAGAGCTCTCATCGAAACAACATGGCGGACCCTGAGGCAGGAGACATGAGATGCTGTGTGAATAAATACAGTGGTACCTCAGGTTACAGACACTTCAAGTTACAAACGCTTCATGTTACAGACTCCGCTAACCCAGAAATAGTACCTCAGGTTAAGAACTGTTGCTTCAGGATGAGAACAGAAATCGTGTGGCGGTGGTGGGAGGCCCCATTAGCTAAAGTGGTACCTCAGGTTAAGAACAGTTTCAGGTTAAGAACGGACCTCCAGAATGAATTAAGTTCTTAACCTGAGGTACCACTGTATCGGAACTAGGTTCTTTCCATTCCGGCAGCATATCCTACACAATGTCTCATGCAGTCATACAGAGGTGGATTGAAAGCAGAGCCAAAATGTCTTCTGCTTTCACAGTCCTATTTACAGACCTCAAAAATGGAAAGAGGAAGCATTTTGGCTACTGTCAGGAGCAGGGGAGCGTTTGGAGGGCAGAAGTTGTGGAATTTACTGGTGCTCCCCATGGCTACCACAAAGTAGCAGCGCCATTCCAGGAAGAATTCTCTGAAAAGGTGACAGGTCCTACCTTGCAGCTTCCATTTCCCACAGAATACTTTTCAAAACAATGTCGTGCCATAATGAAGAGACATTCCGTGGCATATAAACGGTGGTCGGAAGCAGCAAGGAAGCAGGCAAAGGAGCGTTGTCTTCCCAACTCCCAAAATTTGCCCCAGCCCCCAGTGCAAAGAAGGGATGACATTTGCATATTTGCATATTTCGCCTTCCCCTTCTTTAAAAATTCAGATTTCTCCAGATTTTCCTATTTGAAAAAGGTGTACGAAAGGGTATAAATTAGTGTAACATGTGCATAACAATGCATACAGGAGTGAAAATAACACACAAAAGTGCATTATATTAGAGGAAATGGCTTGCAGAAATATGCATATTGGGCAACATGGTATACAGAAAATGTGTATATTAGGGAAGGTCATTCAAGTGCTAGCAAGTTTTCAGGAGGGCTTTTTCAGAAATGCAGGTGGATGCAGAAATGTAGCAAAATGAATCTTGGATCAGAAAACACTTCAAACGGAGAGGAAATTGAAATTGGCAAGATTCATCCATCCCTACCGAAAAGTAACATTTTGGGGTTGGTAGATACATTTTTAACTTCCATGATCAGCTGATTGGCAAACACTGGTTTGGGAGAATTAATAATGGGTCTCTTCCACTGTCTCTGCAGAGTTACAAATAGACCCCAAACACACCTCGTTGTCAGTCTGGTACCTGGATGTTCTTTGGGGTTGTTGTTTTTTTAACCCTGTGCAACCTTCATTTGCCAGAGTGGGCTCAGTCCCCGAAGGCGATCCGTCTGCCGAATTAGGCTCACTGCAGACCGGGTGGTTGCAAGGCAATTCCGACAGTGTAAATCTCAAGTGTAGCACTGAGAAGCATTGAGGAGCAATAAGCGGCTGACAGATGTGCAATTACATCGACTCTGACTGCAGTGTAAATATTTACACTAATATTGATGGACAACTCAAACACCATGAATGCTTACGACTGAAATTGTTTCCCTGTTCTTCATTATTTAGGAAGCCAACTGAGAATCTGTCTTTTTTGGGGGCGGGCGGGGAGACTTTGCACCAGTCATAAGCTGTTGGGGGGGCATTGAATTATGATTGACGCATTTGTATTGCATAAATGGGAAACCCAACAGAATGGGGCTTATTCAATAAGGAGGCAGACACAGATTTTAGTCTTTTGAAATTCAGCGGTGCCTCGTGCAAGGCCAAAATCCAGCACCTCTGTGCTTCTTGCCTTTCGTTTTGTTCGATTCGCTACATCATAGTTGCATCGTCCTGTGACATCCCCTAGGCTTGGTGTCCAGTGCGAGATCATCCCTCACCCTTTCTTCCCTGCCTGAAGGGGAGATGTGGCCTTTTGTGGTTTGCTTTCGGCGCACCCCCTTCTTTTATCTTTGCCCACTTGGAACTGCCTCAGAGCTGCTGAAGTGAAGCAGAGGCTTCATGTTTTGTGTAATCCTCTCCACAATCAATAGAAGCTGCTGAAATCCACCGTCCGGCTGCCCGAAACTGCTGAGTCAGCAATCAGCTGTCCAAAAGAGAACTTACAACTCTGATGCTTTACTGAGTGGGTCAGGGGAGACATAAAATAATAAGAGGGGGGGGAGAGAACTTGCAGCCTCCCCCTCCTTGGTGCAAGAAATCTGGAGCTAAAGCATCCCTGATGGATGTAACAACAACAACAACAACAACAACAACAACAACAACAACAACAACAACAACATACCCTTCACTCTAAGGTTCCAGGGTAGGTTGCAACATTAAAAACCCAACATTAAAAACGGTTTAAAACAACTTACAATCACAGAAATGTAAGCCCTGTGCAAAGGGCTGGAATGAGCAAATATCAGTCCCTGGCCTCAAAGAGAGCAGCCACAGCTGCTGGTCAATAAATGGCGCTGACATTTCAGGGGAAAGTTGTTTGGAGTTTCAGGAGCTGAGGAAGGCCTGAGGATGGGTTGTGCTGAGTGGCAATTCCCTCCCCCTAGCCCAGCCACAATAAACAGCTTTTCTCTGCAGGAAATAAAGAAAGAAAACAAAAAGA
Source organism: Podarcis bocagei (assembly GCF_964188305.1). Classification (NCBI taxonomy): domain Eukaryota; kingdom Metazoa; phylum Chordata; class Lepidosauria; order Squamata; family Lacertidae; genus Podarcis; species Podarcis bocagei. Next base: position 10,923,952 of record NC_138129.1, on the reverse strand, counting down.
TCCGTGGGAGGCAATGCTGCGTAAGGTAAAATCATGTTAGTGCTGTGCTTGGGGATTCCCCTCTGCAGGGCGCAGCAGGGGGCAAAGATCCAATGACAGTTTGGGTGCCAGAAGGGGAGAGTTGGGAGAGGATTCCCCTTCCCCGGTAGCTAGAGAACTAGCCATTGGAAAGAGATGCTTTTTGTGGGATGCTGCCCTCTCACCTGGTCTTGGCTCCAGACTCCAGTCGCAGGAGCACATGATGTGATAATAAAGAACCATAGTCTTGGAAGGGACTGTGCATTTCATCTCGCCCAACTTGCTGCTTAATGCAGGATCTGCAATGCAGGACAGAACTGCAGCAGCCTTGACGGACGGCTATCGAGCCTCTGCTTAGATTCCTCCAGCGAAAGAGAGCCCACTACCTCTCAAGGCAGGTTGTCCTGGGCTTGATGGTCCAATCCGGCAAAAAGTAACTGCACACCCAAAGCAGCTTCCCAGGTGAGAAAGAGCCACCAGGCTAGCTTACTTGCATGCACTGGTGTAGTGCTCTGGGATCAGAGAGGGGTGTGCATGTGTTGAAGAACCGTTATAAGAAGAAGAAGAGAAGAGTTTGGATTTGATATCCCGCTTTATCACTACCCGAAGGAGTCTCAAAGCAGCTAACATTCTCCTTTCCCTTCATCCCCCAAAACAAACACTTTTTGAGGTGAGTGGGGCTGAGAGACTTCAAAGAAGTGTGACTAGCCCAAGGTCACCCAGCAGCTGCATGTGGAGCAGCGGGGAAGCGAACCCGGTTCACCAGATTACGAGTCCACCGCTCTTAATCACTACACCACACTGGCTTTCTCTGTGCAGCAGGGTTCCTGCAGGGTCCTTGCCTCCAGCACCCCAGAACTGCCCTATTGGCATGAAAGGGGAGCTTTTTAATCACTGTATGCTCCAAAGCGAAGCCTTTAGGAACATTGAAAACACAAGGTTCTCTAGTTTCAAGAGAATGGTGTGCAAATTCCGATACGTGCAATGGGACTTCCCAGAAAACATAACTTAAGTCGCTCCAAAAGAACTTATTGGAACACTCAAAAACATTTCCCAAGTATGTGCACAGAAAATAGCAGATCTAGCTGAAAGACAACACATGCAGCTCTGCAATGCACCCTTAATCATCATTACTGTAAGATTATTGCATAATTTTAGAAGGTTGCATAATTTTAGGAGGGGTGTGGCTGTGAGGAGATGTGATTATGACTACCATGAATGGACTTTGCACTTCTGAATTTGCCCCAGCATATTGGTCACTTCTGCTTACCAGGAGGAAGAGGAAGAGGAGGAGGAGGAAGAGGAAGAGCAAGGTGGTGGGTGTGGTGTAAATTCACTGGCAGGAGCATTAGATGGGCTCTGCCAGTGCATTTGCACTCCACAAACCTCCCCTCCTGCCCTCCCTTCTGGTAAAAGTAAAGTTAAAGGGACCCCTGACCATTAGGTCCAGTCATGGACGACTTTGGGGTTGCAGCGCTCATCTTGCTTTACTGGCCGAGGGAGCTGGCATACAGCTTCCGGGTCATGTGGCCAGCATGACTAAGCCGCTTCTGGCAAACCAGAGCAGCGCACGGAAACACCATTTACCTTCCCTCCAGAGCAGTACCTATTTATCTACTTGCACTTTTGTGCTTTAGTGAGAGCAAACTAGCTGCTGGGTAGCAAGTGTAGCGGACCCTCCTGCATTACAAGCTTATGTGTATTTCAGAAGAAGGTCAATCCCCAGTTGATATTGGGGGATAAGATTCTTTGAGACTCCGTTTGATTCCACTGCAAAGTCAGGTGCGGTAAACACATCATAGAATTTTTCCAAGGGCAACTGCTGCACCTTTCCATATTGCATAATTAATTGCACTATTGAGTGATGGAAAATGCAGCACCTCTCAGCTCATAGCAGAAGTGCAGCCTTGGGAGAAGACATAGGAGCTCTGTGGAATGCATCAGAAAGCAATGCACATATATTGTGCTGAGCTGGTTATATAGAAAGACCTTTATTCCTCTTCATATATCTAATGAAGTACACTGTTGCCTGTGAAAGCCCCATCCCAATACACCAGCCACAGCTCAAGCATATGTGTGTTTACTCAGAAGTAAGTCCATTTGAGTTCTACAGGGCTTACTCTCATGGTGCTCAGGAAACTTCTCTCTACTTTCTGTATACCAGGGATAGGACCAGTATGGCCACTGGTCAGGGATGTTGGGAGTTCTAGGCCATCAACATCTGAGGTGCTATAGGCTCTCTGTCCCTGCCCTATATGATGTGCAATTGTATACCCTTCATGTTCCTACCCAAGAAGCCCCAAATCTTGCTTTAACACTTCCTCAAAGGAGTTTCTCTAGACACCCCTCCCCAAATCATTTTGGTCGCTCTTTTCTTCCAGACGCTGTCACCACTGGAATGAATTGTGCAAAAGTTAAGTCCTGCCTTCCCTTGAAAAGGTCAAGATGGCTTACTCAGCATAATTTGCTTACTTGGCATAATTTAATTTGGCATTCTCTCCTAAGCACCTTTTGCACTGAGTTCAACGCACCTCCTTCCCCTGTAAGTTATTCTGAGCATTGAAGCCACAGTCCTCTACCTTGATTGTGGAAATCATTTTTTCCCAGTTCCATCCAGTTGTATGCATGCATTTTGCAACAAAAGCTAGAAACTTTCTTTAATAAACGTGAAGAAATAAATCTCCTGGGATTTATTGTTGGACTAGTAAGTAAAATGCATATATATATATATATATATATATTTGCTTTCGTAGATTTTCACGGGTACAGGAATGTAGGTTTTGGTGTCTTCGGGTGTCTTCCCGTGTAAGAGTTGGGGTGTCTAGGCGACGTTTCGACGAGGTCTCACTCGTCATCTTCAGGCTGGTGCTTTCGGCTTCTTGTTACTAGAACAGAGCAGGATCTCAGTGTTTGAGTTCCTATAAATACTGTTGAGGGGGTGTGGTGTATAGCCTCCAACGTTCTGGGCAGAGAGGAAGTTCCTAGGTTAATGTGCCCTTTCTTCTTTTGTTCATTAATTACTTGAGGGATATCTTGAGTGATTACTTGAGTGATATTCTGAGTACCACTTAGGAGGGTCATTAGGTGTGGATTAGTTGCTAAAGCTTTCGTGTCTTGACCTCTTGACCTTGTAAAGAGTTTTTCTGAGAAGATGGCTGTACTGCACTTAGTTGTGCTCTGGCTTGGCTTCGTGTATAGGGGCGAGCTGTGGTTTTGTGCCCTGTGCCAGCCAGATCTGTGTAGGGATTGCAGGGGGGTGCAGCATCCGGAGGTGCCACTATGGTTTGGCTACTGGATGGTGTCTGTAATTTATCTGTGGAGAGGGTCTGGGTTTGGGTCTGGTGTGGTTGATTGGAGATGGCGTTCTGTGTGCCTCTGGTTCTGGTGTCGGTTTTTGTGGGGAGGGCTAATTTCCAGATGTCTGGCAGGCGGGACGTGTCGTCACGCTTGTTCATGTTGTGAGGGTGTTTCTCTATCTCGATGGCTTCCATGATTATTCTCTTGTGGTGATGTTCCATGTTAAAGAGCAATTTGGAATCTGCAAAATTAATTTCGTGTCCTGTTTCTTTCATGTGTTGGTAAAGAGAGGAAGTTTTTTCTTCTTTTTTGACGGCATTCTTGTGTTCTGCGATACGTGCATTTATTCGTCTGTTTGTTTGTCCAATGTACGTGGCTGGGCAGACTTTGCAGGTGCCCATTAATGAAGCCTTGACAGCCATTCAAAACAAATACAATCCCCCCGAATACATCCTGGACCTGACCAACCACTGCCTAACCAACACGTACTTCATCCACAATGGACAAAGATACAAACAGATAGAAGGAGCACCTATGGGATCACCCCTCTCACCGGTCATCGCAAATCTGTACATGGAACACTTTGAAACCAATGCTTTAGACAAGTCAGAACACAAACCCAAACTTTGGCTCAGATATGTTGACGACACCTTTGTAATTTGGCCACACGGGAAGGAAAAACTAGATAGCTTCCTCACACATCTCAACAGCCTACACCCCAAAATACAATTCACTATGGAAATAGAAGCCAACAACCAACTTCCCTTCCTTGACGTCCTAATCTACAAAAAACCTGATGGCTCCCTAGGACACACTATCTACCGGAAAAAAACACACACCAACCGCTACTTACATGCACAATCACACCACCACCCTGCACAAATAAACTCCGTAGCCAAGACTCTCATCTCCAGAACCAAACGCCTGGCTGACAAAGACCACTTGACAACTGAGTTACAGAATCTCTCAAATGTGTTAATCGCCAACGGATACCAGCAAAACAGGGTTACGAAGCTAATCCAAAAAGAAACACCCCCCAAAAACCAAGACACAGAAGAAAACAATGGCATGGCCCTCCTTCCTTATATCAAGGGCACTACAGATAAAATTAGCAAAATCCTCCATAAACACAATATCAAAACAGCCTTTTGCACCAACCAAAAAATAGCCAATATCCTCAGAAACCCAAAAGATAAAATCCAGTTAGAAAACCAAGGGGTCTATGAAATACCCTGCAAAGTCTGCCCAGCCACGTACATTGGACAAACAAACAGACGAATAAATGCACGTATCGCAGAACACAAGAATGCCGTCAAAAAAGAAGAAAAAACTTCCTCTCTTTACCAACACATGAAAGAAACAGGACACGAAATTAATTTTGCAGATTCCAAATTGCTCTTTAACATGGAACATCACCACAAGAGAATAATCATGGAAGCCATCGAGATAGAGAAACACCCTCACAACATGAACAAGCGTGACGACACGTCCCGCCTGCCAGACATCTGGAAATTAGCCCTCCCCACAAAAACCGACACCAGAACCAGAGGCACACAGAACGCCATCTCCAATCAACCACACCAGACCCAAACCCAGACCCTCTCCACAGATAAATTACAGACACCATCCAGTAGCCAAACCATAGTGGCACCTCCGGATGCTGCACCCCCCTGCAATCCCTACACAGATCTGGCTGGCACAGGGCACAAAACCACAGCTCGCCCCTATACACGAAGCCAAGCCAGAGCACAACTAAGTGCAGTACAGCCATCTTCTCAGAAAAACTCTTTACAAGGTCAAGAGGTCAAGACACGAAAGCTTTAGCAACTAATCCACACCTAATGACCCTCCTAAGTGGTACTCAGAATATCACTCAAGTAATCACTCAAGATATCCCTCAAGTAATTAATGAACAAAAGAAGAAAAGGCACATTAACCTAGGAACTTCCTCTCTGCCCAGAACGTTGGAGGCTATACACCACACCCCCTCAACAGTATTTATAGGAACTCAAACACGGAGATCCTGCTCTGTTCTAGTAACAAGAAGCCGAAAGCACCAGCCTGAAGATGACGAGTGAGACCTCGTCGAAACGTCGCCTAGACACCCCAACTCTTACACGGGAAGACACCCGAAGACACCAAAACCATATATATATATATATATATATATATATATATATATATATATATGAATAATGAACACATTTTTGCCTGCAGCCAGACGTTTAGCCAGAAACACTCTTTAGAAGAAAAGTACTGCAAAGTTTCCCTGCTTGATATTTTTTTTTGGGGGGGGTGTAAATATAAATGAAGACCCAATTTAAACACCAACGTTTCTAAAATTGCATCTCACATTCTCAGAATGTTGGATGCCTCTATAGTTTCAGTTGCAGAATCAAGGGACAAACATATACTAAACCCCTAGCACTGGGCTGTTTGTATTAATTGAAATTCCAATTAAACTAGGGGTGAGTGAAATATGTTTCAGTTTCTCTTGGTTTCTCAGCCCCACCCCACCCCCGGTCTTAAGTTCAATTCTCCACATTTCCACATCAATTTGCTTTTTTCAAAAGTCCTCATGAAAATTCACCAGTGATTCTCCTAAAGAACACATTTTTGCAAAGCAGTTTCCCCTAATATAGTGCATTGTTAATGCTATGTTTGCTAATATATCCATCTTTATGCATTGTTTGCATTTTTGTGCATATTACTCGGCTGGAGACCTGCATTGCAAATTTCAGAGACGTGTGGATTTTGAAGGCGTGCTTGTTCTCGGTTTACGTCTTATTTTGGAAACTGTGAATTAGGTGGTTTGTTGTTGTTTAGTCATTTAGTCGTGTCCGACTCTTCATGACCGCATGGACCAAAGCACACCAGGCACTTCTGTCTTCCACTACCTCCCGCAGTTAGGTCAAACTCATGCTGGTAGCTTCGAGAACACAATCCAACCATCTCGTCCTCTGTCATCCCCTTCTCCTTGTGCCCTCCATCTTTCCCAACATCAGGGTCTTTTCCAGGGAGTCTTCTCTTCTCATGAGGTGGCAAAAGTATTGGAGCCTCAGCTTCAGGATCTGCCCTTCCAGGGCTTATTTCCTTCAGAATGGAGAAGTTTGATCTTCTTGCAGTCCATGGGACTCTCAAGAGTCTCCTCCAGCCCCATAATTCAAAAGCATCAATTCTTCAGCGATCAGCCTTCTTTATGGTCCAGCTCTCACTTCCATACATCACTACTGGGAAAACCATAGCTTTTACTATACGGACCTTTGTTGGCAAGGTGATGTCTCTGCTTTTTAAGATGCTGTCTAGGTTTGAATTAGGTAGGCTCACCTTTAAATGTGAACCTGGTTTCTCCTTCACCCCTGATTGTGACCCTGCTGCTGTTTCTTTCGGCTCCAATAAAAGATCATGGCAGTGTTGCATTTGTGTTCCCAGAAGTCTCCCTGCCTCGGTATAAAAGATTAAGCACCCCTGGCCTGTGTGATACAGAATAATACTTTATGGTTAAGTTACGAAAGATGACAGAAGCAAAAGGAAGGCATTCGGTCCAGATGGTGCCATTCTCCTTTAGAGCCTTGCCTACAGTCGTTCACACCCAGTTTATTAATCGGGTCTGCTCATGTGCATAGATTAGGGATGACACCGCACAGTTTTCCCCACAATATTTTAAAATGGATGACTCTTTTCAGCCCGACGCCCCCAAATTGATGTGCCTTCCATTTGACACCATTGCCTGTAGCTTCTGATTAACTGACGCACAATCCATCCATGCGTTATTTTAATTGCTCCCTTCCCACATTAAACAAAACATTATACATACAGGACCGGCTGAAATATGGACTTTTCATCCCATGCTGACTTCCGTTAGCCCCTTGCCTACCTGCTGTCAACTTTTTATATAGGCCGTTTGGATGGGTGAAAGGGAGACAAACAAACAGCAAATCGGTAAGATGCAAATGCTCTTTAATTCTTTGTGTCAAAGTAGAGAAGGGGGGGGGGAATGTAAAGTCGCAAATTCTTCCAGTGTGTGCTGCATGTTTCTTCTTGCTAGTGTGATAGAGCAAAGAAGAGTTTCTTTAGAGTCTGCATTACGATGTCCTACAACTTGCCTCTTTGCTGGCATCTATCTAACTAAGAATGGATGGAAACACATCTCTGTAGAGCTTTGAGTAACTTGGCCAAAGTGCAAAGAATTTGCATTTATATGCATTTAAAGGCTCACATTTAAATGCAGTTTGAATCAAATTTCTCGCCCATCTCTAGCAATGGTCTGACTCAGTAAAAGCCAGCTCCCTATGACCCTAAGTCCTGCAGATCATGTCTTAGTGCAGAAAGTATTGTAGAGATCTTTCCTGTTCTAATTAATTCAAGAGGGCTCTGGAAGCTTCTCTGTGTGAAAGAAACAAGCAGAAGGTTCATGATGTTTGGGTTATTCCTTCAGTGAAACTGAGTGCAGCTGGCTTAAACTGGTTCTCTACTGTCAAGGTCATGCTGACTATAATAGTAAGGCCAGAAAGAGCCTGCGTTTCACTTTCTCTTTCTATCTCTCTTCCTTCTGGTGTTGTCTTCTGTACGTAGTATATTTAGTATTAAGGTTTAGACTTCTTATAAGTTAACGTAGGTTTATGTTAAGTCTGCTGCAACTGGATATCTTATGGACAGTGCCAATCCTGAATGTACAGTGGTACCTCGGGTTACATACGCTTCAGGTTACAGACTCCACTAACCCAGAAATACTACCTCGGGTTAAGAACTTTGCTTCAGGATGAGAACAGAAATCGTGCTCTGGCGGTGCAGCGGGAGGCCCTTTTAGCTAAAGTGGTGCTTCAGGTTAAGAACAGTTTCAGGTTAAAAACGGACCTCCGGAACGAATTAAGTACGTAACCCGAGGTACCACTGTATTGGATTTGTGACCATGATGTTCATTTGCCTTCAGTAGCAGTAAAGCTCTGCTGGATGAAATACAATTGCCTCTGGTCTATTTTTTGGGGAATCCTACAACGTGTTTAATTTTTTACTCTGCTAACTATATGTCGGAGTTCTGCTCTGGATCGATATGGAGTAGAATTTCATGGCAGATCATCTGTAGTCTTCATGGCAGCTAGGGAAGTGTGGCAGGAAAGGAGAAGGGTTCTGTCCATTGGGTATCTCTTTCTGGCAGGGATAGCTTTCCTGCACTCTCAGATGAGCACTCAGCTGCCACACTGGAAGTCTGGCATGCAGTCTTAGCATCGCCATGACTGCTTTGGTGACAGGCAGCAGGGACAGGCTTCCTTGGCCATAGGTAAAGCTTCAGTGCAGAGATGTGAATGCAGAGAGGGAAATGCAGTCATCCTGGCCTTGTTTTGCTTACCTTCCAGATAAGAAAGCCATTTCGAGAGTGGCTTTGAAAGAGGCGAGTGCTCGATAAGCATTCTCTGCTTGAGCAGGGGCTAACGTGCCCTTGGCTGCATCAACAACCAAGTCCTTTTCAATATGACTCTTGCATTGCTGAGGATAATGAGATCCCAGCCTTCATCCTCTCCCGGTTGCGTACTCAAGAGGGATAGATTGCATTTGTTAGGCCTTCAGAGATCTTTGGATCAATTCAGGCCTATAAGCAGGCATTTTGCAGTGAGGCAGTCTTGTGCGGAGGGATTGTTCTGTTGTGCATTTTTATTGTAATAATGGATGCTTATAATTTCATGTTTGTTCCAATGGTTTTTAGACTTGCAACACACCTAGAAGCCTAATCTGGCATTAAGCAGTACAGTGGTACCTCTGGTTACGTACTTAATTCGTTCCGGAGGTCCGTTCTTAACCTGAAACTGTTCTTAACCTGAAGCACCACTTTAGCTAATGGGGCCTCCCGCTGCTGCCGTGCCGCCACTGCGCAATTTCTGTTCTCATCCTGAAGCAAAGTTCTTAACCCGAGGTACTATTTCTGGGTTAGCGGAGTCTGTAACCTGAAATGTATGTAACCTGAAGCGTATGTAACCCGAGGTACCACTGTATATAGATCAATTAAATGATGGTGATGATAATAATAATAATAATAATAATAATAATAATAATAATAATAACAACAACAACAACAACGACAGGGTGGAGAATTATTGCCAAACAGCCAGAATGTATATGCAGATCTTTCAATATGTTTAAAGTGATGCAATTGTACCATTTGTTCATCACCAGTTATGTATTCTGGATAAGTGTTTAATGGTTCTTGTATTTGTTTAAAAACCAATAAAAATGGTTGCTGTTACTAAAATGAGCAGAGATAGCCTAAAAGTCAGATGATGATTACGATAGGTGCAGGGACCCCCAATTTTTGCCAGGAATTTAATCTTTCGCTCCCCAACCACGATCCCAAAGCAAATCATGTACCTCAGCCTGTAATTAGTCTTAGGAGAAAAAGCTCCAATTGCTGACCCAGTAGTGTGGGAGATAAACTTCCATTTTCATGGGAGTTTAACCTTTCTTCCCCAAACATGATCACAGTGCAAACCATGCCCTCTCACCCAAAATCATCCTTAGGAGATAAACTCCCATTTGGTACCCCGGTGGGGCAGGATAGAGGAGAGACATTTTGTACAGTGAGGGACCTAACTGGGGTGAAATAAATTCGGCCACAGCAAAGCTCTGCAAAGATATAAGATGGAAAACCTTTGAGTTTTTTTGCACATCTTGCCAGAAAAAGGTCATGAAAAGGACTCTTCTTCCCTCAGCCGCGAGTTCTGCTTTCAGGGTTTGTGACCGATAGGCACTGTCTACCTCATTACTGTGCAATGAAACTTTATTGTTCCCTTTGTTCTATTGATTTTTATGTCTTATGAGAAGCATATTGAAAAAAAAATATTGAAATGAATATCTGTCAAAGAAGAATAGCAAGAACAGCAGCCATTTATCTGCATATCTTAAAGGATTGCAGAAGGCTTCCATCCTGGAAGTATTTGATGGCACTTACTGAATGAGACGGAGGACTTTGAGACTTTGCAGAGGACTGTTGAAGCCCCTGTGTGGAACAGTGAAGGTTGCCATATTTCAAAAAGTAAAACCCTGAAAGTTGTTGTGCTTTTAATTCTGTTGGGAGCAGAATCCGAGACCAGGAAGAGGAGACAGTGGAGGAAGATTGGAAGAAATTTAAAATTTATTTGCAGAAATACTGTAAAATTTATGAATGTTAAGGACATTGAAATGAATCGCAGGGGCTTTAGCAACGAAGTAAAATGTTAGATTGGATTAACAACAGATAAATTAATAGGATATGAATTTGCTAAATTAATTTTTAAAAAAGGGATACAAGAACGGGAGACGTGAGGAAGTCGGGAAAATAAGCTAATTGAAGATGAGAAATTAAGAAAGAGGGAATTTTTGTTTTTTGTTATTATATGTGTTTTTACTTCTTTTTTCCTTTTTCTTTCGATGTGTTTAATGTCTGTATTTTTGTATTGTATTTTTCTTTGTGATTTTGTATTTTCTTTGTATGCTTTTTGATTGTGAAAACTTAATAAAATATTTATTTAAAAAAATTAATTCTGTTGGGAGCAGCCCAGAGTGGCTGGGGAAACCCAGCTTAGATGGGCGGGGTGTATAAATAATAAATTATTATTGTTGTTATTATTAACGGCTGGAACTTCGGATCAAAGTTTTGCATGGGATTGGGATTGGAACTGATTTATACTGAGCCAGACAAGTGGTCCATCTACTTTAGTCTTGTCTACACTGTTGCTAAGCAAGAGCTGGCAAGAATGAAATTGTGGGGAAACAATATTAAACACATATTGGCTATATGGTATAAATTGAAATACAAGCTGTCTCCTGGCCTATTGCCCATCACTTTGTTCTTTTACAATGAAAATATAAGTTGTCTGAAAAACCATGGTTTAACGCTGCTTTATTATTTATTTATTTATTTTGTTAGTCACTTTTCCCTGCTCAAGGCAACTCAAAGCGACCTATGGTTGGTTTTGCTCAATTTAAGAATGGATGACTTAATAATACTATTCTTCCTTACCAGGAAGTTTCCCATGAAATGAATGGGAGGGTTATGCATGCTCTAGAATATCTACAAGGTAAAAGTGTAGCATTATCCTTATTGCAAAAATATCTCATTGTCTGGGATCTAACAGAAGCAGAAAAAATAATACCTTCCTCTCAAGATAAGGGGAGCTAGTCCAGATGGTTTAAACTGTTATTGAGCATAGATTTTTAAACTTAAGTGGCAAAACTCAGAAATGGCTCAGTTGCCAAAGATGAATGGAGACGGCTGTATAAAAAACATAATAAAAATGCTATTCCAATAACATGAAAATAAAACTTCTGTAAAATCATATATAGATGGTATCTTGCACCAAACTATTTAACAGAAATTTACAATCTGCAAGAAAATAACTGCTGGAGATGCAAAAATAAAGGGGCAGATATCTTACATATATTCTGAACTTGTCCTAAATTCTTTTTTCTTTTTGCAAGAGATGTTGGAAGTTATAAATGAAATTATGGGAAGGGATATAACTTTACCACCAAGATATGCTATACTAAGTCATCTGAAAGATACTATAAATAAGGATGATTTGGAACAGCTATGATAAGTGTGCCCAGAGTAGTAATAGCAAATAATTGGAAATCAGATAAACCAGTGGAATATTGCAGTGGTACAAGAAGGCTTAGAACTTAGCATTGTCCATTGAATTTACCTCCTACAAAAGTGATATTGACAAATATGCACCAAGCAAATTTACTGAGACATGGAACTTACATGTTAATTGCTGGAAGATAAAATTATAAAATAAAGCTCAACCTTACATATCATTTCCACAGATATAACCCCACGTTTTGCATATAACAGCAAATAAATGTATATTCCCTGAATTCTAGGGCTTGTATCTACAGTTGTGCCAAGTCTCTCGCTCTGTTAGTGCAAGGATTTATCTTTCCCCATCTCCCCCCGCCCCCCGCAGTGTGCTACTGTCATGAATGAGCCAGCTCCCAGGGAAGGTTTGCAGTCAGCTACCAGGGCAGGGTTGCTGCCAACTGAAGAAAGCAGTCAGGAACAGAGTGTTAACTGCCATACAGGATAAGCATCGTCTAGTGCCAACTCCCCCACCTCTTGGAATGCCAGCTGATAAGGGAATGGCGGAGAGCGAGCGGGAACGCAGTCAAAGCTCACCCGAAGCACAAACAGGCGGGAAAGAGTTAAGAGACAGCCTCACAGAGGATAGGGAAGAGGAGGGAGCTGGCCCACTCAGTCTAAGGTCTCGATGAATGGGGGGGGGGAGCTGCAAGATAGGAAGCAAAACAAAAGACATATGAAGCTAAAGTTTAGTTGCTTCTGGTCATGACGGAAGCAGTCTTCAGAAGGGTCATCTTGATTGATGAAGCTGGAGGCTATGTTACAGCCATCTTGATCTATCTGTTTACTTTTGCAATAAATCCTCCTTTTTCATTAACGACGCTTACTGTGTTATCAAGACGGGAACTTGGACGCATGACAGCTCCCTAAATCTGTTCTGGGGGTTTCCTACCCCCCCCAGTGCAAATTTGGGGAGAGTACAGGGTAGAGGGAGGAAAGAGGAGAACATTCCATTGTACAAGTGCAAATCCTGGATCCTTCCCTAGGTTTGTTATATGTTATTTGTGTTAGATGCATAGAGGAAATTATTTTTGTGCAATGGTATGATTTTTAGCAATAGTCTTTTAAAATAAATAAAGACGCAGTCCTACTCTTCCAGTTTGAAAAGGGAATAGTCACACTGTTCAGTCTGACCTGAGCCACTCACTCACATAAAATACTCCTAACAACAGAGCCGGCCCTATTGTAGGGTAGAATGAGGCAGCTTCCTCAGGTAGCAGATGTTGGGGTGGCCAGTGGGCATGTTGTTGTTGTTGTTTAGTCGTTTAGTCGTGTCTGACTCTTCATGACCCCATGGACCAGAGCACGCCAGGCACTCCTGTCTTCCACTGCCTCCTGCAGTTTGGTCAGACTCATGTTTGTAGCTTTGAGAACACTGTCCAACCATCTCGTCCTCTGTCGTCCCCTTCTCCTTGTGCCCTCCATCTTTCCCAGCATCAGGGTCTTTTCCAGGGAGTCTTCTCTTCTCATGAGGTGGCCAAAGTATTGGAGCCTCAGCTTCAGGATCTGTCCTTCCAGTGAGCACTCAGGGCTGATTTCCTTCAGAATGGCTAGGTTTGATCTTCTTGCAGTCCATGGGACTCCCAAGAGTCTCCTCCAGCACCATAATTCAAAAGCATCAATTCTTCAGCGATCAGCCTTCTTAATGGTCCAGCTCTCACTTCCATACATCACTACTGGGAAAACCATGGCTTTAACTATACGGACCTTTGTTGGTAAGGTGGTGTCTCTACTCTTTAAGATGTTGTCTAGATTTGCCATCGCCTTTCTCCCAAGGAGCAGGCGTCTTTTAATTTCGTGACTGCTGTCACCATCTGCAGTGATCATGGAGCCCAAGAGAGCAAAATCTCTCACTGCCTCCATTTCTTCCCCTTCTATTTGCCAGGAGGTGATGGGACCAGTGGCCATGATCTTAGTTTTCTTGATGTTGAGTTTCAGACCATATTTTGCGCTCTCTTCTTTCACCCTCATTAAAAGGTTCTTCAATTCCTCCTCACTTTCTGCCATCAAGGTTGTGTCATCTGCATATCTGAGGTTGTTGATATTTCTTCCGGCGATCTTAATTCCAGCTTGGGATTCATCCAGCCCAGCCTTTCACATGATGAATTCTGCATATAAGTTAAATAAGCAGGGAGACAATATACAGCCTTGCCGTACTCCTTTCCCAATTTTGAACCAATCACTTGTTCCATATCCAGTTCTAACTGTAGCTTCTTGTCCCACATAGAGATTTCTCAGGAGACAGATGAGGTGATCAGGCACTCCCATTTCTTTAAGAACTTGCCATAGTTTGCTGTGGTCGACACAGTCAAAGGCTTTTGCATAGTCAATGAAGCAGAAGTAGATGTCTTTCTGGAACTCTCTAGCTTTCTCCATAATCCAGCGCATGTTTGCAATTTGGTCTCTGGTTCCTCTGCCCCTTCGAAATCCAGCTTGCACTTCTGGGAGTTCTCGGTCCACATACTGCTTGAGCCTGCCTTGTAGAATTTTAAGCATAACCTTGCTAGTGTGTGAAATGAGTGCAATTGTGCGGTAGTTGGAGCATTCTTTGGCACTGCCCTTCTTTCGGATTGGGATGTAGACTGATCTTCTCCAATCCTCTGGCCACTGCTGAGTTTTCCAGATTTGCTGGCATATTGAGTGTAGCACCTTGACAGCATCATCGTTTAAAATTTTAAATAGTTCAGCTGGAATATCATCACTTCCACTGGCCTTGTTATTAGCAATGCTTTCTAAGGCCCATTTGACTTCACTCTCCAGGATGTCTGGCTCAAGGTCAGCAACCACACTACCTGGGGTATACAAGACATCCATTTCTTTCTGGTATAGTTCCTCTGTGTATTCTTGCCACCTCTTCTTGATGTCTTCTGCTTCTGTTAGGTCCTTTCCACTTTTGTCTTTTATTATGGAAATCTTTGTACAAAATGTTCCTTTCATATCTCCAATTTTCTTGAACAGATCTCTGGTTTTTCCCATTCTATTGTTTTCCTCTATTTCTTTGCATTGCTCGTTTAAGAAGGCCTTCTTGTCTCTCCTTGCTATTTTTTGGAAATCTGCATTCAATTTCCTGTATCTTTCACTATCTCCCTCGCATTTTGCTTTCCTTCTCTCTCCCGCTATTTGTAAGGCCTCGTTGGACAGCCACTTTGCTTTCTTGCATTTCCTTTTCATTGGGATGGTTTTAGTTGTTGTCTCTTGTATAATGTTACGAGCCTCCGTCCATAGTTCTTCAGGCACTCTGTCCACCAAATCTAAATCCTTAAACCTGTTCCTCACTTCCACTGTGTATTCATAAGGGATTTGACTTAGATTGTATCTTACCGGCCCAGTGGTTTTTCCTACTTTCTTCAGTCTAAGCTTGAATTTTGCTATAAGAAGCTGATGATCTGAGCCACAGTCAGCTCCAGGTCTTGTTTTTGCTGACTGTATAGAGCTTCTCCATCTTTGGCTGCAGAGAATATAATCAATCTGATTTCGATGCTGCCCATCTGGTGATGTCCATGTGTAGAGTCATCTCTTGTGTTGTTGGAAAAGAGTGTTTGTGATGACCAGCTTGTTCTCTTGACAAAACTCTATTAGCCTTTGCCCTGCTTCATTTTGAATTCCAAGGCCAAACTTGCCAGTTGTTCCTTTTATCTCTTGACTCCCTACTTTAGCATTCCAATCCCCTATAATGAGAAGAACATCCTTCTTTGGTGTCATTTCTATAAGGTGTTGTAAGTCTTCATAGAATTGGTCAATTTCAGTTTCTTCAGCATCAGTGGTTGGTGCATAAACTTGGATTACTGTGATGTTAAAAGGTCTGCCTTGGATTCGTATCGAGATCATTCTATCATTTTTGAGATTGCATCCCAGTACAGCTTTTGCCACTCTTTTGTTGACTATGAGGGCCACTCCATTTCTTTTACGGGATTCTTGCCCACAGTAGTAGATGTGATGGTCATGGCCAGTGGGCATAGATAATGGTAATTGCCCACAGGTTCCATTTCCTATTTTAATACAAGGAAGCATTCAAAAATGTCCCCCCCCCAGTCTAAAGTGATGTATCTCATTCTGCCACATCTTCAGAATTCTGTCATTTCATTCTGCTGCATGCAGCTAGCCCTGTTAATTTAGTCTGAGGAGATATTGCTCAGATAGGATGTGGACACGGACAGTATCTCTGCCTCTTTCTGGTTTTATTTTGTCTAATTTGCAGTGCACCAAATTCTGCCAACTAGGGATAGAAGGATCTGTCACAACCTTAAATTACACTCTATATTTCTGCAGCAATATGAGTTTTTTAAAAAAGAAGAAAACCACCCTCATGAAAATTCACCAGCATTTTAGTGTGAATTTCTTCTAGTAAATGCATTTTTTGTATGCAGATTTTTTTAAACTAATGCATGTGCATTGCAGGCAATTTCCCCTAATATAATGTATGTTTGTATGTTATTTTCATTAATATGGAGAGATGGGAAGCAGAGCTCAGTCCATCGGCTCTGCTATGACAGGCCAGCTCTATCAGGCCTCCATTCCCACAACTGTCACCTGGGGGCAGCCATTCTCTCAGAAGGCTTCTGTGGGAGAGATAGGACGTGAGACT
Organism: Podarcis bocagei; assembly: GCF_964188305.1. Taxonomy (NCBI): domain Eukaryota; kingdom Metazoa; phylum Chordata; class Lepidosauria; order Squamata; family Lacertidae; genus Podarcis; species Podarcis bocagei. The sequence goes on along the minus strand of NC_138129.1, from coordinate 10,907,441 downwards.
CATGTCACCAGCTTTGCTGGAAGCTCAGCAGTTCTGGTTTTCCTCTTCCCTCCCTGACCCTTTTCCCTTGTGTGCCATATTTTTTTAGACTAAGTCTGAAGGTAGGGGCCTGTCTGGTCTTGGTTGTATGTAAGCCACTCTGGGAGTCTTTTTGGCTGAAGAGTAGGGTACAAATGCCCCAAAGAAATTTTTATGCACAATTCCCCCTAATATAATACTTTTTTTAAATTGTTTGTTTGTATTACTGCACCACAAAATTAAGATAAACGTGAATTTCAAAGGCGGACTGTTCCGGAACTCGTATGGTTTTGGAATGTGTGAATTTGATAGGTTTTCCCTTGAATGCAAACTGAACTGAATTTCTTCCCCCACTCCTAATGCCAACCCCAGACAGCAATTTGATTGCGGAAAACCCTGAAAAGTACTGTTGTTATTGTTATTGTTGTTTTCAAAACCAGGGCATTTGAAAAGACTGCGGCTTCTCAACTTGGAACTGAATGCACTCCAGGGGCAAGAAAACAGTTGCTCTAGAGTCTAAACTTAGATCGAAGAATTGCCTCATTAGTTAATATTTTATGCATAACGCATAAAGTTATAGCAAGTGGTTCTGGCCATAATTAGCTGACTGCCTGTATTCTAATGAACTTGCACGTGCAAATTACAAATACACCCACCGACTCCAAGGAATTAGTGACACGCGGGTCCCTTTAAGCAACGTTCAAGTATCTCCTAAATTAACCCAACGGAATCCCCAAAGCTGCAGTATTTACACACCAAGACAAGCTGTTAGAGCCCCCTCATCCTGCAATTTTGCCTGTTCTTATACAACAGGAAGGGAGGCTGCGCTGGGAGGAAGGGAACAGAGGTTTTTCTTTCCTTAATTGTAGTGCCGGCTTGTTAAGTGTGTGGATTTTCATGTGTGCACATATTGGAAATGTAACTTCAACTACTTAGAGATGACCTGCGTCGGGTTCACCCGAGTGGTGACTTCCAGGTGTTTGGTTGGGCTTCAACCCAGCTTGCTTGGCCAATGGAAAGGGATGAGGAGAGTCACTGGTGGCCAAATTGACAGATATGATAAGACAAAAACCGAAAAGTGAAGTGAAAAAGGAATGGGAGTGCCTACCTTAAAAGTCAAGGTTCGAGGACAGAAATCTGGCTGAGTCTGGAATAACCTTGTGAAGTGAAAGGATAAGAAATAGGGATTTATATCTAGATGTTAGGATAGAGATGATACGGAAAACAGGAAGACACAATGAGAGGTAAAGGAGGTGCTGTGGGATTGGTGGAAGTCAATATGTTTGTTTTTCTTTTTAGTGTTTATATCATGAACTTGTAAGATTTGATTTGTTTTTCATTGTATGCTTGTTTTTGTGTTTTGTGTATTGTTATTTTTCGTTATTTTTGTTGTTGTGTGGAAAATATTAATAAAAATTATTATTATTATTTTTAAAAAGAGAGAGTAAATGGTGGAGGAACGGGGGGGCAGGGAGCGCACCACCCCAGCACTATTGGGGAGAAGGGTAGCATCATGGCTGCACCCCCAGAAACATGCCACGCCCCCTCATGCCAGGCACCACACACCTTCAGTCAGCGCGCCACGCCCCTGCAGGTGGCACACCACATTCCGGGATGCATGCCACGCCCCCGTGGGCAACATGCCATGTCCCCAGAATGCATGCCAGCCACGCCCCGCCTGCTGTCTGTCCCCAGTGCTGGAGCATGCAGCTTCGCCACTGATGACATTTGTAGTCCACAGCATTTAGAAGGCCTTCTCCTTTGTTAGAGATCCGAGTTATGTGTGCCTTAGACCTGTTTGGATGCCTAGACTTGCCTGCTGTCCCCAGGTGAGCTTGGAATAGATGTGTAAGAAGGAATTGTCTTGTGTCCTGATCCATACTCGTTGCATGCAGTAATGTTTCTCTTCCGCTGCATTTCGCCTTCTGACAAAAACGACAGCATTTGGCTCCCTGCCTGCTGCGGCGCAAATACATAACTTACACAGCTAATTATGTAATTTATGTAAATTATGTTGCCATTACATTATTCAACCCCTTTCGTTTCAGTGAAAAGGAAAAATTCTGCAGCAGGCCCTGCTGTGAAGGTTTCATCTGGGATGGAAAAGTGAGGTAGAACTAATTTTGGAAAATGTAGAGATGATACTTTGAAACAATTCCAAATTGGTTATAGAGATTGTTGTACAAGGGGAGAGGGGAAGGCATGTGTGACTTGTTTTGGTTTAATGACCAGCAGGGATGAGGAAGAATTCTGACAAAAACAGAAACAGAGGTAGAAATTGCCATTGTTCGCTTACTCCAGGACGAAAATCAATTTCGCGAATATGGTCAGTATTGACTGTTGCTGTTGATTTCAGTTTGCAAATAAAACATAATTGATTACTGCCCCCACATTTGCATTGTATTTCCTTTGCATTGAAATGAATGGGGTGGAATATCTTAAGGACAATGTAATTTACAAAATTAATTACGAACATTATCTAATTTCATATTCCGTGCCTTCTTAGAACCCTAACTGGGAGGGAAGGCAGGTATGTGTAAGGATTAGTGGCCAGTGTGGCTAGTAAAGATTGTGCCCCACAGTATTACAAAAGTTAGCCACCCCTGCTGTAGAGAATAATAATAATAATAATAATAATAATAATAATAATAATAATAATCTTAAATCCAACCCAAGCTCAACCCAAAAGCACAGCAAAATAAAGCATATTAGTATTTTGGCATTTAGCATACATTTGCATGACTGGGAGGAATGCAAATATTAATATATATGCAAATACGAAGAGAGGCACCTTGGTTTTCTCGTTGTTGTGTTCATCATGCTCTGAGTAGCAGGGACAGGAAGTGAAGTCTTCAAGGTCATCGACAAAGAGTGCATCTCTCTCTGTGAGTGTCTCGCTCTTGCTCTCGCTCCCTAGTTTTGTTTTGCAGTGCCAAAAGTTGCAGCTTCACTCTTGGCAATTTCCCAAGGGAAGTGAAATATACCCCTTAAATGTTTGTGGTAGGGCTATGCACATGCCTCACCGTCTGATATGGGGTCTGATCCACCAGGTGAGCAGAAAGTGTGCCATCTGCATTGTCAGTGCAGGTAGCGTGGGGGTGACGCAGACCCCAACGGCCAGCAGGATTGAACCCCTTGCTCATCAGCTGGCGTGTGGAGGGTTCAATCCTGCGTTTGCTGCTTTGCCAGTGCATTCCGAGTGAGCCCCCAGCAACCAGCAGAACGACCGTCTCCATTCACCAGAGAGCAACCCTGCTGGGGTGTCACCAGCACACTCCCTAATGTGAGCAAGGGGTTCAATTCTGCTCATGTCCTTGCACACATTTCCCCCTGCTGGGAAGAGGTGTGCACAGCCCAAGCACAGTTCAGGGCTGTTTGAAAGCCCTTTTTGTGTTCTCAACAAACTACAGTTCCTAGGATCTTTTTTTTGGGGGGGGGGGGGAGCACTTCATATGCGATGGTCACCTCCTGGCTTGACTACTGTAATTCGCTCTATGCGGGACTGCCCTTGAAGCTGTCCCAGAAACTCCAGAGGGTGCAGAATGCTGCAGCGAGGCTCCTCACGGGGTCTCTGCCATGGGAGCATATTCACCCAGTGCTTTTCCAGCTGCATTGGCTCCTGGTGGAGTACAGGGTCAGATTTAAGGTGCTGGTTTTCACCTTTAAAGCCCTTCACGGCCTAGGACCCTCATACCTACGGGACCGCCTCTCCTGGTATGCCCCACGGAGGACCTTAAGGTCCATAAATAGCAACACCCTAGTGGTCCTGGGCCCTAAGGAAGTTATATTAGCCTCAACCAGAGCCAGGGCCTTCTCAACACTGGCTCCGGCCTGGTGGAACACTCTTTCTCATGAGACCAGGGCCCTGCGGGATCTAATTTCTTTCCGCAGGGCCTGTAAGACAGAGTTGTTCCACCTGGCCTTTGGCTTAGAATCAGTTTGATTCCCTCCCCCTCTTTCTTTTTCCTTTCTCTTCCTGTGAAGAGATGCATCCTAATATTTTAATCTTGTTTTAAATTCTATTTTAATCAACTTGTTTTTATTATTGGTTGTTAGCCACCCTGAGCCCGGTCTTGGCTGGGGAGGGCGGGGTATAAATAATAATAATAATAATAATAATAATAATAATAATAATAATAATAATAATAATAATTAGAGTGCTTTCAGTTTATGCTGTGGGTATGATTCCGCCAAATGCATGGAGATTCCTCTGTCCAACATGGAAAGATCAGCAGTAGAGTGGCAAAGATGGGTGTGTGCATCTGGCACACATAACCAAGAGTGTGTAGCTTCTATGTCCTTTCAAGTATTCAGACTGGGTACCTGAACTGCCCCCTCTCTTCTCATTATATCCTATTTGTTGTACTGGCTGCTTCTTTGCTTCTGAGTTCAAAGTATTATTTTGATTTTGACCTTCAAAGCCCCAAATTGTTTGGGAAAAGTTTCTTGATGAACTGCTTGTTCCCACAGGAACCTATCTGAGTCCTCAAATCAACCACATAGGCTCTCCTTGTAGACCTGCAACTAGTACAACCAGGCTGCCAGGAGTATAAGACAGAGCCTTTTCAGCAGTGGCTCCTCACCTATGGAACTCCATCTCCTGAGACATATGATTGACTCCATCCCTAATTTCATTTACAGGACCCCCTTTCAGCTCCACTTTCCCCCTGGATAGTTGGGGTGGTTTTCAGCTTGCTTTCATTGCTTTTGGTGCAATGGAATCTTAAGCTGGCTGTGAGTATGATATATGCCATTTTTGTTCTCATGCTGCTGTGTTAGCACTTAGATTTTTTAAAATGTCTAATTTGCATGCCGTTTTAATTATTGGATTGGTATGTTGTCGTTTCATTGTATTTTGTTATCCTTTTTGATTGTGAGCCACCTTGAAAGGACCTTGTTCCTGAAAAGGTGCATCAAGATAACTTAAATTAACTTTCCAAATTTCGACCTGGTTTTGACCTATAAAGCCTTAAATTGCTCAGGACTACAACACCTCAATAGGGATGCGGGTGGCGCAGTGCGCTAAACCACAGAGCCTAGAACTTGCCGATCAGAAGGTCGACAGTTCGAATCCCCGCGATGGGGTGAGTGCCCGTTGCTCAGTCCTTGCTCCTGCCAACCTAGTAGTTCAAAAGCACGTCAAGTGCAAGTAGACAAATAGGTACCACTCCGGCGGGAAGGTAAACGGCATTTCCGTGCACTGCTCTGGTTCGCCAGAAGTGGCTTAGTCATGCTGGCCACATGACCCGGAAGCTGTACTCCGGCTTCCTCGGCCAATAAAGCGAGATGAGCGCCACAACCCCAGAGTCGGTCACGACTGGACCTAATGGTCAGGGGTCCCTTTACCTTTACCTTTACAACACCTCAAGGACTGCCTCTCCACATATGAACCAACGCAGACCCTGTAATCATCATCAGAGGCCCCTCTTTGTGTTCTACCTCCATGCAAGGCAGTGGCATTGCAAGGGGGGACAGGGGGCGGTCCAGCTTGAGTGCCATGTCTGGGGGGGGGTGACAAGAAGGCACGTCATGGGTTGCTCCTCCCTCTGCCCCTGGGCACGGTGGTGCGAGCAGCCACCACGCAGCCGCTGAAGCATGTGGAGGCTCCTCCATTCACAGCAGCAGCCCCAATCAGAGGATTCTGCTATCGTCCGTATGGCACTCAAGCGGCGCGGGCAGCAAACAGCTATGTAGAACGCATGTGTGGGGTCGCACACACGCGCTGTACGTAGCGACAGCACATATGTGCTGTATATAGCAGTTTGCTGCCAGCACCGCTCGAGTGCTGTACGGACGGCAGTGGGATCCCGCCGCTAAAGCCATGAGCAGAGGATCCCGCCATCGTCCATACGGCGCTCGAGTGGTGCCAGCGGCAAACCACTATGTATGGTGCATGTGTGGCGTCGCTATGTACAGTGCATGCTGTTAGGATATTTCCGTTCCACATTAAAAGGGAGCAGGCTTTGTGAGTCAGAGAGTCTGCGCATGTCCTGTTCACAGGATGTTTATGTTTGCTATTGCTTTCGTTTTCTCTCTCTGTCGGAGACACTGACGCAGACAGTCATGTCTTTCTCTGTTCTTATCAACGCTGAATAAAGCTTGTAAATAATGCTCTCCTGAGTGCGACTTCTGCTGTGATTATCTGCTGATAGAGTGTGCATGAGCTCTAGAATGTGGCAAGATATTTTCTAGACACTCATGTCGCTAATCGATGATACTGCGTGCCTACGGGAGATCGACGGATCGTCCGGCAGACGGCTTGGGGCCATGATGGACTTTATCTCCCTGGCAGTATCCCAACACATGCGTCATACATAGCGATGCTGCACATGTGCCCTACATAGTGACATCACGTGTGTGTCGTACGTAGTGATGCCGTGCATGCATCGTACAAAGCAGCGCCAAGCATGCGCAGCCGACCCCGGGTGTTGGTTAGCCTTTGTTCACCCCTGATGAGAGGTCCAGAGGGAGGCAACACTAGAACACACCTTTTCGGCAGTGGCTCCCCATTAAATCTAGTTGACTGAATTTTGATAGGCTTCTTATCTAGGGACATTGCTCTCATGTTAACTATTTTCAGTCCTGTTGCCCACAAAATACTAGGACAGATTTAAGTGATTATTTTCTTTTTTAAAAACCTGGCCAGAACAGTAAATGTTGCCCTGGCAGGAAATCAGGCAGCTATTGTTCTAAAATTTGGCAGAATTCACCTCCCAGAATGCTCTACCAAGCCTGCAAATTTCATCAACTTTTCCCAAAAAGTTATAGATATTTCCTTCCTTCCTTTCTTCTTCTTCTTCCTCTTCCTCTTCTTCTTCTTCCGTCTTCCGTCTTCCGTCTTTCGTCTTTCGTCTTTCTTCTTCTTCTGATTTAAGCTTTAAAAGTCTTCAGCCCAAAGATGCCTGGACCTATTTGCATGTAATTTATCATACTTCATCCACTGTAGAGGAACCTATATGTCTGCAAATTTCATCCAGTTTTGGATGAAAAGTCATAAGCCTTGTTTTTCTTTTTTTTCTTTTCAAAAGTGAACTCGGAGCCAAATTAAGCAGTGCTTTGGATCAAGGCAGCTTATTTATTTAAACACAGAACCAGGGTCCAGTCTTGAGGTCAGTGCAAATTTCTTCTCTCTGAATTACACTATAAATGTGTAGAATTTTACACCTCTGAAACAGAAATTCAATCTCAACTATATGTACATATTATGAAGCACACATTGTTTGTCAGCCAACTGATATCTGTTTCAGTAGGCTCTGCTAGCGCATAAAATTTGGGCTTCCTAATATCAGTTCACTGGATAGTAAATCCCTGCTTTAAATGTCCATGCTTGATTGTAAAAATCAGTTTGCTGTTGCCTTAAAATAATACTTAGTCAGGGAGTGTTTGAGCGTGTTTGTTTGTTGAAGAACTAAACCAATCCTGGCATCTCCACCTTGACTTGTCGAATGTTCTGATTGATTGAATCTGCATTGACTAAGGATCACTTGAGAAGTCTGCAGCTGTCAAAGGCCAGCTCTAGAAAAGTACCCATTAGGTCAGAATAGATGCGGGGGGGGGGGGGAGGATGCAAAAATATTTTGGAACATTTTTTTCCTGGCTCTCAGCCATATGCTAAATGTCAAAGAATATTTTGTCACCTATAACTTTGGAATCTACTGTTTCCTGAACGTTCAACAAAGCATGACCCCTGAATGTTTTCCAGAGTGGGCTAGGCGTAAGAACAGTAATAATAACCATAATAACTTTACTATTTGCACCCTGCCCAACTGATTGAGTTGCCCCGGCCACTCTGGGCAGCTTCCAGCATGTATAAAAACACAACAGAACATTAAATGTTTAAGAAATTTCCCAATACAGGGCTGCCTTCAGATGTATTCTAAAGGTTGTAGAGTCACTTACCTCTTTGACATCTGATGGGAGGGTGTTCCACAGGGCGGGCGCCACTACCGAGAAGGCCCTCTGCCTGGTTCCCTGTAGCTTCACTTCTGGCAGTGAGGGAGCTGCCAGAAGGCCCTCAGAGTTGGACCTCAGGGTCCGGGCTGAACGATGGGGGTGGAGATGCTCCTTCAGGTATACTGGGACGAGGCTGTTTAAGGCTTTAAAGGTAAACACCAACACGGAAACGTACTGGGAGCCAATGCAGGTCTTTCAGCACCAATGTTATTTACTAGGAGGCAATCCCGTCCCCTTTAACAGCCTCTTCTCTCCCTGCCATGCTCCCTGATTTGTACATGGAGTCCTTTATCATTGACTGCCCCCCCCACTGGAGGCACTCCATGGGTGAAGAGTAAGAGAGTTTGGATTTGATATCCCACTTTATCACTACCCGAAGGAGTCTCAAAGCGGCTAACATTCTCCTTTCCCTTGCTCCTCCACAACAAACACTCTGTGAGGTGAGTGGGGCTGAGAGACTTCAGAGAAGTGTGACTAGCCCAAGGTCACCCAGCAGCTGCATGTGGAGGAGCGGAGACGCGAACCCGGTTCCCCAGATTACGAGTCTATCGCTCTTAACCACTACACCACACTGGCACCACTCTGGCAAGAGCACTGTGCACACCTAACTGTGCATGTAGGGAGGTGCTGCATTGAGACTTAGATTTCTGATGTTATGCATTCTGTCTGTTGTTTAAACCTAGTGCATCGTTTGACCTTTTGATATCCCCATTTTAACTAGGGGCAGACTAGATACCATGTTAAATGCATCTGTGCAGTTAGGGTCCAATCTGCTGTCTTAAAGAAATGTGAATAGCATTCACTAGTGAGGAGGAGAGATCATTATCACGATTGCAGCAGGCTGTGGGGGGGGGAGCTTAACCCTTTCTTTACCTGCTGAATACCCCTTCAAAACTGCTATTCACACCTTAAAGCATGTGCACATCAAATGCAAAGATGCATTATATGCCACGTCTAGTTTAGCCCTAGAAAACATAGATGGTAGACTACACATAGTCTGTGCCGGTGATCTGAACGGCAGCGCATGTTAAAATGAACTCACTGAGAAGCAAAGCTGAGAAAGTGACTGGCTGCATTGCCTGGACTGCACAGACCAGCTCTGCTGTTTGATTAATGCTTTTATTGCCAAAGTTGAACGGTATTGCAATTTATCATTTTTGATTGATTTTTCAATTAATAGCACAAGATAACAAGCTTACACTCTTATGGAAACAGCATTACTGTGGATCATTCACATAGCACTTTTAATTTGCAAAGTGTTTGCCTCCACAAGAGCTCTGTGTGGTTGATCACTATATATATTTTTTACTTTACAAATGCAGAATAATGGCAGATAAACCGTAGTGACTTGATTACTGTCACCCAAAGATCTTTGGTTCATGCATTCTGCCTTCCCCCTCTTCCCTTTGAGCAGAAGTACAAAGAGGTGATTAGAAGTGTCCACTTCTTTCCCAATTGCCCATAGTTTTTCATTATATATGACCAAACCTAAAACAGTGGTTAATCCAAAACATGGTTTAGCTGTGACAGCGAATGTGGTACCCTCCAGATGTTCTTGGAATGCCTCCTCCTGCCTTGCCTGGCAATGTTGCAGTTCCACCTGGCACCATCTACATCAAAAGCATATGCTCTACCACTGAGCTACATTATTTGTAGATGAAATGCCCAGAAACCTGGAGCTGGAAATGTTAGACTCAACCTGAAAGAAAGAGACTTGAAGATGCAACTCAGGCTATGGCACTCAGCCTAGAGGAGCAAGATGGCTTTAAGTGGAATGCCACAAACTGGTAAGTATATTAAGCCCCTCTGCCTCCCTGACATCTTAGGAAACAATTTGATTTTGGCCTCTGTCATGGGTACAAAGGCAGGCCCAGGAAAAAGCACGGTGTGTCGCAAAGTGAGCTTATTAAAGTAGGCGATGATGACACCTGCCTGGTTGAGTTTAGCTTGACAAACTTCTGCAGTGAAACCTCAGCAAAGACGGAAGGGACTTGCAGAAGAACAGCTTGCTGAGGATGTCTCAGGAGTGGGGCTCTTTTTTCCTTTCTTTTAATTAGGCTATAATTCAATTACATATGCACAGCGCTTTTCATCTCGACAAGTTTTCTGTAATCTTAATTTGATCTTATGTCAGAACGGTACCTTCTTGTGATAACTGACTCTGAGTGGAATAATGGTTGATTAAAAGGGGTTAATAGCTGCACCTCAGACAGAGGTAGATTAACAGGGGGAAGCTGACGGTCTGTCTGCTAATGGGATCAGAAGGTATTTGTTGAGTTGATGAATGATTAATCTAGCAGGATTTCACCAGGGCTGGCGGCTTGCAGGTAAAGCATGATGGGAGATTGGTGGAATGGGTGACATTACGTTTCGGCAAGGGATATTATTGGTTATGTTATATTTGTAAGCCATCCTATATATGTGTGTGTTTTGAAGGGTAGGGGATTTCAATTTCCCAAAATAATCAAAATTAGCTTTCATTTGACGGAGCAGATATTTTTGTGCATTACATTTCAGAGCGTTTCAAAGTGCTGCGAAAATTCAGAATGCAAAAGTCTCTTTTGAAACTTCAGACATTTTCAAACTGCTTTTATGAAGGAAAAGGGGAGGCCTGTGAAGATTCACAAACACATTTCCCACTTGATTTCCTTTGTATATTTGTCCCAAACTCAAAGCGTTTCCCCTCCAAAGATTTGTATGGTCATGTGAGCTGCCAAACATTCTTCTGGAGTGGGAAGAAAATACAGGCCTACTTTGGGTCCATTTATAGCTTGTATTATTTTCTCTGGGTCAATACTGGGTTGCATCCAAAGCAGCTCTAAGTAACCATCCTGTCACCACAAGGATTTCAGCTTGTACAATGGGTCTTCCTCCACTTCTCTCCCTCCATGTACCCTGCTCCCACTCCAAATCTGCTCTAGGGGTTAGGGGAACCACCATAACATATTTAGGGGGCATATGGCAGGGGCAAGGAGAGGAGAAGGGGGAAAGTCCCATTGCAGAAGCATCACACCTTGTGATGGCCCAATGGATATTTGGAACCCCCCAAGGGCCAGATAGTGAGGACCGAAGGGCCAGATTCAGCTCTTGGACTTGAGATTCACCACCCCTGCTCATTTCAAAAGGATGCCCAATCCTAGTCTGGTTTAAAGATAAAGAACCCTGAACAGAAGAAGCAGGAGATAGAAATACTCATACAAAATACCCTGTGACCTTTGGATAAAGGGTGGCAATAAAAATGCAAATAAAATAAGTAAACAAATGCTTAAACAAATAAAGACCTGATCAAATATGACTAGCACCTCAGCAAATATCAAAATTAGAGGCTACTTGGTGCAAGTCTAATTGCACCAGCGACTGGGCTATATTCAGCCAGATCCTCTCTCTTTATTCAATTGAAATGACATTACCAAAGGACGCTTGTAGGTGATGCTCATAGATGCTTGCATATTAGTTGATGGGGAAACAACACATGTTCTGGGATTTCCCCCTCCTTCCAATTATTGGGGGTGGGGTACCAACGTTCACCATTCATCAGGATCTCCTTTTTTAAATGTCAGCATCTGACCTGCTACCCGAAATTGCATGGTTAGAAGCTAGATGGTCTTTTACCGCTCCCCATAAATAATGCCAATTTGTATGGCTCCAGGTTATTCCATTTATCACCCTGGCCTGCACAAAGCCAGAGAGAAATGAATGAAACACCCCAAACAAAGATGAGGCGAAGCAGCCTGCTTTATGGATTATTTCACAGTTCCCAAAACCATTCGTTTCCTTGGCTTGCCTTCTGCAAATCTGAAAAATAAACCTCGCATGGAGAGGCTGCAACTCCCATTGCTTGCCAAACATTCTGGGCAATAAATTCTTTGCACCATTAAGTGGGAGCCAACCCCCAGAATATTGGCTTTAATCATAAAATTACTGGGTTCATCTTTTCCCTGCTTGGGAGGTAAATGCAACTTGACTGAGAGAGATAAATATAGATATTTAAAAAGAAGGAGGCAGGTTCTCATACAATGCCTGCCTATGCGGCAATGCTTTCAGGATGATCTCCACAGAGTAGGGATCAGTAAAGAGGGATGGAAGGATCTGTCAATTTCAGTTTTGTTAGTTTTACATTTTTCCTATCTCCAAATTTCTGCAGCAGTTTGCATTTTTCTTCTTGCAAAATGCATTTATTGAGAGAACTTTGCAATGGAATGTTGCTGAATTTCTATGAGGATTTTTCTTAAATATAAAAAAATTACAGATTGCTGCAGGAATGTGGAGAACTGAATTAAAGGTTGTAAAAATGGGAAAAGTGAAATTGACAGATTCATTTATCCCTAGACACAATTAGTAGCATCAATAGCATAGCTTTCCTTCCTTCCTTCCTTCCTTCCTTCCTTCCTTCCTTCCTGCCTGCCTGCCTGCCTGCCTGCCTGCCTGCCTTCTTTTCTTCCTTTTGCTATTACTGCAATTTACAACAGTGTTGTCAGTATGATCAGCCACCATTCTGCTTTCTCCACAATGTTCTAGAGAAAGTGTCAATCCTGGGTTGGGGGGACGGACTGTGGCCACCATAAAATAGAATAGATAAAATGGTATAATTTTTTTTATAGAAAATTCTGCAAAGTGGTCTCCTTTTTCTTAGGGGATGAGAAAAAGGCACTATCTCATATATTTTCTCAGAAAAGAGTCATCTGAGAAATTTCAGTTCACTCCTACTATTGTAAGGGCCATAGTTCAATGACAGGGACGAGGGTGGTGCTGTGGTGTAAACCACTGAGCCTCTTGGGCTTGCTGATCGGAAGGTCAGTGGTTCGAATCCCCGCAATGGAGTGAGCTCCCGTTGCTCTGTCCCAGCTCCTGCCAACCTAGCAGTTCAAAAGCAGGCCGGTGCAAGTAGATAAATAGGTACCGCTCCAGTGGGAAGGTAAAAGGTGTTTCCGTGCACTCTGGCTTCCATCACGGTGTTCCAGTGCGCTAGAAGCCGTTTAGTCCTGCTGGCCACATGACCCAGAAAGCTGTCTGTGGACAAACGCTGGCTCCCTCGACCTGAAAGTGAGATGAGCGCCACACTCCATAGTCGCCTTTGACTTAACCATCCAGGGGTCCTTTAGCTTTATAGTTCGATGATAGAGCATCTGGTTGCAGAATGCCCCAGGAATGGCCCTAGGTAAGACTGGCAGCTTCCTATGGCCTGATGTACAGTGGCAAGGCCAGCTAAAGACTTGAGCCAATTTGTTTACTTCATCCTCAACTCCATATACCCCCTGCTCTTTGTTTATGGTGCTGCCGAATCCTTTTACAGTGAAGTGTGGTCAAAGTCAGAAAGTGACTGCAAAAATAGCACCTTCTTACTCAACAGATCTTTATGGGCACATCCGCTGACTTTAGCGATAAAACCCATCTTTTGCTCCCATTTCTTGTCTCTCAGCACTGTGGAAGAAGGGAAGGGAAAGGTGGGGAAGGGTTGATTCTATTCTGGGCAATGCAGAGTCAACAGATTTGTCAACCATGTTTTGTCCCTGACTGCCCCTGTTCATCAGGATGGGCTTCCAGAAAGGCATGTTAAGGAGCCTGCGTTTCTTGCGTGGAATACACCTGGCATCCTTGAATCAGCTATAGACATTCCTTGAAAGTCCAAGTGGTTTGCAAAGTATTTCAGCATACTTTCAGATACATGTACAATGGCTCATTGTAGCACCCTGCTTGTGGTTAACGCTTAGCTGGAATGAAATATTCAACGCAGCAATAGAGAAATTAAAATAATTATTTATTTGTCAGACAAATAAATGAGAGGCACAGTGGTATATGGTTACCAAGCTCTGGCCTGCCTCCTGCCATTATGGCCAGCCCTTATATTCCCTTAATCCAGCCCCCTTTGCTCCTCCTGTGGCTGCCTCTGTCCAATCAGCCTAGTTGGATTTCCTATTGGCTGATTGCTATATCCAATCCTAAAAGATACACCCACATCCTCCTGTCCTTATATGGAACACAAACAGCTATATATTGTTACATCTATAAATGACAAATAAGTAGTAATATATCTTACATGTGTCTCAACAAGGAATCTTAATTACCAGCTCACCTCTTGCCCTCCCTGCCCTATTGCCTTCTAAAACAAATGGTTAATCTTAAATTTTTATCTTAAACATATGTCAAGGATCTTGAGTTTCACATCAACATTGAAAGATATCCTTCATTTGAAGGTTTCTAAACAAATGCCTGACAGCCATATATCAGGACAGCTTGGATGGCGTCTCTTTGTCTAGCAAGAGGGCTGGGCTGGTGTCTGACTTAATTCCAGGATAAATACAACTCTTTACAACTATATGAAATAAGAATCTAGCATTTCTAAATCCTTTGCATAATTATATTTAAGATAATATATTTAATACACAACACAGGTAGCCTCTTAAAAGGAATAAGGTCTTTGTAAAGTAGAAAAGGGAACTCAGTATAAATCAGTTTCAGAAGAAACCTCTTTAGTTTACATCTTCCCCCCCCTTCAGCCAGCTGCTTCAGCCAGCTGCTTTGTTTCCATTAGCTCTTCCCAACATTTATTGAAACTCTCTCAGTTTAAAAAAGAAACAGCTTTAAAAGACTTCCCAGCTAGATGCTTCTCCATTTGCCTCTGGCCTTAGAAAATACAGCTCAAGGTTTAAGAGAGGCCCATGGTATCATTTTACTATTTGCCCATTCCTAATTATATTTATCTCTGCCTTTGTTATCTTCTGTAACATGTAGGGTCAGTGCCTTACTCAGTCTGTAATTTCAGCTTTTACGACTTTGAGAATTGTTTTCTGCTATCAATCAAAAGGGGCCCCTTTGTCTAAGAGGAAGAAAACACTGTCAGTGTTTTCTTAAGCAGCTAGCCTTCTTGCCTGGCATGAAACTTTTGAAAATCTACTTTTGAAAATCTAAGCCCTCTTTAATATACAAGTCCTGATCAAACATTAATAAAATGCAGGCTTATGCCTGATGCCTCATTCCCCCCTTTCAAGCTCAAGGACCTTCGTCCCAAGTGTCCTTGATAGCTTGACCTTCATCATATTCCTGAGGTAAAGCTCTGTATAGGGCCATGATATGAGGTAGAGTTTCATTTGAAACCATCTTGCTAATTGTACTTCTAAAACATGAAATGATACATGGCATCATACATAAAACCATTACCACTACTGTCAAGAAAAACAAGCAAGACAATAGTATCCCTTTGAGTCCTGTGACATTAGGTAACCAATTGGTGAGCCATCCCATATCCCATCCTTCCCATGTTTGTACTGGGACATGTGCTATATTCTCCATCTTTGTGGCCAACACACGGATTGCCTCACCATTATCTGAAATGTTAAAGCAACAGGCATTCCCTGTCAAGTTCAAGACTCCACATAGGCCTCCCTGCTTGGCAAGTACATAATCCATTCCCATTTTCAGCTGCAAAATGGGGCTCTACTTTCATCCAACTGTTGTGCAATAAGTCTCAAACTCTGGGCCGTTACATTGGTTACAAGTTCCACTACTGCTTGCAATCGAATTATTCTGTTTAGATTATAAATAGGATCCCGTGCCCCTTGTATGAGCTCACCAGGATTCCAGGAGGCAGGATCATAATAGGCTATAATGCGCTCTGGTGGCCAATCATCAGTACCGCTCCAACTTTGGGTACTTCCTCCTGCTATATGAGAAATATCAGCGTTTCTTCGTGTACGCTTGGCCAAATTAGTGGGCATAATCCACATTGGTGGTAATACCCATCCCAGGAAACAAGTCCCACTCCATTTGGAGGGGAGTTTCTTGTATGCCCATTCTCCACATATCCACCACAACCATCGGGTCTGAGGGTTTTGGTATGTGGAGTGCATAAGGCGAAATATCACAAGGGGTATAGAGTTCACAGTGCAGTATATTAGATTGCCTTTCTCTGTCACAGTTATGTTCCATACCACTTTCCATGCATGAATAAAAGGAGGTGCACAGGGCAAGGCATCCCGAGTTCGATAGGTAGTATCGTGTGCCCAGGTATTCTTAATATTATCCCAAGTATAGTGACAATGAGAAGAGCCTATCATGGTAGAATCAGCTGCATCTGATGATTTATGTACACAGAATTCCCCTTGTACAGGTATAACTCATAATGGTTTAGTTAAGTTCCATCCGAGGAAATTCTGTACTTCTGCTTGGTGTGGCATTTCGCTTACCATACCAATGGCATCTAATGGTATCGGTAATAAGGGCATACCTCCCTCTGAATCATCTGGCCCAAGAGAGCAAACAAGGCAATTGGTCCTATTTGCAACATTGCCTACCATTTCAGCTAAACCTACCCACATATTGTGGTCATAGCGGAATCCATATTTAGCAAATTTGGTCAGATTCAAGGACCCTTCCTCTTCCCAAGGGATCAGGATTAATAATAATATCATGTTGATGTCTAGCATATGCATTCCTTCCACAAAAGATTACCTTATTGTGATAGCATAAATATTAGTCCCAATATAATTCCCCCAGTGACAGGAATGGGGAACCACCAAGACCAAAACATATATCCCAAGGATCCCCAATGTGTAATATCCCTGATAATTGTTCCACAAGGGGGCAGTCAATCAATTGTATAAGAGAATCTTCCCGCTCACAGTCACTGGTTCAGACGCTCCTCAAGCTTCAGGCGTGCGCAGGTCAGCCAGCTTCCAGGGTGTGGCTGCAGCAGGCCGGTCGTCTAATGTTGCCCGTGACCTAGCCCGTTCCCCGTAGGGCTAGATACAGGGGTTTTTGGAGAGAGTCAGTTTTAAAGGATTAGAGGGGTCACCTTTGCACGTCCAACTGCCTTCGGACTTCTTCAAACGGGAGTGATGAATCCAGGGGGGTCACCTCAGCTACCTTCACCGCTGTTGGAGTAGAGAGCAAGACGGTGTAAGGTCCACGCCACTTAGGTGCAAGTGGATCACGTTTCCACTCTTTCACCCATATGCTATGCCAGCCTGAAGCTGATGAATCGGCCCGGCAATGCTGCACGGCGTGCGCTCGAGGGCCCACCTGTTAAGATAAAAAAAAAAAAACAAACACGGGAGAGAGACAAAAACACGGGAGAGAGATTGCACTTATCCCTGTGTCACATGGTCTCCTATTTGTTTGAGGTCAGTTGGAATATCCTGAACAAAGGAGGGCGGCCTCCCATACAGGAGCTCAAAAGGTGACAACTTAAGTCTTTTTGTGGGTGTGCACCGAACACGAAACAGTGTTATGGGTAACACGTCTACCCTCCTGAGACTTTAGACATATTAGTGGGCTTCTGGCATGCCCTGCAGATACCTTGCACAAGCGTCTGGCGGTAGGTGGTAAGCCTGGCCAGGTGAATTGCATTGTTTGGATCCCAATTAGGATCTTCCAAGGGAAAGTTGTCCTGGAGATGACGACCAATATTATAAATATTTCCCACTCTGGCCTGCTCACGCAAATATATCTGTGCCTTTTCAATTATGTCTCTCCTTTCCTCAGTGGTGAAGAGAGTATTCAGGAGCTGGCGACAATCTGTCCAAGTAGGACTATGAGTATTTATTATTGAAGTCACCAAGTCCATCATAGCCTGAGGTGGCTGTATTGCTTGCTGACCGATCAAGGTCTCCCTGTAACTTCTGTAATAATTCTCTAGGACTTGGATGTACAGGGGTTTGGGGTGGGCAATTAGTTGTTCCACTAAAGGAGACTGTAGATGGAGTTCTACTGGGACTCACAGGTGGAATAACCACTTCTGCTTGGGCTTCATTATAGAACTCCAATGCCTCCTGAAGATATTTTTCATAATCTATCAAGGAATCAAGTTCTGTGACTCCAGCCCCATTATTCATTCCACTTTCTTGCCTTGGGGTTACAACTGGTGGAGTGTTTGGATTAGGCTCCCTTCGATGTGGAGCATAAGGTGGAGGTGGAAGCAGCTCTTCCTCTGGTCCCTCAAAAATGGGTTTGAGTTTATTTGGCAAGATTCCTTTCCTAGCTTCGGCTTTTACAGCCAATAATTTGCATCGTTGGACTTTGCATTCCCTTATCCATGGAGGATTTTTATTTAATGTGCTCAGCCAGGAATCTATATATGAAAATTGTTCTGGGCACCCTCCAATTTCTTTGGCGATGTTAGACCAAAGTTTGCTTACTAAATTTATATCAAAGGTTCCTTGAGATGGCCATTCAGTATTTTGCTTCGGCCACTCTAATTCACATAACGTTCTCAGGCGCTCTGGCGTCATTTTGACTCCATACGCCCCTGAGAAGGCTTTCTTAAAATTATTTAACATACATTCAAGAGGTGTAT
The DNA here is from genome assembly GCF_964188305.1 of Podarcis bocagei. NCBI lineage: Eukaryota > Metazoa > Chordata > Lepidosauria > Squamata > Lacertidae > Podarcis > Podarcis bocagei. The sequence goes on along the minus strand of NC_138129.1, from coordinate 10,889,179 downwards.
TTTCCCCTTTTGAACCCCCAACTCCCATTGTATGGCCCTGTGAAGTATCCACTCAGTCACTCACACACACGCTTCGTGGGTTTCCTTGCCCAGATGGAGTCGCCTCACTGGGAACCGAAGTACTACCCACTCCACACTCAGGTCAGCTACAGATTGCTCTGTACTTTCTCACACATACAATGCGTTAGATACTTCACCACACACTACCTCCCATTCTTCCCTTTTCCCCCACCAGATCACCATCTGATATACCCAGCCACCTAGCGTACTCAGTTCCCCTTTACTGAGACGCAGAAGTTTGATCAGGACTTCTCTTCCTCCCAATTAATTGGAGGGCCAAAACCCCTTAGTGCACTTACCCTTAGCTGGTTCCCTGTTTATTTCTCTGGTCCCCCCCCGGTCCGTCGCCGTCGGTGGGCAGGGTATCAGACAGACGAGACTGCTGCGTTCCCCTGGAAAAAATTTTTCCAGTGCGCGCTGGGTAGGCACAGTTGTCCTCTCTCTTGTACCCCGTCCAGTGAGGCGAAGGCGCTGCGTTCCAGCAGACCACTTATCCGAGTCGCAGGCACCATAAAATGTAGCACCCTGCTTGTGGTTAACGCTTAGCTGGAATGAAATATTCAACGCAGCAATAGAGAAATTAAAATAATTATTTATTTGTCAGACAAATAAATGAGAGGCACAGTGGTATATGGTTACCAAGCTCTGGCCTGCCTCCTGCCATTATGGCCAGCCCTTATATTCCCTTAATCCAGCCCCCTTTGCTCCTCCTGTGGCTGCCTCTGTCCAATCAGCCTAGTTGGATTTCCTATTGGCTGATTGCTATATCCAATCCTAAAAGATACACCCACATCCTCCTGTCCTTATATGGAACACAAACAGCTATATATTGTTACATCTATAAATGACAAATAAGTAGTAATATATCTTACATGTGTCTCAACAAGGAATCTTAATTACCAGCTCACCTCTTGCCCTCCCTGCCCTATTGCCTTCTAAAACAAATGGTTAATCTTAAATTTTTATCTTAAACATATGTCAAGGATCTTGAGTTTCACATCAACATTGAAAGATATCCTTCATTTGAAGGTTTCTAAACAAATGCCTGACAGCCATATATCAGGACAGCTTGGATGGCGTCTCTTTGTCTAGCAAGAGGGCTGGGCTGGTGTCTGACTTAATTCCAGGATAAATACAACTCTTTACAACTATATGAAATAAGAATCTAGCATTTCTAAATCCTTTGCATAATTATATTTAAGATAATATATTTAATACACAACACAGGTAGCCTCTTAAAAGGAATAAGGTCTTTGTAAAGTAGAAAAGGGAACTCAGTATAAATCAGTTTCAGAAGAAACCTCTTTAGTTTACATCTTCCCCCCCCCTTCAGCCAGCTGCTTCAGCCAGCTGCTTTGTTTCCATTAGCTCTTCCCAACATTTATTGAAACTCTCTCAGTTTAAAAAAGAAACAGCTTTAAAAGACTTCCCAGCTAGATGCTTCTCCATTTGCCTCTGGCCTTAGAAAATACAGCTCAAGGTTTAAGAGAGGCCCATGGTATCATTTTACTATTTGCCCATTCCTAATTATATTTATCTCTGCCTTTGTTATCTTCTGTAACATGTAGGGTCAGTGCCTTACTCAGTCTGTAATTTCAGCTTTTACGACTTTGAGAATTGTTTTCTGCTATCAATCAAAAGGGGCCCCTTTGTCTAAGAGGAAGAAAACACTGTCAGTGTTTTCTTAAGCAGCTAGCCTTCTTGCCTGGCATGAAACTTTTGAAAATCTACTTTTGAAAATCTAAGCCCTCTTTAATATACAAGTCCTGATCAAACATTAATAAAATGCAGGCTTATGCCTGATGCCTCATCATGATGTGGAGGAAATAGAAGGAGGAAAAGGTTGGGGGGGGGAGCATAATCACCAACTTCTCCCATGGCGATAAAATTCAGCCTTTGCCATCCAGGTCCCCTCCAGAAGTTTAGGACCACAACTTCAACAATTCCAGCTCTTGCTTGGAAACAAATTTTACGGGCTTGTGAGACTGGTCACCAAGATGGTGAGCTGTGTGAGCGACTGAATTCTTCTCTAAAGGTAAAGGTAAAGGGACCCCTGACCATTAGGTCCAGTCGTGGCCGACTCCGGGGTTGCGGCACTCATCTCACATTACTGGCTGAGGGAGCCGGCATACAGCTTCTGGGTCATGTGGCCAGCATGACTAAGCCGCTTCTGGCGAACCAGAGTAGAACACGGAAACGCCGTTTACCTCCCCACCAGAGCGGTTCCTATTTATCTACTTGCACTTTGACGTGCTTTCGAACTGCTAGGTTGGCATGAGCAGGGACCGAGCAATGGGAGCTCACCCCGTCGTGGGGATTCGAACCACTGACCTTCTGATCAGCAAGCCCTAGGTTCTGTGGTTTAACCCACAGCGCCACCCGCGTCCCTTGAATTCTTCTCTACCTCCCCTTAAAAATGGCCTATGCCTTCTATCTCAGAAACCTGGTTTCCCCAATCTCTAATTCTAGTCCACCTTCCCTTTTAAAACTCTACTTTCTGGTTTGGCCAGAAATGGCAGCAAAAGCAGTTGCAATGGCATTCTGGCAGCCACAGAGAGAGGGAAGAATGGAGCTCAGAGCTCTTTTCTTCTCTCTGCTCTTTGGTCCCTGGGAAAAACTATGTGAGAGTCTCCAGGGCCCTTGTTTCCTGGTACTCTATTATGTAGCATATCCCATGACTCTTCAGCACCGGCAGTAACAGTGAGGGCAGGAACAAGGCTGCTCTCCTGCCCTGCTGTTCATACCACTGCATGGAGGACACTTACACACATTACCCCCAAAGAGGAAACGCACCACCAAAGAAGTGAACAAAAGTGGATACAAATCTGCATAAAATTTGCACGCATTCGTGTTTTATGTACAAATGCAAATATTTCAAAAATTACTATCGTTTCAAGAAAATAATAATGCAATGTATCTCACCAATCATCAAGAAGATCCCTGTGACCTGGCAGCTTAGGGTTGATGGGCAACTTGGAGACCCCTCTTGCTCTCCCCTTTTTTTAGTTCTTTATCTGGGCCAGACACAGCTTTGGAAGAGAGGAGGTGAAATATACTTGGAGTTGAGTGTGGATTTCATGCTCTTTATTCAGTTCATAGTGGTGAGGAGGAATGAAAGTTCCCCCCAAATATCTGCTTTATATACATTATTTACACAATGGGTTGCATGTGATTGGCTAATTCAGGGATTCTCCTGTAGGCCAGTCAGGTTGTGGATTCACTTCCACCTGGAGCTGGATTGGGTGGCTCCTGCGGACCAATCATACTGCTGCATAGTTCTAGGACCAATCAGACTGCTGCATTTTGGATCCTATTCAACTCAGTACATAGGAGGCATTCAAGAAGAGGACTGCAGGGAGAACTGAAAAGGGAGAGAGGGATTAAGCACCCTTTTCCATCCGCTGTTCCTCCCTACCTCTCCTGCATTCATGTTAACCAGTGGAGGTGTGGGATCTGGGGTAGAATCGAGGCATGGATCAATCCTAAGCCCTATGACAGGTCATGCGAAACAGATCCTCTACCTATTAAATTGGTACAGTTGGAGAGAACAGGCACTTCCTGGTGCGAACAAGAAAAAGATATCCCTGCCCACTGTCCTGGGGGAACAACCTATGTCTCTTCTTGAATCTCCTTTTTCCTGGCTTTATATCTCTTGCCTTGTTGGTACAGCCCCAACCCATGAACTGAGATTGAATACAGTTGAAGAATTCTTACGCTACTGCAATGCAGTTCTGAGCCTTCAGAAAGTGAAGGACGTATGGACAATGCAGAAGCAGGCCCCGTCTCCGGGGAGAAGATTAGCAGCTTTTTCATGCCTTGCTACTGCTTCTTCCTTCCTCCTCCCTTTTCATTCCCCCAACGTGGATATTTATTTTGTGTGTGTGTGGCAATTTCTTAATTCCAAGGCAGAGAGAAGCTAGCACTAAATAAAATGAGAACAGTACCTACCACATCCCCTTGAAACACTGAAACTCAACCTTATGCCCCATCAGGCCCACTAAATGCAGAAGGGGGGACTTTGTCAAGGGTGCTTTGGCAAAATCCAGATGTTCCCATCATCCCTAACCATTGGCTGTGTTGGCTGGGGCTGATGAGAGTTGGAGTCCAGCATATGGCGGACACAACAATATGGACATCCAATGAGATTGAATGCAGGAAGATTCAAGACAGGTGAAAGAAAATCCTTCTTCATGCAGTGCAGAGTAAAGCAACGAAACTCATCAACCTGGATGGTTTTAAAAGAGGATTTTGTTTTGTAAAATTTATACAGTGCTTGATTGTAAAAAAACAACAACCCTCAAAACAAGCAAACAAATCAACCCAAAATAGAGCAAGGAAACCAAGAAAAAATTACAACCCTACTTTAAAAGATACAGAAGTTAAAATGCTAAAACAGCTTAAAATCACCTCAACTTTCTATTTATTGATTTCAGGAATATTTGGGGTTGCTGTGAGGATAAAATGGGCAGGAGGAGACATGCAGGCCACTTTGAGCTCCTTACAGAATAAGAATAAATGAATAAATAATTAAGAACTTCCTTTGGAGGGTTTCCCACAGAGGTCTGGTTGGTAAGGTAAAAAACGTAAAGGACCCCTGGAGGGTTAAGTCCAGTCAAAGGAGACTATGGAGTTGTGGCGCTCATCTCGCTTTCAGGCCGAGGGAGCCAGCGTTGTCCACAGACAGTTTTCCAGGTCATGTGGCCAGTATAACTAAATGGCTTCTGGTGCACTGGAACACTGTGACGGAAACCAGAGCGCACGGAAACACCGTTTACCTTCCCACTGGAGCGGTACATATTTATCTACTTGCACTAGTGTGCTTTTGAACAGCTAGGTTGGCAGGAGCTGGGACAGAGCAATGGGAGCTCACCCCATCACAGGGATTCAAACCACCAACCTTCTGATTGGCCAGCCCAAGAAGCTCAGTAGTTTAGACCACAGTGCCACCTGTGTCCCTCTTGGTCCGGTTGGACACTGTGACAACAGGATGCTGGACTATGTGCTGGGCCATTTGTCCTATCCAGTGTGGTGTAGTGGTTAAGAGCGGTAGACTCGCAATCTGGGGAACCGGGTTCGCGTCTCTGCTCCTCCACATGCAGCTGCTGGGTGACCTTGGGCTAGTCACACTTCTCTGAAGTCTCTCAGCCCCACTCACCTCACAGAGTGTTTGTTGTGGGGAAGGAAGGGAAAGGAGAATGTTAGCTGCTTTGAGACTCCTTCGGGTAGTGATAAAGCGGGATATCAAATCCAAACTCCTCCTCCTCCTCCTCCTCCTCCTCCTCCTCCTCCTCTTCTTCTTCTTCTTCTTCTTCTTCTTCTTCTTCTTCTTCTATCAAGCAGCCTCTTTTCATGTTCTTACACTGCATCCACTTGTTGAATGTTGCGTGTGAAAGAGTGCATGGCTCAGCTCTTTGTGTACACAGATACAACACGAGCTGTACACTTCTTGGATGTAAAGTGTGAGCACCCCATTGCCTTGCCTTCACCTCCATTTGCTCCTCCTAATACTAGCCAATCTTATAACCCCCCCCAATCAATTTAAAAGTCTTTCCTGATTACATCACAACTTACAGGGGCCTTTCTCCTACCCCCCCTTTTCCCAGGCAAGGTCGTTGCGAAGGTTGTGGCTCCCACCTGCCTTTGCCAACATTCTGCCTGTTTGAGATGCAGATTGTTCTTGGACAGAGAGCAAAGCGGAGCGCTGATTCGGCTCAATTCGCCTGCAGCTCTGGGTCTCACTGACGCTGCAGGACTGACGGCACACGGAGGGGATTTCGGGAGTGCAAAGCGGGATAGCACTTGGCTGCATCCCAAAGAAGAACGCCCTGCCGACTGTGCTGCTTCTGCCCACATTCTCGGGAGCAGCAAGCACACCGTTCGCTGGGGCAAACCTTTGAGAACAGAGTGAATGAGACAACAGGCGCTCATCAAACCAGATGTACCGTAAATCTTACACACCTTGTACATTTCAAACTGTTTCTCACGAGGTGTGGGACCTCTTCTTCAGCACAAGGGAAGCATTTTCTCTGGGCAATCTTCCAAGGGCCAGTTGCCTAGCAGTAGGGCAGGGCCAGAGGTGAAAGTGAGCTTCACTGAATGAAGAGATTATGGGGGTCTGCCCCTCAAAAAAACCATAACATCATGCAGCTGGTAGCAATAAGATAAAGGTAAAGGTAAGGTAAAGAACCCCTGGATGGTTAAGTCCAGTCAAAGGCGACTATGGGGTTGTTGCGCTCATCTCACTTTCAGGCCAAGGGAGCTGGCGTTTGTCCACAGACAGCTTTTCGGGTCATGCAGCCAGTAGGACTAAACTGGTTCTGGCGCAGCGGAACACCGTGACAGAAACCAGAATGCACAGAAATGCTGTTTACCTTCCCACCGCAGCGGTACCCATTTATCTACTTGCACTGGTGTGTTTTTGAACTGCTAGGTAGGCAGGAGCTGGGACAGAGCAACAGCAGCTCACCCCATTGTATGGATTCAAACCGCCAACCTTCCGATTGGCAAGCCCAGGAGGCTCAGTGGTTTAGACCACAGCGCCACCTGCATCTTTCTGCAATCTGGCTTCTGTCATAGTGTTCCATTGCACCAGTAGTGGTTTAGTCATGCTGGCCACATGACCTGAAAAGCTGTCTGTGGACAAACACCGTCTCCCTCGGCCTGAAAGCAAGATTTGCGCTGCAATCCTATAGTCGCCTTTGACTGGTCTTAACCATCCAGAGGTCCTTTACTTTTACCTTTAGTAGCAATATGGGATTCGGTGGCGCTGTAGTATAAACCACTGAGCCTTGGGCTTGCCAATCGGAAGGTCAGCGGTTCGAATCCCCATGACGGGGTGAGCTCCCGTTGTTCGGTCCCAGCTCCTGCCAATCTAGCAGTCTGAAAACACATCAAAATGCAAGTAGATAAATAGATACCACTCTGGCAGGAAGGTAAACGGCATTTTCGTGTGCTGCTCTGGTTTCACCAGAAGTGGCTTAGTCATGCTGGCCACATGACCTGGAAAAACTGTCTGCAGACAAACCTCGGCTCCCTCAGCCAGTAAAGTGATATGAGCGCTGCAACCCCAGAGTCGTTCGTGACTGGACTCAACTATCAGGGGTTCTTTACCTTTTAGTAACAATAACAACAACTTTTATTCTTAAACCGCAGGCAGATCCTGTTCTAGCACTGTTGTTCTAAAACCTTTGTACAGTACCAGCATTATTTCTGGTCAATGCAGTAAAATTAACAATTGCCATCACTATGTTCCAAAGCTGGGCGTGGTCACTGAAGCTATTCCTCCACATTGACTTGCTTCTGACAGATCAGGAGCAGGGAATCTCAGTCTCAAGGGCCAAATGTTGCCCTTCAGTCATCTCTGCATGGCCCACCTGACTCTCTCCAGGCCACACCCCTTACTGGAACGACTCCACATTCTCCTCCAGTTCATCTGTCTGGCTAGATTGTGGAATGATAGCTCTTGGATTATGGTAATGTAACAACGCCTCTTGTCTGGATTGAGAAAGGGATGTGTAAAAACCTCTGACCTTCTTGTGGCCAGAGCACAGAGAATTACACAATGATTAAGAGTTGCTTCCGTTACACCTCAACCCTTTGGTCTGCAGTCTCCAGAGTGTTGGCCACTAGGCAATGTAGTCCTTGTGATGACAAAGGTTCCCCAACCTTGTGGGAGTCGTAGACAGTTGTCAAGAAGCCCCATTCTTGGCCACGCAGTGAGCCAATGAGGCTAATCACAGGTTATCCAAGGCAAGCCAGCAGCAACAACAACCAGCCCACCCACCTGCCGGCATAAATCCGTCAATTCTCAGACGTTCCGACTGAGAGCAGATGTCCCAAATCAGAAACAAAGAGTGTAAACCTGCCAAATGATCATCTAATCCACATTTTCCATAGAACTGCCAGATCCCGGACAGTGACGTAAGTTTGTACCAAGTTTTCTGCTTATGTTAAGCATCTGAATTTGTGCACCTCTCCAAAAAAGCTTTGTCACCGGCATTTTTGGAAGCCGTTCAAGGGAAGCCTTCATCTAGTAATTTCTATTGAAATCAATACTTACACCTGAGGTATCAAGAGGAGGAATTCCAAAATGGGGAGAGGGGATAAGATCTGGGTAGGAAGAGATAGATGTAATGGATGGTTTAAGGGCATTAGGGCTGGTTCTGGGAGGGATGGTACCAGCATGAGAAAGAACAGAAGTGGCTTTGCCAACTGACTCTGCAAAAATTGTGACCTTGTCAGGGTGTTAGGCTTGTGAGGGTGTATGTGACAAAGCATTACTGCCCCAAGATGACCACGAAGAAGAGGAGAGTCTGGCCCAAAGGGAGAAGGTGCTTCAATATGCTCTGATAACTTTTTAAAAAACTGAGTGCATTGTACCCTTATAAAAGTCGAGTGCATGTTGTCTCTGCATTGCCTGTCATTTAAGTGCTTGATAAACACGTAAGGCCAAAGTATAATTTTACCCTTTTTAAAAAACTGCACATTACAGTGGTACCTCAGGTTAAGAACTTAATTCGTTCTGGAGGTCTGTTCTTAACCTGAAACTGTTCTTTTTTTATAATAATGTTTATTGAAGTTTCACAAACAATAAAAAATTCCAAAATTTAAACATAAGAAAAACTACAAAAGTGGAAAAATACAAAAACAAAACACATAAAAAGTACACAATAGAAAACAGTTAACAAAAAGAGGGAAGAAAAAAGAAAGAATAAGAACAAAGAGAAAAGCCAAGAGACAAAACAGAAAATAGATTAGTATTTTCAAATCTTATACTTCATTCACTAGTTTCTTGACCTCCTCACACCTCCCATTTTGTATTCCAGTTCAGATATTAAATTCAGCAAATCCTTACCCTCTAACATTTATCCTCACTCAAGATATGAACCTATTATAAATATCAATTTTCCAATTATCAATCCCTATTTACATTTTCTTAAAAATCTTTTTACCAATACCACTTATTTTCCATCAGACATCGGTTTAACATTCCTTAATTTTACAGTGCTTCTGCAAATAGTCCTTAAATTTCTTCCAGTCTTCCTCCACCGACTCTTCTCCCTGGTCACGAATTTTGCCAGTCATTTCTGCCAATTCCATTAACCTGAAACTGTTCTTAACCTGAAGCACCACTTTAGCTAATGGGGCCTCCCGCTGCCGCCGTGCCGCCGGAGCACGATTTCTGTTCTCATACTGAAGCAAAGTTCTTAACCCGAGGTGCTATTTCTGGGTTAGCGGAGTCTGTAACCTGAAGCATCTGTAACCTGAAGTGTATTTAACCCGAGGTACCACTGTATCAGCTTTCCAAGTGTACACACTTTTTAAAAACACCGTATTTTGTGTGCAACCGCACACTAAAAAAAAGACCTTGCCAGGTAGAAGGTGCAATTAACTATGCTAATATCCTCCTTGCTTCTCAAAGGCATCTGGCTGGCCACTAGGAGAACACAACAGTGCAGTAGAGAGGGCTTTGGTTTGATCTAGCACGGCTTCTATTATGTTGTGTTGAGCTTACATTAAAGCTTGGGCTATGCTTACCCTTGTCTTCTCTCCACACCCCAACACACACACACACACACACACACACACACACACACACACTGGGGTAGATGGTCCTAGATGGGCACATAGCCCACAGGGTGCGGTAATCTGCAACACCAGTAGGCATACATAGCAGTGTATAAAGTGAGGGGGAAAGATGTCTGCCCCAAGGAGCTTGCAATCAACAAATTGGATGACATCAGAGGCGGCAACTTCCCAGGCAGAAGGGGGGGCGACATCATGTGTATGACATCAGGATGTTGGGAGGAGCCAAGGGGTGGAGCCAAATGTGGTGGCAGCATGGCTTCAATGGCCGGCGGCACCTTGTCCTCCTGCTGCTGCCGCCACCGGCTGGGGGCTGCTTCCCCGCTCCTTCCCTTCTGCGGCAGCAGGAGAAGGAGGGGACGCTGACCACTGAAGCTGCACTGCATTCAGCTCCACCCTTGGTCTCCTCCATCCCCTTTGAACATTGGGGGCCCCCAGTTCCCCTCCTGAAATGTAGGGCCCCTAGGAGATCACCTCCTGGATCACCTCTGCACCATAGGTACACCATACATATCTGGTCTACAAGCTGCAAAGAATCCTGGGAACTGTAGTTTGCTACAGGTGCTGGGTATTATAGCTCTGTGAGGGGTAGACTACAGCTCCCAGGATTCTTGAGGGGAGCATGTGCTTCAAATGTGCATTAAATGTGCTTCACTTGTATAGGTCGGATGTGACCTTCACAGCATACAGGAAGTTGGATGTGGAATCACTGCTATGAGCTTCACCCCTTTCCCTGAATGATTTGCTACTCCTCTGGTGGAGCATTTTGACTGTGTAATGAAGCCAACAGTGCAATCCTATGCGTGGCTACTCAGAAGTAAGCCTAATGAGTTCAATGGGGCTTATTCCCAGGCTACAGGCCTGCATGGCTAACCTGTTGTCTTATGTATCTCATAGAATTGTAGAGTTGGAAGGGTCCATGAAAATCATCTAGCCCAATGTGGGGCTCGAAGCTATGACCTTGAGATTGTCTCATGCTCTACTGATTGAGCTATCCCATCAAATCCCACTGGACTTCAGATCCCATCAGCCCCATCCAGTATGGCCAACAGCCAAGGACGATGGAAGCTGCAGTCCAAACAATATCTGAAGGGCCACAGGTTGTCTACCCCTGCAACACACAAATACACACTTAGCTCAGAGTCAGTCCCAAAGAACTTAATGGGAATTTCTAGACTCAAATAGAATTTCACTGCAAATTATTTAAGTGTCTCCATGGGTAGAGACACTGAATTTCCTTTTAGGGGAATAAATAGGAAGTCTCTTTCTTTCTTTCTTTCTTTCTTTCTTTCTTTCTTTCTTTCTTTCTTTCTTTCTTTCTTTCAAAAAAAATTACACACCAAAATCCGGTTAACTGAAGCTGGGAAGTTATATTAAGGGATGAATGCTGGATGAAGTAGAATCAGCCTACATGTAACTAGATAAGCCCGGCTCTCTCAATTGACCATTTCAGTAAGTTACAGCTGTCACCAAGGCCTGATATATCCCAGCGAACATTCAGATGGGCTATAATGCCATTTGGCCGGTTTCAGTTTACAGCCGCGCTGAGCCCGTCGCATGCATCCTGCAGTCAAAGGCAAACCAAATCATACATCCCAGGCCATCAAACTACGTGTTGCAATGGCTCTTACCCGCTCCCTTCCATCACCTCCACCCAGCCCACCCTCTCCGGGACACTTTCAAATTGATTTTTGAGGAGAACCTCGCTTCCACGTTGAAAGACATTTACCGTATTGGGGATAAAAATAGTGCTTGAGGACTGAGAGGTGGCGGCGGCAAGGACTGGCCTTTATGTGTGTGGAGAGGGATTATTAATTTTAATTTTGTTTTTACCTTCATCTCGGCAGGAATTATTTCAGCCAAACAGGAATTAATAAATGATCTGGTCATAAACAATTCATCATTTTCTCTCCCCCATATATATATATATATATATATATATATATATATATATATATAGGCATTTCTTGTGAATTACTCTTAGAAAGGAAGTCAAAAATACTTTTTAAAAGGGCACACACAGAATGAGTGAGCTAGGGTGAGTATATGGGGGAGAGGGAGTTGAAGGCTTTGCATTTAATCCAAATAAAAAGTGTGTGTGTGCTTTGGGGCGCACTCTGAGCCTAGGAGTTTGTTTTCAGTGTGAAAACTAAACTGAGCTAGTCTGGTAAGGGTGCTGGGAATTGTAGTGCCATGAGGGGCCAACTACATTTCCCAGGAGTCTTTGGAGGAAATCATGTGCTTTAAATGTGCCTGAAATATAGGGCACATATGTAGTTTTAGTATTGCTTTACCCACATCATTGCAGTGGTTTCGGTCAAGGCAGTGCAAACTCTCCTTTTATATGAAATGGCATGTGTTATACAGTGGTACCTTGGGTTACATACGCTTCTGATTACAGACTCTGCTAACCCAGAAATATTACCTCGGGTTAAGAACTTTGCTTCAGGATGAGAACAGAAATCGTGCTACAGCGGCGCGGCGGCAGTGAGAGGCCCCATTACCTAAAGTGGTGCTTCAGGTTAAGAACAGTTTCAGGTTAAGAACAGACCTCCAGAACGAATTAAGTTCTTAACCCGAGGTACCACTGTATACTCAGTTCTGACCAAACTAAGGCTCCTAGAATTGAGTGTTGCTGGCATTTCAAATCTGCCCAAGAGAGCAGATTTGGAATTTAAATGCAAAGTCTCCCCAAATTTGGAATTACTGGGATATCAAAAGGCAAATTATACACACACATTTAAGCTGAAATTTCCCTGGTTAGTATGTGAATTTAAACTGAAGTTCTTAAATTTTATAGGGTTTCTCACAGTGCAATTCTATCCATACTTGCTAAGTCCCACTGACTTCAGTAGGGCTTGACCCTAATAAGAGTGAATAGGATTGCTACCTAAATGTTGCAATTCTGAGATAGGTAGGACTCTTGTGAAGAAGTGGGGAACCTGTGGTCCTCCAGTTGTTGCTGTGCTCCCACTCCATCATCTTTAGCCATTGGTTGTCTAAAAATTTTACACATCCCTTGGGAAGACAGGCGAACTAATACCAGTGTACTGGACACACTGTGTTGAAGCAATGATTCTTCAACATCAACTTCATTGGACTGGCCATGTTGTGCGGATGCCTGATTATCGTCTTCCAAAGCAACTACTCTATTCGGAACTTAAAAATGAAAGTGTAATGATGGTGGTGAACAAAAGAGGTTTAAAGACTGTCTCAAGGCAAATTCAAAAAAATGTAGTATAAAAAACAACAATTGGGAAACACTTGACTGCAAGCGCTTCAGTTCGAGAACAGCCAGTGTGGTGTAGTGGTTAAGAGCGGTAGACTCGTAATCTGGTGAACCGGGTTCGTGTCTCTGCTCCTCCAAATGCAGCTGCTGGGTGACCTTGGGCTAGTCACACTTCTCTCTGAAGTCTCTCAGCCCTACTCACCTCACAGAATGTTTTTTGTGAGGGAGGGAGGGAAAGGAGAATGTTAGCCACTTTGAGACTTCTTCGGGTAGTGATAAAGTGGGATATCAAATCCAAACTCTTCTTCTTCTTCAAAAGTGCAATGGGTTTTGAAGACACTCGAACTCAGGACGCAAGGGAGAAATGTGCTAAGAGGAAGGCACGCTTAGCAAATCCACACCGTGATCAACTCCCACCCAGAAACAAATGTCCCCACTGTGGAAGGACGTGTGGATCCAGAATTGGCCTCCGCAGTCACTTACGGACTCATTGCTAAAACCGTGTTTATGGAAGACAATCTTACTCAGCTACAAGTGATTGCCAAAGAAGAAGAGTTGGGGCTGATGAGAACTGGAGTCCAACAAGACCTGGAGAGCCACAGGTTCCTCATCTCTGCAAGAGGCACTAACTTGTAAGTGAGATGGGGGTGGGCGTGACATCATGCGCAACATTGTGTGGGTGATATCACATGGGTGATGACGTTGTGCCAGGACGTTGTGCCAGGTCAGAGGAGGCAGGAACGTGGCAGCAGCGTGGCTAGAGTGACTGGCAGCTCCTTCTTCTCCTGCCATCGCCACCATGTGGGTTCTGCTTGCCCCTTTCTTCCCCTCCATGGCTGGAGAAGGAGAAGAACCTGCCCACTACAGTCTCAATGCCATCATGTTCCAGGCTTCCCTGACCTGACACAATTTTGTTCAACATTGCGGGGAGGCAACCCCCCACAAACAAGTATTGAGGGCCCCCAAAAGGGTTTGGCTCCTAGAAGTCAGCGCTCCTGATCCCTGCCCTAGTGAATATACATGTGGCTTTATTGGGCTATGTACTGGGGTTGGTAGTGGTGTATAATGCACAACACAGCTTGGGACCAAGATACCTAAAAGATGGTTTCATCTCTTAGATACCCGATCAACCACTTTGTACTCTAGGAGACAATGCTACAGATACCATTTTATCAGGAAGTCCATTCAACACCGTGTTGGAATTGGGCCTTTAGTGTGTGGCACCTACCCTTTTGAAATCTCCCCCATTACATATCAGACAAGCGATGCCACCATTTCCCTTTCTGCAATTGCCAATGACTTTCCTATTTCAACAAGACTTCTAGGTGGATTTTTATCCCAGCTGGTTTCTGTGATGTGTGTGTGTGTGTGTGTGTGTGTGTGTCTTTATCTATGTATTTGTTCGAACTGTTTCTATATATGGAATCGTTCTGAATTGTTTTCATACTTACTGTTTTTCACATATGTTTTTATTGTACAAAGGTACCTTGGGTTACAGACGCTTCAAGTTTCACAATTTCGGGTTGCGCACCATGCCAAACCCGGAAGTACTGGAACTGGTTACCTCCAGGTTTCGGCGCTCGCTCATGTGCAGGACCACAAAATCACGCTTTGCGCATGCACAGAAGCGCCAAATTGCAACCCACGTGTGCGCAGACGTGGTACTGCGGGTTGTGAATGCTGTGGGTTGCAAACGTGCCTCCCGCATGGATCACGTTCGCAACCTGAGGTTCCACTGTATTGTGAAATCCCTTGGAGGTGTTTCCGAGGAAGTGATTAATAAATGAAACAAATGATTTATTTGCACACAATCACTAAGTACTTTGTGACGGTGATGGGTGAACTTGTGTTGACTCAATTCATAACCAGCAAGTTCCACCCCCCCCCCCGCATCTAAACAGTCCATAATGTATTTCACAACATTTGGTATAGCACTTGATTGGACTAAAACCTCAACGTGGTTTGCAGAAAATGTATTCTAGGCAAATGACGTCTTTCTGGAATGCCTCTATGCAAGGAACAAGTAAGGCCTTTGCTTTTAATACAGCACAAGGCTGATAAGTATATACAGGATGTTGAGAGAATGTTTGAGCCTAGAAGGGGAAGAGGAATATTCAAGAAATGTTGGCTGTTGTTGTTGTTGTTGTTGTGTGTTATACAACTACATGAGTGTTCTCATCTTCATTGTAAAATGTTTGGGTGGGATCATGGAAAGATTTGATGCTTGATGTCCAAATTGGGAGCACAAAGTCTCAAACAAAAGGCAACTACATCAAGGTGAAGACCTGACAGGCATCAGGGAAATCTGTTTCCCTGAGGGGCCCCAGTGATGGGACAGACTGAGAACATCTGTGGCAGCTGTTTGACATTTTACTCACCCTGTCCCTGAGGAAAACCATCAAACCTTTGGGAAGAAGGCAAGTGATCCCTAGGACAGTCTGTTTAAGCAAAACCAGACTGTGGGAAGCCAAGTCTGAGGGGAAAGTGACCTGTCGTGATGAGCAAGGCTGGAAGATTGATTAACAAGAGGGAGTCCTTTTGTCTGGCTCATTCCCTCTCGGCCGAGTTTTGAGGAACCTCTTGTCAGGCTGAACAACAACAGCAGAGTTACCACCAGTTTGTTAATCTCTTCCCGCAAGCTTCATTCCACCCTGCGAGGAACATCGGCGAAAGGCGGGAGAGGGAGCTCACTGCAGCTTCATCACTGTCTGCGAGAAGCAACGGGCTCTTTAGCCTTAATGAAAACTTAGCTGCCTCCTGCCATGTGAGCCACTGCGGAGATCAAATTGCAAACAGGGTAAAACAGTTGTGATCTGAAGGATCATGCCGCTGAAGGAATTATAGTCATGGCTGTAGGTCTCTGGCAATTTTTGCACATGCAGACTTTTACACAGAAAGGCTCATTTCTAGAACAGAGTTAAAGCTCCAGCACACCTCAGTTCTGTTTGCTTTAGAAGCAAGTTTTTAGGCCTCATTGTTTTGGACTTGCGCTTGCCTTGGATCACATTTTCTGGTTCCTTCCTTCCTTCCTTCCTTCCTTCCTTCCTTCCTTCCTTCCTTCCTTCCTTCCTTCCTTCCTTCCTTCCTATCCCACTGTCCCTCCAAGGAGCTCAAGGCAGCATACATAGCTTTCCTCCTCCCCATTTTCTTGTCACAACAACCGTGTGATGTAGGCTAGGCAGAGAGTGAGTGAGTGGCCCAGGCTCACCCAGTGAGCTTCATGACAGGGTGGAGGTTCGAACCCTGGTCTCCCAATTCCTATTCCAACACATTTTCAACTATGTCACACCCAGTGACTGGGTGACGGCCTCTTCACTCAGATGTCACCCAGCAGCAAAGGATGCCCTCTTGCCTCCTGTCTTCAGTCCAGAGAAAAATAAAAGCGCTAGGCAGAATGAAGCGGCTGCCTTAGGCAGCAGATGTTTTGCGTCACGAAAGGGCAATAAATATTCATTTAATTTGAAATTATTGGACTTCCACTGCTAGGGAGGATGTGCTCAGTCTTGGGTGCTATGCACCTTGAGGGAGGTCTGGATATGATCTGCTGCTCCACCTCAGGCAGTGAAATGGCCCCGATCCCCTCAATCATTTCATCATTTCCTGCAGCATCTTTTAAAGACTAAGGGTGCCCCAGATTTCTTTTTTATTTTCCACTTCTGCAGGGGGAAAGCCACACATTTAGCTGCTGTGGATAACTCTCTCGAACAAGCAACAGCTTTGCTGAAATATCTAATGTTGAATCCCACGATTCTTTGAGTGAATGGCTGAAAAATAGCCTGGCTGGGTGAGATGGGTCTAGCTTGGAATGAGGAACCAATCAGCAATAAAGACCCACACAATTCCAGGGTTTAGAGAAGTGGAAGTATCTGCAAGGGATGATGGGCAGGAATTAAAAATATTTTTAGAGTTGATACAAAAATCAGCACCTGCAGAAATTGGGGTGTGTGTGTAGTTTTCTGCTGCTTTGAGGGGCAGGGGTTGGGGAGTGAGCCAGAGAAATACTTGCCATTTACAGAGAGGTTTGCTACTTTGTTGTTGTTTAGTCGTTTAGTCGTTTCTGACTCTTTGTGACCCCCTGGACCAGAGCACACCAGGCACTCCTGTCTTCCACTGCCTCCCACAGTTTGGTCAGACTCATGTTGGTAGCTTCAAGAACACTATCCAACCATCTCGTCCTCTGTCATCCCCTTCTCCTTATGCCCTCAGTCTTTCCCAACATCAAGGCCTTTTCCAGGGATTCTTCTCTTCTCATGAGGTGGCCAAAGTATTGGAGCCTCAGCTTCAGGATCTGTCCTTCCAGTGAGCACTCAGGGCTGATTTCCTTCAGAATGGATCAGTTTGATCTTCTTGCAGTCCATGGGACTCTCAAGAGTCTCCTCCAGCACCATAATTCAAAAGCATCAATTCTTCGGCGATCAGCCTTCTTTATGATTCAGTGACATTCCTTAACTTTACGAGTCGTCTGGGTCCCCCCCATCCTTGCTTTTTTAAAAAAAACCACACCTGGTGGGAGTGGGCCAGAACCACAACGCTACAATTGTTCGCAGGGGAACAGGCCTCTCTATAGCTGCCCAGCTGGCTGCAGTTTCTGGAATGCCTATGAGAGGGATAGTACATCATGTAACATTGTTCCTATAGGCATTCCAAGAAGCACAGCCAGCCAGAAGGCTGCGGAAACCTCCTGCTTCTGCAGGCAGCTGGAAGGGGGGGGGTCAGGTTGTTGTTTTTTTAAAAAATGCACCCAGGGGTTTTGGTGGGTGGTGCAAAAACTGAGCCAAAAGATTCAGCACAATGCTAGTTTCCACACTTCAAATGCATTACTCAAGATCAGAGGGTTTCTGGGCATCAAGAATCACCTGGTGACATCAATGTTTGAATTATATGCTTCTAGCCTCCTTATCACTGCCATTGGACAAAGTGAAGCACCTGCCTCAGGTGGCAAGTGATGGGGGAACGGCAGGAGCCAACAACCCCCTTCCCCATATGTCTGCTCCTCTGGAGTGGATCAGGCCACACAAGTAATACCTCATGGTTAAAAGACATGAAGAAATGCATGATATATTTTGATTGATATTCAATGTTAGTCATCCTCATTGCAAATCCAGAGGAGTCCCATTGTTTGCTAAGGGTTTGCTAAGTATGACTAACATTAGGCTTCACAGGCTGCAATTATAGTAAATACTTGTCTCTAGCCTTGCCTCACTGCAAGCCCATATATGTATTTGGTCCAATGACACGTAGGAGGCAGTTAGTATAATAGGGTGGACTATGTTTGCTCTGCCTACTGATCTGAAATAAAATGTCATTCTCATTTTCTTCCAATTTCTCATTTTTTCCAATCTTAAATTTAGTCCTCCATATTTCCAAATCAGCCTGTAATTTTTCGGGGGGGGGGGGGGGGAGTCCACACGAAAATTTATCAGCAATGTGTGTATATATTTATCATAATAAGCAAATTTTTGTATGCATTTTCCCCTAATGTACACCTTAATACAATGCATTTTTTGTTTACTGTTCTCACTAATACATGCATTTAATGCACATTTTACTCTAGAGTCTAGCAGATGCATTACTTGGCTGTGCAACTGCACTGCAAAATTCACAGCAGTGCGAAGTTTGTAGGATGCCTGTTTCCCAATTGTTGCATTGTTTCAAAAACTGCAAAATTTTGTTGTTGTTGTTTAGTCGTGTCCGACTCTTTGTGACCCCCTGGACCAGAGCACAGCAGGCACTCCTGTCTTCCACTGCCTCCTGCAGTTTGGTCAAACTCATGTTAGTAGCTTCGAGAACACTGTCCAACCATCTCGTCCTCTGTCGTCCCCTTCTCCTTGTGCCCTCCATCTTTCCCAACATCAGGGTCTTTTCCAGGGAGTCTTCTCTTCTCATGAGGTGGCCAAAGTATTGGAGCCTCAGCTTCAGGATCTGTCCTTCCAGTGAGCACTCAGGGCTGATTTCCTTCAGAATGGAGAGGTTTGATCTTCTTGCAGTCCATGGGACTCTCAAGAGTCTCCTCCAGCACCAGAATTCAAAAGCATCAATTCTTTGGTGATCAGCCTTCTTTATGGTGCTGCTTTCAGTGCCATACATCACTCCTGGAAAATTTTGTTAGTTTACCTTTAAATACAAAATGAATGGAATTTGTCCACCATCTGCAAGTACTATTATTAACTGGGGATTTAGGAGAGGCATTTATTGCTCTGTCACAGGCAGCAAAATGTCTTGGAGCAGCCTTCACTCCTCACTTAAACCAAAGAAAGCTCTTGCTTTCTACATTTCTTGCACCCGGGCCATGATGAGAAGAGAAGGAAGGCACATCTTGCCTGCATCCCCAGAAACTTCCCTTTTCCGCCTCACTCTCTGGTTTAATCTGATGAGACGGTTTGCGGAAGAGCACTTACAACCACAAAAGCATTTGTATTTTCTACCCCAGTGACTCCCAGACTTTAAGTAACAGGCACCCAGCGAAATGTACCAGCTGTAATATACAAACCCAGGTACAAATAGCAGTGAATGCTCCCTTTCTCCCCGCACCTCCACCACTTCCCTTGACCAGGGATAGAAAAAGGAAAAAGAAAAGAAAGCTTTTCATTGCACTATAAAAGGACTCCCCTCCAGCCTGCCTGGCCTCAGTGAAAAGTGAGCAATGGACGCCACTTGTAAGGTCAAAAGTGAACTGGGGACTAATGGATACCAAGAAATACTTTTTGACTTCTTGATTCTAAGCTGGATATGTTCGAGTTAATGATGTATGAAAGTGGTTGCCTTTTGTACCTTTTTAAAGACAAGTGAAATTGGGACGCTGTTCTTGTTTTGTAGATCAGGTGCGAGCTGTTTGGGGGGATTTTATTTTAAAGAGAGACGAGTTTGCAATTTGGGTGTGACAACTGTGTCCCCATAGGTGCTTAGCTAGGAATGCTTCTCACCCAAATCCATCTGATGAAAAAAGCCCATTTCAGTGCTTTTGTGACCTTCAGGCTTTGCTGATGTGATGTGCTCTATGTGGGGCTGCTTTACTCAGCAAGCTCTTGGAGCGACTCCAAAAAAATTGTGCTCAAACTTTGGTGTGTCTTCGGAGTAAAGCAGTTCAGAACAAGGGTGAGCAACATCTCCAGGCAGGATTTAACAGTGAACATCCTACCATATCCAGGGTAGGGATCCCTGAGGAATCTGATCATTGTGAATCGCAATACAAACCGACATGATTGATGCTTCTCCAACTAACATGTGGGTTGGAAGTTCTTGGTTATTTCTCTGTATAATGCATTTTAAAATAGGTACTTTGAGATAAAAGACATACAGAAATGCATATTTGAAAGAAAATATATTTTTAAATGAGTATTTTCTAAGAAAATATATTAAAAGCACTGTTTAAATACGTATTTAACTGCAAATTTTCATGGGGATGTTAAAAATAGATTAATGCAGAAACAGGGTGGAATGGACTTAGGAATGAGGACGGCAAAAGTGACGCAGAGTAGAAATAGATTGATCCAACCATCCTTAATCTAAAGTGAAATATATTTTTGTGTGTGCCATTCAAATCCAAGTGCTTCCCTTTATGCTGTCTCCATTTGTCTGTTTATTGTCTCAAACATTATACAGGGCTCAGATGTCTTCACCCATGTACACACTTTGATCACAACTGCTTTGCATGCTGAAGTTTGTTCTCTAACATAGACTACAAAGCCCATAATGCAGTGCAACAGTAAGTGAAATACATGTCCATGGTAACAAAGAGGGGATGCAATACTAAAGACAAAAAGCATGGTGGAATAAATGGGAGTAGTCATACCTCCGAGAAGCAATGAGGATCTTGGAATTTTGTGCCAAAGGTTTCGGTACCAAACCCTAGATTATACCCAAATTTCCATTTTGAGGCACAGGAACATGGAAAGTTCCCTTATACCAGGGGTCTGCAACCTTTAAGACAAAAAGAGCCACTTGGACCCGTTTCCGAAGGGAAAAAAACCTGGGAGCCGCAAAACCATTGCAACATTTAAAACAAATATATCTCCAGAGCCGCGATCTGACAGCGGGCGGGAAGGTGACGTTGGGACTAACGCACGCACCGCCCCCATGCGACGTCACAGCCAGTACAGCGCCCGCCACAGTGGGGAGTGTCGGGGCGCACAATGCGCCTCCTCCCCTCGTTAGTATCCGCCCCGGAGCCGCGGCAAAGGTGTAAAAGAGCCACATGCGGCTCCGGAGCCACGGGTTGCAGACCCCTGCCTTATACCAAGTCAGACCATTGGATCATCAAGCTCAGTATCACCTATGCTGACTGGCAGTAGCTCTCATGGGTTTCAGACAGGAATCTCTCCCATTTCCACCTGGAGATGCCAGGGACTGAGCCTGGAACCTTCTGCATTCAAAGCAGATGGTCTACTACTGAGCTATGGCCCTTTCCTGGGGCAGAATAGGGTGGCAACCCTCGTGTCACTTTTTATGGTGGTTCCACCTGCAACAGCTGTTTACCATATTTTTCGCTCCATAAGATGCACCTGACCATAAGATGCACCTAGTTTTTAGAAGAGGAAAGCCCCATTTTGGGGGGGATCAGCTCACAGTTGTGCAGCTTCTTTTGCAAAGGGGGAAAGCCCCCTTTTTTGAGGATCAGCTCAAAGTTGTTGAGCTTACTTTGCAAAGGGAAAAAAATCCTGTTTTTATGGGGTTCAACTCACAGTTCTGCAGCTTCTTTAGGAAAGGAAAGGGAGCCGTTTCTAGTTTCCAGGCAGATAACCTAGATCAACCACACATTTGCTCCATAAGATGCACAGACATTTCCCCTTAGTTTTTGGAGGAAAAAAGTATGTCTTATGGAGCAAAAAATACGGTATGTGTTCTGGCGTTTCAGATTTGGCAGAAAGATCTTGCAGGCAGACAATAACCTTCAAGATCTTAAAGACAGGAAGCGTAGGAGCATAGCAATGGATTTTAATTGTTGCATAGGAAGCATTCCTTACTGTAGATAATGCAACTGGCACCAGGAGAATCTCCATTGCACACTTGGTAAATATTATATTTGGCAGTGGCATTTGGGACAGGGGTCTCTTTAAGTCACCCTATTGTGTGCACAGAATACTTGCACTCCTAGGGAGAAAGTTACGTATGAAGAAAGTTATCAGGTGATGATTGAGATGGGTTTGTAATTTCTCATTTCGCCATACTATAAAGGCATCTTCAGTTTCATCTGATAATTTTAATCTTTTTCTCTCCCCAGTTGTAGAAGCATTACCCTTACATGAAGAGAGAGGCAATTGCTTGTTTGCAAAGACCCAAGACTCCTTTATTTGGCTTGAAGGACAGAGTGGATTTGGGTTGGTCCCACCTGATGGGACCTCGTAGTCCCATTTCTGCCACCTCCCAAAGCCCATGGCCACAGGGGGGAGCTGTTTCCCATCCTTTCTACTCCCCTTGTCTTCTGTTTAGTTTGTCAGATCGCCCAATACACACTTGGGCGCTCTGACAGCAATAACCCTTTCCTGTCCATGGGCACAACGTGTGATGACTGTGATAAAGTCGGCCTCTCCTTCTAAGCTGTATTGTAAACAGTGTAGACTGAGTTGCTGTCTTCAGAGTGTCCCCAGGAACCGAGAAACTAACAATTCATCTTTTACTTGAGCTGCTTCCTTCCATCCCTTCTCCTTCTGATTGCAGGTAGGGGAATGAAAGGTGAGTTTCAGCTGTGCATCAGGAGCAACTTCTGGATGACGAGAGCTGTTCAGCAATAGAATCAACTAACTCAGAGATGTGGTAGGCTCTGCCTTGATGGAGATCTTCAAACAGAAGTTGGAGGTCATCTTTTGGGTATGGCCCAGCATTGGATTTTTCTGCATTTAGCAGGAGGTTGGAGTAGATGGTCTATAACACCATACTCTGTGCTTCTATAAATGTTTGAAAGCTCCATGATTTATACATTGCACATTTAAGATGAGCATGCCCAGTGGAAGTTTCTAGCTCAGTGTTCTTTAACTCTGGGTTCCCAAATGTTGTTGGACTACAAGTCCCATAATCTCCAACTGTTGGCTAAGCTGTCTGGGAATTATGGGTGTTAGGTTGTGGGTGAACATATCAGACGACACAGCGATTCTTCAAACAGCTCTTCTTTATTCAGATGCCAGAACAGAACTAATACAAGATGGGTGACACCTGGCTTGAGAGCAATACATGTGAAAAGGATCTAGGAGTCTTGGTTGACCACAAACTTGACATGAGCCAACAGTGTGACGCGGCAGCTAAAAAAGCCAATGCAATTCTGGGCTGCATCAATAGGAGTATAGCATCTAGATCAAGGGAAGTAATAGTGCCACTGTATTCTGCTCTGGTCAGACCTCACCTGGAGTACTATGTCCAGTTCTGGGCACCACAGTTCAAGAAGAACACTGACAAACTGGAATGTGTCCAGAGGAGGGCAACCAAAATGGTCAAAGGCCTGGAAACGATGCCTTATGAGGAACGGCTAAGGGAGCTGGGCATGTTTAGCCTGGAGAAGAGGAGGTTAAGGGGTGATATGATAGCCATGTTCAAATATATAAAAGGATGTCATATAGAGGAGGGAGAAAGGTTGTTTTCTGCTGCTCCAGAGAAGCAGACACGGAGCAATGGATCCAAACTACAAGAAAGAAGATTCCACCTAAACATTAGGAAGAACTTCCTGACAGTAAGAGCTGTTCGACAGTGGAATTTGCTGCCAAGGAGTGTGGTGGAGTCTCCTCCTTTGGAGGTCTTTAAGCAGAGGCTTGACAACCATATGTCAGGAGTGCTCTGATGGTGTTTCCTGCTTGGCAGGGGGTTGGACTCGATGGCCCTTGTGGTCTCTTCCAACTCTATGATTCTATGATATGATTCTATGATAACAATGGGAGTTACAGTTCAACAACAACAACAACAACAACAGTGATTGTGACTACCAGTGCCATTTTTGCTCCTTATGATCTAGTTTTCCTTTCTCTTTCGGCTCAGCTATCCTCTTTTTATTGTATTTCGCTGGTTAAGAGATGAATGGCTGTTTTGACACTGTTATGCAAACTGCTTTGAGAAGCCTGGCCTGAAATACTACAAACCCAGCCAGCCAGCCAATAAATAGCTGACAGCCCCATCCTAAACATGCTAGACAAGTGATCTTTTCCCATTGTTAGGCCGTGTGCTTCCTTTGCCTTGCCTGCATTTTCAACTCCATTTCAAAACGCAGTTTCATCTCAGCTTGCTGGACGGATTTCAAGGATTTTGCTGCTTCCACATAAGTGTACTTAGGGCTGACGTTTGAGCCTTGGCTTGCAACGATGGAGCCACAAGAAGAAAAGGCTGATTCAGGGCAACTCCACACATTGTAACTGCTACAGGAAAACAACAGCATTACATCTTGGAATCATATATATTATTCTTATTATATAAGTTTGTCTTCTGCCTTTGCTTCCAGCATGATTGAAGGTTTCCAATGTGAAATGTAATACACGATAAGCCTGCAATTTGCAAGCATTTAACGTGCACATTCAAAATAAATTCCCTGTTTAGGGAAGTTTTTAATGTTTGAGGTTTTGTTGTTGTTTAGTCGTGTCCGACTCTTCGTGACCCCATGGACCAGAGCACCCCAGGCACTCCTGTCTTCCACTGATGTTTTATCCACATTGCTGTTTTATCACATTATTATTATTATTATTATTCTGTTGGAAGCAGTCCAGAGTGGCTGAGAAAACCCAGCCAGATGAGTGGGGTATAAATATATTATTATTATTATTATTATTATTATTATTATTATTATTATTATTAGAAAGCAAAAATAAAAAAGGGTGGAAAGGGAGTGGGGTTCTGGAAAAAACGACTTTGGCAATCCCATCCATCAGTGAACTCAATGGGTTTTGTCTATATGCAATATTGGTTTTCGGCGTGATCCACAGAATGTAACCCCTACGGACATTGCAAGTCTACTGTATTAAAACTGGCCCAACATGTTACAATTGTAGTGGGAAATTGACATTACACTTGTGCTCTCTTCAGAAAGTGCACACAACACCTTCAGCTTTAAACACCCATGTGCATGCATATGGGAAACTTGATTGGACTACACCAGGGGTCAGCAAACTTTTTCAGCAGGGTGCCGGTCCACTGTCCCTCAGACCTTGTGGGGGGCCGGACTATATTTTGGAGAGAGAAAAATGAACGGATTCCTATGCCCCACAAATAATCCAGAGATGCATTTTAAATAAAAGGACACATTCTACTCATGTAAAAACATGCTGATTCCTGGACTGTCCGTGGGCCGGATTTAGAAGGTGATTGGGCCAGATCCAGCCCCTGGGCTTTTGTTTGCCTACCCATGGACTACACCCTCACCCCTCAGTGTATGTAGATGTGTACATAATAAAATATGCATTCAAATGCCTGTATTACTTCTACACCTTATTCTTTTGCTGTGGAAACCCTGATATTTAACACCAGTGTTCCTTTCATTGCTAGCATAATCACTGCTGGATTTACTTAGGGCCCCACTCTCTTGCTCCCCCCCCCAAAGTTTTTTTAAAGGTTAAAAAAATTTGGATGTACATTTCCAAAATATAAGATAAAAAACAAATAAAATAAAACCCACATACAGCAACAGTGTTTTGTGTTGTGTAGGCTCCTATGATGTAAGTAATGGGCCCCACCTGCTAGCCTGCTCCCTAAAATATCACTGGTTTGCTCATTTCTATTTATAGGGTGCCTGCATTCTTCTTACTGGGATGCGGGTAGCGCTGTGGTCTAAACATTAGGGCTTGCCAATCAGAAGGTTGGCGGTTTGAATCCCCGTGACGGAGTGAGCTCCCATTGCTTGGTCCCTGCTCCTGCCAACCTAGCAGTTTGAAAGCACAACAGTGCATGTAGGTAAATAGGTACCGCTACAGCGGGGAGTAAACGGCATTTCCGTGTGCTGCTCTGGTTCACCAGAAGCGGCTTAGTCATGCTGGCCACATGACCCGGAAGCTGTCTGCGGACAAACGCCAGCTCCCTTGGCCACTAAAGCGAGATGAACGCCGCAACCCCCCGAGTCGTCCACGACTGGACTTAATGGTCAGGGGTCCCTTTACCTTCACCTACATTCTTCTTAATTGTAATTCAGTTCAACAATTACTATGATAAAATACATATTTTGTTATGTGCAAATGGCTTTAGATACCTATTAGGTCCATAAATCACCATATAGCATATATTCAACACAAAAAACAACACAATTTGTTGTTGACAAAGGACAGCTGGACATATAAAGGACCCCGTTACCTTCAGTAGCTTAGGGCCTCATCAAACCTAAATCTGGCCCTGAGCATAATGTCTGAAACTGCTATCCTAGAATATTATGCAAGGCCTTTCCCTCCTTTCCCTTCCTTCCCTTTCGCCTAAAGAATTTGAAGACTTGAGTCAAAACGTAGCCTGGCAGTCTCATTTTATGTCTTTATCTCCCAGCAAGGATGAATTTGGAGTGCTAAATTAATTTCAGTGGCAAAGTAGATAAATTCAGGTCTAGCCTGCTGTGCGAGTTACATTAATTTTGTTCCACTGGGTTTTTTCTTCTTCCTTTGTATAAACCCAGTCTCAGGGCCATCTCTCTAACTGTCGGGTGCCCATCATGTTCGAAAGCAGTTCAGGGAGATATAAACCACGGGATATGTCCTTATAAAAACTGTGAAGAACTGATTTACTCAGTAGAGGATTTTTTAAATTTTTTTTTTTTTGCTTCTAAACGTGACTTTCTCAACACCCTTCGACTGTTTGCTGATCACACAGCTTGGGGCTGCTAAGAAACCAGAGATGCCAACTCTATCCCCAGGTGTTTTCATGATCTCGATAACCAGCTAAGAGCTTCCCGCAGAGATTTACTGTGTAACATTGTGGTTAAGGGCAGGACTTAGAAGCCTTGATTCAGATCCTTGCTCATGGATGAACTCAGCAGATCAGCTTATACCAGGGTGGGGAAACCTTTTAAGCTCGGTTCAGTCTTACAGTGGTACCTTAGTTCTCAAACTTAATCTGTTTCGGAAGTCTGTTCCAAAACCAAAGCGTTCCAGAACCAAGGCACACTTTCCCATAGAAAGTAATGCAAAACAGATTAATCCCTTCCAGACTTTTAAAAACAACCCCTAAAACAGCAATTTAACATGAATTTTACTCTTACGAGACCACTGATCCATAAAATGAAAGCAATAAATAATGTACTGTACTATAAAACAGCATTGTAGATGATAAAAATTAAAATTATTATTTTTTCTTACGTGCACTGATGATAGTCATTGTTTGGATGGGTTTTTTTATCCGTTTCCACAGTCACACAATCGATCAATCAATCAGTAGCTGAACTGGGATCCACACAGTCACAAAAAGAAATTAACTGAAAAATCCTCAAAACAAACAAAAAAAGCAAAATAAATAGCAAAAACTAAAGCACCAAATATAAGCTCCAAATATCACCTCAAAACACTGCAATCGGAAACGGAAGGATTGAATTACAATGGGGGGGGGAGAGAGACACAAATTTGCAGCACAACAGGAAACACGGAAACGGAAGGCATGAATTGCAGTGGGACGGAAATTAGCAGCGCAACAGGAAACACAGGGGGACTCAAAATGGAGCACGTTCAAAGGATTAAGGCCTTCTGGGAAATGATCTATAATGAAATGAAAAAGGTACTTAAGTATACTTTCCTGAAGAAACCAGAGGCCTTTCTCCTGGACATTGTCGGCCAATTGGTGTCAAAGAAGGATAGAACCTTTTTTATGTATGCTACAACAGCAGCAAGAATACTTATTGCAAAGTACTGGAAGACACAAGATTTACCCACTCTGGAAGAATGGCAAATGAAGATGATGGACTATATGGAATTGGCAGAAATGACTGGCAGAATTCGAGACCAGGAAGAAGACATGGTGGAAGAAGATTGGAAGAAATTTAAAGACTATTTGCAGAAATACTGTAAAATTAATGAATGTTAAAGTGATGTTGGACTGAAAATAAGTGGTTTTGGTATTAAGGCTTATAAGAATATGTAAATATAGATATTAGGACGAGAATTTATAGTTATAATCGGTTAATAATATAGAGTAAAGATAAATGAAAGAGGGTAAGGATTTGCTGAAAGGATTTTGTAAACGGGAATACAAAAAGGGGAGGTGAGAGGAGGTCAAGGAAACAAGCAAATGAACTTAAAGATATTGAAAAATGGATTATTTCTTTTTTAAGACATTTTCCTTTTCTTTTTTTTCTTCTTTTTTACTTTTTTGTCTATTTTTTGTATTTTTTATCACACTGTTTTCCTTTGTACTATTTTATCACACTGTTTTTCTTTTGTGTAAAATCTTAATAAACATTTTATTTTAAAAAAACAAAATGGAGCACGTTCAGCTTCCGAAAAAAGTTCGAAAACTGGAACACCTACTTCTGGCTTTGCAGTGTTTGGGTTCCAAGTTGTTCATGAACTAAGCTGTTCGAAAACCAAGGTACCATTGTACAGGGAATATATATGCCAGCAGCTGGCAGGACCAAAAAGGTCAAAGTGTGTGGAGCAATGAATGCATAACCCTCAACTGTTCCAGTTTAGTTGAGAAGCTATCCCGGCTTCTGATTGGATCATGGAGTGTCCTGAAAGGCAACTGTTTTGGGGCACCATGCTCTCACATGAGCCACCTGGTTCCTAAAAGAGTGCAGTCCGAAAGGTGTGTGGACGAATATCCCTGAGACTCCATCCCACCAATCAAGCAATGAGATTAAGGCTGCAATCCTATACTCACTTCCCTGGGAGAAAAGCCCATTGAACTCAGTGGGGCTTCTGAAAACAGGACAGGCATCATTAGAGCGAAGGTACTTCTCTCTTAACAGACGAAACCAAATACCTGATATTTTCACATCTACTACTACTATCAAAAGAAAGGAAAATGTTTTTTTTTTTAAAAAAAATTATGCCATAAGTGAACCCATTTACTTCAAAGGCACTACATTAATGTCGTGCAATAACATAAAATTTTTAGTGGGGACTAATTGAGCCAATGAAATAATAACTGCCATAAATTATGGCCTCAACCACACTTGGAATTATAAGTGATTCTCTATACAGTGGTGCCTCGCAAGGCGAAATTAATTCGTTCCGCGAGTTATTTTCGTCTAGCGAATTTTTCGTCTTGCGAAGCACAGTGTCGGAAAAGTTTTGGGAAAGCTTCAAAAATCACCAAAAACCTCAAAAAAGGCTACCACACCGCGTTCTATGAGTTGCTCCTCGAAGTCAAGTCGCAACTGTATTAATGGTGTTAAGAAAAAGGAAACAAACTTGCAAAAAACTCAAGACGTTTTCGTCTTGCGAAGCAAGCCCATAGGGAAATTCGTCTTGCGAAGCAGCTCAAAAACCGCAAAACCCTTTCGTCTAGCAAGTTTTTCGTCTTGCGAGGCATTCGTCTTGCGGGGCACCACTGTAAATAATTTTCATATCAGAGCTTTCAGGGTGAGGGGTTACCGTTGGAAAATAATTGCTTCAGAATATTGTCACGGGGACAAACCCACCCGCAAACAGAAGGAGGCATCAATCAAAATTCCTTCATTTTCTCTACTTGTTTAGGGCAGTGCCAGCTTTATTCCCCAATTTTCAACAATGTTTCAGTCATTCCTACAAAACTGCTGAATTGACTTTGGCCACAGTGACGCGTATTCCATTCTTTTGTGGGGGGGGGGGTTATTTGGTTTTATATTATTTATTTATTAACTTTATAACCTGCTCTTCATTTTTAAATTCACAATCCGCTCTTCATTTGACCAGAGTGAGGAGCAACATTCGAACATTCGATCCAAATAGAACTCTTTTTTTTAAAAAAAAAAAATGTATTAACAATTTCAACATAACAAATTATCAAAACAAATCATCTTCATTATTTCCCCCCTTTCCCCCTCTCCCACCTCCCCAATAAACCCTCCCTCCCCCCAGACTTCCCTCAGCTCCTCTCTCTGATTTCTCAACTCATATTGTTCCTTGCATATTGTAAAATTGTATACATCCTTATAGTATCTGTCTCCTGCATCAACCCTCAATAAATTTGTGTGTGTTTATTCAAAACCTGCCAAGGAGTCCAGTTCATTTTGTTGTCTTTTTAAATAATTTGTAAAAAGTTCCCATTCTTCTTTAAGGCCACAGTTGTCCTTATCTCGCAATTTGCATGTCAGTTTCACCAGTTCTGCATAGTTCATCAGTTTCTCTTGCCTTTTTTTTTTTGGTCAGGGTTTCCTCATTCTTCCATCCTTGTGCTAGCAAGACTCTTGTCGCTTTTGTAGCATACATAAATAAGTTTTTTGTTTGTTTTCCTTGGGAGGTCTTGTCCTACAATCCCTAACAAAAACGTTTCTGGGTTTTTTTTACAAATTGATCCAAATAGAACATGTCAGTGCTGCAAGGGGCCAAATCTGATTGGCTACACAGTGTTGTGACATCTTGAAATTCGCTAAAGCAGTCCTCCCAAGTCAGGTGACTGCTAGTGGTTTGGGTTTACAACTCCCATCAGCTCCAGCCAGTATGGCCAGTGGTCAAGGGATGATAGGAGTTGTAGTGCAAAACATCTGGAGGTATTATGTTGGGGAAGGCAGCATCAAAGCTGGGGTAGCACAGTCAGTAGACCATAAGACTCTTAATCTCAGGGTTTGGAGTTCAAGTCCCATATTGGGTGAAAGATTCCTTCATTGCAGGGGATTGCATTAGATAACTCCCAGGGTCTTTCCAGTTCTACAATTCTATGATTCTAAGGAAGTCCAAACTAGAAGGGGAAAAAATGGTGTTGAAGCAGCAGTGGAAACCAGGTGAAATCATGGCAGAGAACAGGATCCGAAAGCTAAGTATCCCCACTATAAAAATGCTTTCCATTAATAATTTCTACCCTGCCCAAAAAGGAAACTGGGAGGATGTCCAATCCATCTCAACAAGGGCTAAGAGACATCTCAGAAATGCTGCAACTAATTCTAAAAAAATTAAAAGAAATGGTGATACGCTAATGAATTATATTTGCTGCATTTGTATCCAGCTCTGTGGTACAAGCAATTTTAATAGCAGTTCATAAAATTTAATTCGCAGCTAATTAAAGCTCTGTGTTTCTGATGTCTTTGTAATTTTAGTGTTTATTATATCAACAAGGGAGTGAGATGTTGCAGTAAAATGACTTGACTTTTAAATGAGGTCCCTTCAGCACACGCAATGCCCATCTCTATGGAAAGCGCTTGCTATCTGCTGTAGGTTTTCTATATACAATCTATGCTTTTTGAAATGCTCCACATTGTTCTAAGCTGCTGGTAGCCATGGAGGGATGGGTTGGAAATCTTTCAAAACTAATAGATCAGTGGATTGAATCTGCGGGAGGGAAAAGCACATGCACGGAAAGGAGTCTTTTCAGATCCCAGAGATTCTGTGTTTAGCATGAGTGTGAAGAAAACAGAGGTGAGCAAAAATTACTCACATGTTCCCCCCCCCCGGCTGTGGAATGCAATAGTTGAGTGTCAAGACCCCGTAACCACACCCCCTCGTTGAAATGAAACAAACAGGACACAAATATTAGGTTAATGTTATTGGGCAAATTTTCGGCCACAACTTTATTCATTGCAGAATGTGAGCGGTATTGGCTTAGGCATTGAATGGACCTGACTATATCTGACTCCTGCCCATTGTACAGGGAGTCCGGTAAGGGTAAACCACCAGAAGGGGGAGCCCCGTCGATGCAGACCAACTCAAGCTCCCCCAGGTGTTCCCATTGGGGTCATGTCATGGCCCCAACCCTGCCCCGGGCTTCGGAGAAGATCCACACCCCCGGATTCCTTAACAGAATACCCTTAAGCTTGGAGGGGCAGGTGATAGCCACACCTCCCCTCCCCCACTGAAAGGTCAAACAACGCCTAACCGCAAAAACCTTACAAAGTTGTGACGATTGCTACGAGGTAGGCGAAAACCAAGTGGCCCCAAGCTAATTCTGCCAAGTGGAAAAATTTCCACCAGGCCCCTTAACGGCGACCAACCAAGGTCTATAGCAAGGCCAAGGAGAAAAACCTGCAAAATAGGGAGGAAGGGAGATCGAAGAGGCGAAGAAGAAGAAGAAGAGAAGAGTTTGGATTTGATATCCCGGAGGAGTCTCAAAGCAGCTAACATTCTCCTTTCCCTTCCTCCCCCACAACAAACACTCTGTGAGGTGAGTGGGACTGAGAGACTTCAGAGAAGTGTGACTAGCCCAAGGTCACCCAGCAGCTGTATGTGGAGGAGCGGAGAGGCGAACCCGGTTCCCCAGATTACGAGACTACCGCTCTTAACCACTACACCACACTGGCTCCCGCCTTGGCTTAAATTGTCCCGGCCACATGCCCACAAGCCAGCGGATTGGCTGGCTGGTCGCTCATGTGGCCGGGATCCCCCGGGCAATGCGGCGCTTCGTTCCCACCCCCGGAGGAGAGAGAGTGGCCATGCGGTCCACCGCAACTCCTCCCCATGGTGAGGTGGAGCGGATTTCTAAAAACTGCAGTTTGAGCTTGGATCCATAGTCTTTCTGATATCTTGTGTTCAGTGGCGTAGCAACCCCTGATGGTGCCCGGGACAGAGCTTTTTTTAAAGAGATAACCAAAAGTTGTTGAGGTTTTTTTTAAGGAGACTGGCCCCTGCACCACCCTTCTGCCCCCCACGCCCCTGGTGAGCCTTGCCCACCACCCCTGCCTTCTTATGCTACTGCTTGTGTTTCATATTACACTAGCTGCGCATAGGAAACACACAATCCAAAGGATTAATCAAAGGGTTGCATCCAAAACTACACAGAGTGGTCCGACTGAAATCAATGCACATGACTAGCTTAGTTCTGTTATTTTCAGTGGTTCTACTTTGAGTAGCACTTCATTGGATGCAACCCAAAACAAACAAACAAACAAACTCTTTTGTTCAATAAGAAGACTGCACGGTCAGGGAAAAAACAATGCTGTCCAGGGTTGTAAAGACTGTGAAGAGAATAATTGGGTGCACTCTTCCCACCTTGGATCAAATCTATGCTTCTAGGGGCTATAAGAAAGATGCAGAGATAGTGCAGGATAGTGCACATGCTCTTTCAGCTTCTGCCTTCTGGAAGAAGGTACAGGGTTATAAAAATTAGGACTAGCCGCCTGAGAAACAGTTTCTGTCCAAATGCAATTTTGGTTTTAAACGCAGTGTAAGGAGTCTCCACGACTGGACCTAATGGTCAGGGGTCCCTTTACCTTTATCTTTAAATAGCCTCTATGGGGGTGCATTGTATTTTAAAAATGGGGTATCAGAGTTTTTAGGGGGCTAACCAGGTTGGGATAGCATGGATAGCAGGCTTGTTGGTTTTGAATGTCTGATGTAGATTCCCACCCCGCCCCCAATTTTGTTGTTTTTGTCTGGGACAATGACAATAAAGATTATCGTATCGTACAGGTTGGGCTGGATGGCCCCGAGTGATTTGGGGTTCTCAGGCGGCAGCAGGGACGACAAGGCTGTTTAGCCCTCCAGTTCTTAAGGTGGGGGCTGGGCCCCCTCAATACTGAACCGTAACATCGTGTGCAACGCCAGCGTGTTGTGCAACATCGGCCCCCTCAATAGCAGGCATCAGGCAGGAAGGCGATGCCTTCTTGTGTAATGTCTGAGCTCTACCTGACTGCTGGCTGCCTATTTCCAGGAGCGGGTAAGAGTTTGATGTGACCTGACTTTTTGTCCTGCAGAATCTGCTTGAGAATTGAATGCTGCTGCCCTCGGATGGGAGGAAGGGCAGAGGAGTTGCTGCATCTCCTTCCTCCACACCCTTCTCTCTGTATAACTTAATCTGGCATTAAAAAACAAAACAAAAACACACCTTAATTAAACATTGGAACCACCTCCAGACTAATTTGGGATTGATCCAAGCTAAGAGATGGGTGTGGAGGGCTTGTGTGCAATGCTATAATATAATGCATTTTTGCATGCAATTTACACTAACATATGCCATCATACACACATTTTACCCTATAAATGCATTTTTTTTGGGGGGGGGGTTACACATTGATTGGCATTGCAATTCAAGTGTGAATTTTGCAGGATGCTTGTTTTACTATTATTTACGTCCTATACTAGGGTCTACGTCCTTTACCCTGTTTAAAAACGCTGGCTCTTTTTGGGTTGTTTTTATTTATTTATTGGGTTGCTGGTTTTGTTTTGATTTTATGTATTTTGTCTGTATTTTATATTTTATGTGAACCCCCTGAGACCTTCGGGTATAGGGTGGTATAGAAATTAATTAATTAATTAATATTTATAAAAATATTCATATACTGCTGTATCATATAAATCTATCACAACAGTTTACAAATACATAAAACCAGTGTGTGTGTGTGTGTGTGTGTGTGTGTGTGTGTGTGTGTCTGTGTGTGTGTGTGTCGATATCAGCAGGTGTTTAAAAGTTGGCACAGAAGGCGCCCACTGAATTTCTGGTGTCAGGATGTTCCAAAGGACTTGGCTGAAGACTTCAAAGGTTTGGTCTCTTGTTGCTGCTCCTGCAGATGTTCTCGGTTTTCATATTGTTAGCATATTTTCATTCACATACCGCTTGAGAAAGTGAAAAGTAGCTAAGTCCACCTTTGAATTTGAACTGAATGGGTCTTCTCCATGCCTACATGTGACAGAACGTCTAGTCCAGGCAAAGTCAGACAACAGCCATTTTTGGGGGTAGACCGGAATGGGGTAGACCTTAGCTTGGCCTTCCATGCTTCAGCTGCCAGGTTCATCAGGATCTGCTAGATTATCTTTGCCCAGGGAACTTGCATTGGCCCTGGTGCGTCTTATTTTTCCTTTCCTTTCCTTTTTTGCCACTCAGATCTTCACTAGTATGGAAGGCGGTGGAGCTCTGCTATTGCAAACAAGAAAGAGAGAGGGTGAGAGCGTGAGAGAGAGACCATTAATGAGTTTGTTTAATGAAGGAGAAGCCGGCAGATTGATTTAGATAGAAAGCTATCTGCGAGAGATTGCTGGCTTGTATTATTAGTCGCTGCGCGGACAGCTAAGGACTCTGTTTGTGCCTCGCTGCTGATAAACAGCCGGGCAGACAGTTATAAAGCAGAGGGACATTTATTTCTCTTCCTAAGATCTGCCACCGCCGGGGAATCTTATCTCAGGCCATTCTCAGGAATAAAGCATTTAGCCTTTTGTAACGAGACCTTTCATAGGAGTACAGCAAGAGTGGATTCAATTATGTTTTGAGGGCCAGGAGGGAGGGGGCTGCAAGCTCCTATGGAGCCTGGGCACAAATGAAAAGGATGTTGTACTGGAAAATGCGCAGAAAGTCTTCACTTAAGGACTTGCGAGAGGAAACGAAATCACCACAAAAGAGGACGGCTCTATATAGGTAAAGATGTCACTGCCCTGATTGTCAGGGGGGAGGAATGGTGCTTCCCCCCTCTTTTACTGAATAACATTTCAGAGCATCGCCTTTTTAAGCTGGACACAATAGCCCCAATTCATGTATCATCCTTTTATAAGGAGGACCCACAAGAGTGGGGATTTGGCAGCTAATGGAGCCTCCCTCCCAAATATGTGCTCATTTCTACCCATTCCATACACTGACAAACTGGAACGTGTCCAGAGGAGGGCAACCAAAATGGTCAAAGGCCTGGAAACGATGCCTTATGAGGAACGGCTAAGGGAGCTGGGCATGTTTAGCCTGGAGAAGAGGAGGTTAAGGGGTGATATGATAGCCATGTTCAAATATATAAAAGGATGTCACATAGAGGAGGGAGAAAGGTTGTTTTCTGCTGCTCCAGAGAAGCGGACACGGAGCAATGGATCCAAACTACAAGAAAGAAGATTCCACCTAAACATTAGGAAGAACTTCCTGACAGTAAGAGCTGTTCGACAGTGGAATTTGCTGCCAAGGAGTGTGGTGGAGTCTCCTACTTTGGAGGTCTTTAAGCAGAGGCTTGACAACCATATGTCAGGAGTGCTCTGATGGTGTTTCCTGCTTGGTAGGGGGTTGGACTCGATGGCCCTTGTGGTCTCTTCCAACTCTATGATTCTATGATTCAGAGCATTCCAGTCCCTTCTTCTCTCCTCCCTTCCCAGTTTTAGAATTACTGAATTTTAGAGTTGGCCCCCTGCAATGCAGGAACCAAAGCTAAAGATTTACCGTCAGAAAGTTTTTCCTAATGTTAAACTGGAATCTCCCTTCTTGCAATTTGAACTGGTTGGTTCAGGCCCTACCCTCTTTAAACAAATTTATTTATTTCAAGGATTCATCATCCGCTTTTTTCTTTTGGAGAACCACACTTTCCACAACACCTATAAAATAACCCCAGTCCAAATGCAACACAATGCAGAGCCATTTAAAATATCCATTTTCCTTAATACTCAAGATATAAGAACCAATCCAGAAATAAAGCAAGGCAGGGGAAGCCAACATTTTGAGCCCGTTTGCAGACTGGGAAATTTGCCGTGAGCACCACACAAGATGCCACAAGCAAACACACAACATGTTGCGTAATTTCGCCACAGCGGACAAAGAGAGACATTGTTATGTATGCAGGCAATGTAGGCTGAAGCCAGCCTATACCTTAATGCCTCCTGGAACTCCGGAGCTCCATCTGCATAACAAAAGACAGTGAGGACTCTCTAATATTTCTTATTTGATTTTCAAAAATAAAAAGAGAAAAAGAAACAAGAAAAAAAAATAGTGATAAAGTTACATCCAAATATCTTACACATTCACGTTTTGAGATTACTCTGAATCTCCTGACTTTTTTCTTCATGGGTCCTCTTAATTCTGTTTTCATCTGCATATGAATACTTCTCCAAAATTTTCATCTTCCTAAATTATCTGTAGTTTCTATTATGGTACATTACAAGTGCGTTTAAAACCCTGCTAATGTTTTAACCTGTTTGTAATGATTTTGTATATATTATACACATTTCCAATTCTTTTAAAAAATTTTTTTTGTCTTCTTGGTTCCTGAGCTTCTCAGTTAATTTTGCCATTTCAACATAGTCCTTCAACTTGATCTGCCATTCTTCTTTGGTCGAGGTTGACTCTTCCTTCCATCTCTGGGTAGCAGCATCCAGGTGGCCATTATAGCATACATCAAGAAGACAGAGAGGATTCTAAAACCCTCCAATGACATTTGCTGGAAGTTGGCAGGCATCCAATCCCTGCTGCGATAGGGATTCACATTATGATTCGCTAGTCACAGCATAAGATGACCTATCACAGGCAGGCAGGTATGCTGTGTGGGCCAGCTTCAGGTGTCTTGTTCTTCTTGTTCCTAATGTTCCAATTAATTCTTTTTGAGCTGAATTGTGGTCTTGGGTCATGCCTGAGCCCACCTACACCTCAAACGTGGTTTGGGGTGGAAGACAAACTGCAGCAGAATGGAAACAGCGCTGCAAGGAGTGAAAACGGAGCAGAACAGAGAATGATGCCTTACAGCCCTACTTCTGATCTCACCTGTTTTGTATCTCAGAGCATTTGTGGCAGGAGCTCCCTTCCTAATTATGAGACATTCCTTGCACTCCAGCGCATGATCAGCTGAACATACCTTAGCAGCCAGGAGACTGTGGTTTTGTCAAGGAAGGGCCATTTATTACCTGCGTAAAGTACATTAGGTATCAAGTGCCTCGTCTTGATTAATGATGCTAATTACGCTAATGTGTCAGAGTGATTGTAAAAAAAAAAGAAAAGGAAAAAGAGAGAGCTATTTATTTATTTGTTTGTGTTTTTGGTTTCACAGGCAGCAGGAGGGATGTGCTGCCCTGTCAGTTTCAATCCATCAGGCGCTGTTGGTTCTTTGGGGGCCATCTTTTAAAGTCATAAATAAACTCATTGCATGTGTTCATCTCCTTTGGGGCTCTCCTCCCCTCCCCCCTTTGCTTTATTCCTTTATTGAGAGCTTATGAGACCACAAAAAGAAGACCACAGAGGAACTATCAGTAGATTAATGCATTGCTTTTGGGGAGGGGTACATTAGAGAGTCACTTTATTACTGCTTCTTTAAGAGCGGTTCTGTGCACCATGTAGAATGTGGTGGTAGATTCCTGATGTGTTAGATCTGTGGACTGTACCATGTCAAAATATAGGTGGGGTGACTGCGTTTTTGAGTGTAAAATCGTGCCAAAAGGTCCCTTCATGCAGTAAACTAGCGCTTCAGAGGTGTTAAGACTGTCTCTCTGAGATGCTGGCTTTTTTCTTTGTGATGGGGAGCCTTCAAAAGTGCAGCTACATGCATGACGACCGCAAGAACAATTAGCCACAGGGTGATTTAATTTCCCGATTGTGGGAGGGCCAACATTTGCTTCCAGAAATGGGGTGTCTGAAATGGACCAACCAACACTGACAGATCCATCCATCCCTATCACCTGCTGCCTCAATACCTGCTAGGCAGTGGCATAGCATGGGAGAAGCCCACAGGGGCAGTTGCCCTGGGTGCAAAATTGTTAGTGGTGCAAAATTTCAACACCCTGTGCTGCTTCAATACAGATGTGTGCTTCAATTGCAGGGCTCTGTTGAAAACGGCTTCTCCATCTGAACCTGGAAATGACCTCTCTAGACAACAGAATGGCTCTTCTTTTTTTATCTCTGTGACTGCGATCTCCTGGGTGACACAGACACCGTTAGGCAGTTGAATGTTCATGAACACTCCGTGTGGCAGGTTAAGCTGAAAGGCAATGCCTGTGGCAGGTTAAGCTGAAAGGCAATGCCTGGCCGAATGTCACCCAGTGAGCTTCATGGCTGAGTGCAGATTTGAACCCTGGTCTCCCGGGTCCTAGGCCAACACCACAACACCAAACTGGTTTTCTTCTGGGCAGAATTTCCCTACCTTCGAATACTCTACTCACTTAGGGTAAAGTTGGATGCGATCCACATTGTCATCTACTCCAGTGCAGGAATCTGTTTATCAGCTGCTGCCTCCGAGATCTGAACTAGATCCTGCTATGCCTCTTGCCTTCAGTCTCAACCTGGCTGAGAAAGAGAAAAGTCTCCATGTTTAGAGGTACTGTTGTCATGAAATTCTACTCAATATTGACCCAGAGTAGATTCCAATGTATAGTTAGCAGAGTAAAAACTTTTGCAGGATTCCCAAAAAATAGACCAGAGGGAATTGTATTTCATCCAGCAGAGCTTTACTGCTAACGAAGGCAAATGAGAATAACGGTTACAAATCCAATACATTCAGGATTGGCACTGTCCGTAAGAAATCCAGTTGCAGCAGACTTAACTTAAACTTACAATAACTTATAATAAGTCTAAACCTTAACACTAAGCATACTATGTACAGAACACCACACCAGAAGGAAGAGAGACAGAAAGAGAAAGTGAAACCCAGGCTCCTTCTGGCCTTACTTTTATAGTCAGCATGACCGTGACAGAAGAGATAACAAAACCAGTTTAAGCCACCTGCACTCAGCTTCACTGAAGAAATAACCCAAACATCATGAACCATCTGCTTGATTCTTTCACACAGAGAAGCTTCCAGAACCCTCTTGAATTAAGTAGAATAGGAAAGATCACTACACATCATATCATTATTTTCTGCACTAAGAAATGCAAACTGACAATTGCATCCTAAATGTTGGGGACCAACAGTATGCAAAGGCTATTTCCACTGCTTGTGGCCAGGCAAACACCTCTGGGTGCTCTCCACTGGTGTCAGATTGCTTGGCCAGACGGGTCTTGCCCTGATTCAGCCAGAAGCAGAATGATAGGAAGCTGCCTTTCAGTGGTCCAGCCTGCTCAGCATCATCACAACTGGCAGATGTTTTTGATGGCTTCAGGCAGGATTCCTACCTGGAGATGCTGGAGATGGTTGAACTTGAGAATTTCTGCAATGCAGAGGATGTGCTCTCCCAACCCATCTCCAGCCCTTCCCCACTGGCTATTCTCAGGCATGACTGTGGTCCAGGACAGGTTATGCGGTCTGAATCCCTTACCTCCCCAGGGGAAGGGTATCTGTGTGCTCTCCATGGTGAGAGCGACGGACCTGCCCAATTACGCCATCTCCACATCTGACACCAGGCTCAGTGTTACAGTCTCACTTGCTCGGGGCTTCACAAACCTTGTCATCTCAATTTAATATCCAAATCCTTCCTGGCAGGATTTGTTGGTCTTATTTTTATTTTTTGTTTACGGCACGCCACCAGCTGTAGAGCTGTATAACTACTGACCATGTAATTACATTGTAAGGAGACTTCCAGAGGGTGACAGGGCAAATAAAACATAAGCCTGTTTCTTCTTCTTTTCCTCTCCCCCAGCCCTCTTGAAGTAGGAACAAGGAGCAAAATGGAGACATTTCAGGCCTGCTCCCGATCCCCTTGGGCAAAGCTGAGGCCACACTATGGAAATTAACATTGCGCTGCAAATTCCGTCTCGAGAGAATCCAAATTCTGCTACCTTGAATAATCTACGCAAATAGGGTCAGTTTGCTGATTTTTAAAATGTTGCTTATTTCCCCCCAGGATGCGGGTGGCACTGTGGGTTAAACCACAGAGCCTAGGACTTGCTGATCAGAAGGTCGGCGGTTTGAATCCCTGTGACGGGGTGAGCTCCCGTTGCTCAGTCCCTGCTCCTGCCAACCTATCAGTTTGAAAGCATGAAGTGCAAGGAGATAAATAGGTACCACTCTGGTGGGAAGGTAAACGGCGTTTCCATGCACTGCTCTGGTTCGCCAGAAGCAGCTTAGTCATGCTGGCCACATGACCTGGAAGCTGTACGCTGGCTCTCTCGGCCAATAAAGCGAGATGAGCGCTGCAACCCCAGAGTCGGTCACGACTGGACCTAACGGTCAGGGGTCCCTTTACCTTTTATTTCCCCCCAGCAATCTTTTATTATATAGTTTTTGCTATATGGGGAGGGGAGGAAGGAGTTGTGGTGAACTAATTTGGCCACCTGTTTGGCACCTGAGTTGTTAAGCAAAAATTTCTCTACATGCATAAGGACTAGAAACTTGCTATGTTTGAAAGAAAAGAAAATATTGCTGGGACTCCCAGCAAACTGAATTCTGCACCAATGCCGCATTGGGCCCTTTTCCAAAGTCCCAGAGAATTATACCACACAAGATCTTGTTGAAAACTTTGCTTTCAACAATAGGAGTGTCAAATCAAGTCCATGTACTCATGAGTCCAAGGTCAGCAATTGGACCTGTGAAAGCTGGACACTTGCATGCATGTCTGGGATAGTTCAGTCAGTAGAGTATGGGACTCTTAATCTCTGGGTCTTGGGTTTGAGTTTCATGTTGGGCGAAAAGATTCCTGCCTTGCAGGGGGTTGGACTAGATGACCCTCATGGTCCCTTTCCAACTCTACAATTTCTATGTCCTGTCGGATTTGGAACCGTGAACTGAAACGGGCTCTGCATGGCTTGATAAGCTTTTATACTGCTCCACAGCAAAGCATTCAGAATAGTTTGTGCCTGTAGCTATGGTTTTAGGTGCTATATTTTGCAGCCAGCAGTGTATGTGCGTACATGTGTGAACAGTTTCTGTAAAGGTATTAGGAACTCGCTGCAACGGAACCCAAACCAATGACATTCAGCACATGTTTTGGAGGAAGCAGAGTGTGTGACGCTCCTGAATATGGTCTGTGAAAAAAAGATCAGAAGAACCGGTTGCATGGATCGAGGTAGCACCTTCATTTAATGTAACTTTTATGTGAACAAACTTTGGAGATGTTCCCATATGAAAGAGAGAATCCAGGAGCTCCAGTCTGAAAGAAGCATGTACGTTTACGAGCACAATTCAAAGTGTTGGTGCTGACGTTTAAAGCCCTAATGGCCTCGGTCCTGTATACCTGAAGGAGCGTCACCACCTCCATCGTTCAGCCTGGACACTGAGATCCAGCACCGAGGGCCTTCTGGCGGTTCCCTCATTGCGAGAAGTGAGGTTACAGGGAACCAGGCAGAGGGCCTTCTCGGTAGTGGCACCCGCCCTGTGGAACGCCCTCCCTTCAGATGTGAAGGAAATAAGTATCTACCTTATCTTTAAAAGACATCTGTTTAGGGAAGTTTTTAATATTTAATGCTGTATTGTTTTTAACACTCGATTGGAAGCCATCCAGAGTGGCTGGGGAGACTCAGCCAGATGGGTGGGATATAAATAATAAATTATTATTATTATTATTATTATTATTATTATTATTATTATTATGCAAATTTACGCAGGATAGGAATAATTTAAAAAACAGCAGCAACCCACTAAAATAGTCTTTAGAAGTTAGGAAGATGGCGGTCCCTCATTTTCCTGCAAAGATCTGTGATACATCAAGCATGGAGCTTAGTGTATTT
The DNA here is from genome assembly GCF_964188305.1 of Podarcis bocagei. Classification (NCBI taxonomy): domain Eukaryota; kingdom Metazoa; phylum Chordata; class Lepidosauria; order Squamata; family Lacertidae; genus Podarcis; species Podarcis bocagei. Next base: position 10,847,034 of record NC_138129.1, on the reverse strand, counting down.
TCTTTAATCTCATCTGTTGGTATAAAATCCATGCCATTCCCTGTACTTCGGCGCAGCTGTGCTGGTGGTAAAAAACAGCTGCAGGTCTGTTCAAGTTGCCAGAAGCCAGTAACAGAAGATGGGAAAGGGCAAGGAGGGAGGCGGGGCATCTAAGCTCATTGGTTTAGATTTCTCCACCAGTGTCTCTGGGAGTGGCTACCAGGAGAGAACAGGGAAGCTCCCTTTTGTAGCTCTTAGCTGTCAATCTCTATGCTTGGAAGTGCTCTTTGGCAATGGCTTGACAGAGCCATAAATATTCCAAAGTATACCCTCTTCTTCCCATCCTTTTAATATAGCTAGCCTTTTTAAAAGAAAAAAACAGTAAAATACCCCACTCCAGCTCACTGAACTGGTGCCATCCCATGTGTGCGTGTGCGTCCTGCAAAATTCACACTACTGCAATTTTTTGCAATTTTCTCCAGCCAAGTATTGCACGCTTTGTACTAACATGAAGTGTGCATAAAAATAAATACGTTAATAAAAACAAAACACAGAAATGCATTGTAATGGGAGGAAATTATGTTGCAGGACGGGTACATTCGACAAAATTGCATACAAACAGGGACGTATTAGGGGAAATTTGCACCAAAATGCAGAAGCGGGCTTTTTTTTTTTTAATAAAGGAAATTGGCAAACTGTTGTGGAAATGCGGAAAACAGAATTTATGCCTGTAAAGTGAGGGGGAACAAAAATGGACAGATTCAACCATCCCTACTTGCAATCGGATGCAAAACACAGACACAGGATGGGAGGGGGGCTGGGAGGGCGAATCGAAGGTGGGGATTTCACAGAATGAGCAGAGCTGTCTAGGGAGAGAAAGTGCAGCTGCACCAGACATGACATATCAATGTCTCCATCTGTCAGGTCAGCTAAAACCAGCTCAGGATCACCAGGCTTAAGATAGAATGGCACCGAACAGAGGCTTGGGAAAGCAAAGCAACAATGCTGGGAGAATTCAGCAGAGGCTTCATGGTGGTCAGAGGAGGCCCAGTAGCCAAGACATTTTCAAAGGGTAGAAGAGGAGAAGGAGGAGAGGAGGGAAGATTCCTTTCCTTCCCTTCAGAGGTTTAGGGACATACGCCCTGCCCTATGAAGTCACTGTTGTTGCAGCCACACAGTCGGCGGTTACGCCAGCACACTTACAGGCTTGACAGATCATTCAGAGCTGTGGTGTAAAGTTGCAAGCCAGAAGATGTGGTGCAACAGGCGTGGGCCTCAAATGAATCTAGCCCTGGCCAGCTTTGACAGAGGACCAGACAAATGCACGGGCAATGACTGCTAGCTATGATAGCTATGGTCTACCTCCACTGTTGGAGCTGCTATGCCCTTGAACACCAGTAGCTGAGAATCGCAAGTGGGGAGAGTTGTGTTTCGAGGACCCGACCCCCGCGATGTGGGCGCCAGCCAGGTGAGGTGGAGGCAGGGGGCAACGCCCCCTGCTAAGGGTGGTGCTCGGCTCCCGGCCACAACCACTCCCCTCTCTTCCAGGGAGGAGAGTCCTTGTCCTCAAGTCCAGCTTTTGGGCTTCCCATAGGCATCTGGTTGTCTACTGTGGCAACAGGATGCTGGACTAGGTTGGTCTGATCCAGCAGGCATCTTCTCGTGTCTTTGTCTTCCTAAGGATCAAGAGGACATGCTGGTGGCAGTTTGTATTCAAGAAGCACTATCAATTTCCACTCAAGAAGAGGTTTTGAAGGGTTGATTTGTAGTTGTACCCGTGGCAAGACTGTACCAACCCATGCCATGGGCTTGCTGGAATCTCCCAGGCTTCAAGAACATTGCAGGTCCACATTAGTTCCTCAAGCGTCTGGAATCACTTGAAACCATGGCTTTGTGGTGGTTTAGTTTCTTCATACCTTTCTGTGATTTTAAATATAACTCTTTTAAGCTCTCGTTCTCTTTTGCTTAATTTCTACCATTTTTTTATTCACATATCATTTTTATTACTAGTGGGAGCTACTGGAACCTTAAGACCTTCCGCTTGGGCTGTTTCAAGGAGAACCACCTACCCCATCTGAACCAACCTGGACCCTGCACTTGTCATCTGAGGCCCTTCTCTATGTCCCCTTCTTCCTGGGAGGTTCGGAGGGTGAGAATGGGCCTTTTCTGTGGTGGCTCCCCATTTTATGGAATGCTCTCCCCACAGAGGCTCACCTGGCACCATCATTCCATGTCTTCAGGCACCAGGCAAAAACATTCCTCTTTACCCAGGCATTCTACCATTAGAATTAAAGGTGTGTGGGGACTGTTATTATGATTATATTATTATTATGCTGTCTATTATTATGTTTTGTATTGTGTTTTATTATTCTTCTGCATAAAATGTGTTACTGGTGTTGTACACCTCCCTGGGATCTTTTGATGAAGGGTGGTATAGAAATCGAATAAGTAATAATACTAATAATACCAGGCACAGGGCCTTCTCGGTAGCAGTGCCCACCCTGTGGAACGCCCTCCCATCAGATGTCAAGGAAATAAACAACTATCTGACTTTTAGAAGACATCCGAAAGCAGCCCTGTATAGGGAAGTTTTTAATGTTTAAAGTTTTATTCTGTTTTTAGTCCTCTGTTGGGAGCCACCCAGTGTGGTTGGGGAAACCCAGCCAGATGGTCAGGGTATTAATAATAAAATTACTACTACTACTACTACTACTACTACTACTACTACTACTACTACTACTATCTTGGGGCCTCCATGAGGGGCCAAGAGTCAAAATAGAAATATTTTAATTACAAAAGAAATACCTGCCCAGATTTATTTATTTTTAAGTTGCGGTGGTCGACTACCCCACCCCAGCAGATTTCCACCCCCTAAAGCAGGATTTTCAGGCCAGGGGTGGAGGAAAGTATGCCCCCAAGCCTCTCTATCTGGCCCCCAGTATCCTCCCACATCACATTCTCTCTGTAGCCTTCTTAGTCCATGCCTATCACCACCCCTGATTTGCACCCTGCTTGAGGGTTTTTAACTTGGCTGCAATGTCCTTGAACTTTGCAAATGCCTTTCGCTTGCCTGGATAGAGAGGGGTGCATAGGAACTGGTCTCCTTTACAACAATACAAATTTCCCTTTGCTGCTCTCCTCACTTTTGCTTCCGGTTCCATCCACCTCCCAACCCTCACATGGGAAGGACATGCTGTGCTGGATTGGGGCTAATGCACATGAACTAAAACCCTTTTCTGGGGTTTGTTGCAACAGTCTAGAATGCCCTTGAACCCATCTCCCTTGCAAACATCTGCATTCGATTACGACCTGTCCCTGCAAGTAAACCAAGCCGGCTGGGCTCTCACCTGCTTCTGGCTTGTTACTTTCTCTCGACGGCTCCAACACACAGCTGAAGCCCCACCCCTGATTCCTGCCCATACATAGACTGCCCTGCCCACCCCACGCCCACCCTCCTCTACCTGACAAAGAGACAGCCAGCGGGAGCCCCCATCTCATTGCTATTTACGCTTCCCTGTGTAATCCACACTCTCCATGTGACGTGCAAGTTGTTTGCAGCTGTTTCCAGCAGGATTAAATTTAGCCCCCAAGGGCTTTCAGCAATCTCTGGCAAAGGCATCAGAGAACACGGTGGACCTCCTCTGTCCACTCTCTCTCCCACAAGGAGAAGGGCCCTGGGGGAGATGGCACACAGTGTTTTTCAGCTATCTCCTCTGCCCCAGAGCTACCAGCTTAGGGTTGGAGCCTCTCCCTCTTCCGTAAACTGGTCAAACAACCTTTTTGTATGTGCTTCGAATGACCCACCCCAATGGGTTCAAACTCTGCCCCCCTCCCCAAGCTGAAGTGGGACTGAATCTGGGTCCCAGCCAGATAGATAGTCAGCAGCTGGCTGACTCTCCCTGCCCCTTCCCTGAGCTTGCTACAATTGCTCTGTGCTACAGAAGAGTCAGAGATAGCCTTGTTGACTGCAAAGAAGCCATTAGGGTTTATTTCAGGGTGGCCGAGTGTCCTACTTTACGGAGGACAGTTCTTTCTTTACAGGATTGCTCCATTTGAACTGTTGTTCACCCCCAGTTTTGGGACAAGGAAGTGTTAAGAAGGGAGAACAGGGGTCTTGACGTTGCAATAAGATCCTAAGTTAGTTGATAGTTAGTGGCGCACTGTATTGAATAGAAAACTCGGTATGGTCCCCCCAAATAGGCCACGAATTACTAAGGTATCTGGAAGGTTATGCTGATTAAATAGATGTTGAGTTGATCATAAATACATTGACAGGAACTGAAATGGCAAGTGGGATTGGTAATGGAAGAAGAGAAAAACTGTACCTATGGTTTCTCAGCAGTTTAATAGTATTTGGGACATAGCTTAACATATTGGGCCTGTGAAAATTGTATGCATGAAAATCAATTTGTTAGGAAATAATAAATATATATTAATTTTGGGAATGATAAATTTAGGGATGATGTCTGTCTGACCATACTCTCTGTTTGCATTGGTCTAACAAATGATCTTCGAAGTATGTTCATATAATGTGTGTGTATCATTCAGAGATGCAATGAATTGTGTGCAATATTTCGTCGTCCCCCCCACTTGTGAAAATGACTATGTATGTTGATTGTATATCTATTTTTTAAAAAAAATTAAGTTGCCCATCACTAATTGTCATTGGGCTACCTGGTCACAGGTAGGTCAATTCCCAGAGCAACAATTCCCAGAGTTCCCTGTGCAGAGGAATTGATTGTTAATTCACTCTAGAAATCATAGCTCTGTGAGGGGAATAGGGCTGTCCTAACAGGTCTCAGCATGCTTAGCAAACTACAACTCCCAGAATTCTTTGTGGGGGAAGACATGACGGCCTATGGTGGTCTCAGAGTACTTAAAATGTATGGTGAAAATGTGACCTGAGACTAAGGAAGTGATGGAAGCTGACAGCCAGTGTCACCCCTCAGACAGGTTTTTAGTAGGAAGGAAATAATAATAATAATAATAATAATAATAATAATAATAATAATAATAATAATAATAATATAATTTCATTTATACCCCGCCCTCCGCAGCCAGAGCCAGGCTCAGGGCAGCTAACACCAGTAAAATTACAGTAAAAACATAATAGGAAAAAACAAACACAATTTACAATACAGGTTAAAATGCAATTTAAAATGCAGCCTCATTTTAAAAGTAGCCCGTAGATCAAAACTATAAGGGGAGGGAAACATAAGGGTCAGTCTGAGTCCAAACCAAAGGCCAGGCGGAACAGCTCTGTCTTGCAGGCCCTGTGGAAAGATGTCAAGTCCTGCAGGGCCCTAGTCTCTTGTGGCAGAGCGTTCCACGGGGGCCAGTACTGAAAAGGCCCTGGCCCTAGTTGAGACCAATCTAATCACCTTGCAACTTGGGACCTCCAAAATGTTGTCATTTGTGGACCTTAAGGTCCTCCTCAGGGCATACCAGGAGAGGCAGTCCCATAGGTACGTGGGTCCTAGGCCGCATAGGGTATAGTTCCCCCCAAATAGGTAGGCAGACTGGTGGGAACTGGCTAAAGGCTTTCACCCTCATGAACCAGCCACTACTATTATCCAGACAGCCAAGCAGTTCATGACATTTGAAGTAGCCCTTACCTATTAAAATACACCATTCTCAAGATTCTATTCTCTGGGCCAAAGGAATATAACTTGAGGTTGCACACATTCCTGGTCCCATGCAGGGCCCATGAGATTTGCTGAGGCAGGGGCTTCAGGTGGTGAAACCTCAAGAGAGAGCATCCCTGCGGTTTCCCTGGTGGGGTGGTACCTGAAGTCCAATGAGGTATTTCCCATTCATTCAAGGGAGGAGACAACTCCATCTGTGTGAATAGGGTAGTCTTCACAGAGGAGCTCCCTGTGCACATCAGAGCATCTGTGGAGCTCTGGAGAAGGACAAGTGTCTATGGGGCTTGCAGGTTCTACTGCCAAAATATATTTCATGGTGCATTACCTTGCAAAGAAACTTCTAGATCCAATAGCGTAAGCAAAAAAAGAAACCAACGAAAACACAACCCACCCTCGGATGTACAGCAATGAAGCAATTTTGTATACCATTGCAAACAAGGTGAAGCGAAAGTTCACATAGCCAAATTTTATGCATAATTACTATGTAAAATTGCTTATCTCCCCTGGGTGGGAACGCCAATATTAATGGTAATAGCATTTCTAATATGGCACATTTCCAATATTTCGCTCCTAATTAGGATTCAGATCAGACTCCACGGTTTCATGCTGGTTGTCTCTCTCTCCCCCTTCCTCTCCCTGCCTAGAACATAGCAGGCTTTTAGTTGAAAAGGAACGAGGAAATGATTGCCATGGGCAGTGAGGGGTGGTGAGGCTGGTCCCTGCTCCGGGTGGAAAGGGCCTCCCATGACACTTGTTTTTTGTGACACTGTTTTGCTGATGCTGTTGGGGAATCACCAAAAGGGCAACGGTTTGAGAACTTTACCTCGGTCTAAGAACAAAATCTGAATGGTGGAAGGGTACCGGCGGCAGGAGGCCTCATTAGGGAAAGCGCACCTCAGTTTAAGAATGGTTTCGGTTTAAGAACGGACTTATGGAACAGACTAAGTTCATAAACCAAGGTACCACTGTACTGTAGAGAGGATTTTGGGCTAGAATCACTCTCTCTGTTTCTCCTATCAACAACGTTTTCTGACACAGGGTTTAGAATTTAATTTAGAATCCCATTTCCTGTCTTCAGCCCAAGGTAGTGCCACCTACTCTACCAGCTGCGTGGGAAGACAGGGCCTGGTTTGTCAGTGGAGGGAAGACTCAGTGACATTAGGCAAACCAACCACCTGTTGCAGCAACTCATTAACAGGCGCTGCCTTGGGCCAAGGTGGGGGCCCCTCCAGTGGTGTGCACCGTGAATCTGTGACGTCATGCATGCGAAGTGCATTGCACACAAGTCGGCGGGAGAAGACGCATCACTCGGAGGTCTTGCCCAGCACCACGCAGCTTCAGTGACCACGACTCTTCCTCTCTCAAGCTCTGGAGGAGTCTGCTTTTGATCCTGCACCGCACTCAACTCAGCATTTCAGCCTTCTCTGCTTCCCTAGTATTGGAGTGGAGCTGAGCCCCCTGGTGAGGAATGTTGAGGGGGGAGACAACACCTCCACCCTTTAAAGCTGGAGTGCCTAAGCTCATTGATGCAGAATCTGGTCAAGGCATTTGAGTTAAGACAAGCTGAAGCCCGTCTGGCATTGTGGATGGTGTCTGATCTGAGAAAGATCTGGGTGTGGAGGTTCTTTTGAGGATGAAATGGAGAGGGTGGTGGGTGGGTGAACTTTGTTTTCTACTAGACAAAGGCCTCTTAATGAGGGTGAAAGAGGAGAGAGCAAAATATGGTCTGAAGCTCAACATCAAAAAAACGAAGATCGTGGCCACTGGTCCCATCACCTCCTGGCAAATAGAAGGGGAAGAAATGGAGGCAGTGAGAGATTTTACTTTCTTGGGCTCCATGATCACTGCAGATGGTGACAGCAGTCACAAAATTGAAAGACGCCTGCTTCTTGGGAGAAAAGCTATGACAAACCTAGACAGCATCTTAAAAAGCAGACATCACCTTGCCAACAAAGGTCCGTATAGTAAAGCTATGGTTTTCCCAGTAGTGATGTATGGAAGTGAAAGCTGGACCATAAAGAAGGCTGATTGCCGAAGAATTGATGCTTTTGTATTATGGTGCTGGAGGAGACTCTTGAGAGTCCCATGGACTGCAAGAAGATCAAACCTAGCCATTCTGAAGGAAATCAGCCCTGAGTGCTCACTGGAAGGACATATCCTGAAGCTGAAGCTCCAATACTTTGGCCACCGCATGAGAGGAGAAGACTCCCTGGAAAAGACCCTGATGTTGGGAAAGATGGAGGGCACAAGGAGAAGGGGACGACAGAGGACGAGATGGTTGGACAGTGTACTCGAAGCTACCAACATGAGTTTGACCAAACTGCGGGAGGCAGTGGAAGACAGGAGTGCCTGGCGTGCTCTGGTCCATGGGGTCACGAAGAGTTGGACACGACTAAACGACTAAACAACAACAAAGACAAAGGCCAAGATACAAATGTGACCAATAGGGTAGTAACAGAAATGGTTCGTCAGGTGAGGTAGAGCTGGTGTGCTACCTTTCCAGCAGGAGGGTCTCTGTTGCTAGGGGGAGAGGGGGTCAAGGTGATGGGGAGGTTGGGACAGTGAAATGCCCTGGTAGAGTGTTGCATTGGTGTGTTTGCACCAGGCAAGGTGCCCGTCTCCTTGCCCCTCTCTCTCCTGGCAAACCACAGTAACCCACCTCTCCAGGAAAGCAGTGCAGCAGCTCCATCCCTGCTTCTGATGAATGGGTCTTGGCTATCCAAACTTCGCTTTCAGGCCATTGTGTCATCCTGGCCCCAATACCTGCTTTTGGAGTTTTCTCCGGTTAAAGACTGGCAGGGAATGAGGGCGAGGAGCCCTTATGCAAATGAAGTCAAAGTTGTCATCATTATTCCCAGCAGCACCCCTTTGTCTGTTTCATTACAGCCATTATGTGGGGAAATAAATAGCTATTTGTTATACAGCCCTGTTTTACAAAAATCAAACCCCCAGCATTTGAAAGTGTTTTTGCTTTTCCTTAATTAAAAACACATCAGGCCTCGGATAAAGCATTGCCGGGTGGGGGGGGGGGTGACTGCCGTGGCATCCCATTTTACAGCTGGCAAGCAAATTTCTAATAAAATGGTTTTTGAAAGGAATATTGCCTTCATTCAAATCTCCTATAAAAACTATCCATCCATTAATTCCAATTAATGACACTACAGCATTTCCGTTAACACTGGTAGTAATTCTTGGCTAATGGATGATTTTCAGCAAAATCAGAATCAATGTAACTTTGGACAGGGCCATACAGAATTAATTTATTGCTTTGATGCAGGTTGAACAAAGCCCTGAAGCTTCTCCGAGCATGTAAATCTTCATGGTTTAAAATACTTTCCAGTATGCAAACCGCATCAAAGACTTTTTGACGCTTTTATGCAGATACACACACACACACACACACACACACACACACACACACACACACATAATCAGAGCAAATTACTTGAAAGTTCAGTCCCGGGACTCATGACTTCTTTCCCCCTCATCACCAGCAGGGCAGCTCATGTCATTTGGGAGATGGGACATGTGTCCAGAGCACTGGTAGTATTCTGCATCCAAGGGACATGAATAACTGGGAATGAACCCCTGTTAGGGTTGCCAGGCTTCCAGCATCCCAAAGCGTGGGTCTGAAGAGCTGAGACTTGGTGATGTCATGTACCAGGGCCTGGTGACATCACAGACTCACCAGCTCAAGTCAAGGTTATGACAATAATCCTGCCGATCTTTTTATCTGTTTGCAAATTATCTGTAAATATTCAATAAACAATTTCTAATCTTTTATAAGGGACGCGGGTGGTGCTGTGGGTTAAACCACAGAGCCTAGGACTTGCCGATCAGGAGGTCGGCAGTTCGAATCCCCGTGATGGGGTGAGCTCCCATTGCTCAGTCCCTGCTCCTGCCAACCTAGCAGTTCGAAAGCACGTCAAAGTGCAAGTAGATAAGTAGGTACCGCTCTGGCGGGAAGGTAAACGGCGTTTCCGTGCGCTGCTCTGGTTCGCCAGAAGTGGCTTAGTCATGCTGGCCACATGACCCGGAAGCTGTATGCCGGCTCCCTCGGCCAATAAAGCGAGATGAGCGCAACAACCCCAGAGTCGGCCATGACTGAACCTAATGGTCAGGGATCCCTTTACCTTAATCTTTTATAAAAAGCTTGTTATCTTGATTTCTTATTCTTCTGATAAGTTTTGCCATTTTCTGCATATTCCATATGTTTTTGTATCCATTCTTCCTTTGCTGGGACTTCTGCTTCTTTCCATTTTGGGGGCGAGTAACATTCTTGCTGCTGTAGTAGCATACATAAATAAATTTCTATACAGTTTAGGTAGTTCTGTCCCTATAATTCCCAAAAGAAAAGCTTCTGGTGTGTCCCCCCCCCCCCACGTTATTTTGAACATCCTTTTCAATTCATTATATATCATTTCCCAGTAAGCTTTAACCTTACTACAAGACCACCACATATGATAAAAAGAACCTTCTTCCTCTTTACATTTCCAACACTTGTTTTATTTAGATTTATACATTTTTGCCAGTTTATTCAGTGTTAGATACCAACAATTTATCATTTTCATATAATTTTCTCTTAAACCATAACATGCTGTAAATTTTCTATCCATATTCCACAATTGTTCCCAAGCTTCTATGTCTATATAATATAGACATGACTATAGACAATACCCTGATGTTGGGAAAGATGGAGGGCACAAGGAGAAGGGGACGACAGAGGACGAGATGGTTGGATAGTGTTCTCGAAGCTACCAGCATGAGTTTGACCAAACTGCAGGAGGCAGTGGAAGACAGGAGTTCCTGGCGTGCTCTGGTCCATGGGGTCACGAAGAGTTGGACATGACTAAACAACAACAACAACCAAGACAAAGGCCAAGATACAAATGTGACCAACAGTGTAATAACAGAAATGGTTTGTCAGGTGAGGCAGAGTTAGTGTGCTACCTTTCCAGCAGGAGGGTCTCTGTTGCTAGGGGGAGAGGGGGTCAAGATGATGGGGAGGTTAGCGCAGTGCAAATGCCCTGGTGGATTGTTGCATTGGTGTGTTTGCACCAGGCAAGGTGCCTGTCTCCTTGTCCCTCTCTCTTCTGGCAAGCCACAGTAACCCACCTTTGCAGGAGTCGGATACGACTAAACGACTAAACAACAACAACAACATAGACAATAATATAGGCATGCTTATTTATGTTACTGTTGGTACCAAATGTACAAATCTCACCTGTAACTGTTACTAAAGGCACACATGTATCAGCTAGTCTCTCATACCTGTAGCGTACTTAGAAAAAGAAACATAAAATGTGCAGTGTTTCAGGCAAGGTGGTGGTCTTCAGATTAAACTTGCTGCCCAGAGGCACTGAGAACGAGCCTGAGCTCAGGGTCAAAGTCTGAGCTATGTCAACCCTTTCCTGTATTTGCATCTGCATCCTTAGGGGAAACACACACACACACACACACACACACACACACACACAGAGCTGCTTTTACGGCTTCAGAATTGGACCTAGAATCATAGAATCATAGAGTTGGAAGAGACCACAAGGGCCATCGAGTCCAACCCCCTGCCAAGCAGGAAACACTATCAGAGCACTCCTGACATATGGTTGTCAAGCCTCTGCTTAAAGACCTCCAAAGAAGGATAAAGAAGGACAAAGAAGGACCTGGAACAAATAAGAGGTTTCGAATTCCCAGGGTGCAAATTCCCATTTGGCCACAAAGCTCACTGGGTAACCTTGAGCCAGCCATCATCTCTCAGCCTGACTTCCATCCCTCATGAGGCTGCTGTGAGGATAAAATGGGAAGGAGAAGAACTGTGCACAACTCCTTTGATGAAAAGGTGGTATATACATTTAATAAACAAATCAATATTGTAGCTAGATAGGGCCAGCACACATCCTTCCCTTCCCTACAGTCCACGTGTGGCTGGGCAGGAAAATCCAATAAGGGCTCTTCCTATGTCAAGAGTCCAGGTGGACAGGCATTAACATTCAAAACCACATGGATCAGAGGAGATCTCGAGTGAGTCAGCTCTTCCCTTTCATGCAAGAGTGCCAGGTGGGAAGAGTACACTCAGGTCGTGATGAGACACACAGCCAAGGGATGCCCCGGAGCATCCCAGCTCCCGGCGAAAGGACAATAAGTCAACTTAATAGAAATCAGTTTCCAGATCACCCATCCCCGTAACCTGTCATTTTCTGAATGGCTTTATTATAGCCTTTCCACAGCCCTTCAGTCATTGTAAGAGCTTGCTCCTTCCTGCCTCTGCCCCGTAAATCGGTTAAACAGATTTCCTGCTGACGGTAACACTGGGCAAGGGAGACAAACACTGGCAGGAAAAGCCGAATAATATTGACTTCTATATTAATAAGCCCTTGTCTCAAAGGGCTACATTTTCCTCTCAGTTACACAGAATGAGCCTCTGCCACCGCAGATCGTCTGCAGAGCTGGTGGAAATTGCCAAGATTTCCCACTGGGCACCCAATTCCAGTCCACCCTGCCTTGAAGAAGGGGGTGGGTGGGTGGCAGTCCTCAAAAACCATGACAGAGGCTATCCATGAAATCAACCATGTCCCGGAATATTGTTCATTGGGTCTGGCTGGAGTACTAAGCAGCACAGAAAATGACATTGCAATTCACATCTCTTTTGGAATGCAGATTTTGCCCGCCTCCGGGGACATTCCATTAACAATTTAGGATCCGGTCTCACAAGCCCATTGTCAGGACCTGCTTAGGACTATTCCACTGGAAAGAAACAGTGGGAGACCCCTCAGGAAATTCCTTATAGTCACACAGGAACTGTCTGAACCCATTCCCCAATATCAATGCATCAAATGCAGTTTCTGGCCCCTATTTTCCAGTCATCAGTGATTTGGATCCTAGCTAGCACTCGGGTGGCTCTGTGGGTTAAACCACAGAGCCTAGGACTTGCCGATCAGAAGGTCGCCGGTTCGAATCCCTGCGACGGGATGAGCACCCGTTGCTTGGTCCCTGCTCCTGCCAACCTAGCAGTTCGAAAGCACGTCAAAGTGCAAGTAGATAAATAGGCGGTAAGGAAAACGGTGTTTCCGTGCACTGCTCTGGTTCGCCAGAAGTGGCTTTCTCACGCTGGCCACATGACCGGAAGCTGTACACCGGCTCCCTCGGCCAATAAAGCGAGATGAGAGCCACAACCCCAGATTCGGTCACGACTGGACCTAATGGTCAGGGGTCCCTTTACCTTACTATGTTGTTATGATATGCAGAGTACCTATTCATCTACTTGCACTGGTGTGCTTTCGAACTGCTAGGTTGGCAAAAGCTGGGACAGAGAATTGGAACTTACCCTGTCGCAAGGATTCTAACCGCCGACCTTCTGACCATCAAGCCCAAAGAAGCAGTTTTGTCATGCTGGCCACATGACCCGGAAAGCTGTCTGTGGACAAATGCTGGTTCTCTCGACCTGAAGTGAGATGAGTGCTGCACCACATATTCGCCTGTGACTGAACTTAACCATCCAGGGGTCTTTTAACTTTTTTTACCTTGGAGTCCCAAAGTGCTTCAGCACCAACCTGAACCTCTGCAAATTCAGGTCCAAGAATCCTAGAAAATTCGAATCTATAACTTTAAGGGGAGGGGGGAAAGCAAGGAAGCCCCACAGCATGAATGCATATTTAACAAGCTCAAGGAATTACTCTACCAAAGTGCTCATTAGGGTCATCTGGCATTAACACTAATTCTGATTATGAATTGTTAAAAATAAACCATGCATGCCAGGCATTAAATTACTGTTGACTTAATAAACATCGTTGCGTGTGTGTGCGTTTAAACCTTAAATGCATACTCTGCAAAGGTTCCTGTTTCATGCCAAAATGATGTTTTTCAAATCAAATGAAAGCAAAAGTATATCCCAAAATAGCCTTAGGGGCTATGATGATGTAAAAAATAAAAATAAGAAGGGGATCTTTAAAGACTGGCTGCCTATGTTGTTATTTCCTTTGAATAAAGTCAATGGGCAGAACCCCACGAAAATCCCTCAGAGTAAGCCACACTAATATCAGTGGGATAAAGGACAGTCGTTTCTCAGTTCATCCCATTGCTTTGAATTAGGGATAGTGGAGAAATTGGGTTCGGTTCACATTTTACTCGATAATTAAAATCACATTTTAAGTCCTACCTAATTCCCACTTCCCCCAAATAATATGCAAAATGAAATACAGTTATCATTTGAAACCTGCACTTGCCCAGATTCCACAATGCAGCTCTCTGACCAAAAAATGTGTACATTAGGAGATGCCCACCCCATAATACATCTCTTTTCTGCTCTTTAGGAGCTGGTGGCCCTTTTGTGCTATTCCCCTTTAAAATGTGTTATAGAATGGGGGGGTTATTGAGTTGTCTTTGTTTTAATTTTTATTATGTATTTTGTGTTTTTTTTATATTGTAATGAACAGCCCTAAGATCCACAGGTATAGGGTGGTGTACAAATTTAATAAAACAACAACAACAGTGACCGCCATTTTGGGTCGATGAATATTGCCCCAATGGAGATGTCCCCCTCATGTCGTCAGTCAAATCAAGACAAAATTCATCGCATCTGCTGGGGTCAGATGACTTCAAATCCCCCAAATAATTTGTGTCTGTTATTTGTAGTCAGTGAACAACGATGTGTCTGAAATGTTTTATCCAGGTGGCTATCAAACTGCCTCCTCAGCTTCTGGTATCTGCTTTGCTTGCATGGACAAAGAAATAGCTGCATATGAGTTATGAGTTATGGCCTAGTTATTGTATCCACTACTTATGGCCCCAATGATCTAATCCGGCTGCCATCCTCTGGACCATAACTTGTTGGGCTCTCTCTAGTTCGTCAGCCAGGCTTCTGAGAGAGGCCTGCCATTGCACTGCCTTTTCAGTAAGTTAAAAATATCCAATTTCCCCAACATGACATCCTCCACAATCCCTGTGTTTCTTCTACAGATTCATATTCCGAATTTGTTGATTTATAGTGTGTGATGTCCTGGATTAAGAGGAGGAGAGGAAGTTGGCTCTGTAATAAAACTGTAGTGAATGGATCAACTGTCAAACATATTGTGAGCGCAAAGCATTTGAATGATCATAACAGAGCAATTGGCATAATAAGGTTGGAATAAGAGGCTGCGGGAGCCTGTTCTGAGCTACAGCCTTGCAGCGCGAGCAGCAAACATCCTTCTAACTTCCTTCACTCACACAGGGGTTATTCAGAAAATATTGTCGGGGCCTCTTTTGACTTGTTAATTGTTTGGGACCTGATATTATTCCTCGCTGAAATGCGCGAAGGAGACCTGGCAGAGATTTTCCAGCCCAAGGTCAGTGACCAAGATTATTGCTTCACGGTGGAATTTTAGGCTCAATAAATCTTCACTCCAGATGAACTCTGACAGTCTATTATAAACAATGCTAAGAACTGCATCCATATTCTCTCTTCTGCTAGCGCTGACCACGAGTCAATTACACTAAATTATTCTCTCAGGCCAGTTTTTCATTCTCTGCGAGAAGCCAAACAATCTGGAGATTTCCTCCTCCCAAAAGGTGGGGTAAGGTAGACGTGTGCCTGCTTCTGCTCAGGCAGGGATGCAGTTATTTCTTTCTTATTTGACTTCTGCTCAGTTAGTTCTGTTATCCTGCCTTTCTGCCCACCAAAGCAAGACAACTCACAACGCATCATGGTCAGTGATGTGATTGGTTAGGTGGAAATGTTGGCGGCCATTGCATGCCAGTCAAGAGAATGGGAGCTCTCATGAGCACCTTTAAGAGCTGGCGTGTGTTATGGAATTACCTCAACCAACAATGAACAAACATATGCAGTATATCTGCACATGTGGAGATTGCTAACATCAGCTGGGGAAACTCAGGCAGATGGATGGGGTATAAATAATAAAAGTATTATTATTATTATTATTATTATTATTATTATTATTATTATTATTATTACAGTGGATGCTCGGGTTGTGAACGTGATCCGTGTGGGATGCATGTTCACAACACGCATCTGCGCATGCATGGGTTGCGATTTGGCACTTCTGCACATGCACAAAGAGCGATTTAGCGTTTTTGCACATGCGCGACCGCCTCACAACCCATCATGGTGTGGTGTGTGACAGTCCAGAATTCCCTCTCTAATCCCACTCCCTACTGCATATCTTGAGGAAGAACAAAGCACTCTGGAATCCTGGTCCAAGTCATGGAATGGATCTGCCATAAACCTGGAAATAACCCGTTCCTGTACTTCCGGGTTCAGCGGTCCATAACCTGAAAAAACACAACCTGAAGTGTCAGTAATCTGAGGTATGACTGTATTATTATTATTATTATTATTATTATTATTATTATTATTATTATTATTATTATTATCCAGTTAGTAACTTGGACACCCCATGCTATTTAGAGGTATGGGCAGAAATTCTCCTCCCTCCTCAATAGCAGCCCAGTGGCCACAGGTGGTCATACCTCATGAACCACCTCAATGGCTGCCATGCTCACCAAGGAACTTAAAAATGGTCTTGGTGGGTCAGGCCAATGGCCTATCTAGTCCAGCACCCTGTTCCTGGCAACTGGAGTTTGGAGGGATAGTGCTTCTGACTGTGAAGACGGAACATGGCCCTTGTGGTCAGCAGCCTTCACTCCCCCCCCCCCCATGAATTTGTCTTATCCTCTTTTAAAGCCATCCCAGTTGGTTGCCACCACTGCCTCTTGTGGGGGAGATGTTCCATAGTTTAATTATGTGCTGATTTATTATATTTATATATTTCATAAAACGTATACACCATTTGGTTCTAAAATACCTCAAAGATAGAAGAGAAAAATCAAGGGAGGAAAGCAAATCACAACTTAACCCCATTCCATAACATAGTCAGGCTTCAGGGAATCCTATTCCTCCCACGGTGGCAGCCAAAAAGCAGATAACAAGAAGGAGGTCTTACCAATTAGTTTATTCAATATTCACAGAGAGAGACTAAGGAATGAGGTTTCTCTTAGATAATGGCGTTGCTCCGAGTGAAGTCCCACCCCCTCAGTCTCTCCTATTCTATGTCACCCCTGCACTGGCTGATCTGTGCTTTCTGCCTCTGAGCTTTCTGTTCTACTCCTCTCAATGCCTGCCTGGTCCTGAGAGAGGTGGGATCAGGAATGCTTTCTAGAGACACCGAGTCTGTCGGCTGTCTCTCCCCTGGCGCTTCTTCTTCCTGCTGCTCTCCCAATATTTCCCAGCTTCTCCCCTCTGCAGCCTCTGAACTATGCCCTTCTGCAAACCACTGTTCTAAATCTATACTGTCCTCCTGTTCTTGGGAAGATTCAGGAGAATCCCCACCATTCCTCCTCAGTCCAGTCCCTGACATATATAGACTAAGCATCTGGGCAGGCTTGTCTGAACAGAGAAGTTTAGGATGTAGGTGTGAATCTTCCAAAATTCAGCTTCATTGGCTACCCATTAGTTCTCAGATAACCATGGTCTTGATCTGACCAATACACTCTGTACTATTTCCAGAACCAACAGACTAGCTGAAGCTTCTACGTCATATTCAGAAGCCCCATGTAACATATTTCACTGTGTGTGCATCTGCTTAAGAACCTTTTAAAAAATGTGTAAACTGATGCAGAAATGTAGAGAACTGTAGAGAATGTATGGGGGAAGAAAAGAGAACCTGAGGGAAACCTTAGTCATACTTAAAGGTAAAGGGACCGCTGACCATTAGGTCCAGTCGTGGCCAACTCTGGGGTTGCGGCGCTCATCTCGCTCTATAGGCCGAGGGAGCCGGCTTACAGCTTCCGGGTCATGTGGCCAGCATGACTAAGCCACTTCTGGCGAACCAGAGCAGCGTATGGAAACGCTGTTTACCTTCCTGCCGGAGCGGTACCTATTTATCTACTTGCACTTTGACGTGCTTTCGAACTGCTAGGTTAGCAGGAGCAGGGACCGAGCAATGGGAGCTCACCCCGTCGCGGGGATTCGAACCGCCGACCTTCTGATCAGCAAGTCCTTGGCTCTGTGTTTTAACCCACAGCGCCACCCGCGTCCTAGTCATACTTAGGACTACTGAAATAATTAACTTATGTCACATTGTCCTGGCTAACATGTCACATTAATTACAGTGGGTCAACTCTTAGGTATGACGAGGCTGTGTGTCTGATACAGATTCCCATTAACACCATCTAGATTTGTTCTGGGTTTTCCCCAACCCAGTAGAACTGGAGAAGATGCTTGGCTTGAGGTAGGAGGAGAAGAGGTGGGAAGTCCTGCTGCACAACTGGGAATAATAATAATAATAATAATAATAATAATAATAATAATAATAAATTTATACCCTGACCATCTGGCTGGGTTTCCCCAGCCACTCTGGCGGCTCCCAACAGAATATTAAAAATACGATAAAACATCAAACATTAAAAACTTCCCTGAACAGGCCTGCCTTCAGATGTCTTCTAAAAGTCAGGTAGTTTATTTCCTTGACATCTGGTGTGAGAACGTTCCACAGGGCGGCGCCACCCCCGAGAAGGCCCTCTGCTTGGTTCCCTGTAACCTCACTTCTCACAATGAGGGAACCTCCAGAAGGCCCTTGGTGCTGGACCTCAGTGTCCAGGCTGAATGACAGGGGTGGAGACACTCCTTCAGGTATTCTGGGCCAAATCCTTGCACTGATGGGATGCTTACGTAGTGCTGAATTGGATATACATCCAACTCGGAATCTAACCCATAGACGGAACTGACATTTCAGAATTCTAAAAGCAACAACCCATAAATACAAAATTCACTCTTAAAAAGATTGCCACTGGAACAATATGCTGAGGTTCTGCTGTTGGCAGAGGCCTCAGAGATGGTTCCAAAACTGGGTAAAGGTAATTCACGAATACAGCCTCTGTCCTTCAGAGGTGTCCCCTGACTTCCAAATTAGAGAACGGCTCTGAGTAAACACCACAAGAGTTTTTAATGGCACTGTGTATTCTAATTTTGTAAGCACCACTCATTGTTGCCCAAGCTATCAATGCGAAATGTTTCTACAGGGAAGTACATTTATTAAACTCCTAATGGAATTACAATACGCTCACCAATAAGCCAGATGGTTGGCTCTTTTATGTTATTAGTTAATGCAATTTGATATTTAAAGTTTTGAAGGGGGGGGGAGAGAAACAGCCCTTGCTGATTTTTGTTTTTTAAAATCTAATCTTTGCACCGTTTCCTCCATGCCACCACCCCCTGTGACGTAACAGAGGATCGTTTGGGCTTAAGTAAGACCTCCCAATTTAGGAACAAACCCAAAGAAAGAAAGAAAGAAAGAAAGAAAGAAAGAAAGAAAGAAAGAAAGAAAGAAAGATAGAAAGCTCGAGGCGGGGGCTTTGGAAATGCTTGCCGCATCCTTTTCCTGGAAGAATTCCAACATGGTTAGGCTTTTTGTTTCAAATTAACATTTTGCAGGTCTCAAGCTAAATTTCACTGATTCATATTTAGACAACGGTGGTAATACTAACGGGCCAAATTAAAGGGCTATTTAACCCATTGCTATGAGGTATTTTCAACAAAACAAGTAAATGAATGAAATAAACCTAATTTTGGAGAAAATATGTATTTGAATTTCCGGGAGCAAGTTCAAATCAGAAGTATTTATTCCAGCATTTCTCCCTATATTAGGGACACGGGTGGCACTGTGGGTTAAACCACAGAGCCTAGGACTTGCCGATCAGAAGGTCGGTGGTTTGAATCCCTGCGATGGGGTGAGCTCCCGTCACTCGGTCCCTGCTCCTGCCAACCTAGCAGTTTGAAGGCACGTCAAAGTGCAAGTAGATAAATAGGTACCACTCCAGCGGGAAGGTAACGGGCATTTCCTTGCACTGCTCTGGTTCGCCAGAAGCGGCTTAGTCATGCTGGCCACATGACCCGGAAGCTGTACGCCAGCTCCCTCAGCCAATAAAGCGAGATGAGAGCCGCAACCCCAGAGTTGGTCACGACTGGACCTAATGATCAGGGGTCCCTTTACCTTTTACCTTTACCTTCTCCCTATATTGCTTCAGCTGATAATACTTAACATTTATATAACAACGCAGAATGTTCAAGCAAGGAGCTTCATGTATTGTTGTTCTTGGCACCAGAGACAACAGAGGAGACAACAGAGGAGTGCACCCTTTGGGTGAAGTCAAGCTGTTGCAGAGGTACAGAACCTGCTGTGGCTGTAGAGACTGATATGGGAGAGACATGTTTTGTTGCAGCTGGGGCAGACAAAGGCAGATAAAGACCAGTCCTCTGGTCACTGCTGTGGACACGCAACCTGACTGCCTTTCTCCAAGCACTGCAGTCGTCTGCAAAGGATTCCCACACAGCAGGGCTGATGTTGCCAGCCTTCACATTATGTTTGCAGATATCTTTGTAATGCAGTCCTGCCATGTGATGCCCCAAATCTTCCTGATGCAGCATATATATTATCTCAAGAATTTTTACAAAGTCACTTCTGACCTTGGGAGGAGGTGGTGTTGTGGGCTTCACGCCCCCAACATGCACGCGGAGGCTGGCTCCCAGCCCCCGCGCGATCTGGGGAATCCTCGGCCGTGTCATTCCCAGGCCAGCCAATCAGCTGGCCCAGGGGGTGTGGCTTGCCTCATTTAAGGCAAGTGCGGCCGGGAATCTCCCTATTTGGCTGCTCAGCTGCTTTGGTTTGTCACCCGCCCGCCCTTCAAGGTTCCCCTTCTGACCTTGCTATGGACCTCGGTTGGTTGCCATTAAGGGGCCTGGTAGGATTTTTTTCCATTTAGCAAATTGGCACCAGCCATTTGGTTTTTCTCCCACCTCGTAGCAAATCATCACAACTTTCTCAGTTTTGGCGGTTAGGCATTAGTATGGGTATTGTTATGTAGATATATGGGGGGGGGGGGAGTGCCATCACCTCCCCCAGATACTGAAGGGTAGTCTGGTAAAGGATTCCGGGGGCGTGGCCCCATCCGAAGCCTTCCTGGTCTTCAAGCAATCAGGCTGAAGCTGGATAGTCAGATAGGACCAATGCCTAAGCCAATACTGCTCATCACCTGTAACCAATAAAGTTGTGGCCAATTTTAGCCCATTAACCTAAAATAACGGTGTCATGTATCTTTATTCCTACTGGTGGGAGGCGGGAACATGCCATGCAACAGCCATGTAAGGTAGGCCATTGTTATTATTTTCAAATTACAGATAGTGGGGAAGGAAGCTGAGGTTGGAAAGGAATGATTTACTTAAGGCTGCCTAGAAAATCAATGGCAGAATCAAGATTTGAGTAGCACTTCCGCAGATATGTCTACTCAGAAGCCCCACCAAGTTCAATTAGACCTACTTTCAGATAAATGTGTATAAGACTGCAACCTCAGCCACTACACCCCATTTCCCATCCAGGTATTGCGTCTTGCACCTCCAGCACTGATCTACACAAGTATATGGGATTTAGGACTAAAGCAGTGCCTACATCCATTTGGTTTGCAAAGCTGCCTAACACTGGGATTAATCACATCAAAGCAATTTGTGTTCTTTCCTTTTCACTCACTTTCTACAGTTTAGAGCAGGGGTCAGCAACCTTTTTCAGTCCACTGTGGGTCAGTCCACCGTCCCTCAGACCATGTGGTGGGCCAGACTATATTTTGAAAAAAATAATGAACGAATTCCTATGCCCCACAAATACAGTGGTACCTCGGGTTACATACACTTCAGGTTACATATGCTTCAGGTTACAGACTCCGCTAACCCAGAAATAGTACCTCAGGTTAAGAACTTTGCTCCAGGATGAGAACAGAAATCATGCTCTGGCGGCGCGGCAGCAGTAGGAGGCCCCATTAGCTAAAGTGGTCTTCAGGTTAAGAACAGTTTCAGGTTAAGAATGGATCTCTGGAACAAATTAAGTACTTAACCCGAGGTACCACGGTAACCCAGAGATGCATTTTAAATAAAAGGACACATTCTACTAATGTAAAAACATGCTGATTCCTGGACCATCCGTGGGCCGGATTGAGAAGGCGATTGGGCCGCATCTGGCCCATGGGCCTTAGGTTGCCTACTCCTGGCTTAGAGCTTCCCTCTCACATGGCAGTCCTTGCCCAAACACTGAGATCAGTGAAATCTCAAAATGGTGGGGGATGGGATGGCATGGGTAGATGCAAATCAAATACAGTGGTACATATGCTTCAGGTTACATACACTTCAGGTTACAGACTCTGCTAACCCAGAAATAGTACCTTAGGTTAAGAACTTTGCTTCAGGATGAGAACAGAAATCGTGTTCCGGCGGCGCGGCAGCAGCAGGAGGCCCCATTAGCTAAAGTGATGCTTCAGGTTAAGAACAGTTTCAGGTTAAGAACAGACCTCCAGAACAAATTAAGTACTTAACCCGAGGTACCACTGTAAGTGTAAATAACGCACATCTAATTCATTACAAATGCAAGCAAAAATATCTATATTAACATGTTTATGCATACCTGGGCATCAGAAGTAGGAATCCTGCCTGCCTCCACTGGAGTTCAATGTAGTGACGGACAGATTTGGACAGAAGAAGCCTTCACCTTTCAGGTAGCTTAACCTCCATGAAAAACCATGTCAAGGAAAGAGGTTGTGGAGCGGGGAGAGAAAAAGAGCAGCCCGCGAGGCTTCTCTTTTGTCACTATGACATATCTTCTTGTCCGTGATTTGCACCTGTCAAATGCTTGTGTACAACAAGAATTTGAAGTGAGATGCCCTTGGTAAGGAATGCTCGGCTAGTCTTCCAGTTTTCTTGATCCCAATCTTTCAATTCACAGACAACCGGGGCGGGGGGAGGTGGCAGGAGGGGATGCTGTTATTGGAGACTTAACAGCTCCAGCTATACCTTGTTGGCTGTGCTGCATCTCTTTTGCTAGGTGGACAACAGGACAATGTGGAGCTGTTCTGCATGCTGCTCAGAATGAAATGGGCAGGTTATTTTGTTTTTTTAATCATAACTATAATTATTGACCTTTGGCAGTTGGAGGATGGATGGCAGCTAACAGATTGAGATTGAATCCTGACAAGACAGAAGTACTGTTTTGGGGGGGGACAGGAGGCGGGCGGGTGTGGAGGACTCCCTGGTCTTGAATGGGGTAACTGTGCCCCTGAAGGACCAGGTGCACAGCCTGGGAGTCATTTTGGACTCACAGCTGTCCATGGAGGTGCAGGTCAATTCTGTGTCCAGGGCAGCTGTTTATCAGTTCCATCTGGAACGCAGGCTGAAACCCTACCTGCCCACGGATTGTGTCACCAGAGTGGTGCATGCTCTGGTTATCTCTCACTTGGACTACTGCAATGCGCTCTGTGTGGGGCTACCTTTGAAGGTGACCCGGAAACTATAACTAATCCAGAATGCAGCAGCTAGACTGGTGACTGGGAGTGGCCGCCGAGACCACATAACATCAGTCTTGAAAGACCTACACTGGCTCCTAGTACGTTTCCAAGCACAATTCAAAGTATTGGTGGTGACCTTTAAAGCCCTAAACGGCCTCGGTCCAGTATACCTGAAGGAGCATCTCCACCCCCATCATTCTGCCTGGACACTGAGGTCCAGCTCCGAGGGCCTTCTGGCGGTTCCCTCGCTGCGAGAAGCCAAGTTACAGGGAACCAGGCAGAGGGCCTTCTCGGTAGTGGCACCCGCCCTGTGGAACGCCCTCCCACCAGATGTCAAAGAGAAAAATAACTACCAAACTTCTAGAAGACATCTAAAGGCAACCCTGTTTAGGGAACCTTTTAATGTTTAATAGGTTATTGTATTTTAGAGTTTTGTTGGAATCCGCCCAGAGTGGTTGGGGAAACCCAGCCAGATGGGCGGGGTATAAATAATAAATTATTATTATTATTATTCCATTATAAATGCCCAAAGGCGCTTAAAATTCACAACACCAACATGAAATAATGAACAACCAAGATTCAAAAGGATGGCATAGAGACACAGAAAGCTGCTTTTACGCGAATTTGACTAGTGATCCATCTAGCTCACTAGCGCATTGCCTCTCTAAGTGTCACTCTCCATGGTTGCAGACAAGAGGCTTACCTTGACACTACCTGGAGATGTCAGGGTTGAACGTTGGACAGGGTGTCCTACCACTGAGCTAAGGCTGCCCTTGAGCATCTGCCACCTGTGGCAGTTCCTTCAACTCTGCCTAACAGTAGGGCTGGCCCTGCACAAAAGCTGCTCCTGTGGGGGCCAGAGACCTTCTTACCTGTGAGTCTTGCAAGAGCTGGTGCTCAGGATGCCTAGAGACTATCAGAGTGGGGTTTCATTGACATTATGGTTTTATACAGTGGTACCTCAGGTTACATATGCTTCAGGTTAAATACACTTCAGGTTACAGACTCCGCTAACCCAGAAATAGTACCTCGGGTTAAGAACTTTGCTTCAGGATGAGAACAGAAATCGTGCTCCGGCGGCACAGCGGCAGTGGCAGCGGGAGGCCCCATTAGCTAAAGTGGTGCTTCAGATTAAGAACAGTTTCATATTAAGAACGGACCTCTGGAACGAATTAAGTACTTAACCTGAGGTACCACTGTATTTTTATTGTTCTGTCCTATTATGAATTACATGGGCATCACCTAATTTCAGTGTGGTGTTCTCATTTATGGCTTAAAAGGTCAAGGTAAAGGGACCCCTGACCAGTAAGTCCAGTCGCAGACGACTCTGGGGTTGTGACGCTCATCTCGCTTTACTGGCCGAGGGAGCTGGCATTTGTCCACAGACAACTTCCGGGTCATGTGACCAACATGACTAAGCCGCTTCTGGTGAACCAGAGCAGTGCATGGAAACGCTGTTTACCTTCCCACCGGAGTGGTATCTATTTATCTACTTGCACTATGACGTGCTTTCAAACTGCTAGGTTGGCAGGAGCTGGGACCGAGCAACAGGAGCTCACCCCGTTGTAGGGATTCGAACCGCTGACCTTCCGATCGGCAAACCCTAGGCTCTGTGGTTTAAACCACAGTGCCGCCCGCGTCCCATCATGTATGGCTTAGGTCTGCTTAAATTTGGCAACTGCCGGTGAATTGTGTGATTTTTCTTTGATATTGTAAGTCATTTTGAAAATGGTTTAACAGCGGAAAGGCAGCATATAAATATATTGTGAAGATGGTGAGATGTTTTGGATAGTCAGGGAACAACCTGTCATTAGCGGCATATTCAATTCTGCATACATTCGGAGAAAAATCAAGGCAAAAAGCTTATTCAAGTACATTTTCAGAATCTCCCAGTGTTGCTACCCCACTGAAAGCCTGTGTTCAATATAACACTCTTTCATTGGCTAAGCAAAAGTTTGTTTATTTATTTTGGTCTTTATTGAAGTAAATCAAAGAAATCAATACAATAAAAACAACAGAAGTACAAATACAACGCAGTACAAAAAAGCAGCACAGTATATCCAGAAGAGTCTTAAATCAGGTAAGGAGAGCGAAATTTCACATTACAGTGAGGAGAGGGAGTCCTGTGTGTCTGCATTTGTTGTATATAAGATAAAATCTCACCAAACAGCACAGAATTCTTCAGGATCCTCTGAGCCTTCACCAATACATAATTTGTGAGTTATTTTTTCAGCTAATGCTAAACTCCATATATTCTCTCACCAAGACAAAAGTCGCAAGCCCTGTAAGGTTTTCCATTTTGGGGCAATTGAGGTGCTGGCAGCTGTAGGATCTTGTTATACCACCAGGTGTGAGGTTCCTCACCCATGGGCTAAGGCTTTGGCCCGGATTACGAGTCAAAACCATGGTAGTTCCTTGGCTGTCATCACTTAAATGTCTGTGTACTGGTGGAGAAACCCAAATCAGGTTACGGTTGGAGGCACCAAACTTTTCTAAGCTCCCCTTTACAATTACAGCTACCTGCATGTGAAAGGATAAATCTGACTGGGATCAGGCTTCCTATAGGAAGAGAGATTTTGGGTCCCCCATCCAGCAGCGCCTCTGCTGGTGTGCTACATTCCATGAAGGAGCTTACCACTTGATTCTCCTGGTGGCATAAACTGGCTCTCAGGTATCTGCTTATATCGCCCATCTCTTGCATTGGACACATCGAGTCCACTGCAGTCAAGGCATCTAATATAAGAGGCATTCACAGTATTAATTAACTCTGCGGGCATTGACCTTTGAGTCCCTGAAGGCAGGTTTTACAGGCATCCCTGATAGCTATTTGCGTTGGAACACAGGTCTCATATAAAGAGAACGGCACGTTTCTTTTATAATAAATCCTGCGTGCTTTTTCCCCCTCAACATGCGAGCACAATGCATTTGTGGGCCCTTTTATGGTTACCTGTTATCGGGAGAGAGACGGATTTCCACCCCATTCGGATAACCTTCCTTTCTTCTTGAATAGCTGCAGAGTTCTGTGCTTTTATTTATTTATTTATTTATTTATTTATTTGAGAGAGAGAGAGAGGGAGAGAAAGAATGGAACAATCTTTCATACGAACTGTGATTCTTGCCTACTTCCATGCGAGACGTTACAGAGGCTATCAAAGCAATGGCAAGACCGCTGCAGAACATAGGCTTCTAACAGCTTTTCCTTGCCAACATCTGGAATGTGAAACGTGCACAGATTTTAGTAGTAAAAAATGTTACTATACGGTTAAGCCACTTTGAGCCTTATTTTGTATACTCGAATCCGTTGTGAGCCACTGCAAAGGTTTGTTTTATGAGCTTGGTTTTCTTAACCCACCTATGTGTATATGGTCATAAAGGACCTCACAAGGGTGTTAAAATATGTAAAGGTTTTCTCCCCTAAGCAGTACCACATAATGCTCTGGACACTCTATTAGAACCAAGTGTATTTAGTGGCATTCCCTACTTTGTGAGTGTTTAAATGGAAGGTTTCAGTAAGGACATTAACATCAGCTGGGTCACTGGGTGCCAGCAGATGTTAGTTACTTGTTTAATTTTTTTTATTCTTCATTAAATTACAGAAAGACATAATAAGGCATCTCGCCTCTCTCTTGTGCATATCAATGTTGTTGTTGTTGCTGCTGCTGGTGTTGTTGTTAGGGCTGGGCGATATGTGGTTTTCAACATCACCAGCTAAGCATTGCGATATACTGATACAGTGGTACCTCAGGTTACAGACGCTTCAGGTTACAGATGCTTCAGGTTACATACTCTGCTAACCCAGAAATAGTACCTCAGATTAAGAACTTTGCTTCAGGATGGGAACAGAAATCGGGCTCCGGCGGCGCGGGGGCAGCGGGAGGCCCCATTAGCTAAAGTGGTGCTTTAAGGTTAAGAACAGTTTCAGGTTAAGAATGGACCTCCAGAACGAATTAAGTTCTTAACCAGAGGTACCACTGTGTTGTGCATTCATGAACATTTGTGCACATGATGGTATTGGGGTGGTTGTACTTGATCCCACTTTCAGTACTCTCCTAGGGCCCACCACTGATGCCTATGGGGGCTTCCTTTAGCATGGCATAGTGCTACAGAGGGGCACTGTGGGGAATTCAAACAGCAGCCTCTAGCTGCCTGCCACTTACCAGAATAAGCACTCACACTTTACATTGTGGGTGCCCTTTGCGGGATCGCGCGCGGTGCTACAGTTCCCAGGGAACTTAATGGCAAACAGGGGCTGGCCTGCCTCTCAGTGTTATTACAGTGGTACCTTGGGTTAAGTACTTAATTTGTTCCGGAGGTCCGTTCTTAACCTGAAACTGTACTTAACATGAAGCACCACTTTAGCTAATGGGGCCTCCTCCTGCTGCTGCCCTGCTGTTGCATGATTTCTGTTCTCATCCTGAAGCAAAGTTCTTAACCCGAGGTACTATTTCTGGGTTAGCGGAGTCTGTAACCTGAAGTGTATGTAACCTGAAGCATATGTAACCTGAGGTACCACGCCCAGCCTCACTAGTCAAGCTTCATTGCTGGGAGGTGGGGCCAGCCCCATTTTATAAATAGGGGGTGGAGCTGACAGTAGCTAGGCAGTTGGCTCAGGAGATTCACTCACCCTACCCTCCCTTAGATTAATGTGTCCTTGTTTGCAGGTTAACTTTTCCTTCCTGTTTAGCAGGAGTTGCTACGGTCTTTGACTGGTTGCTGTTGAAGGACCAGGAAGAAATTTTCCTGCATTGGCAGGTTTTGTCTTCCCCGTAGCAATTTGTCACAACTTTGGCGGTTTATGGCCTTGGGTGGAATCTTTTAGTCTTTTCTTCCCTATAATGGGGGGGGGGGCATTAAGTGGTGATTCACGCCTCTGTGGTGGCGATTCCAGGGTCCCCTCTTAAAAGGGGTTATATAATGGGTGTCACTGCCCATACACTGAAAAGTTGTCAGTGAACTACCCTGCGTGTGGGGATATGGGCTGCCTGCGTACACATTCGTCTCGCAGTGCACCCCAATATCCCATTTACCCTGATGTGCCCCAGTTCCCCCGGCTGGGGGGCTGGGAGGGATACACGCCCAAGGCCTAAGCCACGGCCTTCCTACATTCAGAAGTTTAATAAAGTTGTTGCCTAATTTTAATTCCATAACACGTTTTCAGAGTCTTTATTCCTTTCATATGATCCCTGGGAGTTGGGGCTGTCGCCGCCTTGTCACGCAATATTGCTGCTGCTTGCTAGGCCGCTGCCAGATAAGCCCATCCCCATCTACAAAGCAGCTCACCATTGCAGAAAGGACCCTCTGTAGCAGTGTTTCTCAACCTGTGGGTTCCCAGATGTTGTTGGATGACAACTCCCATCATTCCCAGCCAGCATGACCAGTGGTCAGGGATGATGGGAGTTGTAGTCCAACAACATCTGGGAACCCACAGGTTGAGAACCACTGCTGGAGGGACCCATCGGTGGTAGGCCCTGCTAGAGTGTTGAGGCCCTAGCAGTTGCCCAACGATGCAACATGATGATTTCAAGACCTGATGATCTTATTTGTACTAAAGGGAGGATGTACCATGTTTGAATAGTGTCTACAAACATGTTGTTGTTTAGTCATTTAGTCGTGTCCGACTCTTCGTGACCCCATGGACCAGAGCACGCCAGGCCCTCCTGTCTTCCACTGCCTCCCGCAGTTTGGTCAAACTCATGCTGGTAGCTTCAAGATCACTGTCCAACCATCTTGTCCTCTGTCGTCCCCTTCTCCTTGTGCCCTCAGTCTTTCCCAACATCAGGGTCTTTTCCAGGGAGTCTTCTCGTGAGGTGGCCAAAGTATTGGAGCCTCAGCTTCAGGATCTGTCCTTCCAGTGAGCACTCAGGGCTGATTTCCTTAAGGATGGATAGGTTTGATCTTCTTGCAGTCCATGGGTCTCTCAAGAGTCTCCTCCAGCACCATAATTCAAAAGCATCAATTCTTCGGCGATCAGCCTTCTTTATGGTCCAGCTCTCACTTCCATACATCACTACTGGGAAAACCAGTAGAAAACTACAAACATGAGGCTTTGCCAAAGGACTGCTCAAAACTAGAGCTGGCCCTGGGATGGCCTGGTGCCACCTTATTTCCGGCTAATTCTGCTGTATGTAGACCCAGACTTAGGCATGGACCTAGGAACAACAGCTCCACAGAGGGGGATCAAGAGGCCCGCTTTGAATTGTCTGATGAAGGCTAGTTGGCTGGGGTAGATCACTTCTTTATTGCAATTCAGGATCAAAATGATGGTTTCTTGTTTAAGGAATGGTTTGCCCAAAATAGAAACCAGATAGAGTCTTCCCTCCATAGATAAATCTCTGCTGCTCATGGCTCTGCTCTAAAGATACCTCTACCAGGATTTCACCCTCCCTTCTGCAGCACTTCCTGTAAACCAAAAAGATATATGACTCTTTTCTCTCTCTTTTTTTTTAAAAAAAGAGTTTTAATATTTTTACCAGTAACTCTTGGGCACAGATATGAACAAAATATGAAGTATATTGCCAGTGAAGAAATGCGCAGCCATTTAGAAGATTTAAGGGAGGTCAGTTTTACAGTTACGTGGCTGTACATTAACATTTGCAGAAGCTTGATGGACGGATGTGGGAGGTGGAAACAGGGGTGGTCTCCAATATTCTCCCAGATAGACAATGCTGCTGCCAAAACCTTTCATTCTAATAAGTCGGATTAAACCCAACCCACAGACAGCCTCAACCCTATCCAGAAAAGCTACCTCACTTTCTATTTTTACAGACCGTGCTGACAATAAGTACTTGCACGTCTGATGGGATAGATGGTCTGTGCCCATTGCCTCTTATAACCTGACAGTGAAAAATGAACACTTCAAGCATCCAGGGAGTCGTTCGTTACCTCTCCACTTCCTTCTAATTAATGAAAACATAAGGGAAAGAAACAATAACCAGGTCTACTGTTCAGGCAGAAAATGACGGTTGCTGAGGGGTGTGTGTGTGTAAAATCAGGGGTTTTTACTGACTGCACAAGAAAACTGCATCTAACTACTGGGCTGGGTTTTATTCTCCACTTGCAAATCTTCAGCTTGAACCTAGCAATTTTGGTACAGCAGTTGTTTTTCAGGGAAAAATCCAACTGTACACATATACTGACCTCCCTGCCCCCAAATTCTGATTAGGGCCTGTTACGTACTCTGCTTGGATCCTAGAATAATAAGGCAGGAAGGATCCTAGAAGGCAGCAACCTGATTGGTCTGCAGGAGCTGGCCAATCAGGCTCCAGGAAGAAGTGAATCAGCAACCTGATTGACCCACAGGAGCAGCCCAATCAGGCTCCAGGAGGAAGTGAATCAGCAACCTGATTGGCCTGCAGGAACAGTCCAATCAGGCTCCAGGAGGGGAGTTGAATCAGCCAATCACACGGGACCCATTATGTAAATATTGTATATATAGCCAGAGGTTTTTGGGGAAAGCACTCACTGTTTACCATGAGCTGAAATAAAGAACATGAAATCAACACTCAACTCCAAGTATATTTCAGTGCCATTGCATCATTTGACTTCTGTGCTTTTTCTCTCAGTTTGGGCCATTCCTAGGCTCGATTCCACCCATTCAGGGATCAGAGAGTGAATGAGATGGGATTGCCGCACTCCATAGCCAATCAGAAGCGACTGTGTGATGACATCACTGGAGGCAACTGAAAATGAAGTCAGCTTGAATGAGTAAGTGAGCATTTTCTTGTGGAGTGCCCAAAAGTCATTGAGAAAGCGAGGCGCTTTTTCAGCGCTGTCAAAACTGTGTGGAAAATGATGAGGAATTTTGCCTGAGCTTTACCATAAATACAAAATAGGTAGAGGACCTCCCATGCTGCCTTTATTATTTGTTTGCTATAATGCATGTAAAATTCCTTTTCATCCACAAGTGGTTTGCAAGGAAATATATTATTATTTTTAATTAAAGCAACAACAAGAAGTTATAACCATTCAAGATGAAAAATAAATGTAAAAAACCAACAGGCAAAAAAAAAGTCATCAGCAGGGAATGCAGTCAAAGGAGAGCACCAAGAGCAAAAACAGCTAGTTAATCTATTTGCTATAGCAGCCACAGTGGGGAAAGTAACAGGCAAAGGTAGTCATGTTAGTCCATAAGAAAAAAACCCAAGTCCAATATCCACGGTTGGGCAATATCTGAAGTTGTTGACCAATTGTGGATTTTTATGAAGATCTTGGTTTTGATAAACACACATGTACACAGACACAAGAGCACATTCCCTGAAGAAAGAGAGGAGAATCAATGCTGTACTTGTGTCCTGCATTGCAGATCCTGGATTGAGAAGGAAGCTGGACTAGATCACTTCCAAGCTAGATGTCTTTATTTTGCATTTGTTTCTCACATTTTCCTCTAAGAAGCTCATGGTTCTTCCCCTCCACCCTGAATCCTTGCAACAACCCTCTGAAGTAGGTTAGGCCGAGAGGCAGTGCTTGGCCCAAAGTCACCCAGTGAGCTTCATGGCCAAGAGGGGATTTCAACCCCAGTCTCTCCCAGGTCCAACTCTAAGTACTACATGACGCTGCCAACTCTATCTGAAGAGTATGTATCTGAAGAAGTGTGCATGCACATGAAAGCTCATACCAATAACAAACTTAGTTGGTCTCTAAAGTGCTACTGGAAGGAATTTTTTTATGTTGTTTTGACTACAGCAGACCAACACGGCTACCTACCTGTAACTGCCAACTCTATGATTCTGATAGGAGAAGCCCATCATGGTGTTGCGTTTGTGAACACCTAGAGGTATTTGGTTGGTGTTGATAGCAGCATGCTGAACTAGATGGATCTTGGACTGATCCTGCAAGACAGTCCTTACTAAAGAAGAAGAAGAAGAAGAAGAAGAAGAAGAAGAAGAAGAAGAAGAAGAAGAAGAAGAAGAGGAGGAGGAGGAGTTTGGATTTGATATCCCGCCTTTCACTCCCTTTAAGGAGTCTCAAAGCGGCTAACATTCTCCTTTCCCTTCCTCCCCCACAACAAACACTCTGTGAGGTGAGTGGGGCTGAGAGACTTCAGAGAAGCGTGACTGGCCCAAGGTCACCCAGCAGCTGCATGTGGAGGAGCGGAGACGCGAACCCGGCTTCCCAGATTACGAGACTACCGCTCTTAACCACTACACCACACCACATAGATTATTTGTACCCCGCCCATCTGGCTGGGCCTCTCCAGCCACTCTGGGCGGCTTCCAACAAAGATTAAAAATACATTAAAATGCCACATATTAAAAACTTCCCTGAACAGGGCAGCATTCAAATGTCTTCTAAATGTCAGGTAAGGGATGCGGGTGGCGCTATGCATTAAACCACAGAGCCTAGGACTTGCCGATCAGAAGGTCAGCGGTTCGAATCCCCGTGACAGGGTGAGCACCTGTTGTTCTGTCCCTGCTCCTGCCACCCTTGCAGTTCAAAAGCACGTCAAAGTGCAAGTAGATAAATAAATAGGTACCTCTCCAGCGGGAAAGGTAAACCGCGTTTCCGTGCGCTGTTCTGGTTCACCAGAAGCGGCTTAGTCATGCTGGCCACATGACCCAGAAGCTGTACGCTGGCTCCCTCGGCCAATAAAGCGAGATGAGCGC
The DNA here is from genome assembly GCF_964188305.1 of Podarcis bocagei. Lineage (NCBI taxonomy): Eukaryota > Metazoa > Chordata > Lepidosauria > Squamata > Lacertidae > Podarcis > Podarcis bocagei. The sequence goes on along the minus strand of NC_138129.1, from coordinate 10,814,492 downwards.
TGCAACCCCAGAGTCGGCCACGACTGGACCTAATTTTCAGGGTTCCTTTTACCTTTACCTTTTAAATGTCAGGTAGTCGTTAATCTCTTTGACATCTGATGGGAGGGCGTTCCACAGGGCGGGCGCCAGTACTGAGAAGGCCCTCTGCCTGGTTCCCTGTAACATGGCTTCTCACAGCGAGGGAACCGCCAGAAGGCCCTCGGCACTGGACCTCAGTGTCTGGGCAAAACAATGGGGATGGAGACGCTCCTTCAGGTATACTGGACCGAGACCATTTAGGGCTTTAAAGGTCAGCACCAACACTTTGAATTGTGCTCGGAAACGTACTGGGATGTACGATGACAATAAAAAAACAGGGTTGGGTAAAAGTGATATTTTTTGTGAGGCAGTTTCAAGAGCCTTTATTTAATCCCCGGATATTAGATTTTCTATCTCAAGTATAAGCAACGTTAAGAACAGCTCAGTATAGCCTGCATGAGTAATAAACAAATGCAACTGTTAGATGCTGTTGCGGTTGCTCGAGAGTAACTAGGCAGGATTCCGACCTGCCTTTTATAGGCTTTCTTTTGGTGCAAATTTACAGTGAAGGGCGTCACAAGTTCATGTCTGGCTCAATCGCTAGCAGAATCCGGGAGTGGTCTGTTTTTGTACATCCCCCAACATAATAGTTTCGTCACCCCCAGCCTTTTCCGCCCCTCCCTGCACCTCAAACTACTGCACATGATGGGCGATGGCAAGGGCGTGCCTCCCTCTTCTCCAGCTTGCTCAGGCACGGTGTTAAGACTCTTACTAGCATCCTCTGGTCCTTGTACCTCTTCTCCACTGGAGGTGGGGCTTCCCTCCTTGCCGGAAGAGGAACTGCTTCGCAAGATTTTCGGAGGCTCGCTGAAACACACCTGCCCCTCTATCTCTCGCCTCTGAGCTGATAGCAGTTCCCTGACGGCAACTAAATGGGAAAACACCATTACTCATTAGCTGCTGTGACTTCCAAGCAGAGAGAGCGAGAGGCAATAGGGATGGGGACATTCCAGCGTACCAGGAGGACTCATTCCCCAATAGCTGTGAGACTTTGCATGCACTGAAACAGGAGGGGAGAGCTGGCGGTTAGAAAGAAACTCTGGATTTAATAATCACGATACACAGCCAGAAATAATTAGAGACTTGAAGACTGGCAATCATAAATTACTTTTTTACAATAAGGCAACGAAGGCAGAGTTGCAGAGGTAATAGGAAAATGCAGCTCAAGCAGCGGAGTTCAAATGAAAGAGCTGAGGCCAAGTCCATCGCCTTAATTCCTACTCTGGGAGAGAGAGAGAGAGAGAGAGAGAGAGAGAGAGAGAGAGAGAGAGAGAGAGATGAAAGAAATTAAATAAATAAAAAGGCCAAGGAATAGACAAGCGTTTCCAGTGGACTGATTTTAATTGCATGTGATTTTTGTGCACCGCTAAGACATACAGCAAAATAAGGAAAAGCTAAATGGGAGTTTATGCAGGTTGGGGATGCTCTGAGATGCATCAGACATTGGATGCACTGTCTTGTTCCAACTCTCTGTTAGAGGCTGTAGGAATGTGAACTAGGAACCTTATGGTACTTGGCTATGGTGAGCTGCCTAGGATTGTATGGCCCAGTTGGCACGTGACAGCAAGCGGATGATACCCAGCTCTACCTCTCTTTCAAACCAGAACCAGTGAAGGCGGTAAAGGTCCTGTGTGAGTGTCTGGAGGTGGTTGGAGGATGGATGGCAGCTAACAGATTGAGATTGAATCCTGACAAGACAGAAGTACTGTTTTGGGGGGACAGGAGGCAGACAGGTGTGAAGGACTCCCTGGTCCTGAATGGGGTAACTGTGCCCCTGAAGGACCAGGTACGCAGCCTGGGAGTCATTTTGGACTCACAGCTGTCCATGGAGGCGCAGGTCAAATCCGTGTCCAGGGCAGCTGTTTACCAGCTCCATCTGGTACGCAGGCTGAGACCCTACCTGTCTGTGGACTGTCTTGCCAGAGTGGTGCATGCTCTGGTTATCTCCCGCTTGGACTACTGCAATGCGCTCTACGTGGGGCTACCTTTGAAGGTGACCCGGAAACTACAATTAATCCAGAATGCGGCAGCTAGACTGGTGACTGGGAGCGGCTGCCGAGACCACATAACACCGGTCTTGAAAGACCTACACTGGCTCCTGAGCACAATTCAGTGTTGGTGCTGACCTTTAAAGCCCTAAACTTTTAGAAGACATCTGAAGGCAGCCCTGTTTAGGGAAGCTTTTAATGTTTAATAGATTATTGTATTTGAATCTTCTATTGGAAGCTGCCCAGAGTGGCTGGGGAAACCCAGCCAGATGGGCGGGGTATAAATGAATTATTATTATTATTATTATTATTATTATTATTATTATTATTATTATTATTATTATTATTATTTAGTGGGAACAAGCAAATGTGCGGGAGAGTCACAACAGTATCCAGGACCAACCTATGGCTTGGCTTGGCTTAGAAGAAGAAGAAGAAGAAGAAGAAGAAGAAGAAGAAGAAGAAGAAGAAGAAGAAGAAGAGGAGGAGGAGGAGGAGTAGTAGTTTGGATTTGATATCCCGCCTTTCACTCCCTTTAAGGAGTCTCAAAGCGGCTAACATTCTCCTTTCCCTTCCTCCCCCACAACAAACACTCTGTGAGGTGAGTGGGGCTGAGAAACTTCAGAGAAGTGTGACTGGCCCAAGGTCACCCAGCAGCTGCATGTGGAGGAGCGGGGAAGCGAACCCGGTTCACCAGATTACGAGTCTACCGCTCTTAACCACTACACCACACTGGCTCTCATTCTGTCCAAACCCAAGCTTGTCGTTTATCCCTCCCCAACAAACCTGGTTACAGCTGGTGGTTTGCCAGGGTGTAGCATGGGTTGCCAGTGTCCAGGGCAGCGCAAGTGTTGTGCCCCCGGTGGGCAGGGAAGTGGTCAGTCCCTTTGCCAGCCAGCATCTAATCAAAGGAGGCTCTCCTTGCAAAGGAGCTCTAACCTGGGAGCAGAGATAAGGCAGAGAAACACGAAGCCAGGATCACTGTTGTGTTGCCTCACCCTCCTTTTCTTATAGTGATGCACTTTGAGCAACGCACGTGGTTCTGGCAGTGCTTTCTCACCTTCCTCTTTCTCCCTCCTTCTTTGGGCGCTGGTGATGGCACACTCCCCCTCCCTCCCTCTCGGCCAGCCCAGGGCATGCACAGGGATCTCATAGCTGGCAACAAGTTGGCACTGCCACCGTTCCGAAGGCCCAGCCCACCGTGGCTTTCCTCTCTGTGGCTCCAGCCTTGATGAAGGAGCCTGTCATGGGCGTGCCTGATTGTGCCCTCTCATAATTTTGCTCCCGGGGCCATGCTACACCACAGTTTTAGACATAATTCTAACCCAAACCATGGGTTATCTCTGGGTAGCACAGCAGCAAGAAGACCAAAAGAGGAGAGCAATTGCCATAACCTCCATTCCAAGAACCTGTACATTTGCATGTTAAGCCATGGTGGGGTTTTTTTGTTTTGTTTTTTTGCAACTTCGTTTTACTGATTGCTGTTTCCTGATGGTCATTGCATTGGTTTTAACCGTGCTTCACTTTCAGCACAGAGAGGTAAAACGAAATATAGTTATACCTCGGGTTAGAGACGCTTCAGGTTGCGTTTTTTCAGGTTATGGACTGCTGAATCCCGGAAGTACCGGAACGGGTTACTTCCGGGTTTTGGTGGTCGTGCATGCGCAGAAGTGCTAAATTGTGCTTTGTGCATGCACAGAAGCGCCAAATCGCAACTTGCGCGTGCACAGACGTGCAGCTGCAGGTTGCAAACGCTGCGGGTTGCAAATGCGCATCCCACACGGATCACGTTTGCAACCCGAGCATCCACTGTAAGAAAAATGTAGAATGTATATCATTGTCCCCATAATGCAGGTGAGCAGAGTGAGAGAAGGTGGGTTCATGGCAGAGATAAGATTCAAGCACAACTTAAGTAAAGCTTTCATTGGGGGCTTTCTGACTCCCTTCTGAATCCTTCAGTCATTAGGATTTGCCATTTCTTTTTTAAAAAAACAAGAGTCGGACATTCTCCTTTCAGAACTTGTTTAATAGGCCAGAAGCAGAAATATCCCTGTATTGATCATTCTTTGGAAGAGTCTTTACTTGGATAGCTTTCGTTTTATATTAGCCCTTGGCTGTACTGCAGGGGCTGCGTCTTACAGATGCTAATTTTTATAGGAAGGGGAGTGAGTTCAGACAACACAATTTAATCTTTAAAAAGGGTCATTAAAACCACACACATCCTTCAGAACATATGGGGAGGGGGAGAAATAAAATGCTTGCTAAATTGCACAGGACAAAATCAGCAAGCAAAACAATTATTCAAGAAAGTTTGCAGCAGCTCATGAAACTACCTAGCATGGTCACACAATTTCCTGCAGAACTTACATACTGCTATCACCATCTGAAGTGTCCAACCTCTTTAATTCATTATCATGGGGGGTAGGAATGTCAATCATGCATCTATTTCCTTGCATGGAGCTTCTGCCTCCTTTGAAAATACAGGGCAATCTGCAGGAATTCTGCAGCTTCATTTAGAGTATATCTGGCCTTGGAGTGCAAAATAACAATAAGTGTTCTTTCTCCCCAAAAAACCATACACAAAGCAATTAAATAGTTGTACAATAGGTTAACCCTAGATTGTAAATGGAGAGCTTTAGAATAATACCCAAGAAAATACTCAGAAGATTAGATCTCCAGTCCACTGTTTGGTTCGAAAGTTCATGACTTAAAGATTGGAGCACTGAGTGGTGATTTGCATGTGTGAATGAGGAATCACAGAGCTATCACTGCCGTATATCTTGATGTCAACTCTAATGCAATGCTTTTTAATGGAGCTGGACCACACATTCAGCTTGAGCAATCAGGTAAAAGGATATCTCAAATATATAGGAATAGGGGAAACAGTTGTGACTTGGAAGGAGAGATAGGCACTGGAAAATATCTTAATCAGGCTTCCCCCTCCTATTAAATAATAATAATAAACCCACAGGGCGATCACTAGCAATGGGAAAGATATTTGCTTCGGTTCACAATTTAATGTGAATCGAATTTCCACTTCTGGAAAATGCGGAATGCAAAACACAGCTGTCCTTCAAAATGCACACTTGTTCAACATTTGTGATACAGTTCTCCAACCAAAAGAGAAAAAGAGTAAAGCATATATTAGGAGAAAGTGTGCATAAAATTGATATATCCGTGCAAATAACATACAAAAATGCATAATATTAGGGAAAACTGCTTGCAAAAATGTGTATATTGGGAGGCATGTACACTAAAATACTGGAGGGTTTTGGGGGAGAATAAACTGAACCTAAGACTTGGGAAATGAGCAAGAGAAACTGAAATTGACTGATTTCTGTACCCCATTGTAGAATTTATTTTATGTTATCAACCACCTGCTTCCTGATTAATCAGATTCAAATAAACTGATGAAAAACTCAATATAGATGTTTTAGATACTAATATTGACGTGAATGTTCGGCTGGTGAGTATTCTTCCAGTGACTTGTTTTCAAATGGGGTACTTTAATAAATGAATTCCACCTCCTGTTTTGGTAAGGAAAACACTTCTTTAACACTTCAGTTAAATGTTCCATTTAAAGAAAAACACACTACCCAAGCCAGAGGTACTAGTTTTCTTACAATATGTTACTGCCTTCCTATTAACCCTGCAAGGCACTCCTTTAGGACTGACTAGAGTTAAGTTCTGACCTGCTCTGGGAAACCAGGAAAATGCTAGCTGCTTTAGGATGTGCATTAGAGATTGTCTCGTTGAGAAATCTGATCCTCCATAGCCATTTCTCAAAGTAAACCCAGAACACGAAGTTCCCCTGAAATAATACCAAACAATGAGAAAATAAGCAGCGTGGCATTTATTTTCGCTGGTGTCTCCTAGTGAAAAATGAATGCTTCTGAACACCTGGTGATTTGTTGTATAAATGTTAACATTTGCCCAAGTCCCCGATTTGGCTTCCAGCGGAGGTGCTCATTGCTCACTGTTGCACTGCTGTATGTGATTCAGCCTCATTAAGTAGCACTTTTTCTCCCTGCAGGCCGCACCATAAATCTGAAACAAACCCTTCCCAGCAAATCCTGCCGTGGATATTGCACAGAAAGTCTCCAAACTGAAAAAGGGGATGTAGACCCCCAGCAGGTCAGACAGCACGGATTTCATTGCAAACTCTTGAGCTGCCTCTGCCACAGATAACTTGGGGCATCAGAGTGCTGGAGGGATCTCACCAAAGGTCCCTTGTGTTGAACCAAAGGTGAACTGTTCCAGGAGTTCTGCAAACACCATCTTGGTAGTCAAGAGAACCCCATAATTAATTGGTGGTAGTTGTAACAATGAACTCCTATATGCTTATATTCACTTGCATTGATGTAAGCTAATTGGCTTGCTTTGATGCTACCCTGATAGCACAAATATAAGATGGGGGACACCTGGCTTCCTAGCAGTACATGTGAAAAGGATCTAGGGGTCTTAATGGACCACAAGCTTAACATGAGTCAACAGTGTGATGTCGCAGCATAACAGTTAATGCTATTCTAGGCTGCATCAACAGAACTACAGTGTCCAAATCAAGGGAAACCATAGTACCACTCTATTCTGCCTTGGTCAGACCACACCAGGAATACTGTGTCCAGTTCTGGGCACCACGATTTAAGAAGGATGTTGACAAGCTGGAATGTTTTGCTGGGGAGGGCAACACCTGTCTGAAATCTTGGAGCGCTGTGGCCAGCCATTGTAGGTAGTTGTAAACTCAGAAGTTCTATTTAAACTTAAGTGATATGCAAATTTGGTGAAATAAATAAATACACCATGACAATGGGGAAACAGCCAGTATGGTGTCAGGCAGGGATGCGGAGCCTCTGTCCTGTAATCCTACTTAGGCCCAGCCTGAGTCTCGGTTTACACCAAATGATGTTATCTCTGAACCACACCAACTTACCCCCAAACTGTTGGGCAGGTAAGGTTGCAGTTCCAAAGATGAACTGGGAACTTACAGTGAGGCGACGACCCTGATCAGCTGATATGTTATAAGGGGATCCTTCATATTTTGGCTCCTCAGATGCAAACGTAAGAGATGGGCCAGCACGTCTGGTGCGTTCTTGAAGCAACATTGACTATCTCAGTGCCAGTTCCCCCATACTAAGCAAATGGGAGCCTGGTCTGGTGTGGCAGTAATGAGTTCTCATTGCCTGAAGTTTCGCGACTGCATTAGAGGTTATTCAAACATTTTTGCCATGGGCAAAATTGAAAAAGGCTTCATTTAGTACTGTGATTCCGATGGCAAATTCCAGCCTTTGTGTGAAATTAGAGTGGAATGATCGCTTGTCCTTCTCTTGATTATGTCACTAAGAACTTCGTACAATGTTTCATGAAGTCATTAACAACAAAAAAGATCCAAAAACTTCCTGAAAAATTCCTCCTGCTGGGTAGGATTTTGTTTTGTTGTTCTGCTTTCTATCATCAAAGGCTTCAGCCCATAGTTCTTTAAAGCGAAATCTTGTCCATATCAAATGATGAATTACATTCAACTGGAAGCTCTAGGCAGGCCTTAGATTGTTGGCTTGTGCTTATCCTCATTACCATCTTTCATGGATGATATTGTTGGCTTCCTTTCACCACCATTATCTCTTTGCCCTTGATAACCTCCTTGACATTGTTGCGGTGATATTTTCTTAGCCCTCTTGGCCCCTCTCGTTTGCTGTCACGAGCAAGGTTCACAACGAATATTTCTCCTGTCCCATGCGACGGCTAATAATGTCTTTGTCTTAATTGCTAATTGTGTCTTATTAGCGAGGTACTTGGAGGAGAACACCTCATTTCAGAATGCTTCAGCAAAACAGCCCACTCTAGGATCTGCAGTGATTTGTCCAGAATCGGCAGAGTCGAGATCTGCAAGGACAAAGGAAGCTGGAGACTCTTCCTGGTGCTCCTGGGATTATGGGACATCTTAAGGGCATGTGACAAAATCAGGAGAAGAGCCAGTCTGGATGGAGACAACTTGGGTTCAAATACTGGGCCATGAAGAGGAGGATAACAGAACCATAGGATTATAGAGTTGGAAGGGACCATGAAGGCCATCTATTCCAACCCCATGCAATGCAGGGATCTTTTGCCCAATGTGGGGCTCAAGCCCACAGCCCTGAGATTAAGAACCTCATGCTCTAGCACAGGCTTCCTCAACCTTGGCCCTCCAGACTACAATTCCCATCATCCCTGACCACTGGTCCTGCTATCTAGGGATCATGGGAGTTGTAGGCCAAAAATATCTGGAGAGCCGAGGTTGAGGAAGCCTGCTCTAGCAACTGAGCTATACACTCAGTGACAAATGTCCATGCTTTACAGGCAGAAGCTCCCTGGCTGAATCTCTGGCAACTCTAGGCAGGGCAAGGAAAGCACCTTACAGAGGTAGATTTAGGTCAGCATGACTGGTTCCCCAACACCAGGTGCCAAGCCGAGGGGGGCACTGCAGGGTGTCACCACTATGATGCAGTACCCATGCAGAACAGAAGGAAAGAGGTGACAGGCACTGAATTTTGGCCTCACAAAGGGCACCTCTGAAATGTGAAGGACCACAGCCTGCCCCTGCCCCTTGCCTGCTGTTGTTGTTGTTGTTTAGTCATTTAGTCGTGTCCGACTCTTCGTGACCCCATGGACCAGAGCACGCCAGGCACTCCTGTCTTCCACTGCCTCCCGCAGTTTGGTCAAACTCATGCTGGTAGCTTCAAGAACACTGTCCAACCATCTCGTCCTCTGCTGTCCCCTTCTCCTTGTGCCCTCCATCTTTCCCAACATCAGGGTCTTTTCCAGGGAGTCTTCTCTTCTCATGAGGTGGCCAAAGTATTGGAGCCTCAGCTTCAGGATCTATCCTTCCAGTGAGCACCCAGGGCTAATTTCCTTCAGAATGGAGAGGTTTGATCTTCTTGCAGTCCATGGGACTCTCAAGAGTCTCCTCCAGCACCATAATTCAAAAGCATCAATTCTTCGGCGATCAGCCTTCTTTGTGGTCCAGCTCTCACTTCTATACATCACTACTGGGAAAACCATAGCTTTAACTATACGGACCTTTGTTGGCAAGGTGATGTCTCTGCTTTTTAAGATGCTGTCTAGGTTTGTCATTGATTTTCTCCCAAGAAGCAGGCGTCTTTTAATTTCATGGCTGCTGTCACCATCTGCAGTGATCATGGAGCCCAAGAAAGTAAAATCTCTCACTGCCCTTGCCTGATACCCTGGAAAACTGCTGCCAGCCAGTGTAGACAATACTGAGCTAGATGAACCAGTGGTCTCACTTGACATAAGGAAGCTTCCCAATAGGGGAGTCAGGAGAACACCTAGAACAGCGCATTGCAGGGAGGAGAGGTCACTCAATCAGACAAGCCAGAAATGATTGCGCCGATGGAATTGTCAAATTTAGCATGAGGCTGAACATGGCCGTCTTTAGCCAGGGGTGTAAGGGGTGTGGGGCATCCTGGCACTGAATTCTGGGGTGTGCCAGGTACCCGCCGCTAAAGCTGCCTAAGCTCTTAACTATCTACCTGTTATGAAATAATAAATAATTTTGATCAAGCTAGAAAAACAAAATACATATATACCTAGGTATTACCAAAATGTATACCTACTGCTTCACTAAAGGACTTTCCACTTTGTGCGCTCATTTACCAAAGATGCGCCGCACCAGTGGCAGCGCTTGTCATTCACAACAACGCCGTTTGTCAGACTCAACAGCGGCGCTTGTCATTCTCAACGGCGCAGTGCATGCAAAATTAACTAAATTTGGTGGTGCTGGGTAGATCTTTGCACCCCAATGGTGCATATGCTAAAAATGGCCCTGAGGCTGAATTCCTCCTTTTGTTTTCAAATTGCCTTCAAGCTGCTAAGAGCTATTTTTTAAGCCAACATTCACATCATACAGTCTTACGCCACCTTACCAATCAGTTTGTTAAGGGTGCTGAGAATTGTTAGGGACCTTAAATGAACAACAGTCCCAGGGTCCTTTGGGAGAAGCCACGATGGTTAAAGTTGTATACGAGTGCTTTAAATGCATGGTATGGGTATGGCCATATATTAAGTGGGAACTAATTTGCTTTAAACAAACACACATCTGGGCAGCGAGAAGTTCCCTATCAGAGAACTGGAGAACTCAACATTTGCAGCAAAAAAATCTGGGCATGTGACACAATAACTTAACGATTTTCATATGAATGAAGCTCATGGCCAGAGCAAAGGCTCAAAGAAACTTGCTGCCATGGAAGTATTTTTAACTATATGGAGACATCGAGGGTGCAATCATCTTTAAGTGGAGCTAGTGGTTTCTGTCAGTTTTGATACTGAAGCAGAGTTATTTGAAGACAATGTTAGGGGGACTGCTGCTCAAAAGGAATGCCAGGCCAAAATTCCTGTTTTAAAGTCGGCCATCATGGAGGCCTTGGGCCACATTCACACCAAGTATTGAAAACACCACCCACTTAAACAGCTATGGCTTCCCCCAAAGAATTCTGGGAGCTATATTTTGTTATGGTTCTAAGAGTTGTTAGGAGACCTCTGTTCCATTCTCCAAGTGTCCCTATTTTCCTGGGACAGTCCTGGATTTACAGAAGCCATCCCGGTTTCTGACTTGATCCCAGAATGTCCCGCTTTCCCTTAGGACGTCCCTATTTTCATCAGAGAAATGTTGGAGGGTATGTAGTTTTCTGGGCCCCGAGCCATCTGAAGGCAGCCTTGTATAGGGAAGTGTGCATGCACACGAAAGCTCATACCAAGAACTAACTTAGTTGGTCTTTAAGGTGCTACTGGAAGGAATTTTTTTATTTTGTATAGGGAAGTTTTTAAATAATTTTTTATTATGTTTTTATATACGTTAGAAGCCATCCAGAGTGGCTGGGGCAATCCAGTCAGATGGGTGGAGTATTAAAAGGTAAAGGACCCCTGATCATCCAGTCATGACTGACTCTGGGGTTGCGGCACTCATCTCGCTTTATTGGCCAAGGGAGCCAACGTACAGCTTCCGGGTCATGTGGCCAGCATGACTAAGCCTGGCGAACCAGAGCAGTGCACAGAAAAAATGCCGTTTACCTTCCTGCCGGAGCGGTACCTATTTATCTACTTGCACTTTGACATGCTTTCAAATTGCAAGGTTGGCAGGAGCAGGGACCGAGCAACGGGAGCTAACCCCGTCGCGGGAATTCGAACCGCCGACCTTCTGATTGGCAAGTCCTAGGCTCTGTGGTTTAACCCACAGCGCCACCCACGTCCCAGTTGGGGTATTATTATTATTATTATTGACATCCCTGTTTTCATTGGAGAAATGTTGGGAGGGTCTGCAGAGCTACAGTTCCCAGAATTCCCTGTGAAGAAGGATTGACTGTTAAACCTCTTCAGCTCTATGAACTTTTCAAGGGAGATGAAGCTAACCACCCCAGCTACCTCAGGACCAAGGGTGCAGTGAATGTATGTTTATATCTTGTGTGTTTATGTGTAGGGGAGGCACCCAGAGGCTTCAATAACACCAGGGGAAGACATTGCACTTAATCCAGGGCAACACTGCACTCACGGGCACTGCTTTGGCAACCCCTGTTCCGAAATAGGGGGGGGTGTTTCACACCATGCAAGCAGGCTGCATGCTTTACCTCTAACTCTCTGTCTTGGGAATAAGCCCCTCCCCGCCTCTCTCCCCCCCCCAATCCACCCACCCCACCATCCCTTCGTCACTGAAGTAATTTATGTCCTCATTTGATTTTTGTTCTCCCACCAACAAAAGCCGACATCTCCAGCATCCAAACCACGGAGCTTCACCTTATTGTTGAAGGTCATTGGCAAAAAGATAAATGCCCTCACACAAAAGGCGAATGGGGCTTGGAAAGATCATCCGGATTGAAATACACACTCTCCCCCCCCAAAAAAAACCCCTTTTTTATTTGTAAGTTGCCCTTTGTTTCTTATTTTATAGTATGATGGAGTAATAATCTTTTAAGCAAGAGCCCGGCAGTGTGGTAGCAAGTGCATAATGAACACACAATGGGAGATTAGACTGTTAAAACCTTTTGTCAGGCTAAATTCCCTTTCATTGATAACCCATGAGCCCCGATGGGTTATTGTTCAAAAGCAAAGGTGGTCAATAGAGTATTCCCCCCACCCCAGTCCTCAAAAGCCAAGAGAAATATCAAGAACTTCAAACTATCTTGTGCTTACGCAGATTCACAAAGAGAGCAAAGGATTCCCTGAGCGATAATGACCAGCATATTTATATCATACTTCAGGTGCTGAAAAATAAAACCTGCCTCCTGATTTTGCCACCTTTGGAGCACAACGCCAAGGTGTGGGTGGCATTCCAGCAATTTTTGAGGGGGTGGGGAAGAGGGTGGACCAGATCACAAGCCAAATGTCAGTAGCGATGGTGCTCCCAACCCCATCTGAAATATTCTTAGGATCGCAACTATTCTGAGTTCCAATCTCGCCATCTATCTTCCTCCAGTCCCGTGACCGGGGGAAAAGATCTCTGTACATGAATCGTGTACCTAAGACACATCCCTGTAAGTTTACTTCTCCTGGTAATAGGACTACTACAAGTAGCAACCACAATAACCTAGGAGCATCACCTTTCTGCTCTTTGATGCATAGGAATATGCCTCAAATAATTGGTCAGTATTGTCTGCAATGGCTGGGTTTTACACCATTGTACTGTTGAGAATGTATTAACATGGTCTGTGTGTGTGGTTTGGGAGCTGCACGGTCAGGGGGAAAACAATGCTGTCTAGGGTTGTAAAGACTGCGGAGAGAATAATTGGGTGCACTCTTCCCCCCTTGGATCAAATCTATGCTTCCAGGTGCCATAAGAAAGCTGCAGAGATAGTGCAGGGTAGTGCGCACCCAGGAAATGATCTCTTTCAGCTTCTACCTTCTGGAAGAAGGTACAGGGTTATAAAGACTAGGACTAGCCGCCTGAGAAACAGTTTCTATCCAAATGCAATTTTGGTTTTAAACGCAGTCTAAGGTAGTCTCTAGGGGATGCGGGTGGTGCTGTGGGTTAAACCACAGAGCCTAGGGCGTACTGATCAGAAGGTCGGCGGTTCAAATCTCCGTGATGGGGTGAGCTCCCATTGCTCAGTCCCAGCTCCTGCCAACCTAGCAGTTTGAAAGCACATCAAAGTGCAAGTAGATAAATAGGTACCGCTCCGGCGGGAAGGTAAACGGCGTTTCCGTGCACTGCTCTGGTTCGCCAGAAGCGGCTTAGTCATGCTGGCCACATTACCCGGAAGCTGTACGCCGGCTCCCTCGGCCAGTAAAGTGAGATGAGCGCCGCAACCCCAGAGTTGGCCACGACTGGACCTAATGGTCAGGGGTCCCTTTACCTTTTTTAAGGTAGTCTCTATGGGAGTATATTGTCTTTAATTATCAGAGTTTCTAGGGGGTTAACCGGGCTGGGATAGCAGGCTTGTTGGTTTTTGAATGTCTGATGTAGTTTTTTTCAATTTCGTTGTTCTGTATGGGACAATGACAATAAAGATTATTGTATTGTACACAAGGGAGTCACAGCCCCACCTGGAAATGCCAGAGATTGAACCTGGAACTTGCTGCAGGGAAGGTTTATATAAAGCAGGCCTCTGCATTGCAGCTTCCCCTTCTCACCTGAGCTTCCCATCCTTCCTTACCTTCCTCCCCTTCTGATGGTCTTTCCAGTGTCCCACCCAACACCTGTCTCTCCTTTAAACCCAGTGCCCTGTCCTGGACAACCCTGGATTGCTCAGGGTGGTCCAAGCCTGCCTTCAGCCAACTTAGCCGAAGCCTGGCTCCCATCCCCCACCCTCCGTTGAGAGCATTTCTGTTCAGGATTTGGACAATTCTGGTGCAAGCAGAACATGAGCACAACAGCACTCTCCTACCTGCGATTCCTAGCACCTGATATTCAGAGGCACACTACCTCTGTTGATGAGATAGTTTTGATCCCAAGATAATAATAATAAATAATAATATTTTTTTATTTATACCCCACCCTTCCCGGTTCAAAAAACCACGCTCAGGGCGGCTAACAATAAATTCAAAACACTTAATTGATGCAACAAAAAACAGCATAAAATACAATATAAAACGTGAATAACAATAAATTCAGGATTCAAACATCAATTTAGGGGGGAAATCCATCCAATAAACATTAGATGATCACCAGGGCTAGCTGGCTAAATTAGTCCTATTTGGGCCAATGAGGAGACCAGGGGAGAATTAGCTGTGGGATCCCAGAGCGGGTAATCTTCATAAAAAGGGGATGAAGGGGAATAAAATATCAGGCTAAGTTCAAGATGAAAGCCAGGTGGAATAGCTCTGTCTTACAGGCCCTGCAGAAGGAAGTTAAATCCTGCAGGGCCCTGGTCTCATGGGACAGAGCATTCCACCAGGTCGGAGCCATCACTGAGAAGGCCCTGGCTCTGGTGGAGGATAATCTGACTTCCTTAGGGCCCGGGACCTCTAAACTATGATTATTCATGGACCTTAAGGTCCTCTGCGGGGCATACCAGGAGAGGCGGTCCCGTAAATACGAGGGCCCTAAGCCACAAAGGGCTTTAAAGCTCTTTGTTGGTACATTGCCTCATTCGGTTCCCTCTCCTCTGGCCAAAAGTGAGGCCAGTCATGTACAGTGTCACATCCTGCACAAAGAATGGAGTGAAGATGGACTACTGTTTGCACAGCTCTTTGAAAGTGATAAGTGGTAAATGTGCTCAGCGCTATGATACTAGTCTCTTATGAATACAGTGAAAACAAATAACAGGGAGATAAAGCTGTGTGTTGTTCAACTTACGCTGACATGATTAAGAGCCTCTTCATTCCTCCGCCTCTTTTAAATCTTGTGTGTAATATGTTTAAAGTTCAATCTTGCCTATATATTTTAATGCTTTAGCATTTCAGTGGCTTAGAGGTTGTCGTGGTGGCAGACTGGTATTAGGGCTGAGGCTGAGAAGTTCACTTCCACTATGACCCTAAGACCAAAAGCGTCTAGGAGCTGGGAATAGATGGATGGACCTGTCTGTTCCTGGCATGTGTCAGTTTTGAGTATGTTCATTGAGAAGTCCTTTCCACCCTGTTTCCGTAGTTATCAGAATTTTTCCTTTAAAAAATAAACATTTGAAGATTTGCATTTAAATCTATTTTCTGGAATCTATTTTGTCACCAGATACTCATTTATAAATATATTTTATCCAAAAATATGCATTTTGGTACTTAAAAGAAAAGAATTCTGGGCTGAGTACTGCATTGCAAAATTCAGAGATGTGCAAAATCTGAAGGTTAATTACATTCCAGTCTGCGTGTTGCTCATATTGGAATGGCACTGCTCAACAATTAGTTTCTGGGCTCAATTCAAAATCCTGGTTTTGACCTATAAAGCCTTATGCAGCTAAGGACCCCAATACCTCAAGGACTGCCTCTCCCCATTTGAGCAGACCCAGGCCTAGTGATTGTCATCTGAGGCCCTTCTTTGTGCGCCACATTCATGGGAGGTCCAGAGGGTGGCAACATGAGACTGGGCCTTTTTAGTGCTGGCTCCCTACTTGTGGAATGCTCTCTCCGGGAAGGTTTGCCTGGTGTCATCTTTATATACCTGTAGGCACCAGGCCTTTGGCTTTTAATTATCTGTGGTCTTTTTTGCATAGGTGGGATGCTTTGGTCCAGTTTTTTTTAGAAGCACAATTGTCTTTTAGACTTTTAACATTTATTTTTAATGCTGGTTTTAATGCATGCATGTGTTTGTCTGTATGCTTATAATATTGTAAGGGACCAATAAACGTAATGAATAAAATACCAGAATTCACAAGGAACAAAGACCAGGCATCCCTTTGTGTATCGAGACCCCGTAACCACCCCCTCGTTGATTAATAAGACACAAGGACATGGATATTAAGTTAATGGGTATTGGTCACAGAATGTGAGCGGTATTGGCTTAGGCATTGGATTGACCCAACTATATCTGACTTCAGCCCGTCATGCAGGGATTCCAGTAAGGGTAAACCACTGGAAGGGGGAGCCCCGTCAATGCAAACCAACTTAAGCTTCCTCCAGGGTTCCCAATGGGGTCATGGCATGGCCCTAGCCCCGCCCCAGGCTTTGGACAAGATCCACACCCCTGGATTCCTTTAACGGAATACCCTTAAGCTTGGAGGGGCAGGTGATGGCCACACCTCCCCTCCCCCATCATAAGATCAACCAATGCCTAACCGTAAAACCTTACAAAGTTGTGAGGTAGGCGAAAACCAAATGGCCCATGCCAATTTGCCAAGTGGAAAAACTCCTACCAGGCCCCTCTACTGCGACCAACCAGGTCCATAGCAAGGCCAGATAAGAAAACCAGAAAATTAGGGAGGGCGGGTGGGAGAATGAGGAAGCAAGCCAAGAGGAGGCTCTCCGGCTCGTGCCTCCATTTAAATGGGTCCTGGCCACGCCTCCCCAGCCAGCGGATTGGCTGGCTGGTCAATGACATGGCTGGGATCCTCCTCACAACGCGGGACTCCGCCCCCCGCCCCCGGATGGGAGTGGGTAGCCACGCGGTCCACCGCAACTCTTCCCCACATTTAAGTGGAGTGGATTAAGTTGAAACAAGTATAAAAACTGATGCTGTCCCTGCCATGACTATATCGCCAAGTGACAGAAGAAAGGGACACAGGCGGTTGCTGACCAGGAAGGGAGAATGGGAAACCAGGAGCTTGGCACAGTGTGGGGTATCCTGTGGGAATGTAGGATTGGGCTCTGCCAGTGCACTCACACAGTGCTGACCTCAACACTGCTCCACTCCTCTCTCTCCTGATAAGTCGCGATGACACCAGTCACTCCTGAGAACCCATGTGATCGTGTTTCCCATTGCTTACTGCCTATATGAGGTGAGCCTCCCAATGCCCAAAGATCGAGATCCCATTCCAAGATGTGATGAATCTGGGTGGCATCTCTTCCCTGCACCTGATTACCCCAGCTTAACCTGGCTAGGCACAAGGTCAACAGGAAAGCAAGACACAGAAAACAAAGAAGAGTCCACGTCTTCTCTAACTGGGGTGTGCAATCTGGACTATGAGGTCACCAAACAGCCACACAACACCCAGCACCCTGTTATTACTATTCAGAGCGTTTACGTTATGGAAGTCTAACAGCTTAGAAGGCTGTAAATGCCTCTTTATTCATCAGCAGTTCTTAAAAGTCTATAAATATCCACCACTATATTTGTTTAATGTACTCTTAAAGATTCCAGAGGAGCTGTTATTATTTGGCTTGTCAGCTCCTCGGTGCCTTGAACAAGCAGAAGAATCGCGCTCCCCAGCTTGCTTTGCTCCCCCGCCCAAAATTTCTCTAGTACAGCAGAGTAAACTGTTAAGACCCTAATGCACAGGTTAGCCAATGTGCTGCCCTCTAGATGGCGCTGGGCTAAAGCTCCCACCATCCCTGACCACTAGACATGCTGGCTGGGGCTGTTGAGAGCTGGAGACTAAGAACATCTCAAGGAGACTAGGAGGCGAGGTGCGTCAGAGGGAGAAAGAATTGATATTGGCTTGTATTTCTTCAAAATTTGCATTACTGCAGCATTCGTACATGCTACAGTGTGAGGTCTTGTAGTATTTCATGGGATCATAGAATTGTAGAATTGGAAGGGATCATGAGGGTCATCTAGTCCAGCCCCCTTTTGCCCAATGTGGGGTTCAAACCCATGACCCCGAGATTAAAAATCTCATGCTCTCTTTCTCTCTCTCTGCTGTTGTGTAAGTGCAAAAAGGCATCATGCGCAGAAGCAGCGAATTGCAACCCGCATGTGCGCAGACACGCCGCTGCAGGTTGCGCTCTTTTCATGCTGCAAACGGGCCTCTGGAACGGATCCCATTCGCAACCAGAGGTACCACTGTATAACACACACACACCTAAAAAAGACAGCCGTATAAGATAATTCCAAGTGATGTAATACATGCTCACCATCTACAGATGATCCACCATCTAAAATTCCATAATTGCACCATTCCAGGTAGGACCTTTCCTGATGTGGCACCACAGTTGTGGAATGCCTGTCTGGAGGAGACCCGCCTGGCTCCATCACTGCTTACTTTTGGGTGAGTACTGAAAACCTTGTGCTTCAGTTGGGCCTTTTCAGCATGCTAACATGAGCCTGCCGTGTGCTGGGAAGAAGAAGAAGAGTTTGGATTTGATATCCCGCTTTATCACTACCCGAAGGAGTCTCAAAGCGGCTAACATTCTCCTTTCCCTTCCTCCCCCACAACAAACACTCTGAGGTGAGTGGGGCTGAGAGACTTCAAAGAAGTGTGACTAGCCCAAAGTCACCCAGCAGCTGCATGTGGAGGAGCGGGGAAGCGAACCCGGTTCACCAGATTACGAGACTACCGCTCTTAACCACTACACCACACTGGCTCTCTGGAGGTTCTAATGTTCCATTCCCCATCCCCTCTTTTTCTTATTGCGAGTGCTGTATTTTCTCATTTCATTTTGTGGTGTTTTGAAATTGTTTGGTTGTTTTGTAGTGTTCCGCATTTGCGCACGCTGCCTTGGGCATCCCCCGGGACTGGAAATGCAGGGTATTCAATGACAAGCGAACAAAAATCTCCAAAGTGCTCTCAAGCTCAGGAGGAGGTTGAGATCCACTTGGGACTCGGTTGTGGCGGAGACCTGCTCCAAGGATTTCTGGGGAGAGTGAAGCTCTATTGCCTCCATTGCCTCCTATGAAGCTCTACCTAAGTTCAATAAATTCAAGATAGAATGGAATTGCAACATCACTGGAGGCATAATACATCTCTCATTATCTTCTATAATGATGTTCCACGTGTCTGAGCATAAGCAAATGTCTGATTGCTTTCTCCTCCAGAAGTGCTTTGCCAGCACTGGCGGGAAGTATCACTGGGAAGCCTAAGAGAGAGGAAGAAAGGAAGAGGAAAGTGCAGGGCTCCGTTTGAGCAATCTGCAACTTCTTTCCCTGGGGGTGAGTCTTCTCCAATGTCCCTCCCGCTCTAGGAAATTACAATCTGTGCTACCTTAGTGTGCAGAAGCATTTAAAAAAGTAATAGCAGCAACTAGATGAATCCCCTCTTTCTGGTCTCTTCCCTATTCGCATGATTACAGATTCCAAACTCCTATGGACAGGAGAGGGCTGGCCTGCAATCCTTGTTCAAAAGTCTACCTAGCCATCGGTGGACTGCAATGTAATCCAAGGTTGGCTGTGCAGTTGTCTACCCTAGAAGAGTGGCATGAGGTGGGGGATTTAAACACATCATTGAATAGAAACCTAATACGGCCACATCTGGAATACTGTGTCCAGTTCTGGGTACCACAATTTAGAGTGGTACCTCGGGTTACAGACACTTCAGGTTACAGACACTTCAGGTTACAGACTCCGCTAACCCAGAAATAGTACTTTGGGTTAAGAACTTTGCTTCAGGATGAGAACAGAAATCGTGTGGTGGCGGCATGGTGGCAGCGGGAGGCCCCATTAGCTAAAGTGGTACCTCAGGTTAAGAACAGTTTCAAGTTAAGAACGGACATCCAGAACGAATTCTTAACCCGAGGTACCACTGTATTCCGGATGTTGACAAGCTGGAACGTGTGCAGAGGAGGGCAACCAAGATGGTCAGGGGTCTGAAAACCAAGCCTTATGAGGAGTGTTTGAAGGAGCTGAGTATGTTTAGCCTGGAAAAGAGGAGACCAAGACAAGATATTATAATAATAATAATAATAATAATAATAATAATAATAATAATAATAACAACTTATTTATTCCCCAACCATCTGGCTGGGTTTCCCCAGCCACTCTGGACGGCTTCCAACAGAATATTAAGATACAATAGTCTATTAAACATTAAAAGCTTCCCTAAACAGGGCTGCCTTCAGATGTCTTCTAAAAGTCTGGTAGTTGTTTTTCTCTTTGACATCTGGCAGGAGGGCGTTCCACAGGGCGGGTGCCACTACTGAGAAGGCCCTCTGCCTGGTTCCCTGTAACTTGGCTTCTCATAGCGAGGGAACCGCCAGAAGGCCCTCAGCGCCAGACCTCAATGTCCGGGCAGAACGATGGGTTTAGAGATGCTCCTTCAGGTATATTGGACCTTCAAATACCTGAAGAGCTGTCACATGGAAGATGGAGTGAGCTTGTTTTCTCCTGCTCCGGAGGGTAGGACTCGAACCAATTTTTCCAGAAGGGGATTCCAACTAAACATCAGGAAGAACTTTCTGACAGTAAGAGCTATTTGACAGTGGAACGGCCTCCCTTGACAGGTTGTGGACTCTCCTTCCTTGGAGTTTTATAAGCAGAGGTTGGATGACCACCTGTCATGGATGCATTAGCTGAGATTCCTGCATTGCAGCATGCTGGAATTGTTGATCCTTAGGGATGCCTTCCAACTCTATGATTCTATGAGAAAGCAAACAGGAGATTTATTGGGCAAAGGAAAGGAGGTGTTGAGAAAGCAGGATGAGGAGAAAGGGAAGCAGAGACACGATCAAGTGGGCAAGGTAGGGAAGGGGAAAAGAAGCAGAAGTTAAGGCAGTGGAGGTGCCCAAGTTGAAAGTGGTCAGAGGTCAGAGGTGTGGGATGTGATACATAAGTAGCATTCAAGTACAACATTCCTTGTTTTCCTAGAGTGGACATGCAGGGGAATGTTCGGTCCAGCCAGTCGAAAACTTCCTGTCTCCTCCTGGCTAGGACATACTTCCTTTGCATGTGACTAGAGGTGGGTGTGACCTTACGTGTCCAAGTAACAAAAGGGCAGGGCATGCTACACTCTCTCTCTTTTGACTTCCTCCATCATTGGAGCAGCTTTCTAGCTAGAGATGCTCTGTCAGCTTCCAGCCAACAGAGGACACTGGGATTATCCCCATATGGGGTAGCTCCCCATGTATATACTGTACTTTGTAACTAAGTCTGCATTCAGGGATCCAGCTGTGAACTGAATGTGAGTAAACTACTTTTATTTACTTTACACAAGATTGTGGTGTGTTTATTCTTTTAAGAGGGATGTAAGGGAACTTACCAGGAACCTAATAGTGAGAGGCTTACACAAGCCTGCAACCAGCTCCCCACTGTGAGTTTAAAAGGGGAATGTGAAACTCTGGTACGTAAAGGAACTTGCTAGCACAAGTTAGGAAGGATATTAATAAACAATATATCCTCTCCTGCCTCCCTGAACGTTCCCACAAGAGGTCCATAGAAAGGAGGAATTGGGGGCTCTGGGAAGTAGGAATCAGGGGGCATGGGAAGTGGAAGCAAGGAAGAGAACTGAATGAAGTAGGGGCTAAATTAAAGGAGTGAGGGTAAAACTAGCTAGAAAACCCTATAAGTCATATATGGTTGCCAGGCTTCAAGGCAGAATAGTAGAATGAAACAGTATTTTACTCTGCTCATAAATTCCGATCAAGGTTAGCCTGAAAAAGAAGTCAGCATGGTAGACCAAAACAACTAGAGAGCCTCAAGATAAAACATTGGAAGGTAAGTCTGCAAGGCTTTTGCTCTGAGCTCCTCTAACGACTCAAATGCCCCAGGATCCTTTAAACTCCCAGGCAAACCAGCTGCAATGCTTTAGTTGGATACAAAATCCACAGGTTATGTGGCTTACATGAGTAGATCACACTTATGAAAGATCTCCAGTGGAAGAAATGGACAGATGCAGCCACTGGAAAGAAGGGAGTGGGGAGTCAATTCTGAAGTGACATGAGTGGTGTGTGGTCTTCCTTCACTGCCCATTGCAGGAAGTTTAATTGCAAGATAGGGAATATGCCCCAGTTGCTAAGGCAGCTGGTTGACGCCGCTTGGATTCTGGCAATGCGAGGGGCAATGAAATTGCACTCACGGCATGCATTGTAAAGACAAGGAGTGTCACCCCATTGCTCCGCATTACATAATCTCGTCTCCCGTACAGGGAAATGCTCCTTCCTTGGCCCTCAGTGATGCTCTCCATAAGCATATCTGATTTGTTCATAATGGGGGGAAATGGTATTCTTCAGCCAACAGCTCTCAGAGTAGCCAGCATACACTTCTTTAATATATATATATATATATATATATATATATATATATATATGCAATTTGCAATCAGATGTAAAACATTATAGCAGAGCAGTCAAAAGACTGACACCAGCAGAAGCAATAAAAGCTATCAGATTAAAACCACACAGCTGATATGCAAGGAAGGCTAGGCTAATAAAAAGGCTTTGGAAATATACTGAGCACCAGGTGAGCCTTCCTGGGAAGGGTGCTCCAAATGTGGGGAACCAAAACGGGAAAGGCCTCCTCTTCAGCCCCCATCTACAGAGCATAAGAGTGCAGGAGGGTGCACTTCTCTGCCTGTGGATAAACTAGCATAATTTTAATTATGGACCACTTATAAATGCCATCTCCAACTCAAAAGATTAAATCAATGGTGTCTCCGAAAATTTTCACATATCACTTGGGAAGACAGGTGAACTAATGCCAGTGTACTGGAAGAAGCAAAGATCACCAGCAATGATTCTTCAACACCAACTTCGTTGGTCTGGTCATGTTGTGCGGATGCCTGACTATTGTCTTCCAAAGCAACTACTCTATTCCGAACTTAAAAATGGAAAGCGTAATGCTGGTGGTCAACAAAAGAGGTTGAAAGAGTCTCTCAAGGCAAATCTAAAAAAGTGTAGTATAAACACCAACAACTGGGAAACACTGGCCTGCGAGAGCTCCAATTGGAGAACAGCCTTTACCAAAGGTGTCATCGGCTTTGAAGACGCTCAAACTCAGAATGAAAGGGAAAAACATGCTAAGTGGAAGGCATGCTTGGCAAACCCTCATTGTGATCAACTCCCACCCAAAAACCTATGTCCCCACTGTGGAAGGACGTGAGGATCCAGAATTGGCCTCCACAGTCACTAACGGACACATCATTAAGGTTGTGTTCATGGAAGACAATTTTACTTGGCTATGAGTGATCACCAAAGAATACTACTACTACTACTACTAATAATAATAATAATAATGTATTATTTTAATATTGTTGAAGGAATTAATGGGCTTGGCCCCCACTCCTTCAAGTTCTAATCCCATCACTTCCTTCAGCCACCAATATGAACTAGCAACAGTTCCATAAAGCAGACCTTCATTTCTCAATGGAGAAAAAACTTTTTCAGGTATTCCAAACCTGTTGAAGAATTCCCCCCACCGCCAGATAATATTCTAAATATTCTGCAATTCTTTCGCACGCATTCTCCATTCACAAAAAAGGATGGAGAATTTTGGGAAGGCTATTTTTTCACCCAACTCTGAACTTGTTTAGAGGACAAAACAGTAAACCAGCTTCCTTGAGGACCCATGGAGAACTCTCAAACACTACCCTCGTCTGGCTTCAGCTTCAATCTGTTAACCCATAACTGCTTGATCACAGCTTCCATACATTCATTCAGGATACATATAAAAACAGAAGAAGAACTCTGCTCTGTCCTGAATCTTCCAACCATCATCTTCATTGGATGGTCTGAATGGGTTCAAGTATTATGAAAGGGGGGAGAAATTCTTCACATTCACTATGCATAATCTTATACACCTCTCTATTATATTGTCCCTTAACTGACCTTCTTTTCTCAATTAAAAAGCTGCAAATGTTGTAAACCCTTCCTCATGTGGGAGTTGCTCCATCTTTTTGATCATGTTGGTTGCCCTTTTCTGTATATTTTCCAGCAATAAAACACCATTTTTGAAGTGATGCAGCCACAGCTGTACATAGCATTCCAATGCGGTTGCCCCATAGATACATTATGTATAATGGCAGTACCTGGATGCATATATTGATAAAAGTATAGAAACCAAAGCCATAGTTCCAGTTCTTTGTCCATCAGTGAGAGACAGGAAGACTTGGTGGTCTTCTTCCCTATCTAGTGAGACATCCATAGTTCACCTGATATGCAATGCATTACAATAGAAGTGTCTTGGGGAAATATACCATTAATCCCATGAGAATTAATGGGTTAAACCACAGAGCCTAGAGCTTGCCGATCAGAAGGTCAGCGGTTCGAATACCCGCGACGGGGTGAGATCCCGTTGCTCGGTCCCTGCTCCTGCCAACCTAGCAGTTCGAAAGCACATCAAAGTGCAAGTAGATAAATAGGTACCGCTCCGGCGGGAAGGTAAACGGCGTTTCCATGCGCTGCTCTGGTTTTGCCAGAAGCGGCTTAGTCATGCTGGCCACGTGACCTGGAAGCTATATGCCGGCTCCCTCGGCCAATAAACCCCAGAGTCAACCCCAGAGTCGTCCACAACTAGACCTAATGGTCTGGGGTCCCCTTTATCTTTACCTTACCCATGAGAAGACCCTCCCTTGTCTGTTGCTCTACCCCCTGTACAATACCATTAGGTTTCTTGACTAGATGAGAGCAAAGTCATCTCCAGGTTTTGGAGGGCCCTTGGGCAATATACCTTCCATGACCCACCTTCTGGGTCTCCCTGTTTGTTGCAGAAGGTCCAGAGCACCCACTGGTAAGGTATGGTTTGGGCCCTTTGTAGATGCTCACCCATGTCACCATTTGATGCTGAAATAACTGTGATAGGCAGAAATGATGTTCAGCTTGCACAGCACAACCAATCAGGGATACTTACTCTGTCCTCCCATTTTGTGTAGGACATAATATGGCAAAAAGGTTAAACTGTTAGTACACCTGCCAGGAGTAAGAGGAAATTCATTTATTTCATTTCTATCCTGTCTTTCCTCCTTTGAGCTCGAGGCGACACACATGGTTCTCTTCCCATTTTGTCCCCAGAGCAACCCTGCAAGATTGGCTGTGCTGAGGAATAGCAACTGGCCCAATAACTCAGCTAAAGAGGTACTTGAACCTGGGTCTCCGAGGTCCTAGTCATTCAAAGGTGAACCTACCTAATTCACATGTATGAAATTCAAGCTTCTCTGAATTTTGTAGTGAATTTTGCAGAGCCGTACTCCAGCCAAGTAAAGCATACGAAAATGCATATAATTAGGTAAGGTGTGCACAGAAATTCATACCTAAGTGAAAATAATATAGAGAGGTGCATTATTTTAGAGGCTTTGCAAAAAAAAAAGTGTATATTGGGCAAACATGCATATAAGCAGATATATCTGATGTATCGTGTGTTCTTTATATTCTGTTGGAAGCTGCCCAAAGTGGCTGCAGCAACCCAGTCAGTTGGGCATGGCACAAGTAATTATTATTATTATTATTGGTTCACACTAAAATGCTGATGAATTTTCAAGAGGACTTATTTGGGAAGAAATCGCAACTGATGTCAAATTGTGGAGAACTGAACTTTAGATTGAAAATGAAAAAGAGAAATGAAGAGGAACCAGAATTGACAGATCCATCCAAATCCCTATTCCTCGTTGCGAGTAGAAACGGAAATGTTACTTTTGAAAACGCTTTGTGTTTGTGTGTGCCTTTGTAGACACGAGTATGTGTTTGTTCATTGCTAAGTAGGCTACCTTCATGTGACAACTTTTGACTCAAGGGTCCTTAACACCAAACAGAAAAACACACACGTAATTTTCATAGAAATAAATGCCTTCCTGTCCCGCCCCCCTCGTCAATTCCTTGGCCACATCTTCTGGAGATGTTTTCATCCAGGGGGGAGGCAGGAGAGGCAGAGAAAAAGGAAAGAATGAAGGGGCCGGGACAGGATACGGATGTGCAGATGCCACAGAGGAGGGGAAGAGCCTTGTGTCTTTAATCGCTGCATGGTAGCAAATAACAATGTTATCGTTTGGAATATTCATTTTGACGCATGGCAGCGATGCGGCAATGAGGGGAAGCCACCCAAATCTTCCGTCCCACAGAAAGCAAGCAACCGTAGAAGCGTCCGGCCTTCTGCCATGTGGGGGTCACCTGAGGAAGAGGTGGAGCCCCAGGTGGTCACCACAAAGTCGTCTCCCCACCACCACCACCAAGCACTGGCCTGTACCTTGTTCATATCAGCCTTTGAGCAACAGCTGACCATACATAGCCAGGGCCTAGTGATGCCATGGGATGGACCGCGAGTGGTAAGCTGAGTGGGCTCTTTATTTGGCCTAGCTAAAAATAGGCACGTCGGGCCGGCGGAGGGCGGAGGGTGGGGGGAGGAGGAGGAGAAGAGAGAGAGAGAGAGAGAAGGTAAGGGGGGGGTATACAAAAAGAGGCAGAGTCAGGACCCTGCAGGGCTAGTAGTCAATGGGCTGAGAGCAGGGATTGAACTGCAAATACTCCCTGCTTGGCCATCCCCAGCTGGCAGGCTATTTTTTGCCATGGTTGACTAAATATGGTCAGGGAGGGAATGGCAGGGGAAGGGGCCACTTGCCTCGAGTGCATGTTTCAGATGCTTCGCCGAGTATATAAGCACTAGAAAGGTGGACTCGTTTCCTGATCAGCTTGCTTTGCCCTGCACCTCTCGAGTGCGTGCAGATTCCCCCCACCCTCAAATCTCTCTCTCTCCCCCCACCCCAAATCCTCTTCCCTTTCTTTTGTTCCATCCTGACCTCTACCTCAGGCTGACCTTTTGGGGAAGGGCAATTGGGGTGGGTGGGCAAAGCGAGAGGGTGTTTTGAGAGGGGGGAGAAGAGAGAGGAATAGAGGGCAGGAAAGACTTCTGGAAACAAGACAGCCTTTCCCCCCCCACCCCACTTGGAGGTGTCCGACTGCCTGCACATGGGAGGTTTCTTCTTCTTCTTCTGAACTCCTGCTGCTCACCCTTCTCTTCCTGCTCTCTCTCTCTCTCTCTGTTTCTCCAGCCTCAGCTGTAAGCTTGCAAGCCTTCCCCTCCCTCTCTACCTTTAACCGGAGATGCTGCAGGAGGAATAGTGATGTAGTAGTAGTGCCTGTTGTGGGGTGAGGTGGGGTGTGGGGTGTTTCTGTGTGCGAGAGGAGAGAGGGTGGAAGATGGCTGGGGGTGGGGTGGGGTTGCCTCAATTCTCTCTCTCTCTCTCTCTCTCTCTCTCTCTCTCTCTCTCTCTCTCTCTCTTCAAGTGAGGTCTAATACCATTACAGGGCCGCACTTTCTCCCTTTCCCCTCCTGCATTAGAGATTAGCTTTAAGGAAAAGGCTGACGGCTGCTGCATGCAACGCATTATTACCTTGTGATTCCATGACCCTCCTCTATGCATCCCTAACTCTCGAAAGCTGATTCAGCTTTCAGCTAGTGCTCTGGTGACTTCCACTGCTGCAACAGAAAATCTTCTAACTGGTATGTCTTTTTTTTTTTTTAATTCCCCCTCCCCCTTTTTGCTATCTGCCTTCCCCTCTTTTCTCTCTCTCTCTCTCTCTCTCCCTATTTCTTTCTCTCTCCCCCCCCCCCTTCCAACTGCACCAAGCTTAGCTTTGTTTTAAAGAGACCTGCTGCAGGACCCTCCTTGTGCATGCATCCAACTTGTCTCTCTCTGTGTGCACTTAAAATGCATGCTTTCTAGATCTGGCAGAAGGGGCATAATCGGTGCATGCTTTCAGACAGGGGGTGGGTTAGCGTTAGGGCATTTTTCAGATTCTTTCTTTTCTCTCTTCTGTCCCTTCCCTTCTTCCCTCTTGTTGTTGTTATTCTATTGCTGTAGCACACACTCCGCATTTTTTAAAAAAAGCACGGGGGGGGGGGCTAAACTGCAGAGCAAGCAGTGGACTAGAATAATCGGAACTGAAATGCTAGAACTTTGACATGCAGTCATTTTGCAAGGTTAAACCAACCTTTTAAATGCCTCATTCAGATATGAGCTGGCTAATGACAGCTGGGAAAAGTGGTGGTGCGGGGGGGGGGAGGGGGGAGGAAGAGAAATCTTTTGATATTAAAAGCTAGTGGCTGTAAGCTGTAATGATATTGAGCCAGGGGAGGGGAAAAGTTGGGGGAGGGAGAAAAAGAGAGAGAGAGAGAGAGAGAGAGAGAGAGAGAGAGAGAGAGAGAGAGAGAGAGAGAGAGAGAGGAGATACAAGGTGGTTAAACTTAGCCTAAGTTGCCATGATCTTAATGCTGCGGTGATTAACCATTGAAATGCCAAGGTTGTGATCATTAATTACCTGTGCATGATTTATGGGTAATCAAAATGGGAGGTTGGGGTGAGGGGAGAAACGCCCATAGCCAGGAAAGGTACATTGGTGAGGCAAAGATACTGAAATGCAAGTTACACTTAAGAGCACCTCCTAGGTAGTTTTGGGTTTTTCTTCTTCTTCTTCTTCCTTGGCCTTGAAGATGATCTTTTGTATGGGGGTCAGATGGCACCCCATGCATACTTTTAAAGTCACACAGTAACCAAGAATGCACTGTGGATTTGATGTCGAGGATGTAAGTGATCATCTGTATAAATACCTAAAAAGCATGTGCAGTGTTTAATGCTTCAGCGCCACAGACTTAAGATTACTTTTGCAAAAGGAGGCGAGTGCAGGATCGCTGCCTCCCCAGAGAGAGTGTTTTTATGCATATGTATTTGTGTCGCCATAGTTGTGTGTCTGTTATCTCAGCACACCGATATGCATGCGTTCCAGATCTCTGTCTATATAATGACTACTTATTCCATGCGTTGTGGCTGTGATCTTTGGATCATGCACCAGGGAGTAGCCCCATCCACTCCAGCAGGACTGCTCCTGAGTTAATGCATGAAGGGATTGCATCCTCTGTCTCTCAATGTTCCCTCCCTCCTCTCCCCACCCCACATTTCTTCTTCTGTAGTATGCTCTCTGTACATGTGTGCAAGAGGAAGAATGAATTCCTTACACTCAGCAATAATGTGCAATTGCGTAGTCAGAGAAGCTGTCACTGTAATTGCTCTGTTTCTCCAGAACTGGCTCTATCACGCTTTTTCTTTCTTTCCCCTTTTTCTCCTTTTTGCTCAGAATACCATTGTTAACGTTGAAAACCGAGCCAATCCAATAAGAAACAGGCACTCAATTTCAGGGCAGGTTTAGTAACCTTCCATTTCGCTTGCAACTTTCCCACCGGTTACTTCCTCCGGAATGTTGCACCTTTGGACGCAGATGGCCATTTTGCAAATATTGGAGGTTGGCAGTTCGGCTCTCTGGGGGTTGAGGAGCTAATCTCTGAATGGAAGGTGGGCGTGTGGTGCCTTTATGCCACCACACCCACAAGGAGCCAACTCTCACCCTGACTTCAGTGTCTTCCCCAGCCCTTCTCCTTCTTATAATTATTGTTTTAAAAGAGAGAAAGTGTGCCTTTCTTCCCCAGATATTCTGCACACTCCTTCGCCTTCTTATCATGCAGGGTTTCCCCCACTATCAATGAACTGAGCACTCCAGATGAACGTGAGGAACTACATTTGCCCTCCGTTACCCTTGAGGGTGTGAAAATGATAAATAACCCTGACTAAATGTAAAAGCAGCAGCTGAGCTATATAATTCTGCTGTGCTAAAAGAAAAGGGAAAAGACCTAGAGACAAGCACTTTGGGCAATAATAAACCCTGTGCAAAGAGTGAACGTAACACAAATTGCCCATCTCTCCTCCCACCCCACAAAAGCACCTCTGCAACAGCAGCAAATGGCTACTGAATTAATCCGAAGCCAGACTTGAAAACTTTGAGGTGACTTTTCTACGAAGCCTCTGTGCTGCTTCATAAAGAGGAACTGTTGTCCCCTAACCCCTTTGCATCTAGAGGGTTCTGTTCTTTCCCTTTGCACTTTCGCAAAGGGAATTCCCCTAGTTGCCAATTAGCAAATGCTCCATTTGTGAGGAGAAAGCAGTACAGGCATGTAGGGAAGAGTCAGAGAGGCAACCAAGTGTCCTTTGCAGTAATTTTAAAGAGGGAGGGAGGGGAACAAATAGACAAATAAACACAGTGGGTTGTCGCCATCCACTTGTGGCTATTTTTTACGTGGCACTTTTTATTATTGGATTAAGGAGAAAGACACACGAAGGCCTCTGTGGCTCTGGATAAGAATGATTCTTTTCCCTGCCCCCCGGGTAGTTGCTGCTGGGTTCTGAGCAAAGGACACGTTCTCGCTATCTCCATCTCAGTCAACTTAATTCCACTGCCTTGGTGCATTCAGACCAGAGGGAGTTCCCTTCCATTGAATCCAGACCGTAGGAAATTGGCCGCAGATGAAATGAATACTTTTTGGGGTGCAGGTAGGGGGCGGGGAAGGTGTAGAAGAAAAGCTAGGGAAATGAAGGGATTATCAAATTGCTATATTGTTACTGCTTCTTTCTTTCTTTCTTTTTTAAAAAAGAATAGTAGTAGAAGAAGATATTCAAACAGTAATGATGCAATGTATCTGAGCAAGACAAAACCACTCTCCTGCCTTGGCTGACTTGTGGAATGAGGGTGCCTGCTTAATAATAATAATAATAATAATAATAATAATAATAATAATAATAATAATAATACTGATTTGAAGATTCTGGAGAAAACGGGGATGCTTAACAAACACAGTTGCGTTTTTTTTAAAAATGCACCGTGGAGGTTGTGAGGGTGGGGTTGCAAAGACCCATCAATACAATTAAGTATTCCAAAGTGCTTAGTTTGCCACTTGCTAAGTTTACTTAAACCCTCTTTAAAGGGTTCATTAGAAGACTGTGAGAAATGGTAAAATTCATTAACATTAAGGCAGCCGTTCTGCATTTGCCTGTAAATTGGTATTGATCTGCATGGCTCAGGCTGGTGGCAGGGAGGGAGGGAGGGAGGGAGGGAGGGAGAGAGAGAGAGAGAGAGAGAGAGAGGTAGCCGTCAGATGGAGCAGGTGAGTGGGCAAGCGAAGCGCACCATTACAGCAATGCTGAACGAGCATTATGCACCCAGTGTGACCTCCTGCTTTGCTGGATGTCTAAATCCTGCTCATAATAGTCTCCTATTCAGTGCACTCGTCATTCTCAGTGGTGCTACTCGGACCTCATTGTTAAGGGGGCTTTAAAGCTCAGAGTGGCTGTGAGGTAACCAGTGAGGAGAGAGAGAGAGAGAGAGAGAGAGAGAGACCGCCTGATGCAAACAGGAGGGAGAGGCAAGGTTTCACACACATGGAGACTCATGCATGCACACACACACACACACACACACACACCCTCCGAGGAGCAGCTCTTCCGACTTCCGACTTCCACTCTGGCCTACACTCAACAGCTCTATCCATCCATCCACCCATCCACCTTGGGCTTCTCCTGTTCTCTGTCTTATTTTTGCCTGTCCTCAGGTCTATTTCGGGCACCCTCTAATGTCACGAAGTTCAACCAGAAGATACTTTAGAGGGGGGGGAAACTCTTCTCCACTGCCCCCTCCACACCAAAAAAAGAGGGGGGGACTCCAAGGGGGGGAAAATCCCCGAGCCCTTTCCTTTTATGGGTTTCCTATCCTTCAGGCTGAGACTCATTTACGGTGACCTACAAAAAGGGGGAAAATTATATCAGTGGACGCCTGAGGTAAGAAAGAAACTCCCTCCTTTTTCTTATTTTTTTTGCGCTGACTAAATGGGGGGGGGATCTATCCTGTGTTTGCGTGTGTGAGCTTTTTCCTTCTTCTTTCCTTCTGATGAGCTGTCTTACACCCGCTGTACGGAATGTGTTGATTTGTTACGTATATAAAGTGGACTTTTGGTTTTTTATCTGTGGATGTGCTGAACATTTTTGTTTAAAAGTGTGTTGTGGGGGGTGGGGAGGAGGGAGTCAGCACAGACTGTATTTATATATAATATGCCGACAGGGAAGGAAGAAATATGTTCTACTTGAGTGCGTGTGCAAAGAAATTAAACCTTTTCTTCACTCCCTTATAATGTGCATTGGGCATATTTATGATAGCTGAAAGTTTCTAGACTATGGTTTTAAAAGAGAGAAAAAAATCCTTCTTGAGGTGTGGATTTGCAAATCTGTGCTGGCTTTTGGATTAACACAGACAACTGTTTATAATTGCATATTGCTTTTTTTAAAAAAAAGAAATAAATTGTGCCACTATGTGGGGAAATTAATTGTTGCAAAATTTGCTTGAAACCCCCCTTTTTTGCATACTGCATTGTCCTGTCCTGTTCTTGGGGGGGGGGCTAGAAGGTGCCTCTACAGAGGTCTCTGTGGATGGTCAGAGATGAGTCAGAGGAAAGGTAGGTGGACATCTCTGTCTGTGCAAGCTGGCAGCTGGTGGGATGGGGAGGCGAGGCGGAGACGCCTGCTCTTTTTCAGACCTCCTTGCGCTGTGGATTCTACCTGGCGAGCCTCTTAGATACCCATCCCGAAAACTACCTGCTTGAGAGACATACTTCTTTATATGCCCATATGAACCTCGCAAACTATGGAATGTAAAGAAGTATGTATTTCAGGTACGGACCTTCTCAATGGCGCTAATGTGGGGGATGTCTGTGTGTGTGTGTGTGGATATCTTAAAAGAGAGAAAAAGGTTTTCTTTTTTCCCCCCTTTCTTTCTTTTTAATTTAATGCCTGACATGGCAGACTGACTGGGGAGTCAATTGATGGTCGTGTTCCAGCGCGTGTATTGTTCTGTCACTTTGCCTGTGTCAGCAGGTGGAAGTGTTCATCAGGAGGACATTAAATATTCAATATGCTGACTGCGGTATGGGCTTTGAAAGGCAACGGCAGAGGAAAGCACGCTGTCCACTTCTGTGGGCTCTCGCTCTCTTTTCCTTAAAGAAGAAGAAGAAGATGAAGAAGTGGGAAAAGAAGCAGGGTTAGGGGGGCTCCTTCCTCGCCTGCTTGCAAGGCTCCCTTTCCACATAGAAGACGGACCTCGAAATCCTATAGGAAAGAAAACACACCCCAAATCTATATGTGCGGATACGTGCATGCGTCTTGTGTGATAGAGGCATATTGAGCAACGGGACGGCTTTGGAAACACGGATGGCATTTTTAGAGCTAATCGGAGTTCGGAAACTTCCGCCTTTGCTGGGTTTAAAAGTTATTTCTGTTTCAACCTATAAAAAGCAGATTCATACCGATTTCTTCTGCTTCAGAATGTAGGATATTGAGTAGGTGCATGATTACACACATGCCTCTTATTTTAAGAGGGTGTGGGCATATGTGTGGTTCAGGCAGGTTTTCCCATCTATTCCATTGGTATTTTTTTTTTGGGGGGGGTTGGTATTTAAAAAGGATATAGTCAGGGGCCGACAGAGCTTTGCATCTATATTTGCAAAATATATTGCACATTTGCAAAAAAATTATTTTTTAAAAGAGGGATGTCAAAAGGGCTGAATGCTTCTTGCTGGGCCTTTAATATTATGACTCTCTTGTCTGTTTAATGTCTTAACACCTGTCCGCCACAACCAAAAAAAGGACCCCTGTCATATGCGATAAAATTCCTAAAATCCTCAAAGAGCTGTATTTTGTGAATTGAATCAAGTGACAGGCCCCACTGTCCACCTCCCCCTGGTGTGACACATTAACTCTTCCTTAACTTATTTCACCGTACTGTCTTCTCAAGTGGAATGCCTGCAGGTCTGACGTCAAGTTATTCTTAGTTTGCCAAGATGCTGCACGCCACACAGCCATCTGACAAGCCACGAGAGTCCTGATGTCTTGATTCCTCTCCCCCCTCCCCACCGCCCCATTTCTGAGATGCTGATCAAGCAGCAGACAGATGCTGTCTTTGGAAACCTTAGCTCTGTGCGTTGTTTGGTGCTGCTAAAAGAGAAAAGCAGGATTTTGAAGGGCATCCTTCCCTCCCCACCCCAAATCCTTCCCCAGATCTACTCAATGGAAGTCCCATTGTCACTTGTTACATGCTTATGTGGAAGGGGATTTAAGTGGTAGCAGAAACTCGATGATAAGTGGGTGTTGGTGCTGAAATTAGACAAATGTTTCCCCAAATACACCAGAAGTGGGTTTTATATTGTAGTTCATTCAACAAATATTGTGGAAAGGCTTCTTTCTTTCTTTCTTTCTTTCTTTCTTTCTTTCTTTCTTTCTTTCTTTCTTTCTTTCTTTCACCCCTCTCATTCTTTTGCAAATTCTGTATCGATGATGTGACTGCAGAAATAGTGAGGCTGGTATCTCTAACGGTGGCCAATCAGATTTTGTTTAATGCACTGATTTGGATGAGAACATGAATTTGGGTCGGAGCCAAAGCTCGAGCTACTGCAGAGATCTAGAAAGTACATTTCTTTCTTTCTTTTCTTCTTTTTTAAAAAATGTTTTGATGTGCTGGCAGTGGACCAGGGAAAGCAAATGGCCTTGCTGATCCTGGCTTCATGTGCCCTTTGCTCTTTAGGAGAATCCCACTCATGCCAGCCTCTCTGGAGCCTACAACAGGTGGAAGAGGGAGCAGTAATCTGGGTTAGCGCTAGGCTGCCAAAAGGGGTGACCTTTGGCTTGAATAGCAAGTTCTCACTCTAAGTTTAGGGAGCTAAATTGGCAAATGGTGGTGGAGGCTGCAGGAGAGAGGCAGAGACGAGAGGGCTGACTCACAGTCTTCCATCTACTACCCTGCTTTCGCTCTCCTAGCAGCTTCATGAAGGTCTAAGGCAAATTGCATGTGGCCAAGCCACCATTTATCTCTCTCTCTCTCTTGGAGAGGCATGGGCTGTCTATCATAAAGCGGGAGGGCATAAGCCCTCCTCTTTTGAAATCTAGGGACTGTGGTTGGCCGCAGTGGATCGCCCCATTTTAAAAGACACAAACGGCCCCATTTTCTAAACAAATCAAACCACCCCTTTCTTGAGCAAGCTGGGCACTCTTGACTAGATACACTGCTTACTTCCTTGCCATTGACCCACTCTGGAAACAATTAAGCACCTTATTAATAGGGCTTAACGCTCTGAGCTATGCTCAGGGGCGGCTGATCCTGTTTTGCCGCCTGAGGCAAAAAAAAGGAAGTTGTTGTACACCTGCCTGCCCTATCTTGAGGCCCTAGCCCAAAGCCTTGCTTACCGGGGTTGTGCAGCTTCCAGGTTCAGGTTGTGTGGCTTCCTGCAGCTTCCAGGTTCAGGGGAGATCACAGCAGAACTTCTTGAGAGCCAGTGTGGTGTAGTGGTTAAGAGCGGTGGACTCGTAATCTGGTGAACCGGGTTCGCTTCCCCACTCGTCCACATGCAGTTGCTGGGTGACCTTGGGCTAGTCACACTTCTCTGAAGTCTCTCAGCCCCACTCACCTCACAGAGTGTTTTGTTGTGGGGCAGAAAGGGAAAGGAGATTGTGAGCCGCTTTGAGACTCCTTAGGGTAGTGATAAAGCGGGATATCAAATCCAAACTCTTCTTCTTCTTCTTCTTGAGACTGCACAAAGTCCTCCACAAGATCGCACGGGGCTCTTGCAAGATATCACCGGAAGTGGGAGTCCCTTGGATTCTGCCACCTGAGGCAGGTGCCTCAGTCTGCCTTGTGGACGAGGCAGCCCTGGTTACACTTGTCATGGAAATAGGGCCTTCTGATTTTAGGACAGGGCAACCTAATTTGTGATCTACTATGGTGGATGCAAAACACCAGCCTGGCACAGTGGCCCCCCCAGAACTTTGGGTTGTACCTATTTTAGTATTGTTTTCAATCAGTGGAAGTATTTCTGGAACTTGCCCCACCTTCTTTCCCCAAGCATCCTCTCCCCACTTGCCCCCTAAATCAGGCATAGGCAAACTTGGCCCTCCAGATGTTTTGGGACCACAACTCCCATCATCTCTAGCTAACAGAACCAGTGGTCAGGGGTGATGGGAGTTGTAGTCCCAAAACATCTGGAGGGCTGAGTTTGCCTATGCCTGCCCTAAAGAGTACCGGGTTTTCCTCCAACCATCTGGAACAGATTTGGGATGGGCTAGGACATGCATGAGGAAAGGAGACGGGGGACGTTTCACAGAACAGAAATCATTGGACTGATGGGACATTTTAGTTGGATACCACCCTTTTTCTCTGTCTTTCTCCCTCTCATACAGACATATGCATGTGGATCAGCACAGGCCTTAATTTTGAAGAAGACTTACTTCCAATAAAAGAAAGCACAGATCCAAGTAATTTAACTGCTCTTAAGACCCCTGGAAAGTCCTTAACTTTTCCCAAATTGTGCCTATAATGTGGAAGTAAGGTCCAATGATTTCAGTGAGTTTTCTTACTAGGTAGATTTGCATAGAATCAATAATAATGTTTGGGATTTATATGGTGTGTGGGTTTGTTAAAAACACTACAGGCACATGACAGCAGCTTTAGTAAGGCAGGTCGGAATATCTTATTGCGTACGGGAAGGTTGAAGCACAGAGTGAGTAGCTTGCCTAAAATTGCCTAATGAGATAATTTAGGGGGCAGAGGGGGGATTTCTGATTTATACGCCAGTTAAGTAAAAGCAGAAAAATGAAGAGTTGTATCCAAGTCACCTTTTGAGTCGACAAACTGAAATAAATGGGGTTGAGTTAATCAAGCCCACTGATTTCTATGGGCCTATTCTTAGTATGGGGACGCGGGTGGCACTGTGGGTTAAACCACAGAGCCTAGGACTTGCCGATCAGAAGGTCGGCGGTTCGAATCCCCGCAACGGGGTGAGCTCCTGTTGCTCGGTCCCTGCTCCTGCCAACCTAGCAGTTCGAAAGCATGAAGTGCAAGTAGATAAATAGGTACTGCATTTGGTGGGAAGGTAAATGGCATTTCCGTGCGCTGCTCTGGTTCGCCAGAAGCAGCTTAGTCATGCTGGCCACATGACCGGAAGCTGTACGCCAGCTCCCTCGGCCAATAAAGCGAGATGAGTGCCACAACCCCAGAGTCGGCCACGACTGGACCTAATGGTCAGGGGACCCTTTACCTTTTATTCTTAGTATGACTTAGTTGGATTTAACTTTAGGATAGATTTGATCCAGCTAAACTGGTTTGTATTCAAATTCTATAACTCTGTAGTTCTGCATAACCCCTTAGAACATATACCGTACATATTGCTGGTTTCTTTCCTCCAGAAAATGTTTATTTCTTCTTCCCTGAAGTCATCTGCTACTGATAGAGGAGCAGACCTTTGAGCCTGCTAAACTATTTCAGGGCGATAAAAGACCCCTAGTCCCTGCTTAGCGTTAACATTTTATGGGATGATGTGGTGTTTAAAATTAAAGCATTAGTGTTTTGGAATTAGCCTTGGCAGAGCAGTAAAATGATATTTCCTAGGCTTAAGTTTGCAGCTTTCCCTGGGCTATAAATCACCGACATTTGTCTGGGCACACTAAATTTAAAAGAGGGACAAATACTGTCACTGTCTCAAATATAAAACGAGATTCATCCCTCTGGACCACACCTTGTTTTTTGGGGGTGGGAATCTGCCTGTTGTTCCATGAGATATAGGTGCAAAATGTTTGAAAAGGTGGAAAACTGCAGAGCGCTGGACTTCTGTTGTGTAGAGTGCTGAAAGACGTCCATTATGTTCTTCATGAACTGCAATTATTCTGGAATAAGGGACAATCCTTTCAGGGGACCTTTCTATGCCCCCTAGCTGATGGTCACATTTCCCTTTTAACGTGGGTTTCACTGACATATTCATTTCGCTTTTTTAAGGATTGCTCGATTTCCAGGGCTGATTTACTTGCGCGAAATGCATCTTCAATACCATTTTGATTTACTTTTAATTCTCTCCCCTCTGAATTAATATGCTTGTTAATCAAAGGGAATTGCATTAGGAATTGAGTAACTAAACCATGCAGATTTAAATGTGTATGTAAATATGTTGGCAGCTGCAAATTTGGGGGGGGGGGTTGCCTTTTTAGGTGTTTTAACAACTGGGTTAAAGAGGATGGAGGAAAGAAGCCTGAAAGGTGTAATTAGGTAGAAAACATTTTTAACAGAAGCCTGCGCGTAGTGTGTATTTTTAATTTAGTTTTCTGGCCCTCTAATTATGAGCTTTTTTTTTTAAGGGATGCATTAGGATGAAATTGAAAAAAATAAATACAGGGTAATTTTAAAACAAATGTTCGGAATGGATTGAAACGAAGTGAAGTTTTATCATTGTCTTTAATGGCCCATTTGGGGGGTTTGCATTTCTTTTTATGACTTCCGTTGTAGATCTGCTGATCTCACCTCATTGGATTTCCTCCCCCCTTTTGCTGTTCAAAATGCAGCCGATTTCCAAACTCCTTCCCCTGTGAAATAATTATGAGAGGAGCCACTCAGGAAAAAATAATGGAATAAAGCAAACAGGCAAGAGACAGGCACCTAGTCCTGCTCACTTTATCACAGGCGTCGTTCCTGAAGTTCTTTGGCGCGGCTCAGCCGCGCGAGGCAAGTCATTCCATCAGGACAAGTTGAGAAATTCGAGAGCTGTCATCCAAACAGCTAAGCGAGGATTTTGTTTTAAGAGGCAGTTGTGAAAAACAGTAGCTCTGAGGATTGTAAAAAGCCATAAATCCACTGAACCAAATTAGTTACATTTTCATACTCTATGCCCCACAAAATCCAGAGTTTTTTTTAATAAATATAAAAAATAAAAAAATAAAATCCATAAATGAACATTTTACATGTAAGGTTGGAGGGGGAGGGAGTCCTTGAATATACAGTGGCTATTTTGCCGGCTTTTCGGTGCAACTTTCTGAATGGTTTTGTTTGCTTAAGCTGACACAATATGTGTGCAGACGTTTTTATTTCTTCTTAGCCCTTGGGAATCAGGTGACCAGATAAATACACTTCCACACCCTGTTTCTAAATAAATAATAATAATAAAGAAGGTGGCAGCTTGCAATTGAAGTTTAATAGTGCGTTCATCAAGAGCAATAAAGCATTTTATTGCGCAAGTATCTCTGTGCATGCGCCGGCCCGGTTTTTTTAAAAAAAAATAATAATAAAAAAACAAGCCTAAGAAAGGAGCGCATCAGCAGTCTTACTTAAAACTGTCGACCGAATGTGAAAAATGTTGCATTGAGGACTAAACTGCTATTAAGCATGATTAGATTGACCTGAAGGACAGATATTTTAGCTGCTGCAGCATAAGTCGATCACAGTGAGCATCGCTTGGATTGCATGTGCGCGTACACAGACACACAATAAATTAATTTTATAATGAAAGAAGCTTGGAATGTTTAGGTCTTTGAGGATTGGGGGTCGGATATCTGTGTCTTTCTTTGAAGGGGGAAAGGATAGTGTTGTTTTCTTTGGAAAAAAGGTGTCTGGGGGTTTTTTTGGGGGGTGTTGTAGGGAGATATTAATTGCTGCCACTTTAGCACAAATGGAAAATGTGGGACTCAGACCAACCAATCGAAAAGGAGGGGAGGGGGGAGAATTGTGCTGACTCAGGGTTTGGGCTAGCGTGCACGTTTGGTTGCAGAATAGATCAGCACTGCAGTGCAGTGAAACTCTCTGCTCTGGAGCCCAACTTAAATGGGCAGGGCTTCCCTCATGTTGAGACAGGTTGAGGAAGAGGAAGGCCGCACAAAAGTACAGGACTCCACCCACCCGCCATTAATGTCTTGGTTCATATCCTTCCACTGAGCTAGCAGAGACCGTGGCTTTGATGCAAGCCCTTCATACGTTGGGGGGGGGGAATGGCATGGCTTTAAAGGACATGATTTTATCACGTGGTGTATTTAAATCTTTTCAAGAAGACCAAGCGATTGCTTGCTGTTTTTCTGCGTTGATCCCCATTTCCTCTGCCATGATACCGCCGAACTTTGCTTTTCATACCGGTTAAGCTGCAACATTCAGGCAGAAACTGGTATGGCAGCAAACTAGTCCCATTAGTGTTTTCTTGCCTAAATAGTGTGCAGAATTTAGTCAAAATTTCATTTCAAACTGCCAGCTTTATAGGGCAGTGTGCAGGTTGCTTTTGAACTTCATGAAGTTGTAAGAAAAGAAAGCCCCCAAAGTGTAAAAACGACATTTAAAAATGTGTGCAATAAAATAAAAAGGATACATATTATTAGCGTACAAAGGTGACCTCACAATCTGCCATATCACTGACTTCCTAACATACCTTGATCCTAAATGTGTGACTAGATTTGTGGGTTTCATTTCTCAGTAAGTATGCTGAGGGAAGGAGGGTTAGTTTCTCCCTTTGCAAAATGGATGGTGGTGGTGCTTAAATTAAACAAAAACCTAGACTCGGTGCTTGATTCTATTACAAATTTATACACAGTTCATTCTAACTTTTGTTATCTGTGCTATGGCTCTGTTTGGCAAGTACATGCTGACAAAGTTCAGTAGTTGGTAGTCCTCATATTGCACATTGATAAATGACTGCACTGTGAATTTGACACACACAAAAAGTTGGACGGTGAAACTTGGAATGATAAGGCCAAACATTAGTTCACACTGATTTGCCGAAGTACTTTAAAGAACCTGCAGCTCAAAATTTACTAGCGTGCAGGTATGCTTGGGGAATTCAGTTTCTGTGAAACCACCTGATTTGCAGCTTTTGGGTTGAAGTGTAGATGGGAACTTTGTTTATCTTTCAGCTTTTGCACCTGTCCGAATTGCGCAGTACAGGCCTTGGCTGAAGATGTGTAATTTAGAATAAAATATTTTTGGAAATGTGTACACTGAGATTAACTGCCTATTTAAATATGTATTTTGCGATAAAACACATATTTAAATATGATTTCTTGTGTATGTTTTTAAAAAATGCATATTAGTGTGGGAATCGGATGGAATGAGCTTATTGGTGAAACTGAGACAGACCAGAAACAAACTGATCAGTCCATTTTGGATTCTGTAGTCATCGTTGTGATAACTAAGTTTCAAAAAGATCTGCCATGTGGCATGGGATAACCATTTTAGCCAATTACCTAGCAGAATCCTCTGCCGATTCCCATTTTCTCCCTGTCTTCCCTCTCTGTCTCCTCCTGCCTCTCTGCTTTCCTTTCATTCCCCATTTCAAGAGCATACATTCTTCCTTATCTTCTTCCTTTCTTTCCTCCACTCTCCAATTTTTTGCCTCCATCCGCTTCTCCTTTTCTCCCGC
This sequence comes from Podarcis bocagei, assembly GCF_964188305.1. Classification (NCBI taxonomy): domain Eukaryota; kingdom Metazoa; phylum Chordata; class Lepidosauria; order Squamata; family Lacertidae; genus Podarcis; species Podarcis bocagei. The sequence continues at coordinate 10,773,698 of NC_138129.1, read as the reverse complement.
TTCTAGAAGAGGAACAAAAATGTATCAATGGGACTCCTGCGCTGACTGTGTGAGTTAGCTTCTTTGCTGACCTGCTCTAAATGGCTCTAAATGAAAATGTTATGGGGAATGCTCGTTTTGCTGCTGGAAATGTCAGCTACGTGTCTCATCCAGCCCTAACCCCTCCTCTCTCTTTAACATCTAGTTAGGGAAGAAAGTATTCCCTGTGTTGGGTTGCTTCCTCCTGCAACACCAGCTGCCATTGACTGAAAGCGGGGAATGCACTACATGGCCTCATGCGATGCATTTCCAAATTCAATGGTATAGAGGAAGAGGGAACCCAGCCATTTCGAGCAGCAAATGCATTTCTACCACACGTGAGAACAGAAGAAGACCAGAGGTCCATCTAGTCCAACATCTCACGGTAGCCAACCAGATGCCTCTGGGAAGCATCACAAGATGGTTATGAGAGCAATATCACTGTCCTACTCTGTTGGATAGTCATTGGACGTGCTGTCTCAAATCTTGGAGGTAGCATAGTGCCATCCCAACTAATAGCCATTGGCAGTTTCGTCATCCTTGAATTGGGCAAGTCTCCTTTCAAAGCCATATGTAATTTGAGTGTTCTCAGAAGTGGCACCTGGTTGGAGGGGGGCACTCTCCCATAAAATCTGTGGTTGTATCCAGTGCTGCTCCAACCCAGAGCAGACTCACGGAAAACAAGGAAGAAAAGGTAAAGGACCCCTGACAGTTAAGTCCAGTCGCACTCTGGGGTTGCGGTGCTCATCTCGCTTTACAGGCCGAGGGAGCCGGTGTTTGTCTGCAGACAGTTTTTCCGGGTCATGTGGCCAGCATGACAAAGCAGCTTCTGACGAATCAGAGCAGCGCACAGAAACACTATTTACCTTCCCGCCAGAGTGGTACCTATTTATCTACTTGCACTTTGACGTGCTTTTGAACTGCTAGGTTGGCAGGAGCTGGGACCGAGCAACGGGAGCTCACCCTGTCGTGGGGATTTGAACCGCCGACCTTCTGATCAGCAAGTCCAAGAGGCTCGGTGGTTTAGACCACAGCACCACCTGCGTCCCAATGACTAACTTAGGTCTGAGTAAAACTTGGTGGTAGTCAACCAATGGTGCCCAGTTTTCTATAACTTGGGTGGCAATTGGTTTTATTTGGCCGAGCATTTCAGGAGCAACGTAGGAAGCTGCCTTGTACTCAGTCAGATCATTGGGCCGTTTATCCCAGCCCTGTGTGCTCTTATTGGCAGTAGTTCTCCAGGGTCTCAGATAGAATTCTTCAACATCACCGGCTAATTGGAGATGTTAGGCACTGAAACGGAAATGTTCTGGAGGAAAAGCTAATTCCCATCCCCTTAACCATGGTCCTTACCCCTGGCAGTAAGTGGTGAGAGCTACGCTATGTTATTTGTTGGATTATGATCATGTGTTCAATCATTATTAAGCTTGTTTGTTAGCTGCCTCACATGCCTTCGGTAGAAAGGTGAGGGGTATCAACATCTGAAATAAATAATGGGATGATGGTGTAGATTCTCATCTGGTTATTTGGTAATATTATGGTGTATTCCTTAGAAGCACCAGTTCTTGCAAGAGAAAAAAGGCAACTAGCTATTTCTAGGAAGACAATAGCAAATCTTATCACAATTTAATTCTCTTTGCGTGTGAGTTTTAGTTTATGTTATGTTGCTTAATAGCTCTGGATTGTCAAACTTTTCCTGGGACAAAGATCAAAGGGCAAATTAGAAAAGGGGGAAATATGAAATAACAGGCTGTATCCATCAGTGGCTTTGTAGAAACAGAAAGTGCCTTCGCTTGGGCAAGGTAGGGCACCCAATTTTGGGTGATTCCCCCTTACTCAAAGCAGCCCTCTGTGTTGTATCCCATAGTTCCCCAGTTACTAGGCTCAGCTTTATTTGTGAGGGGGTTGCAGAAGGCTGCAGTGGATGAAGGTGGGAATGGGTGAAAACCAGATGTCTAGTGTTTTCCGCTAGTACAATACCACCATTGGATGTAACCTTGTGCCCCAGATCTGTTTGCATTGATAATTTGTCATGGGTTCCTCTGCAGTGTTTGAAAGTACCGCATGATTACACAGGCTGCCTGACTAAGTCAGTGTACCTGGTTGTGCGATCCATACAAAATTTATAGTAAATGTTCAATGCGAGCATTTGAGGGTAGGACTGTTAGACACAGACTGAGCCCAGGATGTCACAGCGAGACTGCTTCACACTTGATTACTCAGCTCTGGACAACCTGCAACTGAGCATTTTGAGCCAATTCTATTGAAAAGCATCATGCTTGAGGTGACCTGAGGGGATATCAAAGTGATCCGGAATATTTGATCTGTGCTAATCAGGAGGTGTACAGTTGTGTGTGGACTGGGCCTAAATATGAGCAAAACCCGGAGAATGTATATGGGCATGCTACTGGCAGTACAACAGGCAGATTATATATATATATATATATGGAATTATAATTACATTATAATGAGATAAGATGGTTATATGACATCTCCCGTCGCATGTTAGGTTTGCAACCTTGTGGTGTTGGCCCTTGCTTCTCAGTGGAAAGTGAGCCTTTGCAATAAACAGGTGTAAGGTAGACTTGACTTTGAGAAGCTTAAGATCTCAGACTCAGATCTGGCCATTCTGACATTACAAAGACTTGTAACTCCAGTATTTTTTGCCATGCGCCTTATAAAAACCGAGGCAGGGAAAAGTAATACAGAAAACTGACTCTCAAAACATATACGGTGGTAGTCTAGGGTGAGGGCAAGGAACCTCCTTCACAAAAGGAGAGAAAATCCAGAAGGGAGGGGGTTGGCAAAGTTTAGCAAAGGGGCAAATTATCCCTGCAGTGAGAAGCACTGACTCTCTCGTAGTTGCATCCGTCAGCAGGATGCAGTTTGGCTACATGCACAATCCCTTTTTTGCTCGCTTTTGCACAGTACAATAACCCTCCTTTTCACCCTGTGTCACTCTGAAAGCCAGGCTAATGGCATAATGTGCGATTTTGCTATATACGATGCACAGCCTGATTGTATGTTCCAGACAGATACAGATGCATCAAAATCCATATCTTATTTTTATCTGGCCTTAGATCTCACAATTTCTTCCTTTCAGCAACAAGCTTTTAGCGCATTATTGCAAGCTCCCTTTAACCAAATCCGGGCTTTTAGTCCGCATATCTTTATTTGCACCTGCTTAACGGAGCCACTCTCTGAAAAGTTGTTAGATAGATGTACAAATACGGCATGTGAGGACCCCACTTTCCTTCAAAATGGGAATGAAGTGGGTTGACAAGCAGTATTTAAACAGGAGGGGAAACATTACTTTCAAACCAATTGAGTAGCGGGGAGGGATTTATTTTATTTGCAATTTCTTTTTTTTTACATAGACCAACCCTTTATAAAAAATAGTGATTTGAGAGAAGGGGATCTATCTGTTTGTCTGTCTGTCTCTCTATCTGTATTGTCAAGGCAACTGACATCCTGAACAGATGTTAGGTTTTTTAATAAACTCGGGTGTTGGATTTGCAAGTGTCTCTGTATGCCCAGATATGGCCAGTATTTGACAGAGCGTCTCACCCTATCTAAAAAAGCCCAGAGAGACCCTCAGATGAGTCCAAAGGGGAGTATGGAACAGCTGATATAAATAGTCTTCATTCTCAGCTGCCCTTCTGGTGAAACTGTATTCAGGAGGCATCCGGGCAATCAAGTAGGGCAAGGCTGCCTCTTGATAACTGAGTGTCGAAGTGCAATGTGATCAGTGACCAAACAGCTGTGGGGACGGGAGCCACTCCTGCCAAGGCCTTACATAGGCAGATCAGCAGAGGCATTTCAGGGACTGAGGAATCCGGTGAGCTAACAGCGACCGAGAATAAAGTTCATTTCCAAAAGGACAGGACACCAGAGCCCGATTGTGAAAGTCACACGTTCTCAGTTGGAGCCTTGGGATGACCGACCATTCTTTTTTTAACTTCTTCGCCGGAGATGTTAAAAGTTAGAGGTTCAGTCTTTGGAAAGAGCATAAGTCCAAGCAAAAGTTAAGCAGGGAAAAGGGAGATGGGGGGGGGGAGAAGCCCTGCAGAAGTGACGTCAGACCCTGCTTCAAAGATAATCCTCTGCTTGCTCCATAGTAGTTGCAGTGGGACCCACGCAGGGGGGAGAAATTTAATTCAGTTCGCATTTGAAGGTGAACTAACCCAGTTTTCACTTTCTGAAACAACTTTCCGAAACAACTGAAAAATCCTCTGAATTTTGCACTTGTCTGAATTTTGCAGCGCAGTTCTCCGGCCAAGTAATGTGTACAAAAATGCATGTAAGCAGATAAAGTGTGCAAAGAATGAATCTATCCATGAAACTAAAATGCAAGGATGCATTATATTAATGAAAATTGCTTTGCAAAAACATGCATTATATTAATGAAAATTGCTTTGCAAAAACGTGCATAGGCAAAACTGCATGCAAAAATTATGTGTATTAGGAGAAAACAGTGCTAACATGCTGATGAATCTTCTTGAGGGCTTCAATACACACGCGCACACCACAAACTGATGTGGAAATGTGGACAACTGAAGTTAAGGGTGGGAAACTGAGAGAAGCCGAAATTGACAGATTTCCCCATCCCTGGCACCATATCATGAGAAGGATGTGGGACTGGGCTGACCAGCCCTATGTTCAGAGGCAGTGTCCCACTGACTGCCAGTTACAGAGGGCTGCTACAGTCAATACTAGCAAATATCCCCCCTTGAGAAAACATTACGGCAAGCTGTTAGTCAGCCAGTGCTGCGGGTGGGTATCATCCTCTCACCAGCACTAGGGTGTCCATTTCCAAGTGCAGGAAATGTTGGTGAGGCCTGGGACTAAAGTTCTGGTTGAACTTCACCAACAGTGAGCTTCATAGGGCTTTGCTTAGAATGGGAGAAGTCTCACGAGAGGCTTTGAAGGATGCAAAAGGGCTAGTGAAATTTCCCAGGGGTAGGGAGGAGATTCTGCGCAGCTGTAAGCAGGAATCTGCCTTCCACGAAGTCAGACAAATGGTCCATGTAGACCAGTATTGCCTACACCGGGCACCCTCAAACTCGGCCTTCCAGCTATTTTGGGACTACAACTCCCATCATCCCTAGCTAATAGGACCAGTGGTCAGGGATGATGGGAATTGTAGTCCCAAAACATCTGGACAGCCAAGTTTGGGGATACCTGGTCTACACTGAGTGCTGGCAGTGGGTCCCTAGGAATCTCCCAGTCCGACCTGGAGATAATGGGGATTGAAACTGGTACCTTCTGCATGAAAAGCAGATGTTCCGCCACTGAGCTATAGCCCTTCCTCCAAACAAGGCAGCCTACATCTTAGTGAAGATGTCAAGGAGAGCTGTCACTGAAGGAAGGTAGCCCCATGGCTGATTTACGCGACTGACATTTCCTATGGATTTCTCGGCGTGTTCTCGGGCTGCTTTCCTGAATGCTGCAAAACAAATACAGATGGTGACTAACTCCAGCCACTCCTTCCACTCACTTTCTGAAGCGTTTTCAGGACACAGTGTATTTTATGGTAACATGGCCATACGTAGGATAATTTACAAGACCAAGTCAAGCTATCAAAATCCACTGGAGAAGTCAATCAATGTTGACTGCACTGCGTCCAAAACACTTTCATAAATCAACTCTGGTTCCTGTTCTCATGAAACTGGCTGTCTTGATGTTAGATCTGTGCTGGATAACCTTTTGAAAAGGCTGGTTGTTTGGGAGGCGTTCTCTGTATTAAGATCACTGCCACTGGGGATAAAAGTTCGGAGGCAGAATACATGCTTTCACGGAGGAGGACTTGGGTTAAATTTGCAGCATCCCCAAATCTTAGCTAGCAGGAAAGATTCTGTAGGAAAGGTATCTGGCTGGTGTTTTGAAGAGCTACTGCTGCACTGAATAGCCAGAAATATTTTAGACCGTCCTATGACATAATGCAGTATATGGCAGCTCCTTATTTGATTACTACGTTGCATTTTCTGTATTTGAGCCCGGCTGTCATTTCCACCTGAACCAGTATGGCAGAACAACTGTCAACACTATCATAGTGTCCCTGCAAATCTGCCTTTCTGTCATAGGGAAGTGTGGAACATTGCACAGTTCTTTGAATATTGACCATTGATAATAAAATGCAACATGGTTTTTATTATTATTATTATTATTATTATTATTATTATTATTATTATTATTATTATTATTATTTATACCCCACCCATCTGGCTGGGTTTCCCCAGCCACACTGGGTGGCTTCCAACAAAATATTAAAATACAATAGTGTGTCAAACATTAAAAGCTTCCCTAAACAGGGCTGCCTTCAGATGTCTTCTAAACGTTTGGTAGTTATTTTTCTCTTTGACATCTAGTGGGAGGGTGTTCCACAGGGCAGGAGCCACTACCAAGAAGGCCCTCTGCCTGGTTCCCTGTAACTTGGCTTCTCGCAGCGAGGGAACCGCCAGAAGGCCCTCGGAGCTGGATCTCAGTGTCTAGGCAGAATGATGGGGGTGGAGATGCTCCTTCACGTATACTGGACCGAGGCCGTTTAGGGCTTTAAAGGTCAGCACCAACAGTTTGAATTGTGCCCAGAAATGTACCGGGAGCCAATGTAGGTCTTTCAAGACCGTTGTTCTGTGGTCTCAGCAGCCGCTCCCAGTCACCAGTCTAGCTGCCGCATTCTGGATTAGTTGTAGTTTCTGGGTCACCTTCAAAGGTAGCCCCACATAGAGCGCATTGCAGTAGTCCAAGCGGGAGATAACTAGAGCATGCACCACTGAACCCTTTTGCCTCTGGGTGGACGCAGACAAGGAGCAAGTTTGCGCTGTAGTGGAATGAAAACTCTGTATTGTGCCAGTTGTGTCTGTTTTGGTTTGCAAGGTGAGCTGTCAATGCTATGTGGCCCTTCTGGATGTAGCAGCCCTGCCACTCACCAGGTCGGGAATGCGGCAGGGCAAAGGTGGGGAAGCACTGGAGGAGCAGCGGTGGGCACATAGGTGCATTCACTTACACCTGCCATTACCCTGGTGTCTCCCTCCACTTTCACCACTGCCTTGAGAGCCAGTGTGGTGTAGTGGTTAAGAGTGGTAGTCTTGTAATCTGGTGAACCGGGTTCGCTTCCCCGCTCCTCCACATGCAGCTGCTGTGTGACCTTGGGCCAGTCACACTTCTCTGAAGTCTCTCAGCCCCACTCACCTCACAGAGTGTTTGTTGTGGGGGAGGAAGGGAAAGGAGAATTTTAGCCGCTTTGAGACTCCTTAGGGTAGTGATAAAGCGGGATATCAAATCCAAACTCCTCCTCCTCCTCCTCCTCCTCCTCCTCCTCCTCCTCCTCCTCCTCCTCTTCTGCCCCACTGCTTACGCTATCCTGGTCTCAGCGAGCGGCAGCACGACCGCACCAATTCCCATTCCGTTTCCTTTCAGCTCTACAGGGAATAGAAGGGTGTACGTTGCTCTGTAGGGCACATGGACCCCTCTATCACTATTGCAAAAACCTGGTCACACAAAATGGACAGAAACTCATCTGCAGTGGCAGGCAATTTGTGGAGGGAAGAGAGGAGCCAAAAGAAGCTGCAATGAAGGTCAGAAGGAGGAAAGAGGGAGATGCAGTATAGATAGAAAGGATCGAAACAGAGGACTAGGAACAAAACGTTTCCACATGGAATGCTCCTGTTCAGGGTTCCAGCTAGCCACACCCTTTCCCAGAATACTCCATTTCATTCCCACTCTTCCCCAGTTTTCTGCTCCTCCAATAAACAGCCAGCATTGGGTGGCCTTTGAGCATGCCTGGTCCTCTTTGTATCTGTGAGTTCCACGACTTATGAATTTCCTCCCTTAAGCTTTTAAGATATTTTTCTATAGACTATCTGGTTGGGTTTCCCTAGGGCTGCTGCTGCCTCCTTCTTGTGTGCTGTTTTGGCTGCACAAGGATCCATGCTGTACGTAAACTTTTTAGTAGTAGATAGGTAGCCGTGTTGGTCTGCCATAGTCAAAATAAAAAAATTCCTTCCAGTAGCACCTTAAAGACCAACTAAGTTAGTTCTTGGTATGAGCTTTCGTGTATCTGAAGAAGTGTGCATGCACACGAAAGCTCATACCAAGAACTAACTTAGTTGGTCTTTAAGGTGCTACTGGAAGTAAACTTTTTAGTCATAGATGTTAGGACTTAAACCTGAGAACTTCTATGGCTCAGGTGACCACGAGCAAGCCGCAGTAAGAGAAAGAGCTATGAAGCTCCCACTTCAGAACAGATCACAGTTCCTTGTTCCAAACAAGCTCAGGAAACTGTGTTTTATTCGAAACAAAGTAAGTTAACATACCAACATATGAAATGTTGCAGTGAAGGCGGAGAGGTAGTCTGTGAGCTCAAGGTTTGCTGTGGCTTGTGCAAAAATATCTAATTTGTGATGTTGATGATCAGCTAAGATGGTTCCTAGCATTCTAGGTATGGTCCCTCCCCAAAAATCAGGATAACCAATCAAAGCGCACTGGAGAATGCAGACCTCAAGGAAAATGTGAAAATAGTTTTGTCAGAGCAAAGATTTCCGCTTGTACAACACCATTCTCTCCCCCTTCTCATGTATGACCCCCAAATCTGTTATAGGGGTTCCCCTAACTCTCTGGAGTAGATTTGGGGAGGGTGCATAGATTTTGGGGAGGAAACAGCAGGGGGTGGAAGTCCTGTTGCGCAAACGTAAATCCTTGCACTGTTGGGAAGTGTTAGTTGAATACCACCCACAGTTTTGTACAGTCCTTGCTGAACAATGTCTAACTATTAATTATTGAATGGGCAGGAGTATTGGGGCCGGTTTTTGCATGTATCATTTTAATGAAAACTCACATCTTCTTAATTAATTTAAAGTCAGAAGATACGCTCCTTCCTGTGATTATGATTCTTTCAAAGTTGTGACCTCAGATACATTTTATTCAGTCACACTGCCTTTTTAACTAGGGCAGGTGCTTTCCTGGAAGTAATGAGACCGAAACGTCCATTTGGCCATTTTTGCAAAGGGCAGCAAAACCATCGTCCATGCTCCTCCTGACTTCATGCTCTGCATTCCTATGGACTGTTTGAAATGGGAATTTATTCCTTGGGAAGGCCCCCATCAATTTGCTTTGCTCTTTTGTTGACACGTTTATTAAAAAGCTGAGCATCTTGGTATTAAAGTTTTATCGGCGTTGAAGAATAATAAGCCTTTTGAACAGATTCAGAAGTTATGGGTTGGGTCTTAGCTCTTCTCGTTGTGCAGCTTGGCTGAGTCAGCACTGAAAAGTCATCTCTGATTCCCCCCTCTCTCCCTGTTCCAGACATTTGTCCTTAAGCAAAACAGATAAAAATGAAGTCAAAAGCAAAATTTTCTTTGATTTGCGTGGGCCTTGCTGGGCTGGTATAGAGGTAAAGCATCAAATCACGGTGCAGTGGGTTTCTATTTGCACACAATCTCCAGTGGAATTAACAGAGATTGCATGTTGTATTTTGATTGGCATACAGAGAGGAAGCCCTGTAGCAGGCGCCTTTGCCCTCTGAGAAAAGGGAATATAGCTCAGTGGCTTTGGCTGCAGAAACTTCTGGGTTCGGACCCTGGAATCAGCAGTTTTCAAGTACCTTTTCCTGTAACCTTCACAGGACAGTATTCCATGGTAGTCTTTCTCAGAGTAGACCCATGGAAGTTAATAGACAAGATTTACTTAGGTCAATTAATTTCAATGGGTGAAATTTGACATCACGCTAAAGCCATTGTTTATTTCATTTATTTATCTTTCTATATACCGCCCTTCTTCTGCAAATCTCAGAGCGGTTCGCATCATGAAAATACAAGATAAAAACAAAAACACTTTTAGAGGCTTTTCATTTGCGCTTTCCATCTGTGAGTGTAGCTGCTGTTTCACATCATGCGAAAGACTTTTCTGCTGGTGCGACACGTCTTAGGATCAGGCTGTTAGTCAGCATGGTTAAGCGCATGCCTCTTTCTGTTATGGGCCAAGATATTTTGTTATTCGTTTTAATAATTAACCAGAAGTTGGGATTAAAGATTCATCAGGTGGCAAATCACCGCTTCTTAAAAGTCATTGTGATACAATCAGCAGGAAGCCGTTTACATTTAAAAACTGCAGGTAATTGCTGTAGAGTACTCTGCACTTGAGAAAGGTCTCCAGAAACAATTAATAATTGTCACAATTTTGTGTTTGTGTGTGTGACAGAGAGAGAGAGAGGGAGGGAGAGAGAGAGAGAGCTCTTCTGAAATGAGTCTCTAGATTGGAATGAGAGGTAACTGAATTGATTGGGTGACTTCTCAGAGTTAACTTGTTGTGATTATAATTGCTGTTGTGTCATCAGCGTAATGAGGAGCAGAAGCAAAAGACAGGTCTCTGCCCCCATGGAGGTTACAGTATATATTTCGGTAAGGGGAAAACAGTAGTGAGACAGAGAGAGAAGCGACAGACGGTTTGCAGTGAGGGGACCAATGATGAATATGAGTAAATGTCTTTTTTGCTTCGGTTGAGTAGGGATTAAACCATAGAGGGTTTTTAAAAAAAAAAAAAATAAGAAAGGCTTTTGAACATAGAAATGGACTAATTGTCAATTTCATAATCTCTCTGTTTCTCATTTCCCCCCCTCTAAAGTTCAGTTCATGACATTTCTGCATCAGTTTGCATTTTTTATATATCTAAAAAAGCAGATTCACCAGCATTTTAGTACACGTTTATCCTAGCATTGCATTTCTGAATGCGATTTTGCCTGCTTATACACATATTTTTGCAAGCAGTTCTCCCTCACGAGAATACAAATGTTGTGTATGCTATTTTCACCAATGGCTGCATTTTTATGCATGCTTTCGAGGTGCACATTGCTGAGTTGGGGAAACTTCTGCGCCAAATTTGGGAAAGCAAATGATGCCAAGGGACAGCTGCATTTCTGTTTGCACGTTGGTTTAGGAAGAATGAATTGGGTCTATTAGCATCAAAATGCGAACTGTACCGAATTTGTGCCCCTTTCCTGATTGACTGAGCAGAGCAAATAAGTGTGCCCCATGGTGTACTTAGCAAGAAAGAATAAGCAGAACAGATTCCTAGAACAAGAGACCATGGGCAAGTGAAAGCAGTGAAGGAGGAAGCCCATGGCTAAGGGCAGAAAAAGATATTGTGTGGTCTGAAACGTCAAGCTGGTTGCTTGAAGCTACGTCCTGAATCTTTCCCCTACAACAAAGTAATTTTGGAGATTTCTTGAAGCAATGAACTCCCTGTTGCATACTCAAGTTAGGGAAAGCATTGCATGGAATTCCAGCTGCAATCATTCTTAGGGCAGTGGCCAATATGGTTCTCTGGCTCTGTGGCAGAAGGGTTTGCTAGCTCGTTTAGATTGCAGTCCACCTTTCCCCACCCCTTTCTAAGCCTTGTTGGACTTGGGGGAAGCTGGGCAGGAGCAAAGTCATGAATTTTCATCCAAAGTCCGTAAGGAAAATTTCCTGGACCCAGATCCTCAGATAAATATTGTGTTGTTGTTTTTATTTTGGTTATGTATTTTATGGTTTTATATTTTGATTTTATTCTGTGAACTGCCCTCAGACCTCAGGGTATAGGGTGGTATATTATTATTATTATTATTATTATTATTATTATTATTATTATTAGGAAGCACCTCAAAGAGCATTATTACCCAAGGCTTTCAGATAGGTGTATCTTCTCCACTTTAGGTTCATTCATAGTTTAAGTTACATCTGATCTTGCAAGACTTTGGAACACAGCGTAAGTGACTTTGTTTGTTCAAGTGTATTTCATGGCTGACTGAGGTGTTACGGTTATATTTTAATTCTGTTTTAATCCATATAAATGATTTTTAAATCTAATACTTAAAAACACTTTAAAACATTTTGGTACATTTCCGAGCCAAGGAGTGCATTGCAAAATACAGTGAAGTGTGAAATCTGAAGAATAATTGCGGTCCAATTCCGTTAGTTGAGAGGGTGTGGGTCAGTTCAGTTTGCAGGTGAATTTGCAAAGAATGACTTGCTGAAACATCCTTCTTCGCAACCATCCATCTTTCTTTCTTTCTCTTTCTTTCTTTCTTTCTTTCTTTCTTTCTTTCTTTCTTTCTTTCCTCTCTCTCTCTCTCTCTCTCTCTCTCTCTCTCTCTCCTCCCTGCCTCTGCCCCTCCCTTGTAAAAGCTAAGGTACGATAAAAGCAAAGGAACTGTTCACTGCCACTACAGTTTCTGCATTTGATAAAGCAAACAATTAAAGGGGTTTCAAACATCTGCTGACTGCATAATCCCATCCAGGGCAGTGTACTCAGCATTTTTAAACAGCGACTGATACCAGATACTGCTCTATTCGACAAAACAGCAGCAGCCCCGTTAAAATCAATAGAAAATTAGATGCTATGAAAATGCAATATGTGTCCAATTAGTTATAATTGGAGCAAATGTTGATGTAGATAAAGTTCCGGAGTAAGATGTATTTGCCCGAAATGCTCTCCGCTTAGCTTATGCATGGCTTTGCAATGACAGCTCCTGGGCCCTGATGGATCCTATCACATAAACGATGGCCCATCGGATGCACACATGTTAAGCGTTATCTAATTATGTAGGTGTGCAGGGCCTTTAAAATAGCTTTGGTGTGCTTCTGTGCCTTTTGAAAAATGGTTCCCCATCATACTGAGAACTCCCGGTTGGACGTGACAAATTATGCCTGTGACTTGCGGTTATAAATTCACAGGTTATGCACCCATTCACCCTGATCCAGAGCTCTGTGTGTTCTGGTGAATCATAAACTTAAAAATGGACAATCATGCAGACCCGATCCATTGAATTAGTGGGGAATCACTTGTGATGGAAGGAGCTCTGTGTATACTCTGAAGCCCCCAAGCACACAATAAATCACTCAGTCATTGCATGTATGTTTGGGAGGTATCAAGCGGTATGTATGAAATAGAATTATAGAACTTGGAAGGGACCCTAAGCGTCATTTATTTCAACTCCCTGCAATGCAGGAATCACAGCTAAGACACCCTGACTTACGGTTATCCAAGCTCTGCTGAAAAACCTGCAGAGAAGGACAGTCTACCACTTTTCGCCATAGTCCGTTCCACTGTCAAACTGCTCTTATAGTTGCACTCGTGCAAAGATTAGCACTGATGCAATAGGATTCCCCCCTCCTTTCCCACATTTACCCCATGCCACCCCCAAATATGCTCTGGAGAATTGGAGATTGGAGCTCCCAGAACAGATTTAGGAGGTGCACACAGGGAGGAGAGAGGGAGATTCTTCCATTGTGCTGGGAGAAGTCTCTGCAATGATGGAATGACCTGCTTTACACAACATTGAATGCAGGCTATTTATCCCAGGACAAATCTGTTCTGTTCTGGAAGTGGGCAGTTTGTTCAACAGAGAGGACCATACTTCCAAACCTTAATCATCACGGAAGTCAGAAGCTTAATATTATTCTGGTTATTTAGATTGTTTATTTGGTGTTTTAAAATACAAACAAACAGAAAACCTGGATGCTTAACTTCCTATTCATGGGATCACAAAAAGATGCAGCTGCTAGATTTTTTAGAAATAATAATTTTACTTACATGCCTGGGAACTATTTTTTAAAAAAATAACCTCAACAATATTTTCCCATTAACAACAACAAAAAGTCATCTATTTAATTTACTGGTTTTTTTTCTTTCTAGCTGTGTTGGATTCCAAGTTTCTTATAACAAGTAGCATGCTATATCTACATATGATGCAACACTATGAACCCAATGGCTAGCACTTTAGCGTGAACTTCTCTCGATATACACATTTTGGCAAAGCAATTTCCCTTTACATGATGCAGTTTGTATGCTATTTTCATTCATATGTGCATTTCTATGCACACTTTATATCCTAGTATATGCATCTGTTGTACCTATCGCATGGCTGGGGAATGGCACTGCAAGATTCGTAAAAGTGCGAATTTTGAAGAATGGGTGTGTTTCAGGTTGCATATTGCTTTGGAAAGTGCTGGGTTTTAAAAAATTATTATTATTCATTCTATTATTTATCACGGCTTTTCATATACCAGTTAATCACTGAAGTTTCTAAGAGGTGTGTGTGGGGGGTTCACCTTTAAATGCAAACTGCCTCAGATTTCTTCCCATAGCTGTCAACCTTCCCTTTTTTGTGGGACATTCCCTTATCCCAACGCCCTTTCCCGCTGCTTCCCGCTGCTGTCCTGGATTGTTAGAAATCCCGTAGACTGTCTCCGGGACAGGTGAGGCTGCTGATCCCTTATTTTCAAATCTGAAAGTTGACAGCTATGTTTCTTCCCCATCCCAAGATAGCATGCCTGTCAACACACCCTGCCCCATAGATGTTAACTCACATGGAAATAACACTTGGAAAGGGTTGCAGTGGGGCTTAAGTGTGGCATGCAGCAGTTTCTGCAGAATCTTACTGCACCGCCATTGCAATCTGGCTGAATAATCTGCATTGCATTCACAGTTCTGTTGGCGAATTGTCTCTTTGGACAAGGGAGAGATAAGAGATTGGCTGGGTTATCAAAGACCCTTTCATCTGTGGCAGGACTCCTTCAGATTTAGCAGCATCAAACACCACATTAACTTGGAGAAAACTTCTCAAAGCTAATTACCAAAGGAACATGCACTTCATTAAGATAAAGCTGTAAAAAAGAATCAATATTTAGCATTGTTGTTTTGATTGGATTACCCCAATGATAAACTGTGAACGGGTTTGATCCAAAAAGGAAGGGGGGGAAATGATCTCTTTATCCAGATGACGGAAATCAGAACTGCCTCAAATGTGGGCCATCTGTGCTTGAAATGAATAGTTGCTCGAAGGTCAGCAGTTTTGTTCCTTCACAGCTCCCCCCACCCCACAAAAACAGCTTCCAGGTATGGGAGGGAAGGTTCCCTTTCCTTTTATTCAGAGAGAAAGACATCAGGTTGGCGGTTCAATGTTCTTTAATTCTACTGCATGCTGGGAATCTTCTGCTTCATTAGCGATATTGACATGTTGTGATTTGCGATGACAATTTGTGATCCTTTGGCTTGAAGACAAAAAAAGGGGGGGGGAGAAAAGGGAAAGAGAGAGCAAGATAAGAGCACCGGGATCCTAATGGAACTGCAAAGCAGAAATGAATCTCCTCGTCTGCTGATGCTGATATCATGAGAGTCACTGTCACAGAGTGGCTAAAAGTCTTGCAGAGAAACACTGTGCATACTTATTCAAAGTCAGTGTTTCTCCTAGGAAGCTGCACATAGGACTTCAAACAAACCCCTGTGTTGCAAAAGAGAATGTCAACAATGTTTAGGCAACACGATGACCATGTTGTTGTTGTTTAGTCGTTTAGTCGTGTCCGACTCTTCGTGACCCCATGGACCAGAGCACACCAGGCACTTCTGTCTTCCACTGCCTTCCGCAGTTTGGTCAAACTCATGCTGGTAGCTTCGAGAACACTGTCCAGCCATCTCATCCTCTGTCATCCCCTTCTCTTTGTGCCCTCCATCTTTCCCAACATCAGGGTCTTTTCCAGGGAGTCTTCTCTTCTCATGAGGTGGCCAAAGTATTGGAGCCTCAGCTTCAGGATCTGTCCTTCCAGTGAGCCACGATGACCATATACATATGTAATAGACAATCTTTATAGAATTCCTTCAATCAATAACAAGTTCAAATTGAAATCTTAGTCTCAAAGTCTCTGTATTCAGCAAATATAATGTCCAACACTGAACAGAGATTCTGGATATTGACTGCTGTTTCGTAGATCTTCATCAGCGTGGTGGGAGAATACAGAATTGTATCATAAACTGAAAATAAAATTTTACACTTCATGACATATCACTTTACAAAACTTATAAACTGTAATACAAACAGTAATGAAAAAGAGTACATGTTATTGTTTGAAGGAATTCTATAAAGATTGTCTATTACGTATGTCATCGTGTTTCCTAAACATTGTTGACGCACATAGGACTTCAGCTAGGAACTTGGAAGCCCAAGCCTCAAAGCTACCTTTGCCTCAAACTCATGAGGTGATCATAGGCAAGCCATGAACCTTAGTCCCCTCCCCCATCCATCTGCAATATGGAGGCCATATTAAGAAGATGTAAGGCACTGCTTTGCACTGAGTCAGGTCTTTGTATTGGTCTATCTAGCCTCATCCGGTCACCTCTGTATTCTAATGTACACATGCGCTTACCATCAGCAGAATGACAAAAGGTTTCAGAAGGGAAACCTTGTTAGCCGCTTGCAGTTTCTGCATTTGAGAGTGGCAACTGCAGGATTTTGCAGAATAGACACAGTGCGCTCGCTCGCTGTTGCGCAGCATGTGGTGTGCTTGTGAAAACAGTGTGCAGATAATGCTGACTGCATGCAGCTGCGATGTGCAAATGAGGTGCAGCCATCAAGCTCTTTATAGATTTCCAATGAGGGCCTCGGAACTAACCAAGTTTCTCATCCCTGGTTAAAATACATGTTGCCAGACCTGTTTGACATAGACACAAAACAGTTAAGGTGATATATATTTTTATCCCAGGTTTCACCAACTTGGTGACTGAGGCTGATGGGAGTTGTAGATCTGGAGGGCACCAGGTTCACAAAGATAGTTGTATTCTAACAACTGGTGGTGTAGGAATTTGAGTCCTTCTGGGGAATTTGGGTTAGGCAGTTCTTGGGAAATCTTTTAATGGTGAGCTCTGGAAATGTGGGTGTTTGCTGCAGCAGCAAAGAGGCAATAGAATAAAATAATGTGTCGCCTTAGTAGAATAATGGCTGTTCTGAATATTTGCAAGCAAGCTTTGGGCTGGGAACCTGAGCTACTGCACAGCAGCAGTGAGGAGGGCTTGATTTGCTGGAGGAGAAATGGTGGCTTGGGGTGCTTAAATTTTTTGATTCCACCAGTCATATCCCTCCCTCCCCACTTGATGTGATCATCATGGCTTTGGAAAACCTTGTTGGGGGAAAAGTAGCTGTGGGGAAGGGGTTGTTGAGACGGGGAGGATTACGCACAATCCTCCTCTTCTTTCCCCAAAGCATTTTGCAGTGGAGAATCCATGGTCCTATTCCCAGGCCTTCATTTGCCATTACACTTTTAGATTGGTCCAGAGAGGGAATTTTGCTGTGTTTTCAACCACCAGTGCACATATGCTGTTCCTGCATTCCAGCATAAAGCCACAGAACAGTTGCATAAAAATGCTCTGTACTTTTTCAGCCATGCAGATCTCCTAGACTTGTTGGCAATGCTGCACAGGGGCTGATTTCCAGGGTTGCAGGTCAACAGCAGATTTTTTTTGGGGGGGGGGTGTATGGGACGGCTGTGGAGCTATATGTATATGCATTGCCTCTGTGAAGGTTTCTAGACCTGAACGTCCTGCTCTGTTTCCTGCACCATCAGAAGTGCCCACATTTGTTTCCAGAATCACCACCTATGTCATTTTGCTTTTCATCATCAAGGCCTCAAAATGAGCTTAGAAGGGCATCAATTTGCTGCTGTGTGGAATAGGATGTTGTCACTCCTTGGCAAAAGGAGCTGTTTCTTCCTCTGTATTTTTAAAGAAAAGTTAAAATAAGGTTGCCACATTTCAAAAAGTAAAAACCAGAACACCCCAAAAGTTGTGGAGGTTCTTTTTTTAGGAGAACCCCAAAATTGTTGAGCTTCTTTTAAAGGAAACTGCCGACGTTATTGCGCTTTTGTTTGGAAAACGCCAAAATTATTGAGCTTTGTTAGGCATACCCCACAGTTGTTGAGGACATGTGGCAGCCCTAAGTTAGAAGCTACAAAGAAACAAGCAAGATGATTCTCTCCAGTTTATGCTGGGTGCATTCCAGTCCTTGGGATTATGTCCTCACCTTTTTCAGATTAATTGATTGATTACATTTATCACCTGTCTTTATTCCAGTGAGCTCAAGGCTGCATGCATCATTTCCCCCCACCTCCACTTTATCCTCACAGCCTTGTGAGGTAGGTTAGGCAGAGAGAGAGAGAGAGAGAGAGAGAGAGAGAGAGAGAGAGAGAGAGAGAGAGAGAGAGGCTTCATGAGCTTCATAGCAGAGGGGGAATTTGAACCTGGTTTCCCCAGTCCTAGCAAAACACTCTAACCAGTACTTTGGGCCTCCAAACCATGAAGAGATCACAAACACACACACCTCCATTTGCCATTGCAGTCTCTGTAATGGCCTATGAACACCTTCAGTAGTAGCTTTGAGAAAGATACGAGACCTAAGATAAACTAAGAATTAGTCAATTTAAAATAAAAGTGTGTACTGGCAACAAGTAATATATAATTGAAATAAGGAATAGATGGGAGGCCGGGTCTATAGTCTAAAGACCATTTTTTGCTTTATTGTTTTGTAATTAATATTGTGTTTATCGATATTTCTATTTGTATTTTCGTTTTGTTTCTTTTTTGGTGTATCAATAAAAAGAAGAAAAGGGGAAATATAACACCTTCTGACCAGTGTAACAAGCCCATTGAGGGCAAGCACTGGCCATCTCTCCCCAAATTACAGAAGTGCCTTTTAAAAAATTATTTCATGAAAATATATATTTAGCGCTTGATTGCAGAAAACCTCAAACCTCAGCGAAGTCTAGGAAAATAGGAAGCTGACATATAGAACCCTGGGACCTTCTGCTTGCAAGGTTGATTCTTTACCACTGAGCTAAGGCCCTTCCGTCTTCTTCCAGGGGTTCTGCGAGGCTTTTTGTTGGGATTTCCATTACTTACAGATAGGCGGTTATGCTACGTCTGTGTGTGTATTTGTGTCTTTTTTTTTTGGTCTCCATTCAGGTGATATTTCTTGAGCTGGCTTGTTATATACTGTATTTGTTTAAAGTAGGCGATTTTATATATATATATATATATATATATATATATATATATATATATATAGTCCCCCTCCTGATACCTTGGCAAACTGTAATAAGGAAATAGTTGCCCCAAGGGAACATTCTCGTGTCCGAATGCTCAGCCTGCAGGCAAAAGGTAGCAGCACGGAAGCCCTTTGTAACAAACTGCAAAGCCTTCAGTGGCTATTTGCAGTTTTGCCACTAAGGTCTCCCTGGTGGAAAGCACATTATTATTTTTGATTAATGGTGAACAACAAGGGGGGGGGGTGCGCGACTGCTTTTCCAAAAAGGGAACCTCCAACCATAACTCATTGCAGAGAGCTAAACAAATGCTACAACACATACACACACTTTCTCTCGCCAACTCTCCCATTGATTTCAAATACATTACTTGGGCCCCTTTCTGTCCTTCCTTATGAGAGTGGCGAACTGGTGCTTACTCATCGGCTACCAGGATTGCCTCTGCGCCTCTGCCTTGTGTCCTCACAATTCTCTCCCGCTGTAGCTTCCGAGTGAAGTTCTTAGACCGCCTACAAGACGCTGAGGTCATCCAGGTATTCCCAGCCTATGCAGGGCATTTTCACAGTGTTAATCCGACCATCACGGACCAGTAATTGCTCATTTTCCAAGGCACATCCCATCCACGTTCCATGTCCTCTTTTTTACGATTCAGGCCGCATGCTTCCAATTACCACTCTGCTTGCATGAAAATGTGATTAATTAAATCCTTTGGTTCTCCAAACGACTCGAGAAAAAGGCTGAATTGTTTCATATCTTTACTTCGGCTAGGTCTTCATTTCATTCCTTGACTTTGGGCATCTCTTGAAAGAGTATCTAGAAATAACATGATTCAATTAATTGTAGGGCTCTCCTTTCAAAGCTATTATATCTCCTCTCGGTTTCGCTTTTCCCTGTAAGAGCAGATAAGCATCAGAATAACTTTGCTGGTTGCAGATTGTTATTAGTAGTAGTACTTTTAGTAGTACTGGCAGTAGTGTTAGTACTGGTAACAGCAGTGATGTGTAACAGTGGTAGAGTATATTCTATTGTGCATTGAAAAAAGACAAAGGAACCTATTTTTAATATATATATTATTTGTGGGAAGACAGCAGGAGGGATGGAAAGAAACTAGGCAAGATGAACGTGAGTAAATTGAATTTTACATATGTAGACTTCAGTGCAGTTGAGGATAAAAATAATCATGGACTTCAAAGTATCGAGGGAAGAGAAATTTGTTTGGTTTGCAGCTGAATGCAAATTTACCTAATCTGCATTTCCCAAACCAATTCATGAATCAAAATGCCGCTCTGAATTTTCGCATTTCTCAAGTTTTTTTCCAAGGTGCTTTTCTAACAACAACAACAACAACAACAAAAACAATGTGTACATAAAAGTGAATATTAGGGGAAATGGTGTGAAAAAATGTATATGTCGGTGGAAATAACATACGAAACTGTTAGGAGAAATTGCTTTCAAAACATGCTCATTCCATAGCAAAATGTCTATATAAGGCACAAGAACGTATATGAGTTTTTGTGCAGATTAAAAAAATAAATAAATAGCAAGCTGGGTTGGAGGTGGGGAAAGCTGAATTTAGGGGCGGCAGAACGAGTAGCTGAAAGAAACTGAAAATGGTGAATTTGTACATGGGGGAAGTGAGAGTTAGCACACCACAGAAGTGCTATAGAAGGGAGCAGACTTGGAAAAATTTAGATGGAGGATATTTATTCCAGGGCAGAAGGTTAGATTAGAGCAGGGGTTGGAGGATTGGAGGATGTTGCTGGATTGCAATTTGGAGTCTACCTGAAATTTGGAGTCTACCTGGAGGGCCACAGGTTCCCCACTTACAGAAAAGAGGATCAGTTAGACCCTGTCCAATTCTGTGATTTACATGACTCTCCCCCCACACACACACATGCTACCTCCCTACTGATACAGTTTTCATCCTCAACAGGCTTTTAAGAATTGCATATCTCACTAGTTTTTACAAGATGTTGTTGACAGTCCTGGATGAAATTAAGTCAGGCTTTAATTGAACAGCATGGCAGATATGATGAAATGCTGCTGTGTGTCCCCCCCTCCCCACTCCCTGCAAGGAGGGGGGGAGACACAAAAGCGATGACGAAACCATTTATTTCCAGTAATGGGGTTTAACTCAGCAGAGCCCTGGGAGAGAAGCCGTTCCCAGGTACAAGGGATAAAAAACTGCCTTGGCTGCAATTTCAGCAACCTGAGTTCAGCAGTGTGCCATGTATCGTATTATGCTTAGGAAAGCTCGCACATCTTTCTTTTAAACTTTTTATTTGCGATTAATCACGTCTTGATTTTCTTCTCCCTCCAAGCCACAAATCAGAGAAAGTAGGATGCCGGTATCAAAATGCAATGACTCCTCCCTCCCTTTTTCCTCCCTTCCCTCCATTATTTCGCTCACCTCTCCCCACTCCTTGTTAACCTTCGGCATGGGGAGATATAGCAAATGCGAGCCATGAGCTATTAAACTTGTTGAATGGAAACATTGGTGTGAATGCGTTTTTAAAAAACACTCTGTCTGATCTGCATCCCAGATTAGTAAGAAATACTAGGATTTGAACCAGTGGCTTCATTGGGACTGAAGGCAAATTCACACACACACACAACTTTCTCAACAACTGGTGACTACAGCATCAAGTGATTTATTGCAACACAGATACCCACCCTTGTTCACTCCATGCAACATTTTATTCTCACAGTAGTTTGTCCAGAGAGGTAGCGACTGGCTGAAGGTCACCAAATGAAGTCCTATCCAGACACGCTTTTTGAATCCAGGGCTTTGCACACACCATGCATTTAGATCATGTGACTTCAACCAAAAGAGCTTGGAAACTGTAGTTTACTCCCCACTGAGCTACAATATACAGCACCCTTAAAGAACTACAGTTCCCAGGATCCTTTGGGGGGAAGTCATGCACTTTGAATGTGTTTGCCTTGTTAAGTCCATCATACTATCCCTTCCACCATAGCAAACTACTTACAGAAAGCAGTAGTGAGCGCAGCACACTCTCACAACAAAGATCAGATCACACACACACTTTTGTGTAACCTCCAACAACACAATTTTTTCCCCAGCTAGACCATCCACATGGTTGTGAGGCATTGATCTGCATTTGTGGCTTGGCATCCAGCCTCATTAATACATATGGCCGAGTCTGGGAGTCTACCTCACATTGCTGCACCCAAAATGGTATATGAGGAGCAATTAGGGAGAAGTCTGCCATGCTATATTAGCTTGTGCGGCAGGAGCAGCTGTAAGGTATGGATTTTACATCTCAGGTACCACAAGGTACTGCTGGAATCATTTTCCATAATAGCAACTGAAAGGTCACTGGAATTAATCCTAAGCGGGCTATCCTGTGTTC
The DNA here is from genome assembly GCF_964188305.1 of Podarcis bocagei. Lineage (NCBI taxonomy): Eukaryota > Metazoa > Chordata > Lepidosauria > Squamata > Lacertidae > Podarcis > Podarcis bocagei. Next base: position 10,751,461 of record NC_138129.1, on the reverse strand, counting down.
CATCCTTCGTTGGCCATAACGCTTCTCAACATATATTTCGCCTACATTTCCTATGAACTTAACGTGCTGCAGCTGGGAGAGCAGAGTTAACCATTTGGCTTCAGAGTGCTTCATGCTAAAGGCTACGGCTATGCACCAAATATTCACCCCAAAGGGGAACATGGACACCCTTTCCTTTTGCTCACAGTAGCCACACTCCCTCTGTTCCAAATGTTTTAGGTGGGGAGCTTCGACCTCACATGCGCCGGATTGAGCTAAGGTGCCACCTTCATGCCCATCATTTTCCCTCCTGGTCTGCCTTACTGAACTTAAGTCGGCACTATCCGTTTCAACCCTCCCACTGAAGCACAACCTCAGTTGCTAAAGGACAGAGCTGCTGGATCGCCTAAGGAACCCCCCTCCATCCCTTCTAAGCTTCCCGTGACGAGGCCCAGAATGCTTTGCTAAAGCTGGTAAAATGGAACCAAATCAACTGTTCAATGGATTTGGTCCCCTTCAACCAGCTGTAGCTGCGCATTGATCACGCTCTCAGAGGCGGCTCTGAAGGATGAAGTGCTCCAAGTGGACCGAGACAAGCAGAAGACAAATGGCTCCTATGGACGTTGTCGATAAGGAAATTATGATGAGTGGCACCTACAGATCTATCACCCTAGCTCTAAACGGGTGGGCTGGGCCCAAAGTCATTATGTGGTTGCCAGTCAATTCCATGTAACTGAGGCCACTCAGAGATTGATAATCTCCATCTTCCTACTGTTATTGATCTGGGTGGTAATTTAGAACTGTATATTTTAACAGCACACGCTCGCAAGTTTCCATGCCATGTTAAAGCGCTCTGTTCAAAAAAGAGCTCTCTGTGCTACACTGTTTCTGTCTTGATTCTTTTTAAATGATTAATAAAGAAACATTTTCATGCAATGCTCCCTTTCTGTAAACTGTTTTCCCCCCTCTAAAAGAACAATGCCCCACCTCCTCCAAAAAGGGGGCCTTTACTGTTGAATCAGGAACTCAGCACAATGGAGGGATGAAGCAGCAGGCAAGATTCAGTGTGTGATGGAAAATGGAGCAAAAAAATAAAATAAAATTCCTATTAGATACTGATAGCTCGCTGTGGCTACCATGCAAAGAGACATGGGATTTGCCTTTTTAAAAAATAATGGTGGAAAGCTCAGTTTAAAAAATGGTGTTGTGAAATCAAGAGGAACAAAATTCTGTGTTGGGGATTATCAGAAAAGGGGACGAAAATGCGACTGCAAATATCACAAAACCTTTATATAAAATATATGGTAAGATGATAAGGCCACATTTGGGATATTGGACTCAGCTATATAAATAAAACGTTTTAAATGTGTTGTTAAGTGCAATATACAAATGTGAGACTAGATGGTGACACTGGGCTATGCAAAATTCAAGGTTATTTTTCAAAATGTTTTTTTTTAAAAAAAGCATTTCACAGCATTTTTTTATATGTGTGTAGATTCCACCACTGTGAGTAGTGCTGGCCAATACAGATATGACACAAAAGGATAACCAAAGCTTCTTTACCAGGAAAAGTGAAAATGTTTAGGAGGTTTTTTTGGGGGGGGGGGATTGCTAAGGAAGGGTACATATGACTGACAATTTAAGCATATTGACAAGCTGGAATGTGTGCAGATTTGGGTGACCAAGATGATCAAGGGTCTGGAAACTAGGTTTTATGAGAAATGGTTGAGGGAGTTGGGTATGTTTAGCCTGGGAAAGAGGAGGCTGAGAGGTGATATGATATCTATCTTCAAATATTATAACGGCTGTCACATGGAAGATGGAGAAAGCTTGTTTTCTCCTGATCAGGAGGGTAGGACTGGAACCAATGGATTCAAGTTACAAGAAAGGAGATGCTGACTAAACATCAGGAAGAACTTTCTGACAGTAGGAGCTGTTCGGCAGTGGAATGGTCTACCTCTGGAATTGGGGGACTCTTTGGAATGCTTGGTGTGAGCCAGAAAATGGCTGCCGTAGGTGGGGCATGCCACAACACAAAATGGCTGCTGTGGGGTTGCAGGCTAGCACACAAAGTCTGGCCCATCCAAAAGAGCAGAAAAAGAGACTTGATCACAAAACAGTGCAGCCATACCCCCAACTTGCCCTTTATCAATGGGGGGAAAGGCACCTATACCTCCCACTGACATACAAACAAAGAGACAGAAGCTCTTTGTACCCCACCTTTTACCCTCCAGATGTTTTGAGACTACAATTCCCATCATCCCTGACCACTGGTCCTGTTAGCTAGGGATAATGGGAGTTGTAGTCCCAAAACATCTGGAGGGCCGAGTTTGCCTATGCCTGCTGTAGTGCATTGTGGAGTTTTGAGGGACTATTTATTGAGACCTTTCACAGGTGCCATAGGAGATGCTGGTGGGCAGGCTGGCACCCATGGGCACCATGTTGGTAACTCCTGGATTGGATACTCCCTGACCATCGATGTCACTGGTTGGAGGGCACCAGATTGGGGAAGGTTGGCTAGAAGGAGCCCTACTGTTACCATGTAAGCAATGTTGTTTGTTGGTTATTATCTATCTTTCTATACTAGCCTGCATTTTGGGGTATCTGCTCTCCCAGAGGAGCTCAGAACTTGATCAATGATCATTTACACTATACAAAAAACCAAAAACCACCACCCCAAATTAAAGCAGACTACCATAGAGCAACATTAAAAATTTCACAAGAACATAAGATCCAGAAAGATCCAGAAAGTCTTCAAGACTCTCCTGAAGGGCAACAAAGAAGTGGGTGTGTGGATTTCCCTGGGGAGGTTCATCTAGATATGTGGGGCCACCACAAAACAGGTCTCATCCCTGACCCTCACCAACTTGACAGCTCTCACCAGTGGACCACCAGTTGATGCTTTCCTAACTTAGTAGAACAATACAGCTTCTAAGTATTATGGGCTGGTTTAAGATCCATAGGTTATCCAGTCAATGGGATGCTGTTGAAACTGAGCACCTGGGGCATTTCTCCAGGAAAAAATTCTTCCGAAAACCAGTCTCTCCTTTTCTCCCCATTATTCTTTAAGTGGACCTGGTACTCATAGGGACCTGGCATAAGGCACAAAGCCCTGTTTGGCTGTAATAAGCATTGATGTTATGTTAATGGCTTAAAGAAAATCACTCACTTTCTCATGTTATAATGATTGGGGGAAAGTAAACCGAGTGTCATCTTTTCCTAACTTTATCGTAAATCCATACAACTATCACAGGCTACAAATGCTGTTGGTGTAACAGACCATCGGAATGCAAATACGAATCCCGGCTTATAGGCCCCTTTTGCTTGCTAGGGATTTGGTGGCTGTGGCTCAATCCTCAACAAAGGCCATTTCTGCTGTGATGACTCCTTCCCCTTGCCCAATGTGGGAGGAGCTGTATCTCGGGAATGGATCTCTGTTGAAACAATGACTATTGGACTCTGTGTAGCTCATTACCTGGCTGGTGCCAACCTAGAGGGACCCCTAGACAACCCATCACTGAAGCCAGTTGTATGCCCGGAGCAGGGGGATTTTGGCTATGTCTTAACAAAACACAGTCAGTTTGTATCCAGTGCTTCATGAATGAAATTCCACTCATGCAACAGGACTCCTCCTCCTCCACCTCCTCCTCTCCATGTCCTGTTCCCAAAACAATCCATTTCAGGGAATTCCCCAGTCCTCTGGAGAGCTTGAGGGTGCAGTTGGGTTGTGCAAGTGGAGTACGGTAGCTTCATTGAATACACCCCAATTAGAGGGAATTCCCATAATTAAATGTCCTGACACAGGGAGGGGTGTGTGTGTGTGTGTGTGTGTGTGTGTGTGTGTGTAACAACCACATGATGACAGCAACAAATCCCAGGTCTTTCCTACACAGTTGTTTGCCAGGTGAGCTAATTCCATTCATCACAATGAAGTTTGCATTGAGGTTCCTGGTTCATCATGCTCACTTAGTATATCAGAAACACCCTATTACATTCACTGGGTGATATGAGCTGAAATCACCCTGGAAACATTTTTCAAAAGTAGGGATGTTGAAGTTAGTATGTCCTCTCTTATGCATAACTAGCTGCTAATTGCGAATAATCATGTCAGCAGAGAAGGAGACACATGAAGAATGGATGAGGAACTTGCTTACTTATAAGAAATACATCTAAACCCATGTGGAAGCACATTCATCAGACTCGAGAAATGTTATATTTCCTAAATGTCTAAAAAAGAAAGAGCGAGCTAGTTTCCTTTTTACAGTGTTGAAGATGAAACACTTTGTAACATCAACATCTGACGATGCTTTTATAATAGATTTCACTCTGGATGAATGAATGTAACTTAGATGCAATCTTGCCACAGTGGATGGGAGGTCTGGAGGGGGAATTTTTGACCTTCCAGATGCCGCTGGACTGCAATTCCCAATCATCTATTGTCACTGGCCAGGCTGTTTGGGGCTGATTGGAGTTAGAGTCCAACAATTTCTAGAAAGCCACTGGTTCCTCATCCTTGCAGTATATGGGCAAGCTCACTACACACAAGTTAGGTCATACAAAGAGCCCAGGTGGAGCAGATAAAAAGTCCATCTGTGGGAAGACTCCTCTGCTCCACAGTACATGTTTACAACAACAGGGCTCCAGTTGGGAAGGCCATTTATTTCTTTGTGGTGAAGGAGAAAGGGCTCAGTTTCTCACACCCTCTTTTTAGTCCCAAGCCTCCCATGAAACAGCTTGGTAAAAGAGCAAAATGAATTGTTCTTGGCTCTGGTGTGTTGAACAACCTGATATTCTTCTTCACAGCCCTCTGAGGTAGGCTAAGCAGAGAGGTGGTGACTGGCTAGAGATCACCCAGTGGACTGAGATTTGAAGGCAGCTCTCCCTGATCCAAGTCAACCGCCCTGTGCTGTAATGCCCCACAATACAGAGTAAAACCATCACAAAAATCCAAGCACGGCCACCAGCTCTATCAGCCAAAATACACAACAATGCAAGCTGTCAGAAGTTTGTCTTCTGCTTCCTAGACCATTGGGCCAAAGCTGCAACTGTTTAAGTGCACTTACTCAAGAGTAAGGCTAGATTGGAGGCAGGGAATCTTTTGCAGGGTGAGGATCATGCAATAGATTCCTTCATCCATGCAAGGAAGAAGCAATATCACCAGCAATCCATTCCAGCTAGGTAAAAGTACTCAAGGAAAGAGTGAAGCAGAGTTGTGGCCTTGGGAAAGGAGCATGTCCTGGGAAGAGACCAAGTGGCTGGATAGAGAGATCTGGGTGGTATTGGTGGTGATGGGGTGTATTGTGGTTCCTCATCTCTGAAGTACATCTTACATTACAGTCACCACAGGGATGTCAACAGAAAATGGGAAGCATTTGCAAGTCCCATCGTGCTATGAGTCTCCGTCAGAAATGGACGCTCGGGACCCAACGGCAGAGAGTCACGTGGTGAGCATCAGCAAACACATACCCTCCAACATTTCTCTGCTGAAAATAGAAATGTCCCAAGGAGAAGCGGGACATTCCGTGCTCAAATCGAAAACTGGGACGGCTTCTGTAAATCCAGGATTGACCCTGGAAAACAGGGACACTTGGAGGGTCTGCAGACATAAAGTCCATGTGACAATCACACACAGCAAAGAGGCAGTGTTCTCAAGACAAGCACGCTTCACCACATAGTGCATTGTTAGGCTATGGAACCACTAGATGGCCACCAACTGGGATAGCTTTAAAAGCAGATTAGATAAATCGTGGAGGATAAGGGGACCAATGGCTACTAGACATGATGCCTAGGCCCCGTTTCCAGTGTCAAAGTCAATATACCTTTTAATACCAGTTGCTGAGAGTGCTGTTTCACTTAAATCCTGCTTGTGAGCTTCCCATAGACATCTGGTTGGCCACTGTGAAAACAGGATACAAGATTAGATGTTCCTTTGGCCTGATCTAGTAGCCTTCTTCTTACATTTGTAAAAATGGTTGCAGCTCCCTGTTGTGATATGTCCAAGGAATGGGGGCAATTGGCAGGCTCCCAACTGGCTCCAGCCCACCAGCTGGCAGCTGGTCGAACTCCAGTCCTCGGTTCTACACCAATCTGTGACTCAGAGCTTCAGAAGCCTTTCAGAAGCTGAGCATGCAAGCCAGCAGACATAACAAACTCTTTGCAACGGAAGGGCAGACAGAGGCATATGTAAAGCATATTTACAAGCAGTTTATTCAGCATAGATCAGGACAAAGAAAACATGTTTGCTCTCCTTCATGTCCAAGCAAGAAGCATAAGCAAAGGCTATACACAAACGGAAGTTCCCAGCAAGCTGTGCTGGAATGTAAACAGACATGTGACATACAACATCCTTTGCCTGGATGGACCTTTAATGAAGTCTCTCAATGGCTATGAGTCATGACAGCTATGGTCTACCTCCACTGTCAGTAGCAATATACTTCTAAAAACAGTTGCTGGCAACTCTAACTCTGGAGAGTGCTGTTGCATTCATGCCCTGCTTGTAGACTTCCCTTGGCCATCTGGGTTGGTCAATGCAAGAAAAGGATTCTGGATTGGATGGGCCTTTGACCTGGTCCAGGCAATGGATCTTCTTATGTTGTCATGTTAAGCATCACCTGTGTGGCTGTCCGAAACCACTGAATGTACAAGTCTCATAGATATTTTGTCCAATTGCAGTCAAGGAGAATGCCCACTTTTCTTTACAATGTCTCCGCATCTATGGGGAAGCCCGCACAAACTCTACAGTCTCAGAATCACCAATCTAAGCTTGGAAACACACGGGAAAAAAGGTGTTTAAATAAAAGATACACGTTACCGTAAGATGAGTAGGCAGGCATGTTGCTTAGACTTGGGTTCCTAAATTGGAGCAGTCAAAGGCTATATTTAGCCTCCAAGAAACTGCCCTAATTTTTAGCATGTGCCGTACACCTGCAGTTCCCCTGGAAAGCAAGAGAATCTAGATTCTCCTGGCATAAGGAAAATAAAATCACGGGGGCTCCATCTGTGCAGGCTTACATGGGAGCAACATTTTAAGGCTGCACCCATGGTTCCTATTGAACTCAGGGGTTTTTCGCCAGTTAGTCATACTCAGAGCAAAGCCATGGAAATTAAAGAACATGACTTGTTTAGGTTCCCTAATTGCAATGGTTCTTCTCCGAGTAAAATTTTGTTGAATACAGCCTAGAGAGAGAGAGAGATTTCCGAGTAAACAGCTCAGACAGGATTCAGCTGCAGCATATTATGTTAGTTTCCCGCCCAGCAGGGGGAGCTGCAACATAAAGATGTGCTGCTCTACTTCCTGTGACTTCTAAACTTCCAGGTCCCTCCCCCTCCCCACCTCCAGTGATCTTTTCACTGGCAATGTTTTGCAGAGCATCACTAGGTTGCTGCATCCTCCTTCCTTTCCAGTTTCCTCATGTTCATGTTGGCACAGCAGAGCAGGCATGCAATGCCATCCTTGGTTTGAAGTCATACGGTGTGTGTGTGGATTTTAGCTTCAGTAGGCTTAAGGAGGACAATACTGGCATCGGTCCTCCAGGATTTTAAGAACACATTCCACTGTCCCCTGCCATTTCCCCTTAAGTTCCTGAACTTACTGCAGAATGTGGCACCCAAATCCACAGAGCTCCGCTGCGTTATAAGTACTGCTGCAAATATGGAATGAGAGACTCTTTTCAGTCCAAGGGTTACATTCTGTTCTGGGTAACACGTCAATGACCAGAGGGAACAGTGAGCAGAACAAAAATTGCATATATTACATTTGTACCACAGGCTAGTTTCCACACACACAGCCCTCTCTACCTTCCATCCAGTTAGCAAAAGGCATTAGCAGAGATCAAGGGCACATTCCAGCCAGGCAAAGGCATTCAAGGACGGTGAGAAGCAGGGCTGGTGTATCTCAGTAGAGAGAAGGTGTTGCTGGTGAGGGAGTGGTATGGGAAGATTCCCAAGGGCCAGTTAGAGGGGTTTGGAGGACCACATTCAAGTCCCAAGCCTGAAGTTTCACATCCCTGTGGGAAAATGACAAAATCATTAATAGTGGACCCTGGAATAAGAACACAAGAAGAGCTTGCTGGATCAGGCCAGGATACTGTTCTCACAGTGGCCAACCAGATGCCTGTGGGAAACATGCAAGCATTATTTTAAAAAACAAATAATTAAAAATACACTTCACCCTTCAAAACTGGCAGTGCCCAGTGTCATGGCTTGGTAGTGTGGGGCACCTGCTCAGAAACTAGAAGCAGATGGAATTAAGCATTGGCTAATCCCCACAGTTTCTTCCCTTTGCCAAGTGTCCCACAGGGCTGGCTCAAGACATTTTGGCCCCTGATAAAGGTAAAGGGACCCCTGACCGTTAAGTCCAGTTGCGAACGACTCTGGGGTTGTGGTGCTCATCTCGCTTTATTGGCCGAGGGAGCCACAGACAGCTTCCAGGTCATGTGGCCAGCATGACTAAGCGACTTCTGGCGAACCAGAGCAGCGCACGGAAATGCCGCTTACCTTCCCGCCAGAGCGGTACCTATTTATCTACTTGCACTTTGATGTGCTTTCGAACTGCTAGGTTGGTAGGAGCAGGGACCGAGCAATGGGAGCTCACCCCGTTGCGGGGATTCAAACTGCTGACCTTCTGATCGGCAAGCCCTAAGCTCTGTGGTTTAGACCACAGCGGCCCCTGAAGCAGACCCCAAAATGATGCTCCCCTCACCAACAGAGAAGAAGGGGTGAGGGAAGAGCTACATCATGAACAAGGAGGGAAGAAAGATCAACAATGAGATCTGCCACCCCAGTGGATCCTGCTGCCTGAGTCAGCCCCTTACCTTTATGGTGTGCCATAAAGAGTGTCTTTCTGTGGCTGGGGAAGAAGTATTTTGGTTTCTTCTTCAGCCCATATTTTCCTATCATCACAATATGATTCCAACTAGAGGGGGTGACATTTGCACGCCAGCCACCAGGTGGATGTATAGAAAATGTCACACGCAATGAGTTTGCTAATGTTTTCCGTGAAGTCGGCATTGTGTGTTTGGGGCAAACTTCAGCCGGCCCCGTCTTTGACTGCTGGAGGGAGTGAAGAGAAAGAGGAAGCCAAAATGCTTTCCCCAAAAGTGCAACCAAGCCAAACTGAGAAAGGCAAGTTTTTAGAAAAGAATGGTTATTTATTGCACTTACTAGTCATTATGCCACAAAGTGACTTACAAAAAAAAGGAGTGCAGAAATTAAAATCAACGTAAAATGAAAACAGAATAAAAGATAATAATAATAATAATAATAATAATAATAATAATAATAATAATAATATTTACTTTAAAAAGGCACAACATAATGCATGTTTCTGAGCACCAGCTTTCAGGGACTTTCAGGGTTTATGTCTTTTTGGGAGTCTGAACACATGACAACTTCAAGCTGAGAGGCACAGACAAGCCCTTCCTCCATATCCCATAAAGGCCCCTCTTCAGACCTTTGTAGATTCAGGACAAGGTCTGAAAGGGCTCTTCTCTATGAAAAGATAGGGTTAAGAAAAATTGGGGGATTCAGGACAGAAAAAAAGGAAGAAGAAGAAGAAGAAGAAGAAGAAGAAGAAGAAGAAGAAGAAGAGTAGTAGTAGTAGTAGTAGTAGTAGTAGTAGTAGTAGTAGTAGTTTGGATTTGATATTCCACTTTATCACTACCCGAAGGAGTCTCAAAGCGGCTAACAATCTCCTTTCCCTTCCTCCCCCACAACAAACACTCTGTGAGGTGAGTGGGGCTGAGAGACTTCAGAAAAGTGTGACTAGCCCAAGGTCACCCAGCAGCTGCATGTGGAAGAGCGGGGAAGTGAACCCAGTTCACCAGATTACGAGTCCACCGCTCTTAACCACTACACCACGCTGGCTCTTCTTAACTTATTAACACAGCACATATTTAAACTATGGAACACACTTCCACAGGAAGCAGTGATGCCTTTCAAGAGGCAGGTAGGTAGCCGTGTTGGTCTGACGCAATTGAAATATATATAAAAATAAAAATAATTGTCCAGTAGCACCTTAGAGACCAACTAAGTTCGTTCTTGGTATAAGAATTTCAGGAACAGACTTGAAAGAGAAGTTGCTGAATTACAACTTATCACTAGACTGAAAACTAAGGAGAGACCTGGTCTTAATAGAAATATTCGATTGCTGTCTCATTACATATGCTAATCATCTGCATACTTTGTTGTTGTTTAGTCGTTTAGTTGTGTCCAACTCTTCGTGACCCCATGGACCAGAGCACACCAGGCACTCCTGTCTTCCACTACCATCTGCATACTATCCCTTGCTTTTTCCTGTAGTACTAATTGCAGTCGTTAACAGTCATCAACAGGTTTACCATATCCATTGAGTCAATCACCCATCTCCTAGACCCTTCTGAGAAAAACCTCACCCCACCCTCCCACTATATATAAGGGTCTGGTGACTTCTGTTTCAGTGTATCTGAAGAAGTGTGCATGCACATGAAAGCTTATACCAAGAACAAACTGAGTTGGTCTCTAAGATGCTACTGGACAATGAGAGAGAGAGAGAGAGAGAGAGAGAGAGAGAGAGAGAGAGCCTTTCAAGAGGATCAGACAGATCCACAGAGGAGATCCAGTAGGCTTTTCTTATGTCCTTAAACATTGGTCTCAACATGGAAACTATTAATTCCACTGAACATACAATGGTGGGACAGCACAGGGGGCAACTGCTGAACCAGGACTAGAGGTGTGGATAGCTGATTGACTAAGCTCTCTTAAACAGGGCACATGAAATAAGTTTTGTGGCCATTGCAGTGGGGATCTGGTCTTCTGCGATAGCTCTTATGCCTTACGCTTTGCACCAGATTTCTGGGAAAGAACAGCCATTTTTTTGGCGTAGTTTAGTCTGTAAAAAAAACATGTCCTCTTTTTGCATCTCATAAATCCATCTGAGGGGGGGGGATAAAACAACAGAGTGCAACCAGATGCACTGTTCGAGGGGGACGTTTAACCCAGAAGCAGGAGCAGATTTCCATGCCGAGCGACGGAAACTGCCTGAACAGAAGTTCCTTCCTTCTTTGCTCACAGCTGCCATTGACACACATATAGCCTGAAGGGGCTATCAGAATACAAAGCTGAAGATGGCTAAAGACATTAAAAATTATATGATGTGAGCACCATCTAGCTCGGCGCATGATCAGAGGGGGAGATGCATTGTGATGCATTGGGCAAAAGAGAGTTTCTGCTGACATTACATATTGCAGCTCTCCGGTCAAAGATGTTTTTAACAGGCCATGAAATATACATAGCTTGACAAGCTGCTCATAAGGTGCATATGTATTTGCTGAAACATGCACACTGCCTATCTGGATATAGCAAATGTGCCGTCTCTTTTTGGTTTCTGTTTGCTTTTCTCTCCCTCTCTCTCTTTTTAAAAAATTACCAGTAAATATAATGGGCTTCTTCATCTTTCCGGCTGAATTGTGACTCCTTTGGGAGCATTCATCACCAAATGTGATGATAGGACTGATCATATGAGTGATCTTCTCGGCGCAGGGCTTTTTTACATTCCCAGCACTCTGCTGAATATCCCTCTTGTGCCTCTGGACTGGCGGCGTTTGCAAGGTCCCTTCATGGGCTCCGTTAGGCTAAATAATAAATATCCCACTTAGAGGAAGGTTGTAAATCTTGCCACAAGGCTGGGACAATTTGCATTTTTCCACTGGGCGACACTGGTGCTTTGTAAGTCTATAATTTACTTGTGGAGGCAGAAAATGGACTCCGTGCTAACCAAATGCTTTAATAAGGCATGTGGTTATTTGTTATGTATCAGATGCGATGAACTCCGGAGTGGGAGAGGTTACTGTAGAAGCCCATTTCCAACAGGATGATTTACAGCAGTGATTTCTCCATATCGGTGCATTATATTGTCATTTGTTCCAGATTAGGGTTCAGCAAAAGTGGCCTCCCCAAATTCTTCATGCTATTTCTGGGTGGTTCATTCAGGAGAGCAGCTGTGAGCAGGGTCATTTCACCAAATCTTCTTGGAGGATTGTGGAATTATCCAACAGTTCTTCTCAGGAAACTCTCTTCTGAGAAATACTGGCTTACGGACCATCCAAGATCCTAAATTAGGGAGCTGACAGACTGTATGGTGGCTTGAGTTTAGGAGTGAGACTACTGCTGGCTCAACTAACCCAAACCTGGTGGGGGTGGGGGTGGGAAACAAACCTTTAAAACAGAGTTTGATTCACACAACGTATTTGGGCCAGCGCATATTCCACCAGGTTGCCAGACTGAGCTGGAAAAGGTGTCACCCTCCCCTTTCCTCATCACACCAATTTTGAAGCCTGAATCTTGTTTTTATGTTGGTTTTTTGGTGTCATTTGGTTTTGGTTCAGGCTGAGGGTGAAGACCTTTTCTGGCCCGATCCTTTTCTCTCCCCCACAGGAAAGCCAGCTTTCACAGGTGGACATCATAGGGATGTCAGGTGATGTTCCCCTTTGACAGCCCAACTGTTGGGACTTTGGCACACAGTGTGAGGCTGCTTGAAAGCCCTTTTGCAAACAGCCCCATGCCATTCTTTAAACCTCCAGTTTTCAGAGGAGCTGTCTGCAAAAAGGGCTCCCAAACAGCTCGCGCTACTCATCGAACCTCCAGTTTTCAGACGTTTAAAGAACAGCATGGAGTGTCTTGCAAATGGGCTTTCAGCCAAACTGAGCAGGACTGAACCCTCAGCTCACCATCTCCGGAGCAGAGAGTACAATCCTACTGGCTGTGGGGCTTTGCTTCACCAGTATGTTCGTCACTGGGGAACATTTAAATATGTTTAAAATAGGTTTTGTTGTTGTTGTTTCTTAAAAAAGATCAATGCAGAAATGCAAGGGAAGGGAAGGGAAGTAAGGGTAAAAGTATGCAAAGGTGCCATAGACCAGAAGCTGCCAGCCCTATTCATGGTCAGTCTATGCGTAGTGATGGCAGTCTCTTGTGTCCTAGCACACCACCTCACTGGCCACAGCTGTTTTTACATTGCAAATGGTCTCGGGAATGGCCTGTCATGTGGTAAAGATCATTATTCACCACTTCCTGGTAGATGTAATTTTTCACATGTCTTCAAGGATATGGTAATAGCAACCTTTCTGAGAATTGCTTCATGCTTCAAGCAGCAATTGTGGTTGCAGCGGAATACTGGTGTAACACCAGTGTTCCTATTAGGGGGAAAAGATAAATGAATGGACATGTTCACACTCTGACAAGCCTCAAATGGACACAGTTTCCCAAGGTGTGATTTCTGGGGAACTAGTGTCTCACAGCCCTTGCAGGAAATAATGGTGTAGCGACAGCACATGACTTCAAGGGGTGGGCCTGTAATGTTGTGGTCAAGGACCTGCTTGGGTACAGAAGGTCCCAGATTCAGACCCTCCAAGTGTCCCTATTTTCCAGGGACGTCCCTGATTTAGAGAAGCCGTCCCGGTTTCAGATTTGATCCCAGAATGCCCCACTTTGCCTTAGGATGTCCCTAAGGCATGTTAGAGAAATGTTGAAGGGTATGGAGGTATCCAACCCCAGAGCCACCTGAAGGCAATCCTGCATAGGAAAGGGTCCCCCCCCCAATGTTTTATGTTTTATTATGTTTTTGTATATGTTGGAAGGGGCATGGGTGGCGCTGTGGTCTAAATCACTGAGCCCAGGGCTTGCCTATCAAAAGGTTGGCGGTTTGAATCCCCGCAACGGGGTGAGCTCCCATTGCTCGGTCCCTGCTCCTACCAACCTAGCAGTTCGAAAGCACGTCAAAGTGCAAGTAGATAAATAGGTACCGCTCTGGCGGGAAGGTAAACGGCGTTTCCGTGTGCTGCTCTGGTTTGCCAGAAGTGGCTTAGTCATGCTGGCCACATGACCCAGAAAAACTGTCTGCAGACAAATGTCGGCTCCCATGGCCAGTAAAGCGAGATGAGCGCCACAACCCCAGAGTCATTCGTGACTGGATTTAACTGTCAGGGGTCCTTTACCTTTATATGTTGGAAGCTTCCCAGAGTGCTGGGGCAAGCCAATAAGGTGTGTGGGGGGGTATACATAGTCAAATTATCATTCTGGAATGGGATGTCCCTATTTTCATCGGATAAATGTTGGAGGGTCTTGCTGTCAAGGACCTGCTTGGGTGCAGAAGGTCCTAGGTTCAGTTCCAGGTATCTCAACCTAAGAAGTCATGTGGTAAGCCATGAGAAAGACCTATTCCTGAGACCCTGGAGAGCTGTTTCCAGTCAAAGTAAACAACTTTGAACCAGATGTACAAATAATCTACCATGGTGTCAGTGGTAGTTGGTAACGAGGGACTCTGATAGATTTTTTCAAAGCACTTCTAATTACTTTCATGACCATCCAGGTCCAGGGGCATAGCTAGCTGCTCCGACACCTGGAGTGGCAGGGGCAGGGCAAGTCACCCAAGGGGGCACTACGGAGATCCATCTAGGGGGTGGCGCAGTGAGTCTGCCTGGTGGGCGCAAGCCCCACACTGCCCTTTTGGGCAGCACAGGGCCCTGAGCCATCGCGTCACTCCCAGGAGAGATGCGTGGCTCAGGCGCACTGCAGGCCAGGCCCCACGGTAAGTGCCCCCCCCCCACGATGTGCCATTTTGTCACCCCTCTGAAGGATGACACCCGGGGCGTACTGCACCCCCCTTCCTACGCCCCTGTCCAGGACATTCTCTCTGGAAGCCCCAAAGTTGTGGAATTCCCTCCCCACAGAGGTGAACCTGGCAACATCATCATACAGTTTTCAGCGAACCCTGAAGACATGTGACTTTTCACTCTTTTCACACCTTTGACGCCTGAGATGTATATTTTTGAGGCCTCCCCTTTGTTTTGTGATTGTACTTTTTGTAATCTTCAGAGATATTTCTTAATGTTGCATTTTACATTGTCGCAGCCTGTCTTAGGATCTTTGAGTGAAGGTGGATAAACAACAAAAACAAAACACCTCTTACATTATAATTTACTTTTTTACTTTTTTGCGTCATAGGGTGTTATTCATACCCTATAGGAGGGCAACCAAAATGGTCAAAGGCCTGGAAACGATGCCTTATGAGGAACGGCTAAGGGAGCTGGGCATGTTTAGCCTGGAGAAGAGGAGGTTAAGGGGTGATATGATAGCCATGTTTAAATATATAAAAGGATGTCACATAGAGGAGGGAGAAAGGTTGTTTTCTGCTGCTCCAGAGAAGCGGACACGGAGCAATGGATCCAAACTACAAGAAAGAAGATTCCACCTAAACATTAGGAAGAACTTCCTGACATTAAGAGCTGTTCGACAGTGGAATTTGCTGCCAAGGAGTGTGGTGGAGTCTCCTCCTTTGGAGGTCTTTAAGCAGAGGCTTGACAACCATATGTCAGGAGTGCTCTGATGGTGTTTCCTGCTTGGCAGGGGGTTGGACTCGATGGCCCTTGTGGTCTCTTCTAACTCTATGATTCCATGATTCTATTCTATGATTCAATACTAGTCATACTCAAAGTAGTCCTACTGAAGTTAATGGATATGACTAACTTAGATTCATTGGGTAGGATTCATCTAATCAGCCTTGTCAGCAAATACCCAGCCTGCAGAGTGGGGCTTTGGCTGCCTTTCCTCCTCTGCCCCCCCGAAATTGGCTCAGGAGGGGGTTGGGATAACCCCAGAAAAGTACACAGGGTGAAGAAAGGGGAACCAATCCATCTGAGAAGCTGCGATGAAACAATTGGAAAAGTGAAACATTGAATCACACCAATTAATTTCAGTAGGTCTACTCTGAATAGGACTTAGTTGACTACTCATACCCACATTTTCTGTTACTACTTCTCCTATCCACACCTGCTTCAATACTATTATTATTATTATTATTATTATTATTATTATTATTATTATTATTATTATTTTGTGTGTGTCATTCCTGCATCAATTTTTCAATTAGTCACACAAATGATCCCAGCCAATTAGGGATCATGGGTGAATGTGATGACACCTCGATTTGGCTAAGTGCTGATGTCACTGGAGATAAACAAAGCTATTCAGAGTGGTGGCAGCGCTGCCTGAATAACCAGGCACTTCTGACCCCTTTCAAAGCAATCACCGAAAATTACCCCAAAGGGAGGTGCTTTTATACGCTGCCCCAAAATGCCTGCCTTTTTGACTTAGCCTTGATCTGGATTGCCAGATTAAATTGCGGGTCGGTTTTCTTATATTTTAGTTTTTAGCCTGCTGCTTTCATCTGCCCTTAAAAAGAAATGCCCTGCATTTTTTAAACAGTTAATTGAAATGTTTTATTCATGCTGATTATACAAATTTTGTGAGCTGCCGTGGAAACATATATATTACACACACCACAACTGAATCAAGTGTCCCTGACCTTGTAAGGAATTATTGATCCCTTCCTTCAACTAAACCAGGGACTGTCTGGGAATTGAATGTGGCCCACCAGCTTCTTTCTCTGGACCTTGAGACTCAGGCCACACACCTTACCCAGACACACCATCTTTACAGGTCTTTGCCTGCATGGAATTTGTCTTTGATCTCTGGGAATGGCTTCTGCTTGCCTTGATGGAGGATAGAGATGTGTGTGAGAGTGGGCTTACTGTACAAAGGTACCAGTTACAGATAGGTAGCCGTGTTGGTCTGCCATAGTCAAAATAAAATTCCTTCCTGTAGCACCTTAAAGACCAACTAAGTTAGTTCTTGGTATAAGCTTTCGTGTGCATGCACACTGTGTATCTGAAGAAGTGTGCATGCACACGAAAGCTTATACCAAGAAGTAACTTAGTTGGTCTTTAAGGTGCTACAGGAAGGAATTTTTTTATTTTGTACAAAGGTAAAAATACATAGAATCATAGAATTGTAGAGTTGGAAGTTACCTCCAAGGGTCAATCTAGTCCAACCCTCTGCAATTCAGAAATCTCAACTGAAGCATCCATGGTGGACATCCAACCACTGCTTATAAACCTCCAAGGAAGGAGACTCCACAACCTCCCAAGGGAGACCATTCCACTGTCGAACAGCTTTTACTGTCAGAAAGTTCTTCCTGATGTTTAGTCAGAATCTCTTTTCTTGTAACTTGAATCCGTTGGTTTGAGTCCTACCCTCCAGAGCAGAAGAAAACAAGTGTATTCACGCTTCCATGTGACAGCCCTTGAAATATTTGAAGATGCCTATCATCTCTCCTCTTTTCCAGGCTAAACATACCCAGCTCCCTCAGCTGTTCCTCATAAGACCATCTTGGTTGCCCTCCTCTGTACATCTAGTTGAACACTCTGCATTGCAGGAATCTAACCTAAAGCATCCATTACAATGGCCATCCAACCTCTGCTTAAAAACCTCCGAGGCAGGAGAGTCCACAACCTCCAGAGGGAGACCATTCCACATATTAATTGCTCCAGCCATTTTTGCCTCTGGCCTAACCAACCATTGGCATGTGGCCAAAACGTCAAAAAGGCAGGCATTTTTGGGCAGCGTCTAAAACCTCCCCTGGGAGGTTGCTCAGAAAGAAGTGTGGCACTTAAGATGAAAGAGGTTCCCTGCCTCCGATCTAAATTCAACCTCCCATTCACAACTGAACATGTAAAGCAAATCCTAAGTTGAGATGTTTTTCTAGGTTGGTAGTATCTAAAATTCTTCTGGTTCACCGGAATAAGGACTCAAACGCAGACAGGTAGCCCTGATCAACGTATTCTCTAGTGGGTCCCCTCTTCTGTCAACTGGCCGAGGTGGGCTTGATTTAGTGACATTGCCCCAAGTAACACTGGGCAGCTCAGTCTAGGCACCTTCTTAATTTCCTACAATTCTCCAGAGTACGGCTGGGGGATATATAGATATATTGACCAAAACCAGTTTGAAGTCCATCTCGTAATATTGGTTTCATAATTTCTGACCTGGCAATATATCGCAAATCATGATGTGTGTTAGGGCTGGGCGATATATGATCCAAAACCGGTTTGGAGTCCATCTTGTGATATCAGTTTCATAATTTCTGACTTGGCTTGTGAATCATGATATGTGTGTGATGCAAAAATCACAATGTCGGTAAAACCATGAGAAGCCAGGTAATGTCCCGTCCTCATTTCAGATACCGTGATATATTGGTATATCACAGTGTTTCATGATGTTGAAAACCAGATACAGTGGCACCTCAGGTTACATACGCTTCCGGTTACTGACTCCTCTAACCCAGAAATAGTACCTCGGGTTAAGAACTTTGCTTCAGGATGAGAACAGAAATCGTGCTCCGGTGGTGTGGTGGCAGCAGGAGGCCCCATTAGCTAAAGTGGTGCTTCAGGTTAAGAACAGTTTCAGGTTAAGTACGGACCCCGGAACAAATTAAGTACTTAACCCAAGGTACCACTGTATCTCCCAGCCCTACCTCAGAGTAATGATGGCTCAGGCACATTGACAGAAATTTTAAAAAAGGCTAGCTAGCTAGGTAGAACAGCCTCATTCTGCTCAGAAAGCTGGGCCAGGAAAAAACAATATTTTTAGCAGATGCCATGTGGCTACACTAATCCTGCCAGAGTGCAAAGTGCCAAATTTGAAATATTTCTTAAAACGATGGGATGGCTGAGACCCGCACTTAATTGCCAACTGATGCTTCCTTGAAACAAATGTGCTTGGTTCAGTTGAGTGTGCTGGTGTTGCAGTTGTTCTGCCAGCAAACAAAAAAACCCCAACGGCATCATTGAGAGTTCAGTTTGCATCAGACCCAATCGCTCATAAGTATGGCTGAATTTCTCCTATCGATTGCCATGCAGTCCTGTTGCGGAATGTGCCCAGTGTCCGGGACTCTGCTCAGGAGTCACCTTGCCAGATATTCCATTTAATGTGCACAGCTGACATCTTGTCATGAAGCATTGCGCGGTTGCATTAGCAAGCAGCTGGTGCTCAGGAATGGACTCGAAGAAATGCTGAAGACCTGAGCCGTCCATTGACTTCATTCGGCCATCAGGATGTTCTCAGCATTATTAATTTTCCGGGACGCGAGGCTGAATTCCAAATTCCTTTGCAGCAGTTGGGATTACGGCACTGTCTACATATTAAATAGAATGGCCTGGTTGTGACCACTTCCTTTCCTTGTTCCCATGCTGCTCTAAAGCAGGGTGGCTAACACTTATCATTTTGACGGTAGCATTCATAATTGGACACCAGCCAGACGTGGGTGAGGCCACCCCACAGACTCTCATGTGCTCCCCCCCATGCACACACATACAGGCAAGCCACTCCTACTTAATTAACCCATGCATATCATCACAGTCCTGTATAACTGCCCCAATACCATCACAAGGGGTGTATGGGGTGTTAGGGGAGGAGTAATACCTCTGGTGGGGGACACATCATGCTTCTTCTAGGGTAGTTTGTCCACCTTTGGTCCCCACCTTACTCAGCTCTCACCTGTGGCTCCTAGAAGCTGTCAGCATTCAACAGTGGTCACATGCCAGGAACGGCTTCAACTGGCCGGGTAAACCAGGTGAGGATAGCTAATGGTCTCAAACCCTCAGTGAGTCGGGGACTTCTCCTGCATGTGAAGACAGGCTGCAGCAGATTCAGAGGATGAGACCAATAGTGGGTCCAAAGGCAAGAAGGCCATTTCTGCGCATACTGTAGAGGGAAATGAGGGGCAGGCGAGGCTCAACAACATGGGAAGGTAGCCCATCTAGGAGAAGGAAAACTCTGATCCTAAACCTCTGCTGCCTTGTGGGATATCTCTGGGAGAACAAACGGCTAAGGAGTAAACCCTACACAAATCCAGAGTGGAGTCCCTAAGACGGTTGGACGGCGCCTTGTATATCTCCTTCGGGCAACTCCTGTAGCCAAAACATATTGCTGTGCTTTCCTTTGGACCACATCAGTGAGGTTGAGAGGCAGGTCTTGTCATCTGGGCAGCCAAGGACCTCTGTACACACTGCCCAGTCTTGCATCCCAGGGAGGTCACTTTGGTGCTGCTAACACAGTGGTTTGAATTCACTCCTGAAGGCCACTCCATTGTCTCCCAAGATAGATGCCAACCATCAAGAAGACAAGTGATGATGAATGCATAGTATAAAGACCATCTGGTGGGACACTCAAGGTCCTTTCCTGCTGAGAAAACTCTCACACTGGTGAAGCCCTCCCCAGGACAGCACATTTGTGAAGGGTTTCAGCTTTTTCTTTTTGCCGTGTATTAGGTGGCTTTCTACATAATACAAGCAAGAAGCACAAAACAAAACAAATGGTAAAGGCAATCCAATCCTATGTCATCCATATTTTATTCCAGACAAGCTGAAACAAATTCTCACTGAATGCATTTTGACTGGGATTAGCAGAGAGGTCAAAGCCATTTCACACATTGTGTACAGGCAAATCCAGCTTTGCCAAGAGGCAGATGCTCAATAGGTACTAAGTCGTTCACCTGGTATATTCTGTGGTTTATACCCAGCAGCCTTCTCAGATGCAGCTGAGTTCCAGATCGCGGCTATTGAGAGCAGGCCTCACGCTGACGATATTTAATCATGACGAAATTGAGTCAGTCACCGAATAACGATGATCCATCTCTTAAATGGAAAACTGACATGATTTTCCATCAGATAGCCACTAATAAAGAATACTTCATCTGCTAATTCAGTCTTTGGTTGCAAAGTGCCCCTTATGGTGTATAAAAATATTGAATCGATAGCGAAATGGTATGTAAAAATGAGGGCAAGCTATTGAAAATGCAAGGGCGGGGCGGGAAAGACAGCTTCAGATGTCTCTTCTACTGGAGTCAGATTTCTGCTTTCAAAAAGGCAAACTCAATAGCTGAGCCATTGGAGGAGGGGAGAGAATGCAGGTGTCACACATTCCTGAGAGGGGAAGAATGCATTATGTGTCACCGGGTTGAAGGTATCGCTTTTTTCATCAAGCCTTCTGCCACTCTTTCTATTTCCAGAAGCCAGCAATCATTTCCCCCCAATGGTGCAGGTTTAAAAAGAAAAAACAGGAGTAAATGAGAAATATAGATACCTCCTGGTGGGGTGCCAATACCTGGGACATGGTCAGGCAGAAATCCAGGGTGCTCAAGAGATATGTTCTGCTGCCATCACAGCCACTCCCAAGTGCCACCCCAGCACCCTGATCTTCTTCTACCTGCTCACCTTCTCCCTCCGTTATTTGCCACTGTGTCATCTTAAGAAGACCCCTGGTGGATCAGCTCAGAGGCCCATCTAGTCCAACATCCTCTTCTCACTGTTGCCAACCAGTTGCCTATGGGAAGCCTGTAAGCAACATCTCTCTCTCTCTCTCTCTCTTGTGGTTTCCAGCAACTGAAAATCAAAAGCACATTGTCTCTGATGGTGGTGTTAGAACTTAGCCATCAAGGTTGATAACTGCTGATGGCCTCCGTAGATTTATCTAGTCCATAGATTTGTGCATCCTCCATAGATTTGTCTAATCCACTATTAAAGCCATCCAAGTTACTGGCCATCATTACCTCTTGTGGGTTGCAAATTCCATGATTTCACTATGCGCTGTGTGAAGGCGTTCATTCTCTTGTCTGTCCTGAATCTTCCAACAGCTTCATTGGTTGGACCCAATTATGGGTACAATTATGGGTATTATGAGAGAGGGAGAAAAACATTTATCTGACCATTTTCTCCATTCTAGCTGGAGCTTATGGGAGTTGTTGTCCAAAGCGGTTAGAGGACAACTTGCTGGGGTAGGCTGCTTTAGATTAGGGCAGAACCAAGCATTATGGGGTGTGCGGGTATTGTGTACCTGCACTCTCAGTCTTCATAATGTCCTATTCAACTTGTCCTAAGTCTTCCTGAATTTTCCACACCCCTACCAGCAGCTTCCAGTGATGTGATAGTCAGTGTGGTGGTTAGATTGTTGGACTAGGACTTGGGCGACCAGGATTCAAAACCTTGAAGCTCACTGGGTGGTCTTGGGCCAGTCACTTTTTCTCAGCCTAACCTACCCCACAAGGTTGTTGTGAGGATAAAATGAAGAGGAGCAAAATGATGTGCCCCACCTTCAGCTTCTTGGAGGAAAGGTGAGATATAAGGGTAATAAGAAGAAAAATGAGCAGGGGTTGAAAAGCATGCGTTGTAGTGCTATCATGTTGTAGGGTAGGCTCATCTAGATATGGTGGAAAGAGAAGCTTGACTCAAGGATTATTATTTTTCTTGCAACCCCCCTTTTGTTCTTTTTGCAGTGGCTGTTTTGACACCTGTCATTCCATCCCAGGACTGACTGCTGGCCACTTCAAAGATGTGTTTCTATGGCTATATTCTGACTGCTTCCCTAAAAACACTTTGAGAACATGAAAAGAAGCAGGCAGCAGAGTACTAAGCAGCCAGCAGATATATTATTTCAATAAGGAGGATGGAAAACTAGTATTAGGTGATAGACGATACAATTTTGGTATGCTTTGTTCAGCCGGCTTTTTATTTTCTAATGTTTTGACTCATTGATTTGATGCCTCTCCATTATGCACACGCTTCTGCAGATGTTTCCAGCAATGATTATGCTTTGCACTGATCGAGTGAATAAAACCACTGCAGAAACTGCCATTAGAGATCACAGGATCATTTGCAAATCATTGTCTTTCAAATTGAAGGAATTCTACTGAGAGACTTGCCAATTTCCCCCTCATTTTACTGGGGGAAGCACTGCCACAATTCTTCTGTTCCTGGATCATCATTATTATTCTTTAACTGGAACAACTTTTCAAAGTGTGGGATTTGTACTTGACGCTGGAACATAGGAAGCTCTCTTATACAGAGTAAGGCCATGGGTTCATTTGGCTCAGTGTTGCCTACAATGAGTATCAGAAACTCTCCAAGGTCTCAGCGATGGATCATTCCCAGCCCTACTGGAGAGGTGGGGCATTGAACCTGGGACCTTCTACATGCAGAGCAAATGCTATACCATTGAGCTATGGTTCTTCAGTACATTTCCAGTGGCAATCTTATCTCAAATCCAATGCTATCATTAGAGCAGCTCCATATTCTTGGAACAAACCCCATCCCAGCACATATGTGGGGCCATTTCTCTAGAATGGAAATCTTCAGCTAATTACCTTCTGTGAATTTTGACCAGATATTCTCTGAAGGTGTGAATATTTGCCCAGTATTGGGTGGAAATGCAATATTCAGCATCAGCAATTGACGTTCAGTTATTTCCATCTTTGATGGCACTGGATATGCGGCAACCAGCATTTGGTGGCATGTGAACACACAGAACAGCAAGTAATTGGTGTTTGGTGATATCTGACAACTGGCATGCAGTAGCGTTGAATCATTTTTGTACTAACTGCATTCATTTGTGTAACCCATTGAATGCATCCCATTGAATAGATAGAAACCATGCAAATCATACAACACCCTCAGCTGTGCAACTAGATCATACATGACAGATGGCCATCCAACCTCTGCTTAAAAACCTCCAGTGAAGGAAAGTCCACCACCTAGATCCTTTTCACATGTACTTCTGGCAATTTAGGTGTCACCCGTTTTATATTTGTGAAACTGGTTTTTCCTGCCTTAAATGTAGAACCTTACATTTGTCTCTATTGAAATTCATTTTGTTAGTTTTGGCCCAGTTCTCTAATCTGTTATAATCTTGAACCTTGGTCCTGTCTTTTGTGGCTGTTGATCTTCAAACTGTGATGGCCAAGTTCTATTAGAAATTTCAGATATGAAGTTTGTGGGTAAACTTAAGATTTCCTTTCAGCTCAACACCTCTCGTTCATCCTGCAAATCTTTCCTTGACTCCCAATCCTTACCCCCCAACCAACATGAAGTCTTAGTACAAGGAAATTGATTTGCTCAGATGCTTCCACCCTGGCCTTGTCTATCTCCCTCAAACCATCCACCAAGTCAAGCAAATTATATTAATGGGAGGTGGAATCAGGAAGTGGCAAGTGGGTATCAGCATATGGCTAGAGACCGGGAGAGGAGATAGAATCTCTGCTGTTTGCTTTCATGATGAATTGCACAGCAATGTTATATTGTGGCCATGTGCAACATTAGCCTGTTTCCTGTTGAAAAGCACCCTCAGGAGGGATCACTTTGCAGTCGAGGGGGGGAGGGGGAACACTCGGGTGCTTAACCCTTCTGCTGCCGGCTGCTTTTCAGCTGAAGCTTACTGCCTTCAGCTGCATCTTATCCCACCAGTCTTCCGGAACTGAGTTTGCCTCACAAACAAGCCCAGAACCCTGCAGAAGAGAGGGGAAGTGGTCAAGGAGAAGTTTCTGGTGAAAAGCAGCTGGAAGGAGAAGGTTTGGGCCATTTTCCCAGTGTAGGAAATTGTCCATGAGTGAAATGAACCCCAAGTTCCCCCCAAATGAAATGAGGACTCTTGTGAACTTCTTTCTCAAGATGGAGTGTGTGTGTGTGTGTGTGTGTACACACCCATCCACCCATCCACCCACCCCATAGTACAGTAAATCAAAAGTGAGGCTCGCTTCCTTCCATTTGGAAAGACACAAGCAAATTATCATGTCCTCCTGTGCTTAGAATGAGCAAAAATACATCTTGGCATGTCGAATTTCACTGCAGCCTCAGCAGTCCGTTCCTTCTGACTATCAACTCCTGAAATCTACGAAAGCAAACACAGCCTTATTCCTTGTATTCTCTTTACAGATGCTCCCTCTGGTCTTATGTATCAAGCAGAGGTCTCATTAGTTAGCTTCTGAATCCACCACGGCGCTCCTCTCATTTATCACCTTGTTTGTTGGGCTCATTTAGAGAGGGGCCATTGCTGAGTGGTAAAGCACAGTCAGACTTGGCTCCCGGCCTATGGGTGGTGGGGGAGGTGGGATATTTGCAAATATGAACACTGGGCCAGAGCCAGCAAAGCACACCATCAGTTGTGATTCCTATCAGGACAGGGGCATAGTGTGGGGAGGACTAGGGAGCCCATGGTACATGATTTTGAGGGGGTGCAAACTAGGTGCCCCCAATGAAGGGATCCCCATCTTGCCTGCCACTGGAGGTCTCTGGGCCCCAGAGCTTAGCTTGGCCTTGCCGTCGCACCCCTAGCCCCCTTGTTGAATGGCTGCCCGCCCAGCACTGGGGGGGAATGCGCTCGCCGAGGGCTGCATCAGTCAGCCAGGCTCCCCCCGCACGGGCGGCTGGGCTGGTGGCACAGTGTGACCCATGCTCCGTGCCTACTTGGCAGTCGTGGCAGCGAGGGTTCGGCTGGCATGATGGATGTTGTTCACCCTCTTCATTCAGCCCTTGGTCCTGCCTATTGTGGGTTAAACCACAGAGCCTAGGACTTGCCGATCAGAAGGTCGGCGGTTCGAATCCCCACGATGGGGTGAGCTCCCATTGCTCGGTCCCTGCTCCTGCCAACCTACAGTTCGAAAGGATGTCAAAGTGCAAGTACATAAATAGGTTCCGCTCCAGCGGGAAGGTAAATGGCGTTTTCGTGCGCTGCTCTGGTTTGCCAGAAGTGGCTTAGTCATGCTGGCCACATGACCCAGAAGCTGTACGCCGGCTCCCTCGGCCAATAAAGCGAGATGAGCGCCGCAACCCCAGAGTCGGTCACGACTGGACCTAATGGTCAGGGGCCCCTTTACCTTTACCTTTACCTTTGTGCCCTGGGTGCCATTAAAGGATGCAACACCACTGTGTCCCGGGACCAAGGGCAGAACTCCAAAGGTGGCTAGAGACAGAACTCTATTTGTTCAGAACCATGAAGCCCATCTCGGGAGTGTTGTGGGTATCAAGGAGTTAAACGTTCTGTTCTAATTGGGAATGTTGACTCAGCGGCACGTGATGACTAAGCATCATGAGACATGGGGCGTTGCCTACCTGATCCATTGCCAGCTGGTATAAAGAGGCATGCTTGACTTCCCGCTTCAGTTGGTAGGGGTGGGAAGAGGTGACGGCTTCTCCCCGAATGTAATTCCACCTGTATGCTGTGCATCCTGAATGTAACAAGACTGCATTATGATGATGCAAGACTGCAACCGAATAAAGCCTTGCTGAAAATCCAGCTTGACTCCTGAATGCTTCCTGTGGGGCTCTCGTACATCACAACAGTCCAAAGAGGGGTTGGAATAGGATGGTTGCAGGAGGACAGGTGAGCTTACTGGAAAACTAAAGGTAGACAGGAAGATAGGGTGAGATACCTGGGGAAAGGTCCGGGCCTCCAGAGTCAATATACCATGGGAACATAAGAGTCCCGAGTCAGACCACTGGTATATACAGCTTAGTACTATCTACACTGCCTGCCAGTGACTTTTTGGGCTTTCAGGTAAGAAGAGAAGAGAAGAAGAGTTTTGGATTTGATATCCTGCCTTTCACTCCCCTTCAGAAGTCTCAAAGTGGCTAACATTCTCCTTTCCCTTCCTCCCCCACAACAAACACTCTGTGAGGTGAGTGGGGCTGTGAGACTTCAGAGAAGTGTGACTAGCCCAAGGTCACCCAGCAGCTGCATGTGGAGGAGCGGAGACACGAACCCGGTCCCCCAGATTATGAGACTACCGCTCTTAACCACTACACCACACTGGCTCTCTCCAGCCCTAACTGGAGATGCCAGGGCTTGTACCTGGACTAGGTGGGCCATTGGTCTGATCCACCAGGCTCTTATGTTTCTACAAGCTCAAGCCCCTGACGGAAACCCTGTAGAGAGAACAAATCTGTTCAATGGGCAATACAAGGCAGTTGATATCCTTTTTTTTAAAAAAAGGAATACGGAAATAAACACATAGGTGAGAGAAGATAGCCTTGCACTTATTTCTTCTCCCCCTTTTTGATAGACTGCAGGGTATCATGCAATTTCCTGCCAACTACTAAATCAATTCAAGCTTGTTGCCCTGGTTGGGTTTTTTTAAAAAACCATCGCTCAGAAGACATCCAATAGGAGCCCGGTCTCGTTCTCAGCCATACTGTCTAACCAGTGTTAATACACACAGATAGATTGCCTTTGCATTTTTAAATATGCCCGTCTATTGTTAATCCATCAACACAATGCTGTTTCTGAACAGGTAATTAAAGTGTTTCATTGTTGATCAACAACAGGGCCAAAAAAAAAAAAAAAAAGATTAGCAATATCCCTGCGAGCGTTCTGATTGTCACTGCAATTTAGAGAAATTAAGACAGCTCTGCTACTTTAAATTATACATAAGAGCGCAATTGTAATGTGCCTTAGACAACTCTGTTTACTCAGGGTAACAAATGTGATGCATGTACATTGAAGTGTGTTTCCTTGGGCCATACATCACGGGCGCTAGGTGCTGTTTCTGTTGACATCTGAATCCCAATATCAGTCTGCTGAATATTTTTGCGCAGGTCCTACAAGGATAAAATCATAGAATCTTAAGAGTTGGAAGGGGCCCAAGGTTCATCTAATCCAACCCCCCGCATGTAGGAATCTCAGCTAAAGCATCCATGACAGATGGCCATCCAACCTCTGCTTAAAAACCTCCATGGAAGGAGAGTCCACCATGGGAGTCTGTTCCACTGCCGAATAGCTCTTACTGTCAGAAAGTTTTTAACCAAAAGTTTGGTCAGAATCCCCCCTTTTTTTGTAACTTGAAGCCACTGCCTTGAGTCCAACCCTCAAGAGCAGGAGAAAACAAGCTTGCTCCCTCTTCAATGTGTCAGCCCTTAAGATAGTTGAAGATGGCTACCTTATTCCCCTCAGTCTCCTCTTTTCCAGGCTAAACATACCTAACTCCTTCAAGCGTTCCTCATCAACTCCTTCAAGCATTCCAGATCCTTGATCATCTTGGTTGCCCTCCTCTGCACATGTTCCAGCTTGTCAACATCCTTCTTAAATTGTGGTCTCCAGATTTGGACACAGTATTCCAGGTGTGGTCTGGCCATGTCAAGACTATGAGCCTAGTCCACATCCTAACAAATATATCCCATTCCTGCTCTTTGTACCCTAGGGGTATAGCAAGTCTGAGTCCTTCTTCAACTCTACCCTGTGTGTTTTGATGACAAATAGCCCTCAGATGGCCAAAAATGTTCCTGATACACCTTCTGAATTTGACAATCAGCATTGAAGACTTTGAGAAATAGTCAGTGTAGCATCACAACCACCCTGGGAGGCAGAGAAGGTGGCCAAGGCCACCCAGTGGATTGCATACCCCACTCCTGAATGGAGTCTGGAATAGGGGTAAATTTACACTAGCTTCATGTAACCTAGTGTAAGTTCTGCTGGCTTAGGATTGCTCTGCCTGGTGGCATTCCACCACCCCACTTATGTCGATCTGTGGTGGTGGCCACTTATGCATCCCTCAAGTCACTCCCTCAAGTGTTTTGGTCCCAAGTAATTTAGGACTTCATAGGTTAACTTCAGCACCTTGAATTGGACTCAGTAACACATATTCAACCAGTGCAGATCCTTCAGAACCAGTGTGATGGGATTCTGACCAACTACTGAACAACCTGCCAGCCACATTCTGCTCTAGTTGCAGCTTCCGAACTGTCTTCAAGGGTTGGCCCCACAAATATCGGATTGCAGATTTCATGTATCTAATATCCTGAGCTCCATGATGCATTACACTGACTGGGCAAATGAGCCACTCTCCTTTAGTTTTCCTCCTCCTCCTCAGCCTTCCCAGTGTGTGAATCAGCTCTTGCCGACCTGTGATCAGAACGTGCATTATGCAAGCTTGAGGACCCAGGATCTGTGTTTAAAAGTCATTTTCAAAAGGCTCCCCCTCCCTCCATGTCAAGCTCTGAGTGCAAAATGAACGATGATATCAAAGCAGTTGCATTTTTCAAACAGCAGCTGCATTTCATGGCAGAGACAATGGCTGCAGTGTTGGGAGAGAAAAGTAATTGACATTCCCGGAGGGAAACCTCTTTAAAAATTCGGGACCTACTTCCCTTGGATTTATTGTCAGCGGCTCTGTACAGCCTCAGAATATGATAATGCTTCCTTCTTAAAAAAAAAAAATATATATATAAAAAAGCAAGGGGGAGAACAACAGACCCATAAGTTTGATTCAGCACTATCCTGGAAGGCGGAAAAGCACAAGCGATAGGATGGCCATGACCTTTGGTTGATCTTCAAGTGGTTTAATAACAAATGCCAGGTGAGGACAGCAGATCTAAATTAAAACCCCAAAGGTCAAAAAATAGCACACTGGAATTTGTCTGGAAGAAGCAGACTGCTTAGCAAACCAAGGCACCCTGCTCACGTGGGAAGGGCCAAATATGCAAATGAACCCTGACTGACATGATCAGCAGGCAACAGTGCCTGCTGAATTCAAACTGAGCTATAGTGTGTGTGTGTGTGTGTGTGTGTGTGTGTGTGTGTGTGTGTGTGTGAACAGATCCCACTGGTTTATGATCTAAGGCTGCCCCACAGCTCCCTGAAATTTGCAGTAAAGTTACATTTCCAGAAGCATCACTTATTGATGGAGAACTGATTAACTGCTCACCAATATATATATATATATATATATATATATATATATATATATATATATATATATATATATATATATATATATATATATATATATATGCTTTCGTAGATTTTCACGGGTACAGGAATGCAGGTTTTGGTGTCTTCGGGTGTCTTCCCGTGTAAGAGTTGGGGTGTCTAGGCGACGTTTCGACGAGGTCTCACTCGTCATCTTCAGGCTGGTGCTTTCGGCTTCTTGTTACTGGAACAGAGCAGGATCTCAGTGTTTGAGTTCCTATAAATACTGTTGAGGGGGTGTGGTGTATAGCCTCCAACGTTCTGGGCAGAGAGGAAGTTTCCAGGTTAGTGTGCCTTTTCTTCTTTTGTTCATTAATTACTTGAGGGATATCTTGAGTGATTTCTTGAGTGATATTCTGAGTACCACTTAGGAGGGTCATTAGGTGTGGATTAGTTGCTAAAGCTTTCGTGTCTTGACCTCTTGAGCTTGTGAAGAGTTTTTTCTGAGAAGATGGCTGTACTGCACTTAGTTGTGCTCTGGCTTGGCTTCGTGTATAGGGGCGAGCTGTGGTTTTGTGCCCTGTGCCAGCCAGATCTGTGTAGGGATTGCAGGGGGGTGCAGCATCCGGAGGTGCCACTATGGTTTGGCTACTGGATGGTGTCTGTAATTTATCTGTGGAGAGGGTCTGGGTTTGGGTCTGGTGTGGTTGATTGGAGATGGCGTTCTGTGTGCCTCTGGTTCTGGTGTCGGTTTTTGTGGGGAGGGCTAATTTCCAGATGTCTGGCAGGCGGGACGTGTCGTCACGCTTGTTCATGTTGTGAGGGTGTTTCTCTATCTCGATGGCTTCCATGATTATTCTCTTGTGGTGATGTTCCATGTTAAAGAGCAATTTGGAATCTGCAAAATTAATTTCGTGTCCTGTTTCTTTCATGTGTTGGTAAAGAGAGGAAGTTTTTTCTTCTTTTTTGACGGCATTCTTGTGTTCTGCGATACGTGCATTTATTCGTCTGTTTGTTTGTCCAATGTACGTGGCTGGGCAGACTTTGCAGGGTATTTCATAGACCCCTTGGTTTTCTGTTTTCAGAAGAAAACAATGGCATGGCCCTCCTTCCTTATATCAAGGGCACTACAGATAAAATCAGCAAAATCCTCCATAAACACAATATCAAAACAGCCTTTTGCACCAACCAAAAAATAGCCAATATCCTCAGAAACCCCAAAGATAAAATCCAACTAGAAAACCAAGGGGTCTATGAAATACCCTGCAAAGTCTGCCCAGCCACGTACATTGGACAAACAAACAGACGAATAAATGCACGTATCGCAGAACACAAGAATGCCGTCAAAAAAGAAGAAAAAACTTCCTCTCTTTACCAACACATGAAAGAAACAGGACACGAAATTAATTTTGCAGATTCCAAATTGCTCTTTAACATGGAACATCACCACAAGAGAATAATCATGGAAGCCATCGAGATAGAGAAACACCCTCACAACATGAACAAGCGTGACGACACGTCCCGCCTGCCAGACATCTGGAAATTAGCCCTCCCCACAAAAACCGACACCAGAACCAGAGGCACACAGAACGCCATCTCCAATCAACCACACCAGACCCAAACCCAGACCCTCTCCACAGATAAATTACAGACACCATCCAGTAGCCAAACCATAGTGGCACCTCCGGATGCTGCACCCCCCTGCAATCCCTACACAGATCTGGCTGGCACAGGGCACAAAACCACAGCTCGCCCCTATACACGAAGCCAAGCCAGAGCACAACTAAGTGCAGTACAGCCATCTTCTCAGAAAAAACTCTTCACAAGCTCAAGAGGTCAAGACACGAAAGCTTTAGCAACTAATCCACACCTAATGACCCTCCTAAGTGGTACTCAGAATATCACTCAAGAAATCACTCAAGATATCCCTCAAGTAATTAATGAACAAAAGAAGAAAAGGCACACTAACCTGGAAACTTCCTCTCTGCCCAGAACGTTGGAGGCTATACACCACACCCCCTCAACAGTATTTATAGGAACTCAAACACTGAGATCCTGCTCTGTTCCAGTAACAAGAAGCCGAAAGCACCAGCCTGAAGATGACGAGTGAGACCTCGTCGAAACGTCGCCTAGACACCCCAACTCTTACACGGGAAGACACCCGAAGACACCAAAACCTGCATATATATATCACAGTCGGAGGGAGGTGGGGTGAGCAAAACAGAAACGTCTCGGTAATCCTGGGATCTGAAAAGCAGGAGGAGGTTTGCGTTCGGAATATCTCTGTGAACAATCCGCTGCCGCTGAATGAGGAAGGTCACTATCACATGACAAAGGCTTGGAGACAGCTTCATTTTCCTCTGCCTGTAATTTCCATTTGCCTTCCTCGGAGGCGGAATTAAGGATGGGTAGACAGGCTCTGCGAATCTGGTGAGGTGATGTAACAAGAAGCCGAAAGCACCAGCCTGAAGATGACGAGTGAGACCTCGTCGAAACGTCGCCTAGACACCCCAACTCTTACACGGGAAGACACCCGAAGACACCAAAACCTATATATATATATATATATATATATATATATATATATATATATATTCCCTTCCCAGAAGAAATGCACAAAATGCGTATGGCACCGTAAATTGCCTAACACTGAGAGAATTGAGAGAGGTTCACCCTCGCATATTGAACCATGGCGCCAGCCTTTATCTGGAGACAGGGCTATAAGTCGCATGTGAAACTTCTGGCAAGATTGCCATTTCTGGTTTTCAGAACACCATTTAAACACAGTTTCATGTGCCTTAGAAAGACAACATGCAACCAGTTCTCTGTAGAGATAAGGCAGTTGCTAACTTTCCTGGAGTCTAGACCAGCATCTGCTGACCCAATGCCTTCCAGATGTTTTAGACTACATCTCCCATCAGTCTCTGCCATCACAAAACATCTGAATTACACCAAGTTGGTGAAGGTTAATCTAGGGGGCTGACCTAAAAAAGGAATCTGGTAAGGGTATGGTTTGTTTTCTCAGTGGTTGACAAAATTACAGTCTAATTGCTAATCCTGCATTTCTTGAGCAGGGTCTGTCTTTGTGATATTACTTTGTAAATTGTTCCTGTTAACAGCAGGGTTTTACCTTCCACACCAATGATACACCAGAGCACACGTCTTTACTTCCTTCTGTTTAAGTCATGAGAAGAGAGATGGGCAAAGATGTCAATTTCAATTTCTCATTTTTCCCACACTTGAGTTCTCCACATTTCCAGATCTGTTTGCACTCTTTCTTTAAATAATAAAAAAAGATCATGAAAGTTCATCAGCATTTGAGTGTTAATTTGTCCTAGAATACTCATTTTTGCAAAGCAGCTTTGTCTAATATAATGCATTTTTGCAGTGAATTTTCATCAGCATATATACATTAATATGCACGCTTCACTAATGTCTGCATTTTTGCATATGTTACTTTGCTGGGGAACTCCATTGCAAAATCTGAAGCAGTGTAAATTTTGCATTTTTGTTCACATGCTGTTTCAGAAGGCGCGAATTGGGTAAGTTTTCCTTTAAATGCAAACTTTTTGCTTGCAAGGCAGCTCCTAGGATACTGTGTCAGCTGCATCATTGTTCCTTGGATCTCCCTGCTTGCACCCATTTATTCAATCTATATATTTGTGGATTAAATGCTTATTACAAAAAATACCCGGGACTCGGGTGGCACTGTGGGTTAAACCACAGAACCTACGATTTGCCAATCAGAAGGTCGGTGGTTTGAATCCCCACGATGGGGTGAGCTCCCATTGTTCGGTCCCTGCTCCTGCCAACCTACAGTTCAAAAGCACGTGAAAATGCAAGTAGATAAATAGGTACCACTCTGGCGGGAAGGTAAACGGCATTTCTGTGCGCTGCTCTGGTTTGCCAGAAGTGGCTTAGTCATGCTGGCCACATGATCCAGAAGCTGTACGCCGGCTCCCTTGGCCAATAAAGCGAGATGAGCACCGCAACCCCAGAGTCGGCCAGACTGGACCTAATGGTCAGGGGTCCCTTTACCTTTACCTTTACAAAAACTACAAACACACTGCCCCCCCTCTCTCCTGACAAGCAAAATGATCCTGTAAAAGTCTGCCCTGGAAATCCCTATCACTTGGTGAAATGGTGAGTGTGAAACCTACCTCCAAGCGTTCACAGAATCCCCTCTACCATGGCTCCAAGTCCACTGCTACTCACCCTTTTAAATCTGCACTTTTTTCTCCTCCCGTTTCCTATCCCATGTTATTTAAGCCCTTTTCTTGCCATGCAGCTAAACTATTAAGGATTCTGCCCAGGCACAACTTGATGATTCGACCATCAGGCAGTCTGCCTGCCTTGTCCACATCATGCATCTGCCGGGCATTGAAGTCAGAGCTTTTGGATTAAACTCTTGGCTGGGATAAATCTTTCCTGACCCTGAGATGGTTTATTTGTGGGTTTTGGGTTGTTGTTTTTTTTTTTAAAAAAAGATTCCTTTCTCCTTCTGAGGACACAGTAAAATTGCATCTCGGTTAATGCTTCTTTCCGCAGAGACTTCTAGCAGCTGAACTGACGACAGAAAGCACAGCAAGGTGGATGAGTCGGAAATGCTAACTTTTCGGTGACTGATCCAGTTTTTGCTTGTGGCAATGCAAACTTGGCTGGCGTGCTCAGAACACAGTGTTATGTCTGCTGAAGTGTAAGGGGACTAGCACTTAAGAACATCAGGTGCAATCTGACTAATGGCTTTTAAACTCAGCCAGCTTTCTCCTCTTTTATCCTTTATCTTCTCCTTTTACCAGACCTGAAACAAGCTCCCTGAATGTCCCACCGCAACACTATTCTAAATCTGGCAATGCCTTCAGTCAGATGGTTTGTAGGGCAGTGTGCAGTGGCTCATATTTGGAGATCCAAGGCAGAACGAGTTTCCTTTTGTGATAGGGTGCCTGCTCAGGTTCATTTTGACCAAGCCTCCTAAAAGTTACTTTCAGAAGAGCGTATATCATACAGTATCTTTGATTGGACCACAGAACATGATGCAGGTGAAGTTCTTTTTGAGCTGAGGATCAGAAACAAACATTGGGAGCTGTATAAAACCCATCATGAATGAGAGAGGAACTGAGATTCTTTGTATTGGGTTGAAATCTGAACCAGAGAAGAATTCCTGAGTTGTTGGACAGACAGCCTCCTCCTCCTACCCTTACGACAGGTACCACCAACATTTCACCTGTGGGTATAATGGTGCCCTTGAGGTCTTTCCTTGGTGCCCATGAAGATCCCTTCCCCTTACTCCTTAGTCACGAAAGAGTGAGAATGTTTATCTTTATTTCCCTTAAAAAGTACATAGAGCTGAAGTAGGAGGTAGGAAGTTGGAAGAGTGGGTGTTCCACATTTCCTCTTGTAGCTCTATGTCCTATTCAAAGCTCACCTCAATTCTATTGGATCCAATATTTACCCATATCCCTTGGAAAAGTGAGGTGTACATACATGTGTGCTTTCTCTCTTTTGCCACATGGGGGCAGGGGGTGATCGAGGGCAGAAGGAGAGAAATGACCAGTGAAGGTGGCATCCACAGCACTCATTCAAAAACCCAAATGTGCCTATAGACCTAAAATGTTATGTATTTATTATTATTATTATTTATTATATTTAAATACCGCCCTGCATACGAAGATCTCAGGTTGGTTCCCAAAACAAAATGCTGAGGACCTCCACCTTAAAGTTGCCCTGGGCCAAGATTTGGCAAATAGTTATACAGTGGTATCTCGGGTTACAGACACTTCAGGTTACAGACTCCGCTAACCCAGAAATAGTACCTCGGGTTAAGAACTTTGCTTCAGAATGAGAACAGAAATCATGCTTCAGCAGCGCAGTGGCAGCAGGAGGCCCCCTTAGCTAAAGGGGTACCTCAGGTTAAGAACAGTTTCAGGTTAAGAACGGACCTCCAGAACGAATTAAGTTCTTAACCCAAGGTACCACTGTATAGGTGTACCTGTGGAGCGAGGTCTGTTCCCCTTGCCCTTGCCTCCCTCTCCTGGTGTCCTGGCATCCTGAGTGTGCTAATAGATAGTACAGCCAGAATGCCGGGTGATCTGTTGGAGGTGGGATTCTCATGAGGACTACTGCAATTGAATGTTCCTGCCATCGCTGCCCAAGCAGATAAGACTTAAAGAGGAAGGGGAGGGTACTTCATAGTCAAGGAAAGCTGATGAGAGGGGCCTCCATTTGGCTCAGAAAATAATTGCAATCTCCTCCGGACCCCCCAAAAACCAAGCTCACTTTATTTCTAGGCCAATCAGAGGTGAGTGGGAACAAGCACCCCCATCTTTTGAATTTGCCCTTTCTGTCCTCATCCTGTAACCATCTTGTCATTCCTGCAAACTCCGTGTCAATGCCAGGATTTACACCGGTTCAGTGGGACTTCTCCCCTCCCCCGCTCCTTCCACCGTGCACCCCCTAAAAGTGTTCAGCACTTTCTTCCTCAACCCTCTGGAGCAGATTTGGGGAAGGTGTTTGGAGCACAGGAGGGGAGAGGATGCTTTGCAGCTCTCTGCATCCATTTTAAGAAGCAAAAAACAGGCCATTGTTTTGCCACTCTACAAGTTTAGCCTCCCACCAACACATGCAAATATGTGGGGCCAATGGAAGACACTTTGCTGACAGTCTCCCTTGCCAAAAAAGCCACACACACCTGGAGCCAGCCTTGTGGGGAGAGAGAGAGAGAGAGAGAGAGAGAGAGAGAGAGAGAGAGAGAGAGAGAGAGAAATATCTTCAAAGGTACCACAAGTGGGGAACCTCTGGCCCATATGGGGATTCCCAGTTGGACCCATGAAGCCATTTATCTCTAGTCCTTTCCATCTGCTCCACACCTAATATCATTTGACATCAGGTGTGGGGCAGGTACAATGTCAGCTATCATTACAGTATACACTCAATTGTTCCTCTGCAAGCTGGGCTTGCATTCAGCCTCTTTTAAATTGGGCACCATTGGATTAGTTCTACTTGGGAGATCTTACTTAACAGCCAGTTCCTGATGTGAACAGGGGTTGCTTGCATTCTATGGTGAAATTAAATTTACTTCCAAATGCAAACCTGTCAGGGATTGGCTACACACGGAAGTTCTTGACTGAGAGCCCCTGACCCCTATCATAAGTGGGGCTTGCTTTTGGCACTGAGTTTGGTCCTGAATGCAACCCTCCCCTCCTTCCCACCAGGACTGGCTGCATTGGGGAGTTCCCATTCAGGAGCTCACCTTGGGAGCTCCTGGTTGCAGCCAATCCTTGCCACAAGCAGGGCTCGCTTTCTGCTCTGAATGAGTCACAGACTGCAAGCCCTGCTTTTGGCAGGGCAAGTGGTACAAAGTTCTTCTTCTGCAGTCATGACTCTCACCATTCTGACTGTGCACCCAATTCTTCATTTGAAGTGTGATTGGCGTGCCGCCCCACCCACCTGTTAAAAATGGTTCATAAAGGGTATGCCATTAACCCGCTACTGCCATTTACCAGCAAATAAAGTGCAAGGTCAGGTAACCACCACTTCTCTTGACTTTGCCCTATTCATCATTCAACCATTGGCATTCTGCTTGCAATTCCCTTTCGGATTTACATTGTTGTTTTGGGGAAGTATCCCCCCTCCACCCAGCCTGTCAGGATATGTTAAGTGAAACATTCTCACTCAGGAGAGATGACAGTATAATGATAAGACCCCGACTTATCACAACCCATTTTGGGCTCTAGGATTCCTTTCCCAGCCAAAGATGATAAGACTATAATGCAGCCTGAAACCCTTTGTACACCTACTTCTGTCCCGTTGAACACAGGGACTGAGGGTGGAATGAAATGTCATTACAGGAGCTGTGGCTGATGTCAGAAACAAATAAAACAAAATAAAAAATCTGCCACCTGAAGTATCCCAGTAGCATGAAATAAAACAATTAGAGCAATACCATTATGTCCTGAATTTCCACACCACTGTAAATAGCAGGCAATAAAGTGAAGGGACAGAGAATGCCCCATGTTTTATTTTATGAGACATTACTAGTATCAGAGGAAGAGAAGTTGCAGAGGAAACATGGCTGTCTCCATTGGACCCAAGGATGCACTTGATTGGTCAACACTGTTTCACCTGAGTGAGGTGAATGCTTAGGTATAGATATAGGTAATCAGTCTATTCCTGGCGAATGACAGTTTTGAAAGTGATCACAAGTATGTCCGTAGTGCATCACTCTGATTTTTTAAATAAAAAAACACCCACATGGAAATTCAGATTTATCTGCATATTTGAAAACACATCTCACTAGGTGAAACCACTGGCAACCTGTGAAGGTTGGGGAAGTGTTTGGTAACTTGGGTAGTGGGGTGGGCAAACTGAGTAAATTTAGAGTTCTTACTTTTAATATGAGGTAAGCAGAGAATTTGCCTCTCTCTTTTAATAACAAAAAGGCTACTTCAAATAGGAGCTTGGCTTTAGTTCAGCACTGTCTGCGCAGACTGACACAATCTACTTCATAGAATCATAGAATCATAGAATCATAGAATCATAGAATCATAGAATCATAGAATCATAGAATCATAGAATCATAGAGTTGGAAGAGACCACAAGGGCCATCGAGTCCAACCCCCTGCCAAGCAGGAAACACCATCAGAGCACTCCTGACATATGGTTGTCAAGCCTCTGCTTAAAGACCTCCAAAGAAGGAGACTCCACCACACTCCTTGGCAGCAAATTCCACTGTCGAACAGCTCTTACTGTCAGGAAGTTCTTCCTAATGTTTAGGTGGAATCTTCTTTCTTGTAGTTTGGATCCATTGCTCCGTGTCCGCTTCTCTGGAGCAGCAGAAAACAACCTTTCTCCCTCCTCTATGTGACATCCTTTTATATATAACATGGCTATCATATCACCCCTTAACCTCCTCTTCTCCAGGCTAAACATGCCCAGCTCCCTTAGCCGTTCCTCATAAGGCATCGTTTCCAGGCCTTTGACCATTTTGGTCCTGAATAGCCCTTCTCCAGTAAGTATCGTAATCCAAGCTGTAATCCAGGGCAACCAAAACCTATGCTGCAGAGAGGTTGAAAAAACCCCCTCCAGATTTCCTCCTTGTGACCAGTGTATCTACTAATGCAGCAGCCAGCCAAGGTGGGTTGTGAACTCATGAGAAGAGATGCCATCATAGAGTCATAGATTTGTAGAATTGGAAGGGACCCCAAGGGTCATCTAATCCAGCCCCCTACAATGCAGGAATCTCAACTAGGTCATACATGGCAGATGATCACCCAACCTCTGCTTTAAAACCCCCAAGGAAGGAAAGTCCACCACCTTTTGTGAGAGTCTATTCCACTGTTAAACAGCTCTTACATCATGAATTTGGGGATGTCATCAAGAGCATGATGTCATCCAATTTGAGGTCATATGTGGTCTTAGAATGAACCGACCTATTCTCCTGTATTTATGGAAAATAGCCAGATTTGCCAAGCAGAAGACAAGGCATGGGCAGGGCATGACCTTCACTAGTTTCTCTGGGCAAAAGCATGATTTCTTAGCAGGCTTGAAGTTATCTCCTTAGAAACAAGAGCTTCTGCAAAAGGATTGTTGCAATGACACCTAAGACTAGGGAAATGTTGTTTTGTAGTACACAGGCTTACACTCGCGGAAACAACCCACCTTTGGGGGGTGCATTCCTTGGGTTGTGTTGACATAACTCTAACCTTCCCTGACAGCCATTTTACGCTTGACCCTGGCATTCCTCGTGAGATCACAAACAGTGTCAAGATGTCCCTGTGGGCTGCTCGGTGCAGCTGCAGACAATAATCTCTTGTGCAGAACAAGAAATAGAAGATGGATCCTCTCAGCATCATCCCCGGACAGACACCAACAAAGCTCCTGCAAGGTCATATCCTTCTCTTTCCCCCCCCCCTCTCCTTTCTCTCACCCCAGCAATGCAAAGGAGCCTTCTGGGAACCCTAAGGCTAACGAAGTGTGAAATTTATGTCTATATGCGTATATTGCAAACAAGGTGCCTCTTTTTCCAC
The DNA here is from genome assembly GCF_964188305.1 of Podarcis bocagei. Lineage (NCBI taxonomy): Eukaryota > Metazoa > Chordata > Lepidosauria > Squamata > Lacertidae > Podarcis > Podarcis bocagei. The sequence goes on along the minus strand of NC_138129.1, from coordinate 10,712,138 downwards.
ATGAACTGGTGATTACCCTGGAAGGGGACAAGTGGCAACTATTGCCTTTAAAGGTGCAGTCATCATTTTCCTCTCTGCTCTTGGAAATCGCAGCATCCTTCTGGCCTGGCATTTTGCCTACTGCTCACCTTCCTATGGAGCATTTATGGCATGGGAGCCTCTGCAGGCTGGCTCCTTCTTTTGCAGTATAAGTAATGCCAGATGCCCTGGATTTAGAGTTGCAGACATTATTTGATTACTTACCTGGATTAATCAATTAAAACAGCATCCAGCTGATGAACGGCATGACACACTTAACAATAGATAGATAAATAGATAGATAGATAGATAGATAGATAGATAGATAGATAGATAGATGATAGATAGATAGATAGATAGATGATAGATAGATAGATAGATAGATAGATAGATAGATAGATGATAGATAGATAGATGATAGATAGATAGATAGATAGATAGATAGATAGATAGATAGATAGATAGATAGATAGATATAGATAGATTAGATAGATGATAGATTGGCAGATGGTAGATTTTTAGAAGAGGTATTTCCCCTTCACCCTCACATAAATCTCTCTTATTGTAAAGTGGTGCCTGCTGCATATATATGGGCCATCTAATAAATAAAGGCTACAATCCTATACAGGGACGTGGGTGGCACTGTGGCTAAACCACAGAGCCTAGGACTTGCTGGCCACATGACCCAGAAGCTGTACACCGGCTCCCTCAGCCACTAAAGCGAGATGAGCACCGCAACCCCAGAGTCGTCTGCAACTGAACCCAATGGTCAGGGGTCCCTTTACCTTTATCTTTTACAATCCTATACACCAGTAGTCAGGCACCTCCAGCCCATTTGCCTAATCTGGTCTAACTGTCCTCCCCATTTGTCCTATTTCAGCCAAGCCAGCCCCTACACCTGCCCTACAAATGAAGTTAAACAGCCCCACACTGCACTCGAACTGTGTGCGTCTCTTCCCAGTAATCTGTTCAGAGGTAAGGTGATCCGGTAAACGCAGAGCGCTGTTTCCAGCTGGTGAGCAGAGGGTGCAATTATCCTGGTTGCATTCCCCAGGGGGGAATATGCTGGGGGAAGCAGACCCCATTAGGACGGCACTTGCCACTCGCCCCCTCCTGACCGTATGCTTAAACCCTAATTAAACATTAGCTGCACCGCCACCCCAATTAATTCGAGGCTGGGTCAAAGTTGGCTCAGTGGCAGCGCATATACAACCCCATTGCAAACTGATGTCAAAATGTGGAGAATGAACTTTAGAATGGAAAAAGTGAGAGGTTGGGAGAAGCTGATAGTGACTCATTTTCCCATCCGTTTGGAGGATATGCTATGATGACATCAAGCCTGGAATTCACTGCTGCAAGTTGTGTTGGCAGCAACTAGCTTAGCTGGCTTGAAAAAGGTTTAGGCAAATTCAGGGAGGACAGAGCTGTCAAAACCTGCCAGCCATGAGCTCTTCCCCTGTGAAGCAGGCTTTCATCTTTCTTCTTCATTTATAGAAAACTACAGGATTTCTTAAGGGACACAGGTGGCGTTGTGGGTTAAACCACAGAGCCTAGGACTTGCCAATCAGAAGGTCAGCGGTTCGAATCCCCGTGACGGGGTGAGCTCCTGTTGCTCGGTCCCTGCTCCTGCCAACCTAACAGTTCGAAAGCACGTCAAAGTGCAAGTAGATAAATAGATACCACTCCAGCGGGAAGGTAAACGGCATTTCCGTGCACTGCTCTGGTTCACCAGAAGCGGCTTAGTCATGCTGGCCACATGACCCGGAAGTTGTACGCCGGCTCCCTCGGCCAATAAAGCGAGATGAGCACCGCAACCCCAGAGTCGGTCACGACTGGACCTAATGGTCAGGGGTCCCTTTACCGGATTTCTTTAGCATTTCATTGAGTGAGGTTATGCAAACCTTAGCATTTCCAGGTGGCTGTGGGTGGTGTACCGTATTTTTCGCCCCATAAGACGCACTTTTTCCCCTCCAAAAATGAAGGGGAAATGTGCCTGCGTCTTATGGGGCGAATGCAGGCTTTCGCTGAAGCCTGGAGAGCGAGGGGGGTCGGTGCGTACCGACCCCTCTCGCTCTCCAGGCTTCAGGAAGCTCTGCGCAACCCTCGGGAGACCGGCTCCGAGGGTTGCGCAGAGCTGCCTGCAATCCCGGGACCAGCGCAGCTCTGCCCGGCCACCGGGAGCCTGGGGAGAAGCTCCGCCCCGCTCCCGGTGGCCCTGCAGAGCTGCCTGCGCTCCTGGGACCAGCGCAGCTCTGCCCGGCCACCGGGAGCCGGGGGAGAAGCTCCGCCCCGCTCCCGGTGGCCGTGCACAGCTGCCTGCGCTCCTGGGACCAGCGCAGCTCTGCCCGGCCACCGGGAACCGGGGGAGAAGCTCCGCCCCGCTCCCGGTGGCCGTGCAGAGCTGCCTGCGCTCCTGGGACCAGCGCAGCTCTGCCCGGCCACCGGGAGCCGGGGGAGAAGCTCCGCCCCGCTCCCGGTGGCCCTGCAGAGCTGCCTGCGCTCCTGGGACCAGCGCAGCTCTGCCCGGCCACCGGGAGCCGGGGGAGAAGCTCCGCCCCGCTCCCGGTGGCCCTGCAGAGCTGCCTGCGCTCCTGGGACCAGCGCAGCTCTGCCCGGCCACCGGGAGCCGGGGGAGAAGCTCCGCCCCGCTCCCGGTGGCCCTGCAGAGCTGCCTGCGCTCCTGGGACCAGCGCAGCTCTGCCCGGCCACCGGGAGCCGGGGGAGAAGCTCCGCCCCGCTCCCGGTGGCCCTGCAGAGCTGCCTGCGCTCCTGGGACCAGCGCAGCTCTGCCCGGCCACCGGGAGCCAGGGGAGAAGCTCCGCCCCGCTCCCGGTGGCCCTGCAGAGCTGCCTGCGCTCCTGGGACCAGCGCAGCTCTGCGCCGCCATCCCGAGCGGGGCGCTAAGTCCCGCCCCGCTCGGGATGGCGGCACAGAGCTGCCTGCCGTCACGGGACTGCAGGCAGGTCTACGCCGCCATCCCGAGCGGTGCGCTAAGTCCCGCCCCGCTCGGGATGGCGGCACAGATCTGCCTGCCGTCGCGGGACCGCAGGCAGGTCTACGCCGCCATCCCGAGCGGGGCGCTAAGTCCCGCCCCGCTCGGGATGGCGGCAGAGATCTGCCTGCCGTCGCGGGACCGCAGGCAGGTCTACGCCGCCATCCCGAGCGGTGCGCTAAGTCCCGCCCCGCTCGGGATGGCGGCAGAGATCTGCCTGCCGTCGCGGGACCGCAGGCAGGTCTACGCCGCCATCCCGAGCGGTGCGCTAAGTCCCGCCCCGCTCGGGATGGCGGCAGAGATCTGCCTGCCGTCGCGGGACCGCAGGCAGGTCTACGCCGCCATCCCGAGCGGTGCGCTAAGTCCCGCCCCGCTCGGGATGGCGGCAGAGATCTGCCTGCCGTCGCGGGACCGCAGGCAGGTCTACGCCGCCATCCCGAGCGGTGCGCTAAGTCCCGCCCCGCTCGGGATGGCGGCAGAGATCTGCCTGCCGTCGCGGGACCGCAGGCAGGTCTACGCCGCCATCCCGAGCGGTGCGCTAAGTCCCGCCCCGCTCGGGATGGCGGCAGAGATCTGCCTGCCGTCGCGGGACCGCAGGCAGGTCTACGCCGCCATCACGAGCGGGGCGCTAAGTCCCGCCCCACTCGGGATGGCGGCACAGAGCTGCCTGCCATCGCGGGACTGGTGCACTTCTCCCCATCGCCAGCCCCACAAGCTCGGGGGACAGCGGGGAGGCAGAGCGTGCCTTCCCACTGTTCCCCGACCTGGTTCTTCCAGCCCCGCACCTGGGGGGGAAATAATTTTTTTTCCTTTATTTCCCCCCCCAAAAAAACTAGGTGCGTCTTATGGGCCGGAGCGTCTTATGGGGCGCAAAATACGGTATGTACTTTCCTTTCCATTCAACATTTCTCTTGTGCTTGCAGCCTCCCTGGCTGCCTGTCCTTCCTGATATGAAGAAGCCTCGTGGGATATGTTTCTTTATGATGTCTTTCCTGGGCTATCAGTGACGCACTGGGAGGGCCAACTCCAAGTGCCTGAGATGGCAGCTGAATTTGTGCTTAAAAGAAGTCCTCCCTTTTACTTCAAAAAGGAAGAATAAGAAATGTGTCCAGTTCTTTAAAAGTAAAAAATAAGTCTCTTTTCAACTAACAGCTGCCAGGCATACAGTGCGCAGTCTCCCCACCTTACTGTGCTGACAGGAAAGCACAGCCAAGGAACATCACAAGTTTTCAGGATGTGTGGCGCTCAGGAAGGTTGCACAGTGCAGGGCTCCATTATTTGCAGAATGGAAGAAATGACATTCACAATGCTCCTTCGCCACCTCAAAAGTAAGGGGAGTTCAAACCAAACTCTGCATCCCACCCATGAGAATTTCACCATTGCTGTTCACCCTTCTCTTTGAATCATTTTCCATTGCAGTTTTATTAATTGATGGAGAATGCTTGGTTTAAAAAAAAAAAACCAGGGAAGAAAATTTCACCATAGCACTAGTTTGAGAGGCTTACAATTTACCACAGGAAGCTGGACTTTGGTCTGAGCCAGCAGTCGGGTGACAAGATGTCCTATTTTGTGGAGGCCGGTCCTCTATTTGAAGGGCTGTCGGTCAACAGTCCTCTGTTCAAAAGAATCATTTGACCCAATTCCACTTTTAAGATAAAGAGCCCTAAGATGGGTGAGTCTTGAGGCTGCAAGCCAGCTGTACACACCTGGAAACTAGAGTGAGTAAGAGCACAGGTCACCTGGGATGCCAGTGTGGTGTAGTGGTTAAGAGCGGTAGACTTGTAATCTGGGGGACCGGGTTCGCGTCTCCACTCCTCCACATGCAGCTGCTGGGTGACCTTGGGCCAGTCACACTTCTCTGAAGTCTCTCAGCCCCACTCACCTCACAGAGTGTTTGTTGTGGGGGAGGAAGGGAAAGGAGAATGTTAGCCGCTTTGAGACTCCTTAGGGTAGTGATAAAGCGGAATATCAAATCCAAACTCTTCTTCTTCTTCTTCGACAAGCTACTTCTTGAACATTCATCCTGATAGGTTTACAGTGCAATTAGACAACACTGGATTCTTAATGAGGGTTTGTTCATGGGGAGGCTAGATGGCACATCAAACCAAATGTTATCCCACACCTTCCACTGGATTTTCCCATCAGTTTCTATACTGCAAGAAGTCTGGCTTCTCAAGGAATTGGGTTTCTTGCACAAGACCACACAATCAAGTATATTTATGGAATTTGGATTTGTCAGTTAGTGATTGAATTGCATCTGAAAATAGCAGACTGTCCAGAACCCCCCTGGTTGCAGTCTTCCCCACAATGGCAAGACGAATTTCTGTTAGCCATTATTTCTAAATTTACAGCTTTGCATATAAATTAACACTTGCAGAGTTTTGTGCAAATCTGTGTCCTTTCTTCTGGCGCTGCGTTTCCTCTTTTTGGGGAGATATGTAATTGGTCACCTGATCTAGCAGTGATCTTCTCAACTGATGAATTTGCAAGGCTGCCCTTCAGTGCAAATCTTCTCTGAGTGACTTTACTTCTTACATTCTGAATATCTGCAGATCAAGCCATTGTTCATAACAGGGACTGGCAGAAAAAGTAGGCACCCCTATATCTGGTTGCCTTTCCAACACCCTGTCCCATTCATGCGTCAGATGCAGCTTTCAACAACCTGGTACAGAAGGTTTTACCTTCCCTGCATCTTCCCACCTTCATTTGTAGACAGAGGCAATTGAACGAGACCAGCTCCCTCGTCTCATTACGATTATTCCTGGTTTCAGTAAATAAATGACTACATATGTATTTTTCACCTGCATCTGAAGAGGAGATCCTGTGTATTCCCCACACTTCTCAATTTTTCATGCCTCTTTGGGGGAAAGAGTTCAAAGGATAGGAAATAAACCTAGGAGTTAAAAGAATAAGAGAGAGAGGAAAAAACAGAGTCAGCATTTTTCCCTTTGCTTATCATAATCCAGTTATATTCCTTTCCCATCCCCCCCCCTTTTGGTTACTCTGCTGCCGCCGCTTGATGAGATGCTGTGAATTTAATTCTTGTTTCAGCAGGGCTCTTATATCTAGTGTTGAGTATTTAAGTAGGGCTAGAAGCTTTAATCGGTTTAATCAGTAGATGAATCAGCTAAAGCCAATTTTAATCAGCAAGACTGACAGCTGAGAACACACTGATTTTTTCCAAGGCTCTTTTGGCACCAGTATGTTACTCTAAAGACCCAATCCTGTGCATGGCAACTCAAAAGTCAGCTCCACTTAATTTAATTTAGCTCACTGGAAAGTAAGTGTGTTAGGATTGTAACCCACACAGCCATTTTTTCTTAAAATGAGAGATGGCTCAGTTGGTAGAACATGAGACTGTTAATCTCAGGGTTGTGGGTTTGAGCCCCTCATTGGACAAAAGATTCCTGCATTGCAGGGGGCTGGGCTAGATGACCCTTATGGTCCCTTCCAGCTCTATGATTCTATGGTGATTTTTGTTTTGTTTCTTAAAACTGCAATTTAATTATGTCTACTCCATAGTAAGTCTCACTGAATTCAATGCACCTTAATCCCAGGTGAATGGGATTGGGACTACAGCCTAAATTGCAATATCTCTCATATAGCCTTCAGGCTCAGTGGATGTAGTGAGGCATACAAAGAAGTGAGTTGCTGGGTAGGATAGACCTGCTCTGCCACTTTCCTAGCAGGTAGGTCTCTGTTGCTTACTGGGAGGGAGCACCACCAGCAGTAGGAGGAAGGGTAGCAAGGTGCAGATTCACTGGCAGAGCCAACCTGGTGCTCTTGCTGGTGTGTTTGCACTGCACTGACCTCCATCAGCCAAAGAAACAAAAGCCATCAACTGCTATTCAAGCAAGAGCCCTAATAATTGAAGCTTAGCCTGACTTGGAAGTGGGTTTAAAAAATAAATACAGTGGTACCTCTGGTTGTGAACGGGATCCGTTCTGGAGGCCCGTTCAGAACCTGAAAAGAACGCACCCCGCGTTTGCGTGTCTGCACACACGCGGGTTGTAATTTGGCGCTTCTGCGCATGCACATGACATCATTTTGCGTGTCTGCACATGCACGAGCAGCGAAACCTGGAAGTAACCTTTTCCGGCACTTCCGGGTCACCGTGGGACGCAACCTGAAAATGCTCAACCTGAAGCAAAGGTAACATGAGGTATGACTGTAAATGCTTGCAGTCAAGGATGGGAAATCTGTCCATTTTGGTTGCTCTCTTGTTTCTCATGTTTCCAGTCTCAAGCTCACTTCAGCAAATTTCCACATCTCTTTGCTGTTTTTTGTTTGTTTTTAAAAAGTCCTCATGGAATTTCATCAGGATTTTAGTGCCAATTTCTCCAAATATATACTTTTTTGCATGCAATATTCCCTGAAGTTTTTGCACTTTTTAAAAAATCAATGCATGCATTTCAATGCACACTTTACCCCACTATATGCATTTTTGTACACGTTACTTAGCTAGAAAACTGCTCTTCAAAATTTCAAAGGATGTCTGTGTTTAGGTTTGTGTGTTGTGTCAGAAAGCACAAATGAGGTAGGTTTGCCTTTAAATATGAACAGAATCAAATTTTCCCCCTGTCCCTACTTCCAGCTCACCACTTTGCTCTGGCCTGGAAGACTTGATGGCTTCCTAACCAAGACAGCTGTGTTCTACCTTCACTGCTGGAGGCATCGTGCCTCAGAATACCAGTTGCTGAAAATCACAAGTGGGGAGACAAGAGTTGCTGTTGTGCTCATGTCCTTCTCGTGGGCTTCCCATGGTCATCTGGCTGGCCACTGTCCCAAACAGTTCATGTTCCATCCCAGGTTTATATTTCAATAGGGCAATCTCCCTACACAGGAACAAAAGGGAAAAAAACCACTATGTAAAAATTGCATCAATTTTTTCTCTCTCTCCAGCGCCATCTGGTGTTGCGTGTTTATAATGCATTCAAAACATTGGGGTTTTTTGACTAATATAGTTGAGTCCCACCTGGATAAAACCCAAGTGGCTGCCCCATTGCATCCGTTGGCCTTTGGGAATTCTGACTAAGATGCTACAGGACCTGTTAAGAGTTTTCTGATTGAGTGCTCTATAAAGCTTTACAAATAAACTAAAATATATAACTCGCCTCCCACCACCATTTTCTCATAGCATAGTGCAGAACACACAGGGCATCGGTTTGCTGTGCTTTGCCCTGCCTCCACCTCACATCTTTGGCTCTTAGTCACATGAAAAGGCAAATGCATACCACAGTGACGTGGGTATTTCAAGAAGAAATGGTGGTTCATCTGTTCTGGGGAAGATAGCAAGGTTTGCAGTACCCAAGCCCATGTATCTAAGTGGAGAGAGGAATAATTGTATACCCCCATTTATGAGTGTACATAATCTGATACAATGTTGGTGGGAGGTGGTTTGTAGTTTAGGGGCTAGAGTGTTGGACTGGGTCTTGGGTTCAAATCCTGGCTCAGTCATGAAGCCCACTGGGTGACCTTGGACCAGTTGCTGTCTCACAACCTCAGAGTTGTATGTATCATCATGCGCTCCTTGGAGGAAGGGTGGGGAAGAAATGCAATAAGTACATAAGAAATAAAAGTCCTATATCTGATTTAAATGTCACCCAAAGTTGTGGCTTTTAAAACTCCCTTTTTTAAAAAAAGAAAAAGAAAAAATTAAATTAAATCTTTACTTCCATTTTTCATTGAATGATCCATAAAACACTGGCTGCTCTGGAGGGATGAAAGGGAGATTTCTCCTCATGCTAATTATAAAAATGCCAGGCTTGGAAGGGTGGGGGAAGAGAGGCAGGTTATGATTTCTTGCATTAAACAAATTTTATAGCTGCAAAGAGTTTTAGTGGCTCTATTTGCAGATTTGGATGAGTGCCAGCTTGCTGTCATTAAATCTGTCGATCTTAAGTCTCAGCTGCACTTATTCAAAGTGGATATAAATAAAACTTTGAAGCCTATTAAAGGAGCCAGTCATGTTTTAGGGTGGCCTTCAAGACCACTTGTTGGGGGCTTTTCTTTCTAAGCCTGGCTCAGGGTGGATTCAGACAACCCTCCTTCTCTTTACAAATGTTACATTCAGTGGAAAGTGCAGTCTGTTCATCCAAAGAGGTGCAGCAATGGATTGTTCAAACACCACTGATAGGTACCATTGGGTGTCAGGAGGGGCGTTCCAATTTTCCTGCCACTCAGAGTTCACAAGTGACACATAGTGGGACGCAGGTGGCGCTGTGGTCTAAACCACTGAGCCTCTTGGGCTTGCCGATCGGAAGGTCAGCAGTTCGAATCCCCACAACAGGGTGAGCTCCCATTGCTCTGTCCCAGATGCTGCCAACTTAGCAGTTCAAAAGCACGCTAGTGCAAGTAGATAAATAGGTACCACTGTAGTGGGGAAGGTAAACAGCGTTTCCATGCACTCTGGTTTCCGTCACAGTGTTCCGTTGCACCAGAAGCATAGTCATGCTAGCCACATGACCCGGATTAGCTGTCTGTGGACAAACACTGGCTCCCTCGGCCTGAAAGTGAGATGAGCGCCGCAACCCCATAGTCACCTTTGACTGGACTTAACCCTCCAGGGGTCATGACACAAGACTGAGAGAAGGAGACAATATGGGAAATTAAATTTAGAATCATGCATGTTTTAAAGCATCAAATCTAAAGTTTGGTCGTTGCGGTATTGGAAAGCACCGATTAATTTCCAATTTGCTCATGATATCGCAACCTGGTTACAATTAGGGATGCTTTGATTATTCACTTGTTTTGCCTTTCAGGGTATAAAAAAATCTGCTCAGCAGTCCTATTTCCTGAGAATAACTTCTTACTGCTGAGAACGTTCAGGCTTCTATTGCCATTTTCTTTCCTTCCCTCCCCCAAACCAACCTGTTGTTTCTTTGTTGGCACTTTCAGCCCTGATTAGGACTTCATTCTCCTTCATAGGATGATCAAACCTCACTGGAGATGCCAAAACCCAATGACAGAATTGTAGAATTGGAAGGGACTCCGAGGTTCATTTAGTCCAATATGGAATATGTAGCTGTCGAACCTGCAACCTTGGCATCATCAGCACCACACTCTAACCAGCTGAGCTATCGTGCGCAGCTGTCTGTGGACAAACACTTTGGCTACTGCCTGAGTTCGCAGTAGGTTAAATTAAGCTATCTTAGAGTGAGGGCACAGATCACTGGAGGCAAAATGCAGCTAATTTAGAGTGAGGGCAATATTTCCTAAACAGGTCACACAAGTGATACTAGCCAACCAGGAACACGAGAGGAAGCACAGCTTTGTGAATAGGCCACCACTTTAATCCTTTTTGCAGCAAAGCAATTCCAGAAAAATCACGGAAAGTGATGTGCTTTTCAATTCTGAGACCAGTCTTTGTGACAACCCCCTCCCCTTTGATTCAGCCAAAGTTACAATAGTTAAAGTGTTTTTCTGTCATGGTGCCAGGTATGACAGACAAGAGCTACTTCAGTGCTTGCAGAAAAATTGATGACACAGTTGCCGAAAGCTCTCTCAGGTGAGGCCAAATATATTTTAAATGCCAAGTAATGAAATAAAAAAATGTTTTTGTTCTTAAAGGGATGGGGAGAGAGGGAGAAAGCTTTAAATTAAAAATGAGATTTGAGGATAAAGTGAGGGCAAACATCAGCATTTAGTAACTACAAACATTAAGGCCAGCCCAAGATACCAGCCGCCTTATCCAAAGTAAGACCAATGGTTTGGGATGAATGGATTTGTCAATGTTGGTTTCTCCTTTTTCCATCTTAGATTTGTGAACATTTTTGCACGAGTGTTGTTGTTTTTTAATGTCCTCATTAAAATTCACCACCAATTTTCTCCTAATATACACATTTCCACAAGGAGTTTTCCTTAATGTAATGTATTTTATATGTTATGTTCACTAATGTATGGATTTTTATGCAGACTTTCCCCTAATGTACACATTATTTGCTTTGAGAACTGACTGCAAAATTTAGAGAAGTACAGTGGTACCTTGGTTCTTGAACGTAACCTGTTCCGGAAGGCCATTTGACTTCCGAAACATTTGAAAACCAAGGCGTGGCTTCCAATTGGTGCAGACACCCTGGAAACAATAGCTGACAGCTGCATCGGATGTTCAGCTTTCAAAAAACGTTCAAAAACCGGAACACTTACTTCTGGGTTTTCGGTGTTCAGGAGCCAAAATGTTCAAGTACCAACGTGTGCGAGAACCAAGGTTCCACTGTACAGATTTTAGAAGGATACCTGTGTTTCCATTTGCATATTGCTTCAGAAACTGCAAATTATGTAGTTTCACATTAAAATCCACATTGAAATGAATTTTTCCATTACCAAGGCTCCATACAGCTAGAGTCCCATCCCTAGCCAAAGGCACCAGGAATTGAACCAATGACCTTTTTGCATGCACAATAGATGCTCTACCATTGAGCTATGGCCTTTCCCCTTGATATTTTTCATGTACATGAGGGATAGGGAGTCAAAGAGACAGCACAAAACAAGAGGCAGTCAGTTCTGAGGGATCTAGTGAGGGGGTCATCAAAACCTGGTGCCAGGCCTCACAGAAGGCTGGATTCACTAAGGCATGAATCCATTTCATTCAAAAACCAAGCACTCGTTTCTTCTCAAACTCTCCCTCCAAGACTGGTGTGACCTGCAACAGGTTCTGGATTAAGGTTCTAGACACAGACTTTTTTGTCCCTCTAATCAGGAATGAAGGAGCAAGATGTGCTGAAACAGAATTAAACAACCCCTTTCAGCCCAAGGGTTGCATTCCCTAATGTGCAACCTTTTGAGGGTCACAGGACATTGGTGACGGTGCTAGGGAACCAGAGTAGTGGATGCAAATCTGCGTACAGTGGCTCACTCCACACTTGAACAGCTCTCTTCATCATCCATCCAAGCATTATCATACTTCAATGATACATTCCAGCCAGACCAATACACTCAAGGGAAGCACCAGACCCTCCAAGTGTCCCCATTTTCTAGGGACAGTCCCAGATTTACAGAAGCCATCTTGGTTTCTGATTTGATCCCAGAATGTCCAATTTTTCCTTAGGATATCCCTATTTTGATCAGAGAAATGTTGGAGGGTATGGAGTTATCCAACTCTCAAGCCATTATTTGTAATAAATAATAATGATGATGATGATGATGATGATGATGATGATGATGGAAGCTGTCCAGAGTGGCTGGGACACCACAGTCAGATGGCTGGGGTACAAATAGTAAAAAACATATTATTATTATTAATGACGTCCATATTTTCATCAGAGAAATGGAGAGTATGAGACACTGAGCAGGGCAGGAGAGCATTGTTGACTTGGAAATGGGGACATGTCCTGGAGAGAGTTTCAAGGGCCACATAGGAAGGTCTGGAGGGCCACATTCAGTCCCTGTGCTAGAGGTTCCTTATGCCTCCGTTTCATGCATTGCACAAAAAACCATGCCTTTATTAAATCACATCACCTGCAACACATGCAACCAGCTGAAAGCCAGACTCCACCCGCCCCCCATCAGAGCTTGTCCTCCTACTGAGGTCATGGAATCCCCCCAAGCCACTGAGCTCCATTCTATGGCTTTTATCTTTCGACCTAACGGCCCCATCTTCCCATGAAGAGTTTTGACTTCACAAGACCTCTTTGCTGGCTGGGCAACAAGATTGGAGAAGGGAGCTGAAGGCACAGTTTCTGCGACTTAGAAAGTGAACTGTATTGAGTTGGTGGGGGGCAGGAAAGAAAGTAAGACATTATCACATGCCCAATTCCTTCCAGGCCTTGGTATACGCTCTACAGATCATGGGTAGCCTTAAGGCCCCAGCTGGAGAGCAATCCAGTTTACAAACAAGGAAACTGTACATGCCCCCAAAGTCTTTGTGCATTATTGAAAAGGGCATCGGGCACCACACTGTGCCAAAGGTAAGGAGACGATATGTTTTCAAAGCTCCATACCCCTCAAATGGGTTGCTAATTCATGAAGAAAGCTACCTAATGCTTTGATCTCAGCAGACAGAAACATAACTGACTGAACAGTGCTACAGTATAGCTTCTTTTGTGTGTCAGTCATAGAATCATAGGCCTCTCATAGAGCATCGCTTGCCCTCATTACCTTACAATGGCCCTGCTACTTCAAGAGATATCTCAGGAGGCCTTCTTTCTTAGGTACCCCAACTTTGTGCCCTCCAGATATTTTGGACCAGAGCTCTCCTCACCCTCAGCCACGGGCAGATGAAGGGAGTTGTAGTCCAAAATATCTGGAAGGCATCAGGTTGGTGGAGGCTGCCACAGGGTTATGTGTGTCAATTGGTTCACTGGTCATCCACAGCCTCAGGCTGCCTTGAAGGTGAATTCTGCCTTGAGTGACACAGCAGTATCAACCAAACAGCAATTTTGTGTGTGTGTCTGTGTTCCATCTCTGAGCAGCTCTGCAACACTGTAAATAGGGCAAAGTGAGGGGCCACAGCAGACGGTGCCAGGTTTAATATTCCACACCGCCAGTGGAAAGGATTTCAAATAGTAGGAGCCCCAACATGTGCCTTGTATTTGTGCATTAAAAAATAAAAATCAGTCTGTTTTTGTGCTGTTCTTTGCTCATTCTCCCTTCCCTTTAATCACTTTCAGGTTCTGAGCTGCTCTATTTAAATGTAGTTCTGTGCTACATATTCACTATACAGTGGTACCTCGGGTTAAGTACTTAATTCGTTCCGGAGGTCCGTACTTAACTTGAAACTGTTCTTAACCTGAAGCACCACTTTAGCTAATGGGACCTCCTGCTGCTGCCGCGCCGCCGGAGCACAATTTCTGTTCTCATCCTGAAGCAAAGTTCTTAACCTGAAGCACTATTTCTGGGTCAGCGGAGTCTGTAACTTGAAGCATATGTAACCTGAAGCGTATGTAACCCGAGGTACCACTGTAATGGGGAATCAAAAAACTGTTAAAACTTTCTCACCTTTTGGCCAAAGTGGATGAAATTTACAGGCCCAGAATTCCTCCAGAGTGGATTAAGCCAATCAATACCGGATCTAGTTTCCGTATTGGTTCATATTATTTTAACATTGTTGAAGGAAATGATGGGTTTTTCTCCTATTCCTTTCATTTCTTCCTTCTTAGCCCGTGACTGCCTTTATCCCCCATTATAAACTAACAATAGAGTTTCATTCAACATTAAGAGAGATTCTGAGGGGGGGGGAGTATTAAAGTATTTTGCCTCCCTCTCCCTGGTCAAGAATATTAAGTGATATGCCGCCACCCAATTTCACTACCCAAAATAGCATGGAGAATTTTAGGGGGCTACTTTTGACTGTCTTTCAGGGAAAGTTATCCAGTCTTCTCAGCAAATCCAACACCCAAAAACCCTATCAAAAGGAGAAATCAGGCAATGTTGATGGATGGAGGAGATAAAGGCCAGTTGTCTCCCCCTACCCCAACTGTGCAAGGCCTCCATCCTAAAATCCCACACCAGGCCCCGGATTGAGGAAGCTGTGCTCAGCCCTACAAATTAATATATATGTATCATTCTTGTCTTCGATCCACAACTTGTGCATCTCTTGGGGTTACCCAAAGCAAACAAAACAACTGGATCATCGTTCATGTAGTCTGAGTTCCTCTTTGTTCCAACATGATTCATTGAGGCAGGGTTATTACATTAATCCTATCAGCAATCACTGATTCTATAGTGGTAGGTATTTGGAGTAGAGCTCCAGGACCACCCTAAATAGAATGACCAGGAGGATCCTCAAATGAAGAAAAGACAGCTGCCTTGCCATATTCTGAATATGCATTACCACCAAATAGCTCTCCCTATCTCCACAGTAGGACCATTAAATCCAGAGTCCAGAATTACCTAACTGCACCACGTTCAGCAAGATTGGTTCATGGTTCTTACATCACAGTGAATTCAATGGGATAAATAAGCATTTACCTAACCCTTTAGTGGCCGGGACACGGGTGACGCTGTGGGTTAAACCACAGAGCCTAGGACTTGCCAATCAGAAGGTCGGCGGTTTGAATCCCCGTGACGGGGTGAGCTCCCATTGCTTGGTCCCTGCTCCTGCCAACCTAGCAGTTCGAAAGCACATCAAAGTGCAAGTAGATAAATAGGTATCGCTCCGGCGGGAAGGTAAACAGCATTTCCATGCACTGCTCTGGTTCACCAGAAGCAGCTTAGTCATGCTGGCCACATGACCCGGAAGCTGTACGCCGGCTCCCTTGCCCAATAAAGTGAGATGAGTGCCACAACCCCAGAGTCGGCCACGACTGGACCTAATAGTCAGGGGTCCCTTTACCTTTACCTTTAACTCTTTAGCACTGAAATCAATGAGGTTTAAAAATGTACTTAAACATATGCAGCATCAAGTCTATTTTCATTACAGACCAGTTCCCCCCCAACCTGGGGCTCTTGAATTTTTTTTTGTCCTACAACTCCCATCAGCCCTAGCCAGCACAGCCATGCTATCTGGGGCTGATGGGACTTGTAGTCTAAGGCATCTAGAAGACACCAGACTGGGGAAGGCTGATGCAGCCCTTCATAACAACAGACTTTATGGAAACACTTTGCTGTTTAATTAAGGAAGCCTTTTATTTGTTTTGCACATTGCTGTTTTTAATGGAAAGCTTGCACGCAAACACTCATTCACATCCTGCGTCTCCCAGAGCATTAAATCACTGCCGTGACGGCCAAGTCCATTTATTTAAACAAGAGAGCAGAAGTGGGCTTCAAGGAGTGCACCTTGTTTACGAGATACAAAACCCTATTAATTCCAGGAGAAGGTGCTCTGTGCAGTTAGTGGTTTCAGACTTTCACGGTGTACTCTCATATGGCATAACAATAATTCCAGCGATAATTGCAGGAATGGGGTGAATTGTTCATTTGAGATATCAAGGCTAGGTTCTTCTGTGAAACTGTATGAAGTCACGCACAACACATCTGTACTTGCAAATCCAGAAGTTATTTTTTTAAAATTTTGCTTTTCAAATTTTAAATTCTATTTATAGACTAAAAGATCTTGAAGCGGCTCACATACACAATAAGTACCAAAAAACAAAAACAAAAGAAAACCCACATCAAATTATTCACATAACAAAACACATAGCCAATATCCATATCCAAAAATTGATTTATTGGTTGAATTTATATACCGCCCTATTCCTGCAGGTTTCAGGGTGGTTCCCGGGGCAGCTCATACAGATAATATAAAATGAATACAATCAGCGGTGTGATATGAAATTTCAAGCACAACATACGGTCATCCAATCAGTCTCACTCATTTCACACAACCACTACTATAATTCACTACCTCAAACATTACCTCTATCAACCACAGATACCCAACAATACTACAACTCACTTACAAAGTGTCACTGTCAAGCATACACAATAAGATACACTTCTAATATTTGAAGCAGTCATGGTTGCCTGCCCCTCTCCTATGTTTTCCAGCTCTTACCTTTTCCATGCAGAAAGATTGTATCACTTGTGTTACTTGGCTTTAGAGTTCAGTTTAGGTTCCACCCATTCTGAGGCATTATCAAATATGATTATCAAACAGACCGGTCTCCTAAGATGCGTTATCCCACAGTTTCCAGCTCATTTACCCATCACTTTCCTTCAGGGAAAATAGGTTTGTTATAGAGGACCTCTCAATCAACTAAGATTGTGCAACCATAATTTGCCAGTATGTGACTGACTCCCACCCCAAAATAGCAAGAGTCTGGAATAATAATAATAATAATAATAATAATAATAATAATAATAATAATAATAGATTATTTATATCCCGCCCTCCCCAGCCGAAGCTGGGCTCAGAGCACCCTCGATCAGTTCTGTCTGAAGAGCATGAGAAGATTTGACTTCTCGTATGCTGTCTGTGACCATACATCTCTTTGAATGACTCAGAGAGAAGAAAAGGGTTGCACTGTACAAATATTTGTTTTAAAGGCCATCTGGGATCTGGATTTGATGCTTCCATTTGAAGATGGAGGTGCTGAAAGCAGGACATGAGCAAACCAATACCTGTTCTCAAGAGACTGTGCCAGGCATTGTTAAAAAAACCCACATATTAGCATGCTTCGTAGATTTTGGCCAAAGCAAGGAGAGGTGAAAGAGACTGACGTAGCTGGACCAAGAAGCAAGAGGGTTGTTTAATGATGTGCTGGACTATGAGGGGAAATATGGAAAAGGAGCAAATCAGTGCCATGGAATGAAACTGTTTTTTGATTGATGCAAATCTAGACTTCCGGGGGGGGGGGATTGCTTTGAATTTCTCCAGCAAACGTGACCCCTCCAGAGGTACTAACGGTGTATAAACAATACTGGTGAACAGTATGTTGTAAAAATAGCAGCAATACGAGGAGATGTGAACCCTTGTCTCTCTTATATTAATAAGCATCATTAAAAGAGAGAGAAAACCTTCATATTGAGCTATACAAGGTGCTGGTTTGTAGCTGGATAAGGTTTGTCCGTGGAGATAGCTGGTACCATAAGTCCTCCTTTTGGGAAGCTAATATTTAAAGCCAACAGAGGGCAAGGGCTCTATGTGTTGGAACACATGCTTTGCATGCAGAAGGTCCCAGATTTAATCCCTGCTGTCTCCATGTGTCTGGGTAGAGCAGGGGAAGACTCCTGTCAGAAACTCTGAAGAGCCGCTGTCTGTCAGTGTTGACACTGCTGGGCAAAATGGACCAGGGATCTGACTGGGTATAAGGCAGTTTCCTGAATTTCCATTTTCTAATCCAAGCTTCACCATTTCAGGACCAAGGACAGGGACCATAATGTGTTGCACCTAGTGAGGTCAATCCAGTAATATCCTATATTACATCACAGTTATGTTCTAAATTCTATCACAAGACTATTACCAATTACAGGCAAAAGCATGCCATGCGTTCTCTCCCCACCTCATTCCAAATTTTGCTTAACATCCAGCTTGATGAGAAGTTCTGGGGAACTTGTGCATGGCTTTTTGTCTTTTTGAGCCTATTAAAGGTATTACCAAAATGTCTTTCGGATTCCCCATCACCCACCCAACAGACCAACATTCAGTGTGTGTGGAACTCCTGGATGCTTTGTGTAACTTATGAACCCATTCTTTTTCTTCCCCATCTTTTTTCTTCCCCTTTCTTCCATCCACCACTGGGAGCCAGTGTGGTGTTGTGGTTAGAGTGTCAGACTGGGACCTGGGAGGCCAGGGTTCAATCCCCACTCAGCCATGAAGCTCACTGGGTGATCTTGGGCCAGTCAGTGCTTTCCAGTCTAACCTACCCTACAGAGCTGTTGTGTGGATTAAATGAGAAAGGAGAGAATCATGTATGCCATCTTGACTTCATTGGATGGAGAAAAATGTGGGATATAAATGCAAGAAATAAATCTAGACGTGAATTTCAACTTGGGCTATGTTCTATGTAATGTCTGAGAATACATCTATTGGCAGTGCTGCCAGGTCTTCTCACATATGTGGTTCAAAGCATTATGTCTCGCTTCATTCAGTGCAATGTGAATGGAACATGCTGGTTGCAATGCTTATTTGCATTATAGATTTGCACTTTTCTGCATGAACAACCACTGTTCACATATCATCATCTGAAACGTCAGAGGCAATTTAAAGATGGAGAATGACCATATTTTCTTCAGAGTTGAAGGAATTTGAAAGAAGAATCATTGCTGGTGTTGTATACAGTCCACCAAGTTTTCTCCCTAGAAAACAGGTGTTTCAGGTTTCTATATTGTTTCCAAAGTCTGAAAAACCTGTTTAACTGGAAGCAACATGACAAATAAACAGGTATGTATATTGTATATCGAGGGACACGGGTGGCGCTGTGGGTTAAACCACAGAGCCTAGGACTTGCTGATCAGAGGGTCGTGGTTTAAATCCCAGCGACGGGGTGAGCTCCTGTTGCTCGGTCCCTGCTCCTGCCAACCTAGCAGTTTGAAAGCACGTCACAGTGCAAGTAGATAAATAGGTACCGCTCTGGCAGAAAGGTAAACGGTGTTTCCGTGCGCTGCTCTGGTTCTCCAAAAGTAGCTTAGTCATACCTCCGAGGATGTGGACAGGCTGCTTGGACGAGTGAAGCCAACCACCTGTCTCCTGGATCCTTGCCCATCCTGGCTTATAAAAGCTAGCTGGGAAGTACTGGGCGATGGGCTTCGTGGGGTGGTGAATGCTTCCCTCCATGAGGGAGCCTTCCCAGACCCGCTGAAAGAGGCGGTTATTAAACCGCTTCTTAAAAAAGCATCTTTAGATGCGGCCACGATGGCCAATTATCGCCCAGTCTCAAATCTTCCATTCTTGGGCAAGGTGATTGAGCGAGTGGTTGCTGAACAACTCCAGGCACGCCTGAAAGAAGCGGACCATTTGGATCCCTTCCAGTCGGGATTCAGGCCTCATCATGGGACTGAAACTGCCTTGGTCACACTGGTTGATGATCTCCGGCGGGCTAGGGACAAAGGTGAGAGCTGTTTCCTAGTTCTGCTGGATCTCTCAGCGGCCTTTGATACCATCGACCATAACATCCTTCTGGACCGTCTTGAGGGGCTGGGAGCTGGGAGCACTGTCATACAGTGGTTCCGCTCCTTCCTCCTGGGCTGTGTTCAGAAAGTGGTGGTGGGGGATGAGTGTTCAGACCCCTGGGCTCTCAATTGTGGGGTGCCTCAGGGTTCTGTCCTCTCCCCCATGCTTTTCAACATTTACATGCAGCCACTGGGAGAGATCATCAGGAGGTTTGGGCTGGGTGTTCATCAGTATGCGGATGATACCCAGCTCTACCTCTCTTTTAAATCAGAACCAGTGAAGGCAGTGAAGGTCCTGTGTGAGTGTCTGGAAGAGGTTGGAGGATGGATGGCGGCTAACAGATTGAGGTTAAATCCTGACAAGACAGAAGTACTGTTTTTGGGGGACAGGAGGCGAGCAGGTGTGGAGGATTCCCTGGTCCTGAATGGGGTAACTGTGCCCCTGAAGGACCAGGTGCGCAGCCTGGGAGTCATTTTGGACTCACAGCTGTCCATAGAGGCACAGGTCATATCTGTATCCAGGGCAGCTGTTTACCAGCTCCATCTGGTACGTAGGCTGAGACCCTATCTGCCTGCAGACTGTCTCGCCAGAGTGGTACATGCTCTGGTTATCTCCCGCTTGGACTACTGCAATGCGCTCTACGTGGGGCTACATTTGAAGGTGACCCGGAAACTACAACTAATCCAGAATGCGGCAGCTAGACTGGTGACTGGGAGCCGTCGCCGAGACCATATAACACCGGTCTTGAAAGACCTACATTGGCTCCCAGTACGTTTCCGAGCACAATTCAAAGTGTTGGTGCTGACCTTTAAAGCCCTAAACAGCCTCGGTCCAGTATATCTGAAGGAG
The DNA here is from genome assembly GCF_964188305.1 of Podarcis bocagei. Taxonomy (NCBI): domain Eukaryota; kingdom Metazoa; phylum Chordata; class Lepidosauria; order Squamata; family Lacertidae; genus Podarcis; species Podarcis bocagei. The sequence continues at coordinate 10,691,790 of NC_138129.1, read as the reverse complement.
CGTCTCCTCCCCCATCGTTCTGCCCAGACACTGAGGTCCAGCTCTGAGGGCCTTCTGGCAGTTCCCTCACTGCCAGAGGCCAAGTTACAGGGAACCAGGCAGAGGGCCTTCTCAGTAGTGGCGCCCGCCCTGTGGAACGCCCTCCCATCAGATGTCAAAGCGATAAACATCTACCTGACATTCAGAAGACATCTGAAGGCAGCCCTGTTCAGGGAAGTTTTTAATATGTGACATTTTAGTGTATCTTTCATCTTTCTTGGAAGCCACCCAGAGTGGCTGGGGAAACCCAGCCAGATGGGTGGGGTACAAATAATAAATTATTATTATTATTATGCTGGCCACATGATCCAAAAGCTGTAAGCCAGCTCCCTCAGCCAATAAAGCGAGATGAGCGCCGCAACCCCAGAGTCGGCCACGACTGGACCTAATGGTCAGGGGTCCCTTTACCTTTTATATTGTATATCATAGGAAACAGAGACTCTCTCAAGTCAACCCTTTTCAATTCTACAAGCTGTCTCCAGTGTAAGGATGCAATCCCATGCACTCTTATCACGAAGTAAGCTCCATTGAACTCATGCATATGATTGCTCCATGAATCTCATGTACAAAAATGCTCTTACAGTCTGAAGAGATGCCTGTTTACATAGAAATATGTTCAACTGAGTTTAAATGGAGTACATCCTATTAGATTCAGTTAAACTTCTTTCTATGTTAACATGTATTGATTTAGACTCTCAAGTAAATGTGGGTAGGATTTCAGCCCTTGCCAGTCTCATCCACCCCAACTGAAGGTAAATGTTTGAAAAACACCTGTATCTCTTTCTCCTCAAGCTGTCTGCCTATAAGACTTAGAAAATGCAAAGGATTGACCTATAGGACTTTGGAGGCAATCTTTAGAGCACTTATTTTAGAACAGCCCCATCGACTTCTCTGAAATAAGTCACCTGAGATCTGCAGTATTTGGCAGAGAATGAAAACAAGACGATCTCTCATTCAAAGTTTTGACTGGAGTTTGCTGCAGAGCTGCTCCTGCACACTCCCCTGGAATAATAGCATAAGCACTAAAGCAGGTAAAAGAAATCCACACATAAAACTTCTTCCCATGCTAAAGGTAAAGGTAACTGACCCCTGACAGTTAAGTCCAGTCACAAACGACTATGGGGTTGCAGCGCTCATGTCGCTTTACTGGCCAAGAGAGCCAACATTTGTCCGCAGACAGTTTTTCCGGGTCATGTGGCCAGCATGACTAAGCCGCTTCTGGCGAAACCAGAGCAGTGCACGGAAATGCTATTTACCTTCCCGCTGGAGTGGTACCTATTTATCTACTTGCACTTTGACCTGCTTTCGAACTGATAGGTTGGGAGGAGCTGGGACCAAGCAACAGGAGCTCACCCTGTCGTGGGGATTCGAACTGCCGATCTTCCGATCGACAAGCCCTAGGCTCAGTGGTTTAGACCACAGCACTACCTGCAGTGGAGCATTTTGAAAAGTTTGGGAGCCAAGGACTTATCGCCACTAGCCATGTTCCCTAGAGACTGGCTGGCTGGCAACTCACAGATCCCCTGTTTTAAATTAGGATAGGAAATGTTGCCCTCACTCTCAATTGGCTTCGCGATAAAGCTATAGATGGTGTTGCCACATGATAATGTAGCATCATCACAAAGTCAATCAGAATGAGGGCAATGCCTCCTGCCCTCACTGTAGGGCAGCATTCTCCAACCTTGGATTCCTATAAGCTGTTGTGCCCGTGACTGAGTACCAATGATACAGAAATAGGACAAAATTAGCTGCTCAACCCACCCCCTACCCATCATCCTAAGCCAGATGAACTAATGAGACATATGGTCCAATAATGCCCAAAGACCCAAAATTCAGGAAAGCTTCTCTGGAGAGAGCTATTTTTCACTGCCACTGTTGGAGCCAATGCCTCTGAATGCCAGTCGCTGGGAATCTTAAGTTGTGTTCAGGTCCCATAGGCATCAGTTTGACCACGGAGATAACAGAGTGCTGGGCTGCCAGAAGGGCTTTTGACCTCACCCAGCAGAGCCCTTCTAGTGTTCTTAACTTAGGGGACTCCAGGGAAGGAAATAGTAGTGCCAGAGACCAAGATTCTTGGAAGCACCATAGGTGCCTCTGGTAAGACATTGAAACATGTAGTAGCAGTGAAGACGCTAAGCCAAGAGGTGTTTTAGGAAAACTTCCCATCGCTGTTCTCTGCCACCACCTTCAATTTCCCTCCAAAAGATCCAGCAGAACTTTTTGACCTAGCTTTACCATTGCCCCATTTTCAGGAGGACAGATGTGGAAAGGACAATGCTATTGCCCCATCAGCACAGAAGGAATCCAGGCTACAGCGGTTCTAGTAATTAGAAAACTGGTCCTCGGTCATCTACTGTATTTTTTGTGCTAGATAATATTTAAGGTTGAATCTCTGCTATTTTATTAGCAACCTAGCTGTGGTTGGAAACACAGACATTGGCTCAGAGTTCATTCATCCCATTGGTTTTATGAAGAAAATAAGGAGTTAGGATGATAGGAGGTTCACCACTAAAATTTGCCTTCATCTACTTTGCCTTCCTTTCCTTTATTTGCTTCTCCTCGTACCTCTGTCACCACCAAGAAGAATTTTCCTGAGCAGACCTCAGAGACATATATATATATATATATATATATGCTTTCGTAGATTTTCACGGGTACAGGAATGCAGGTTTTGGTGTCTTCGGGTGTCTTCCCGTGTAAGAGTTGGGGTGTCTAGGCGACGTTTCGACGAGGTCTCACTCGTCATCTTCAGGCTGGTGCTTTCGGCTTCTTGTTACTGGAACAGAGCAGGATCTCAGTGTTTGAGTTCCTATAAATACTGTTGAGGGGGTGTGGTGTATAGCCTCCAACGTTCTGGGCAGAGAGGAAGTTCCCAGGTTATTTGTGACACGTCCCGCCTGCCAGACATCTGGAAATTAGCCCTCCCCACAAAAACCGACACCAGAACCAGAGGCACACAGAACGCCATCTCCAATCAACCACACCAGACCCAAACCCAGACCCTCTCCACAGATAAATTACAGACACCATCCAGTAGCCAAACCATAGTGGCACCTCCGGATGCTGCACCCCCCTGCAATCCCTACACAGATCTGGCTGGCACAGGGCACAAAACCACAGCTCGCCCCTATACACGAAGCCAAGCCAGAGCACAACTATTTGCAGTACAGCCATCTTCTCAGAAAAACTCTTCACAAGCTCAAGAGGTCAAGACACGAAAGCTTTAGCAACTAATCCACACCTAATGACCCTCCTAAGTGGTACTCAGAATATCACTCAAGAAATCACTCAAGATATCCCTCAAGTAATTAATGAACAAAAGAAGAAAAGGCACACTAACCTGGGAACTTCCTCTCTGCCCAGAACGTTGGAGGCTATACACCACACCCCCTCAACAGTATTTATAGGAACTCAAACACTGAGATCCTGCTCTGTTCCAGTAACAAGAAGCCGAAAGCACCAGCCTGAAGATGACGAGTGAGACCTCGTCGAAACGTCGCCTAGACACCCCAACTCTTACACGGGAAGACACCCGAAGACACCAAAACCTGCATATATATATATATATATATATATATATATATTTGCTTTCGTAGATTTTCACGGGTACAGGAATGTAGGTTTTGGTGTCTTCGGGTGTCTTCCCGTGTAAGAGTTGGGGTGTCTAGGCGACGTTTCGACGAGGTCTCACTCGTCATCTTCAGGCTGGTGCTTTCGGCTTCTTGTTACTGGAACAGAGCAGGATCTCAGTGTTTGAGTTCCTATAAATACTGTTGAGGGGGTGAAGAACAAAAGAAGAAAAGGCACAATAACCTGGGAACTTCTTCTCTGCACCACACCCCCTCAACAGTATTTATAGGAACTCAAACACTGAGATCCTGCTCTGTTCCAGTAACAAGAAGCCGAAAGCACCAGCCTGAAGATGACGAGTGAGACCTCGTCGAAACGTCGCCTAGACACCCCAACTCTTACACGGGAAGACACCCGAAGACACCAAAACCTACATATATATATATATATATATATATATATATGCCGGCACTTAGACGTGTTGAGAATACACTGGCCAACGCTGGATTTATAATAAGGCAAAAGATTACTGGGAAACATTTTTATATAAAAAAACCCAGAAGCTTTTCTTTGGGGAATTGTGGGAAACTTACTAGAAGAATAAGAACTTAAGACAACAAAGTCTTTACTAGGGAATGGAAATCGTTTACTGAATATTTACAAACTTATTGTAAACAAATCAGGAAATTAGCAGGATTAATGTAAAAACGTGCAGTTTTTTTAAAAAAAATTAAGAAACAGATGGGGGAAATATGGAAATGCAGGGGGGGAAGAGTAAATATAAGGAACCACAGAAAGAGGGGGAGGGAAGTCGAATTATGATATGTAATGTCCATTTTGTTTTTGTTTGAATTGTTTATTTGTCACAAATGAAAACTATATACAGTGGTACCTCGGGTTAAGTACTTAATTCGTTCTGGAGGTCTGTACTTAACCTGAAACTGTTCTTAAACTGAAGCACCACTTTAGCTAATGCGGCCTCCTGCTGCTGCCGCACTGCCAGAGCACAATTTCTGTTCTCATCCTGAAGCAAAGTTCTTAACCCGAGGTACTATTTCTGGGTTAGCGGAGTCTGTAACCTGAAGTGTATGTAACCTGAAGTGTATGTAACCCAAGGTACCACTGTATGTATGTATGTATGTATGTATGTATGTATGTATGTATGTTATATATTGCAACCTCAGCTTCCTGTCTGGAGTCAAACAGGATCCTTTTCTTTTTTTCTTTGGCTAATCTTCATGAAACACTTTGCATGTCAGAAATGCACCTTGTAAATGCTAAGTATTATTCATGCAGGTGACTGAGAGCCAGACTAGATGCTACGCAGGAGGGAGGACACAAAAAGGGAAGGGTCTACCACTCGATGAAGAAGATAGCTACCACTGTAGATGGCTTTGAAAGGGGATTAGGCAGCGAGGGAAAGATAGGTTGTAGATACCTGTCAATTGTTTTATCTCAGGTTTTACTGCCTCCCTCCTCTTCTAGTTGGTTCATGTTCGATCTTTCGTTAACCTCCTGACTCCATGATGACCACATATAAGGTAATAATCAGAATGGATTTGTTTCTCAGGAGTAGTAAACTCTAAATTTCTTTGATTTTTTTCAGCCAGCAGTCTTACCAGACTATTTGTTTTCTGCACTCCACTGCAATATATACCAGGTTCCAAGACCAGGAACACAAGAGGATGCCTTATACTGAGGTCAGTATTGTCTGTGGTGACTGGCAGAAGTTCTGCAGGGTTTCAGGGATGAGTTCCTCCCAAACCTACCTGGAGATACCAGGGATTGAACCTGGGACCTTCTGGATTAGCTGTAGTTCCTGAGTCTCCTTCAAAGGTAGCCCTTATACATAAGGAAGCACCACTTTCCACATTAAGAACATAAGAAGAGCATGATGGATCAGGTCCACATAGTCCAGCATCCTGTTCTCTTAGCAACCAATCAGATGTCTGTGGGACCCAAACATGAGAACACTCTGCCCTCCTTTGGCTTCCAGCAACTGGTTTTCAGATGAATGAATGAATGAATGAATCTTTATTTGCATCAGCCATCGGCCATAGCAACAAAACAGCAATGCAGTAAACAAAGAACAGAAATAAAAAGTCGATTATATAAAACGCACTTTAGGGTCCTGAATCAGCAGTCAAATAGTGGACCTTATTCTGATTGCCCCAGCTAAAAACCTTGCAACCTTTGCTGTCATCTGCTCCTCTTGATCTGCCAGAAGAAAGGACACTGTGGCGGTGGTTGGGCGACCCAGAATGGACAATAAGAGAAGGGTGATAATCTCATTCCTCAACTCTTTATACAGAGTGCAAGCCAGAAGGGTATGCGCCACTGATTCGGTACTGCTATCTCCACAGGGACATAAGCGTTTTTCATGTGGAATCTGTAGGAATCGTCCCTCAAGTACAGCCGAGGGCAATACATTCAATCTTGCAAGAGGTTTTCAGAAGCTTTGATGCCTCCAACTGCAGAGGCAGAGTATACCTACTGTGGCTAGTAGCCACTGATTGCCTTTCCGTCCATGAATTTGTCCATTTCTCTTTTAAAGTCATCCGTGTTGGTGGCCATTACTGCCTCCTGCAGAAGCCACCGTTTAACGACGCACTGCTTCGTTAGCATTACGCCATTGCTTTCCCGCATCGATGCATGAAGTCCAGGAGGCTGCATTCAAATGCAGCCACTTGTTCCTGCAAGGCAGCTGCGTAGACCCAAGGGCAAATGTACGTGCATTTCACTCAACATGATGTAATGGCTGGAGAGATGCGGCGCCATATATCAAATCACAGAAAGTGTAATGTCAGCTGAAAATTCTGAAAACATTGTCTTGTTTTAAAAGGACACACTGTCTTTTAAAGAGCTTGCTCCCTCTCCCTCTTGCTTATTCTCTCCCTCCCGCCGGTACTTAGGAGGTGATTCATAGACCACTGATCTTGGCATTGTCTGGAGATGTCACAAAATCATCCTCTCATTTCTGTTAACTGCAAGGCCGCCTTGCTGCCCGGGCTCTAGGGAGTCGCTGGAATGGAGGTTCTTGTGAACTGTTGCTTCAACCTCTGAACTCCTTGCCAGTTTTCTGTTTTGACAGAAACGTTTGCCCTCAGTGAAAGGCAAGTTTGTCCTATTCGCCTTCTGAAACTGAGCCTAGGCCCATTTCCACATATCCTTTATCTGTTCCTCGTGTGTCTGCCTGCCTACTCCTTGTGCTTTCCTCCTAAAATGACATTTAGATTGTAAGCTCCTTGCGGAGAGGAATCTGTGTACATCTCTCAGTGTGTATGTGTGTCTCCTTATTTTATTCTGAAGCAAGAAGTGGGGAACCTCAGGTCCAGGGACAGAATGTTGTTGTTGTTTAGTTGTTTAGTTGTGTCTGACTCTTCGTGACCCCATGGACCAGAGCATGCCAGGCACTTCTGTCTTCCACTGCCTCCTGCAGTTTGGTCAAATTCATGTTAGTAGCTTTGAGAACACTGTCCCACCATCTCGTCCTCTGTCGTCCCCTTCTCCTTGGGCCCTCCATCTTTCCCAACATCAGGGTCTTTTCCAGGGAGTCTTCTCTTCTCATGAGATGGCCAAAGTACTGGAGCCTCAGCTTCACGATCTGTCCTTCCAATGAGCACTCAGGGCTGATTTCCTTCAGAATGGAGAGGTTTGATCTTCTTGCAGTCCATGGGACTCTCAAGAGTCTCCTCCAGCACCATAATTCAAAAGCATCAATTCTTTGGCAATCAGCCTTCTTTATGGTCCAGCTCTCAGGGGCAGAATACAGCCCTCCAAATCTCTCTCTCTGGTCCTTGGGACTCTCTCCTAGCTGCACCCTTCTCCAGGACATCTGACCCTCTCTCCACACCACCTCCATTACTGATTCTTCTCAACACGCATCTCAAATGCATTTTCCTGGGTGGAAGGTGTCCTTGAGCTATGGTAATGCTGCTTACTTGCCTGGCTGGAGAAAGTTGGGTGTGTGTGTAGTGAGGCTCTTAGACACACCTGGCTTTTGCATGGCCGGGACCCCATCTGCACTGTCCCCTGAAGCAGTATCACCCCACTTTCAAAAAGCCATGGCTTCTCCCAAGGAGTCCTGGGAACTGAAGTTTCTTAAGGGTGCTGAGAGCTGTTAGGAGACCTTCCCCCGTTCCCCTCGCAGAACTACAATTCCCAGAGTTCCCTTGGAAAAGGAATTGATTGCCCTTAAAGCTCTGTAAGTGCAGGAGGATCTCTGAATCGTCCCTTTACTCTTGCAAATAGTTATATCAGGATGAGAAGCTGTTCTTTTTTCAGAGGTACAAGAAATGGGGGGGGGGGAGTGGGAACCAATGACTGCGGCAGGCTGCCAATAAAATGTATGAAGGCAATTTCTGCGTTTAAGGCATTTCCTCGTGGAGGCCACTTCAGTGCATTGGTTTCTTGTCACAGTCCATAGTGAGGATGACAAATCTGACTAATTCATGTTCCCCCAGTCAAACGACTTGTCAGTGTTCTCATAATAATATATAAGCCTCTGAACCAACATCAATCAGCATCTGCAGGCTTCTTTCTCAATCTCTCCACTCGGAAGGGAGGGAATGCAGCAGAAAGCATGGAGCTGGGATCGGAGAGCCATCGAACCAGCTGATCTTACATGCAAGGCTGGGAAAGGGAAAGAAATGCATTTGTGAATGTGGAGGAGAAGACGGCATTGCGACAGCAAGGCAGTAGCCTAAGAGGGGTGTATTTTCCACATTTCCAGATTTAATATACTGTGTGTATATATAGGAATAAGTCCCAGCCACTCTCTCCCATGGAATCATTAAATCAGAAGGGTAGATCAGAGACTGGGGGTCCCTTTATTCTCCAGTCCAGTAGGAAGAAGTATGTCTATTTGGCCATAGAACTCAGTTCCTCACAGCTGTGAACTGCTTGGCACTGAGGGACTGATAGTCACAAATCCTGATGGGGGAGGAAAAGCATTTAGTTCACATTTTATTTTATTTATATAAAAAATTACATAATAAAGATAAAGGGACCCCTGACCATTAGGTCCAGTTGTGGCCGACTTTGGGGTTGTGGCGCTCATCTTGCTTTATTGGCCGAGGGAGCAGGCATACAGCTTCCAGGTCATGTGGCCAGTATGACTAAGCCGCTTCTGGTGAACCAGAGCAGCGCATGGAAACGCCGTTTACCTTCCCGCCAGAGCGGTACCTATTTATCTATTTACACTTTCAAACTGCTAGGTTGGCAGGAGCAGGGACCAAGCAACGGGAGCTCACCCTGTAGCGGGGATTGGAACCACCAACCTTCTGATCAGCAAGTCCTAGGCTCTGTGGTTTAACCCACAGCACCACCCACGTCCCAAATATATATAAATAATTATTTTATATCATAAAAGTATTGGCATGTTTACAACAATTATATGTAAAACCATACAAGAGAAATCATTTAAGAATGTGAAAATCAACTGGCGATTATGGAAAGGTGCATTCTTAATTGCCTGCAAAAGCCTGAAGGAATAGGAAAGTTTTCAGCAGGAATTAAAAAGTTGAAACAGAAGGCAACCGTTATATTTAAAGGAGAGCCTAGCTAATGCACACTATCTTAAAGACTCCATGGACCAAAGCAAAGCCATCTCTCAAAATTCACATGTTTTGGAATGTGGCAGTGTGGTCCTCCAGCCAAGTAGTGTTTACAAAACTGCATATATTGGGGCAAAGTGTGCATAAAAATGTATATATTGGTAAAAATAACTACAACAGATGCATTATATTAAGGAAATTTGCTCTGCCAAAAATTATATATATTCGGTAAAATTGCATGCAAAAGTTGTATGTTACAAGGAATTTGTAGTAAACTCTGAATTTTCATGAGGACTTTTTTATTTTAAAAAATTATAGAAATGGGGAGAATTTAATGAGAAAGTGTAATCGACAGATTCACAGTTACAAATTGTGTTCATCTAGGCTGAGCCAAACCAGCTGATGGTTTTTCGTGAAGATTCTCAGCAGGACAAGAAAACCAAAACCTCCTTTTCTAAATAGTTTTTCAGCATTCCTGAACAAACATTTGTTTCTTCAAATTGCTCTCACTCTCCATCGCCTTGATTCACCCTCACTGAAGTCATTGCACAATCAAATCTGATTGACCATTTAGCACTGTGGTGCTGTCCTGTTCGCTATGTGATTCCTGATGGGGGTGAAATCCCTCATGCAACTAAACTGGAAAAGAGAAAGAAGAAGATGTCACTGAGGAGAGGAAGTGCCAAATAAGCTTCAGGCAGAGGAAACAATGAACAAGGTCAAAAAAAAATGTAAATAGATTTGGGCACTGCTGGTCACTACAATTGGCAGATGTTCCAAATGAACTTCTGGAATGACATGTCTGGGAATAAATCTTAAAAAACTTGTGGATTATATTTTGACCTTACCCTACTTAAAAGAACTCCAACTTGCTTAGCAACTTCTTACAGAGTTGCTCCACTAGATAATGGACACTCCAGGTCCGATTCTGAATCCCCATAGCATTGTTCTGGTCCTAATAAGAAGGCTGGGTCAAGTCAACCATGTTTTTCTCCCCTTAAAGATATGTGGGATCATTTCAGGGATCCTCTGGGAGGGAAGGTGTGGCGCAGTTACAGCAACAAGTTATCTGGTGCTTTGTACCATTTTAATTAAGTTTCCTAGAACAGTGCTGGTGAGACTGGGATCCACTGGTAGATCTTTGAGTGATTAATGCCAGGGTCAGCAAACTTTTTCAGCAGGGGGTTAGTCCACCATCCCTCAGACCTTGTGGGGGGGCTGGACTATATTTTGGAGAGGAAAAAAGAACCAATTCCTATGCCCCACAAATAACCCAGAGATGCATTTTTTAAAAAAGCACACACTCTAGTCATGTAAAAACATGCTGATTCCCAGACCGTCCGTGATTGAGAAGGCAGATTCTGCCCCCAGGCCTTAGTTTGCCTACCCATGGATTAATGTTTCCCAAAAGATTGAAAAGGGCAGGAGCAAAATGACCCCTCTGCTCTAAATTATACTGTTGAAATTAAGAAAGTTTGGGGTAGCCAGAAATGGATTTTTGCATGGAAGTGGAATACCAGTTCTGGTATTCAGAACAAAGTGTTGGGCTCAGACACTTTAGTTCTATGTCTTTGCACCTGGCCCTGATTGGTGGGTCATGGGATTCTAGCAAAAAAATGAAGTAGATTGCACAAACCTGAAAGTCTGCCCACCTTATGGATCCAAATTCAAGATGGTGCCTGAGCATCAACCATCACAGGCTTCTATCAAATATATGCATGGATTTCTAAGGGGGGGAAAACACTGTGGAAATGCTCAAGATAACAGGACCATTCAAACTGCTCCCTAAAAGCCTTACCCCTTACATGTAGCACTATATTGGATCTGCATCTTCTGAAAGGTCTATGGCTCAAATCATGGGGGGAAAGATAAGGGTTAATCCCTATCCATTGAGTCCCCCTAGTTTTGGTCATTGTCTTCTCAAAACAGTAGTGACTAAGAGAGTGTCACAAAAACAATGGGGTCGCTCCTCCTGCCTCATTCCATCTTCCATATTTGAAGCACCATCTGAGATGCAAATCTACGCAGAGGACCTTCTAGAGGGTAACTTGAATGTTTCCATAGTTAAGATGGTGCCTGGGAGGGGTAGTTTTTGTGGCCTGATTTGGCAGGCTGGAGGGGAAGAATACAATGTCCCCTATGCTATTTCCAACCATCCAAGCAACTACACACACACACACACACACACACACACACACACACACACACACACACTTCTTTTTCGTCTTTGGTGATCACTCATGGCTGGGTAAGATTGTCTTCCATAAATACGGTTATTACAATGATTCCGTGAGTGACTGTGGAGGCCAATTCTGGATCCACACATCCTTCCACAGTGGGGACATTGGCTTCTGGGTGGGAGTTGACCCTTCGTTGGACTGCTCATGTGGTGCACGTGCCTGATTATCGTCTTCCAAAGCAACTACTCTATTCTGAACTTAAAAATGGAAAGCATAATGCTGGTGGTCAACAAAAGAGGTTTAAAGACACACACACACACACACACACACAGGAATTGGCACTGAAGAGCAAGCTTACCTTTAATGATTCAAGAAGACTCCATATTATTTTTTTAAAATGCTGACTTGTACATTTCCAGCATTGTCCAACTGTTAATACCTTTGGCACCAATTATCACTTCATTGCCAGAATGATAACTTTACATCCGTGCATGTACATTGTCCTAAGAATAGGATCAATGTCAGAACGTTGCATAATGCATCTTGCAGCAGAGTTGTCCTAGCGCGAGTCAGTAAAACTTTCTCCTAATGCGTTTTACAACGTATCCGATATTAGAGAGATGAAAAATGTGTCTGCATCCAGTAATAATTCCATTAATTATGAATAAAGCATTTACAAATGACATCCTTATTTAAAAACGGTGATGAACTCATTTGGTTTTAATGCAAAAGGCAATATGTAATTTGCAACCCCCGTCGAAAGCATTGCTTGGCGGATGGGGGCAAGGCGGTTTATGAGCATTGCACCATTAAGGGAGGAATATATCACTGGATGGCGACATGAGGGGGGAAAGGAAATGGCAGCAAAACAAGACCAGTGATGTTTCAGGTGCAGGACAGAGATGGAATATTTAAAGATACTGAAGGGAGTTTGAAGGCTTCAGCTTGTCCCAGTCGCTGACCTTAAAACTGGGACCAAGGCCAACAAAGCACTATCTTAAGCCCATTTTCTGAAAAACAAACTGCTTTGTTTTTATCTGCAAGTGTATTATCAGGTGGGTTACTCAGCAAAGGAATATTCCATTAAGCACTTCACATATTTCATTCATTTCAACGGGGCTTGTGCTGGATCCCCATGGAAACTCAAATGATTTGAATGGAAACCATGAAGACGCCATCTTGGATGGAAAGTGTCCCAGTTTTCTTGTTGGTTTTGCTTCCGTAATAGAGGAGATCAGCCTGTAAACTGCTGTGATCAGCTGAAATGGAAATAACCCACTGCCTTTGTCCAGTCATTTTTTTTCCTAATAAAGGGACCTTAGAGGTTGTGGGATGTTTGTGTGTTATTTTTAAATGCTGCATTACTACTGGATGTGAAGTGTTGTAGGGCAGAAGGACTCACTCATGTACCACTAACACTGAATAATCCAGTTCCTATCCCAGTTCTAAATAACTAGAGATGGTCTTTTTCAACCATTCAGGTGTGGGGTGTTTTTTTTTTTGGGGGGGGGAGTAGTGGAGAATGAAACCCTCCTGGAAAATCATGCAGATGGAAAAGAAATTTTTGGAACATTTCAGTAGAGGGTTATTGCTTACTGTGCTAGGCCCAGGGGCAACCCATGAAATGCAGTCCAGGACCGGTCCAGAATCCGAAGGTTGTGCTCGGAGTCAGTCCAACAGGGCCAAGGCAGGACACGAGGCAGGAAACCAGGCAAGGACAGGTACAGGACCTCAGGCAGGATCTAGCATACAGCAATGTTGCTCCCGCAACCTGGGGCGGAGTCCGACAGCCTATTATCTTTGTTGGGGTATGGCCGGTCCTGATCCCCCGGTGACTCACCTTCCTGTTTCACCCGAAGGCGAGCACTCCTCCTGCGAGTACTCAGGTCTCTCCTTCTCTCAGACCTTAGTCTCTACAGCTAGGGAGACGTCAGTGGGCTACTACACCCAGGGGCCGCCTCAGCCTCCCCTGACCAAACCGGTAGTGGAGCAGCTGTAAGTGATGGCCCAGCTGAAGGCAACGAGGTAATCCCCACATCTGGAGCCAGGGCAGGCTCCGGCCCCTGACTCGGCCCATCTGGTGTTTCTTGCAGGGGAATCTGTGCAGACTGAGACTCTTCAGGATCAGGCCCCAGACTTGGTTCAACTGATGCCTGAGGCAAAGGATCTGGTGCAGACTGAGAATCCTCTGGTTCCGAGTCTGAGCCCGAGTCCCAGGCCATCACACTTACCTTCCTTGACCACACAAAGTGGCCAAGGTTGTTGTTTTTCTGATTCCCTCCCCCTTGCTTTGAAAACTTTTTAAAAATTCCACTCACAGTAGTAGATGGCTGGCTCCACAGCTTCCCAACAGCCAGTGGTCACTTTTACCCATTGGGACAAGCAGGCAGGGGAGTAGGAAGGGGTGTGTGGGGGTGCAGCCCACCCTGGGTGTCATCCCAGAGGGGGTGACAAAATGGCACACCGCAGGGGGCGGCACTTACCGTGGGGCCTGTCCTGCAGCATGCCCAAGCCACTTGTCTCTCCTGGGTGTAGTGGTTAAGAGCAGTAGTCTTGTAATCTGGTGAACTGGGTTCGCCTCTCCGCTCCTCCACATGCAGCTGCTGGGTGACCTTGGGCCAGTCACACGTCTCTGAAGTCTCTCAGCCCCACCCACCTCAAAGAGTGTTTGTTGTGGGGGAGGAAGGGAAAGGAGAATGTTAGCCGCTTTGAGACTTCTTCGGGTAGTGATAAAGCGGGATATCAAATCCAAACTCCTCCTCCTCCTCCTCCTCCTCCTCTTCTTCTTCTTCTTCTTCTTCTTCGGACCCCCTTGCTGCCCAAAACGGCAGAGTGGGGCTTGCATCCAACAGGTGGACTCCGTGGGCAGGGTAGAAGGAGGGAGACCTACAGTCAGTGGAGCCAGAGCCAATAGACAAGCAGAGCCAACTAATTCTAGTTTTGTCCCCATTCTCTTTCCTGCTGTGTTCTACAAGGACAACCCTGAGACTAAGGAGGAGGAAGATGCTGACAACCCCTGGGTTGGCTGAATATAAGAAGGCAGGCTGATAGGGCTTGTTCAGCTGCAGGTCAGGACAGATACTCAGAGTCAAATTAATTCTTTATTCAAGGAAACAGAATTCAAACAGCAAAACCTACCAACAAGACTGGCTCCCAGTAAAGCAGTTGCCAGAACTGATGATCTGTGCCTCCCACGTCCCTCTACATCTCCTCCTCATCCAGGTGTTTTCCAAGCAGCTTTAAATTCCATCGAGGAGGGGGCCCCTGTGCTCTTTGTTCTATAAAATGTTTTTTTTTACTGACTGACGGTCGAATAAAATGATTGATTGATTGATTGCTCTTTGTTCTGCTACATGCAAGGTCCTCCATCCCTTTGGAGACAAGGGAGGAGAATAGTTTGATGCAGTAGGACCAGATGGCTCCCATGACTCTGCTGCAATCTCTGTCCCCTCCTCCTCCTTAGCTGCCTGTTCTGCATCTGCAGTGCTTTCTGCCTCTTCTTCCTCTCTCTCACTTAAGCCTGTTGCTTGTCCAGCATCCAGCCATTCTGCCCCGCCTTCATCCTCTAACCTGTCTTCAGTGTCCCACCACCAATCCCCTGCCTCTGGTCCTTCCTCCTCTGAGGCTTTCCTTCCCACTACTCCTCATCATCTAGCCAGTCCCTGACACAGGCAGACTTGGGTTGGTTGAGGGTAGACTGAGGTGGAATGCCTTGGGAGTGATGCCATATGACACCGAATTGCATCTTTCCCAGTACATTCCAATGTGTTGATGGTACAAGACTCCAATACTGGTTGCACTCCCCAGTGAAAACTACCAACTCCCTTTTGAAAATCCTGAGAAATTTATTTTTCCGTCCTGAAGAAAGTAGCAGAAAGTCAATCTGATGTTTTGCAGGAAGGGGAGAATATTTTGAGGAAACTAGGGCAGGAATTTTTGACCAGCTTTATAAATAACAGTGCGAATAAATAAAGAAGTCATTTGTGATAAACAAAAGAAACTCACAGCTTCCACCTGAATGGAAATTGCCCATCAGAGGCTTATTAGCCTGATGTTCTGTTAAGATGGTTCACCTTGTAATTTCTGTTAATCGTTACTAATTTGCAGATCGTTCCCCAATTAATTGGCTGCAAGCAGTACAACATTGTCAGGGTACTCAGTATGCCATAAAATTAATTATGGGCAAAATGGCAAAATTGTGGAGATAGATACCTAAGAGTGGCAAACAGGGAATGTGTGTTGATTGGATAGTTGCTTACTATCAAGTGCTACAAAACTTCTGCTCTGAAGCTTGTCTCAGCAATAAGCACTCAGCTATGTGTTCCATGATTATCCCACCCTTTTAAAAAACAAAACAAACAAACAAAAACATGTTCTGAAATCTTCCAATGATCTTCCAGAAATTTCTCCCAAAGAAATGAGATCATAGCAATTTAGTACATTGGCCTTCAACTGATGGATTATTGTTATACAACCAAGTTATTTATCGGTGGCAATCTAAGCCAAGATATCTGCAGAGGCAGATTTAGGGCAGTGCGGCCAGTTCTGTCACACTGGGCATTGAGCCTAAGGGGACCCGCAGGGTGCTGCAGGTATGACATAGTGAATTGAGCAGAATGGAAGGTGAGAGGTGGGACGGGTGCCAAATTTTGGCTTCCCAGAGAGCACTGCTGAAGTCTGAAAGACCCAAGTCGACCCCTGATATTGGATTGAAGATATATTCAGGGAGTCAAGTGGACTAGAAGATGCAAAAGGAAAGTGAACCTCATAAACTAGACCTAAATTAAGAGACCAGTGGGGATCTCCATTGCTTTGTGGAAACAGCGCTCTCTCTCTCTCTCTCTCTCTCTCTCTCTCGCTCTCTCTCAAAAGCCCTAAAATGATGCTGCAACCAGGGCATTCCAAGATGAAGAAAATGGGGACACTTTGGTTGGAGGGGGAATTTGGTTCGGTTTCCATTTGAAAAACTGAATCTGCTCGCTTCACTGCTACATGTGAACAGACCCCCATCTTTCTCCACCCCTTGAGAAGTTCAGAGAAATGGTCTTCCCAACTTCACCACCAACTTCATTGCCCATTGACCAACTTAATTGGATTCACATCTCGTCTGTGATGTTAGATCTGTGGTGGCCTATAGAAACAGCTAATGAAGGCTGGATTCATCAAATGAGAGGCATCCATTTGGGAATCTGGCCCAAGTATTGAGTTAACAGATTCTGAGAAGTCAAGTGATTATCATGAATGTGTGAACTAGAAAACCCAATTCATCTTGGCTAGCAATCCATATCCAGAACCAGAATTTTCCTCCTCCACCACCACTACCCCATTATTATTTGCAGATATTCTGTGCCTCAGTGTATCCTCTAAACAGTTATTTCCCCCCAATGTTTCCATATATTAGGCTCAAATTACTTTCATGCTCCTCACTCTTGTTTGAAAATTTAAGTCTGCAGATTCTCTTGATGCTCACACTAACCACTGAAAATCAATGTCCACTGATTTGTTTTTAAAACAACAACAGCAAATGCAGCAATAAATAAATAAAAATTGTAGGGATTATTTCCGGTTTGGCTTAAAGAATGTTTGCATAAAGTCTTGTGTCTGCTTCAAAGCTGGAAGCAGGTAGGTGCTTGTGCAATTCTGAAGTCCTCTTTCACTTGAAATGTCTTTGAAATGCCAGATATCCCCATAAATGGGGAGCAACCTTGCTCCATGGCCCTTGCTGACACAGGATTTATTCATCAAGGTTTTTAGCAACTTACTGAAGCACCTGTGTGGCAGCCGTTTCAAGGGGGTTGTAAAAATTCTATTTCCTCCCACTATCCAAAGTGAAGCATAAACCATCCATTTGAAAAGTGGAGTATAACCATTTACATTTTAATCTCGCAGAAAACGATTTAGTTTCTGACAAACTGAGTTTTCTTGGGTGTATGTTATGGAAGGAAAGGATAGGCGGGGAGGGAAGGGGGGGCACACTGGATTGTGGAAGAAGAAGAAATTTATGGGAATAGATTGGAAAGCAGGTTGTTCCATGAAAAGAAAATGAGAAGTGAGACTTTGAACATGACATCATATATTTGGCGTTTAGTAATCCAGGAGAAAGTTTGCATTTGTCAATAAGAGAGTAGCTGGGGGATGGACCAGCCTGTTTCAATTATTGGTCAGTTCTCTATCATGAGTTCATTCCATCTCATATTTTGCAGATTTTTTTAAAAAGGGGGGAAATGCATCAGAAAATCACCAATTTTTCCGTGTATAAGATGCCCCCACGTATAGGACAACCCCCCCTTTTAACCCCAAATTAAGAAATTAAGTTGTTTAGCTTTGGGGGGGAAGGTCTCTTCCACCAATCACTCACCTACCTGCCCGCCACTGCCAATCACTTGCCACAGTCACTACCAATCGCACACCTTGCCACAGCCACCAATTGTCTGCCCGCTCGCCGCCACCAACAGCCCACCTGCCCACTTGCCGCAGCCACCAATCATCTGCCTACCTCGCCACAGCTGCCAATCACCTGCCCAATTGCCACAGCCAATCGCCAGCAGGCTTTGCCGCAGCCACCAATCACCCGCCCAATCGCTGCTGCCAATCTCCTGCTTGCTGCTGCCATTAATCACACATTGTACCCCCTCTACATTCACTATCCGTGTATAAGACAACACCCAATTTTTGCCTGTTTTTTTTTAGCAAAAAGCATCGTCTTATACACGGAAAAATACGGTATCGTACAAATACATTGAAATTGTTCGTTTGCATGGGGTATTATTTTCAGACTTGGCATATGAGAAGGATCGGTTTGTGTGTTCACATTGTAGCTCTTTCGTTTCCAGTTGAAAGGTCTGTACCAGCTCCTTGGAACAGCCTGCTGCAAGCTATGAATTATGCATGGAAACGAGAGAGAAAAAAGGGGAAGAAAAAGGAAGGAAGGAAGAATCCCAGCCCTATACACAGAGGGAATATGCAAAGTGCAAAGCAATCACGTCTTTGGTGTACTATGATATTTGCTTTGTGATCTTATGCAACACTACACAATAGCCAAACAACCCAGTGCTCAGTCACAGGCAGTTAAACCTCTTTAATCCCACGCAGTGCTATAAAAAACCTTGCAAAATATATGACCCACCAACAAAAGGAAAACACTGAAAATTTTCATATCCAACCCCCTTGAAAGAGAGTGTGTATATGTATATAATTTCCTTTACTTTGTAGATAGCTGTGTAAAGACTCTTAAGGGCCGTATTATCAAACACCCTAAAGGCTGCTCTCTCTCTCTCTCTCATCTTCCCTATTCTTTTTCTCCCTCATACTCCAGTTATCTATTCATATTGAGCATGCTCAAGACCTGCTGCTGTTAATAGGGAGTACAATAGGTTGCCTGGGGTGGCAGATTCCCAGGGCACCAGGGTGTCCAATGTGCAGGCTGCATTGAATGTATGGAGCATCCGAGGTTTGCAGAGGCTGGGGAGATTCTTACTGGGAATGCAGTGCAGGGAGGGAAAGTTTACCTTTTCACTCCTGAGTATATAACACTGGACTTGAAAGACCTACACTGGCTCCCAGTATGTTTCTGACCACAATTCAAAGTGTTGGTGCTGACCTTTAAAGCCCTAAATGGCCTCTGTCCAGTATACCTGAAGGAGCGTCTCCACCTCCATCGTTCTGCCCGGACACTGAGGTCCAACACTGAGGGCCTTCTGGTGGTTCCCTCACTGCGAGATGTCAAGTTACAGGGAACCAGGCAGAGGGCCTTCTCAGTAGTGTCACCCGCCCTGTGGAACGCCCTCCCATCAGATGTCAAAGAGAAAAATACCGTATTTTTTGCTCTATAAGACTCACTTTTTCCCTCCTAAAAAGTAAGGGGAAATGTGTGTGTGTCTTATGGAGCGAATGCAGGCTGCGCAGCTATCCCAGAAGCCAGAAGGGCAAGAGGGATTGCTGCTTTCACTGTGCAGCGATCCCTCTTGCTGTTCTGGCTTCTGAGATTCAGAATATTTTTTTTCTTGTTTTCCTCCTCCAAAAACTAGGTGCGTCTTGTGGTCTGGTGCGTCTTATAGAGCAAAAAATATGGTAACTACCAAACTTTTAGAAGACATCTGAAGGCAGCCCTGTTTAGGGAAGTTTTTAATGTTTAATAGGTTATTGTGTTTTAGTGTTTTGTTGGAAGCCGCCCAGAGTGGGATTCGGCTGGCACCTTTTGCGCCTCCCCTACTCGCGGGGAAACCCGGTTTCGGGGATCCGGAGCGACGTGGGGTGAGCGGTGCGGTGCTTCGAATTGACTGCTCTTTTCACGGAGTGAAGCCGCATTGCTGTTGCCGGAGAGCGCTGACTTTTTCCTGTGGACAATTGGACTTTAAACAACTACCCGTGAGTAGAACGGAAAATTGGACTATGAAACATCTTAATTTGGCACCGAAGCGGGAAGGTTCTAAACAGGAAGTCCGCCTTCTGCTTTTGTAAATAGATTGAAGCAAAGACATTGCAAGCTAAAGTCTGGAAAGTCTTTTGTAAAGGACTAAATTTCCATCGGCTAAAACTACTAACCCCCCCTTGGAAGCAGGAGAAGGGGGGGGGAGAGAGCAAAGAAAGATAAATTTCCACCGTCTTGAACCTGGGAACGGGGTGCCAGAGACAGACGTTTTGGGGAAGTCCATTGACTGTGAATAAAACGTTTCTTGACAGATAGTTAAAAAAGAGAAACATATTGATTCCAATGTTTCCTTTTGCATTTAAAAGGAATAAAATATTTGAAAAACGAAAGTAATTTTGTTGCTGGATCCGCTTTCAAAAAGATGGATACAAACAGAAATTGTTTCCTCTAGAGGGAGCTTGTGAAACTGTTGCTGGAGTCGATCTGGGGAATTCTACAGCTGTAGAGATTAAAGATGATGAGAACCAGACATTGACCTTGAACAAGAATGTGCCCAGAAGACGCCTTAGTGCTTGCTTTTTGCAAGACAAGCGCTTTACTGGAACAGCTACTTGAGAAGATGGATTTGATGACTGTTGCAGTTAATAATTTTGGACAAACAGTGAATACCTATATAGAAACTCAGGAACCGACCCAGGAATCTGTTTTGACAGGGCAAGTTGTGCAGAAGACAAAGGAGGAGGTTGTTGTTGAACCTCAAGTAATACAAATGGAGAGAGCTGCGGCCTTGCAGTAACATAAGCTCTTGTTTTTGATGACTGAATCTGGAGAAAGTCAGATTTGGAGAGATGGAGTATCGTTTGGTTTGGAGATGGGAAGTTGGATAGATCCCCCTATGCAGGGATGTTTTGGCTTCTGGGATCTGGTTTTGGGCCAGGGGGAGTCTGGAGTTATGGGGGCCCTTAACTTTGGAGGGACTTTGAAACATGCCTTCAAATACCTTTTGGATCTCAGTACTGACTATGGAGAATGGGCTGACTTGTCGAGAAGGGATAAAGACATTGTTAGGTTGGAGTCTCCCCGAGATCTACTCCTCAGTGATAAAGGAAGGAAATTAAGAATAAGATCAGCAGAAGACAAAGTAAAGTGCAGGTATAAACATGAAGAAGATCTGCAGAAGGGACATGGAAAAGAGTTAAGAGCCTCGGATAGAAGATCACCAGGTTGATGGACTAGATGGAATGGATAGAAAGGACTGACAGAACCTGAGACCAGGAAGAAGAGACGATGGATGAAGATTGGAAGAAAGTTTAAAAATTAATTTAGAGAATTATTGTAAAATTAATGAGTGTTAGAAAAAATGTTGGAATGAAACTATTTGGCTTTAGTAGAAATGCTATAAAGAGTTATGTACAAATAGGTTTTAAGTTTTAGGGCTCTTTATGGTAAGATAAGGTTAAAATAAATTAAGACAATTTAATGACAGAATATAGTGAAAGATGGAAAGGATTTGCTGAGATAATTAATAACTAGAATACAAAAAAGGGAGGTGTGAGGAGGTCGATGAAACAAGTTAACGAAAGATAAAGATTTGGGAATATTGGTTTTGTTTTTAATCTTTTGTTTGCTTTTGTTTTTGGCTTTGATGTATTGTGTGTTGTGTTTTCTTTTTTTCTCTTTATTGACTTGTATTGCTTAATTCCTTTTTTGTCTCTCTTTTTTCCCTCTGTAATTTTAAATTCTCAATAAATATCATTTTTTTAAAAAATTGCCTGTTGGAAAATTAAAGACAGATGAAAGAAAGTACTTCTTCATGCAGCACATAAACTATGGACTTCATTCCCACCAGAAGCAGTGGTGGCCAGCAGCTAAGGTAGCTTTAAAAGAGGATTGGACCAATTCATGGAGAAGAGGGCTAACCATAGCTACTAGTCATGATAGCTATGCTCTATCTGGAAGCAGTACTAGTTCTGAATATCAGTTGCTGGAAGCTAATTTGGGGGGTTGCTCTTGAACTCAGGTCCTGCTTGCAGGTTTCCCACAGGCATCAGATCGACCACTGTGAGAACAGGATGCTGGACCACATGGGCAATTGGCCTGATCCAGCAGGCTTGTCTTATGTTCTCATGTTGGTGGCCTCCCATAGCTTGGATGCACAGCTCATATCCCCAGGGAAACTTGCATTTAGTATTGTGGGCCCAGTTTTACAGAACCCCCTTCCAGTTAAGGTTAGACAAGTCCCCTTCCCTGCTGAACATGATTGTGCAATAGATTAGCAGTTCTGAAAATCCTACACGTATTCCACATAGACAACTGCAAGAGAAGGATCTGACTTCTAGGGAAAGAATTGGCATGATGGCACCAAGGGAAGATGAAAAAAAGCAGATTCTCCCGTTGAAGCTTGCTATTAAAGCTGGCTTCCCCATTCATTCCCTTTCCACAATATGCATTCAGCTCTTTGTCTGAATGGGGAGGGGGAATCCAACATGTTTTTCCAAAAGGGATATGTTGTGTGCAGAAAATTCTCGTTTAGGCTAAAGGTCATATTCACCGCCCAGAATTGGCTTTGAATAGGGAGATGTTAGGGAAATAATCAGGCATAGGTGAGCCTCCCATTTGATCTCAAAAGTCTACTTATTATTTTGGGCATGTCATTTAAATGCTATTTGCTGGAACAGCTTGATTCCCTCTAGGAGCTGGCTGCAATGTGCTCCCTGGTTTTTGTTTTATTTGAAGTTGGGAAGTAGCGCGATACAATAATACAAGTTCCATATATATATGGAACAAGTTCCAATCAACCACACCAGACCCAAACCCAGACCCTCTCCACAGATAAATTACAGACACCATCCAGTAGCCAAACCATAGTGGCACCTCCGGATGCTGCACCCCCCTGCAATCCCTACACAGATCTGGCTGGCACAGGGCACAAAACCACAGCTCGCCCCTATACACGAAGCCAAGCCAGAGCACAACTAAGTGCAGTACAGCCATCTTCTCAGAAAAACTCTTTACAAGGTCAAGAGGTCAAGACACGAAAGCTTTAGCAACTAATCCACACCTAATGACCCTCCTAAGTGGTACTCAGAATATCACTCAAGTAATCACTCAAGATATCCCTCAAGTAATTAATGAACAAAAGAAGAAAAGGCACATTAACCTAGGAACTTCCTCTCTGCCCAGAACGTTGGAGGCTATACACCACACCCCCTCAACAGTATTTATAGGAACTCAAACACTGAGATCCTGCTCTGTTCTAGTAACAAGAAGCCGAAAGCACCAGCCTGAAGATGACGAGTGAGACCTCGTCGAAACGTCGCCTAGACACCCCAACTCTTACACGGGAAGACACCCGAAGACACCAAAACCTACATATATATATATATATATATATATATATATATATATATATATATATATATATATGCCTGCGTTGGCCAAAATGTTTTACTTGCATAGAAAATGTAGAACTTCTGGGATTTGCTTATATGCCTCAAGTTTTTCTGAGCCACAGGCGAAGCAAAATAAGAAAGACATTTTCATGTATCACAATGTGGCATGCACTGGGAATATATTTATGTCTTGAGACACTCAAAGTATATTCAGAGAGGCTAACTAAAAAATAAAAATCCATATTGATCATCATTCCCTAAACTCCAAAGACCTGGCTGTGGAGTTAATAAATTGGGTTGGTGTTAGTGATCTTGATTTATTGGTTACAACCACATACAGGTAGCGCCAGAAAGGGGCCATTTATGCCCATTCATGATTTCATCCAAGACATTGTGGTGCTTTGACATGAATAATTAGAAAAACCTGTTGTAAGCAAAGTCTCACTGAAATACAAGGAGGAAACTGATCTGAGCAATGACTTCCAAACAGGGGTGGTCACCATAGGATTGAGGTAGATTGCTGCGTTCGTAGTTCATGGTGCTCTGTGTAGATGCAAAATAACCTTGCATGAGATCCACAGCGAATGTATGTCTATACAGCAGGTGGCACTGTGGTCTAAACCACTGAGCCTCTTGGGCTTGCCAATCGAAAGGTCGGCATTTCGAATCCCGACCTTCCCGTTGCTCTGTCCCAGCTCCTGTCAACCTAGCAGTTCAAAAGCACGCCAGTGCAAGTAGATAAATAGGTACTGCTGCAGCGGGAAGGCAAATGGTGTTTCCGTGCGCTCTGGTTTCCATCACAGTGTTCCATTGTGCCAGAACTAAGGCCTGGGGGCCAGATCCGGCACAATTGCCTTCTAAATCCAGCCTGCGGACGGTCCAGGCATCTGCGTGTTTTAACATGAGTAGAATGCGTCCTTTTATTTAAAATGCATCTCTGGGTTATTTGTTGGGCATAGGAATTCATTCATTCCCCCCCAAAAAATATAGTCAAGGTATGAGGGACAGTGGACCAGTCCCCTGCTGAAAAAGTTTGCTGATCTCTGGTCTAGTCCAACCCTCTGCAATGCAGGAAGATGCAGCTATCCCATGCAGGGATCAAACCCACAACCTTGGTGTTATCAGCCCCACGCTCGAACCAACTGAGCTATACAGGCTGCAGACATTATGCATGCTTGTAAATCCCCCTAGATTTTGATCCCATATTCCATCCACACACATCACTTGAATCCCCCCCCCCAAAAAAATTCTACTTTATGTGGAATTTGGCAGCAAATGTAATTAGGATAAAGTGGGGAGAGGTGGTGTGGGTTCACAAATATTCATACTCCTGGATAATAGCAGTCAAAAATGCAAAAGCTACGAGTTCTTCAGAAGGCAACGGAAGCATGTGGCAAGGAGAGAAGGAAAAAGGATGGTGGAAACTTATAAATCACAGCTATTTTAGTTCTGAGGGTTGGGGATTGATTAAGCTCTGGACCAGGAGAGATATTATAGATTTGTAGGCTGGAAACTCACTCACTTTCTATTTTCTTTTTTCCCCTCCCCCCCTGCCCCCGGCTGACTAGACCAGTCCTGCATGTCAGCATTTTCACTGAAAAGTAATCTTCTTCTGTTTAGCATCATTGCAGCCTATTAAACAAATGGTACTTATGCTGCTGCTCAGCCTTGCATCTAGGTGGCTGTTGGACTGGTCTGCACAGCGGTTTCAGATGAACATGAGCATCTGGAGTGAAATGCTTTATGGGCCGGCGGAATGACAGGAGGCAACCTTATAAGAGGGAAACTGTTTGAGAGCACTGAGGCATCACCCCTGAAGCAAGCTGGCCATGTGTAAATAAGCATAAAGGGCACTATGATCCCATCATCATGTCCGCTACAAAGGATTTTCCTGTAATACTAGAATGCAGGGTCTTCCAATGACATTGAATGTTGAAAGATTCACAGCAGACAAAATGAAGTATTTCTTCTCTGCTGCCTTGGTCATGTCTACAGAAGATACCAGGAACTGCAGGGATGTTCTCTTCAGGCACCATGCCCTTTGGCACACCAGATGTTTGGGATTGTGAAATTGTTGGCTGGCAACATCAACCCCACTGTGTGGGAATCCCTTGCAGACGACCACAGTGCCTGGAGACAAAGAGTCAGGTCATGCATCCATAGAACAGTGGTACCTCGGGTTAAGAAATTAATTTGTTCTGGAGGTCCGTTCTTAACCTGAAACTGTTCTTAACCTGGGGTACCACTTTAGCTAATGGGGCCTCCTGCTGCTGCTACCGCGCCGTCGCCGCACAATTTCTGTTCTCATCCTGAAGCAAAGTTCTTAACCCGAGGTACTATTTCTGAGTTAGCAGAATCTGTAACCTGAAGCATCTATAACCCAAGGTACCACTGTAGTGACCAGAGGTGGAATGAGCACTGGGAGGAGCACAGAGAAAAGAAATGTCGCACTGCATCCGTTTCAGCAGAACCAAATGCCTTCAACTGCCCCAGCTGCAACATAACGTGTCTCTCCCATATCAGTCCCTACAGCTGGCACTGTAACCTTTGAACAGTTTGACTTCAACTCCAAAGGCATGTTCCTCCATTGTCTCCTGGGACAGATGGATGCCAATCAACATCCTACTGTACATAGTCAAACTACCACATTCACAGTAATGGAGGGTGCCAACTTGGAAGGCAGAAAATAGGGTGAGACAAACTCATGGAGTGTGCTGGCCCCGGAGGTAACCTGAGGAACACAGTCCAGGTCCGGTCCAGAATCCGAAGGTTCCGCTAGGAGTCAGTCTGACGGGGCCAAGGTAGGAAACCAGACAAGGACAGGTACAGGTTCTCAGGCAGGATCTGACATACAGCAATGTTGCTCCCACAACCTGGGGCGGGGCCCAACAGCCTTTTATCTTTGTCGGGGTAATGGCTGGTCCTGATCCCCCAGTGACTCACCTCCCTGTTTCGCCCGAAGGCGAGCACTCCTCCTGCGAGTACTCAGGTCTCTCCTTCTCTCAGACCTTAGTCTCTGCAGCTCGGGAGACGTCAGTGGGTTGCTAGACTCAGGGGCTGCCTCAGCCTCCCCTGACCAAACCGGTAGTGGAGCAGCTGTAAGTGATGGCCCATCTGAAGGCAACAAGGTAATCCCTACATCTGGAAGCAGGGCAGGCTCCGGCCCCTGACTCGACCCAGCTGGTGTTTGCTGCAGGGGAACCTGTGCAGACTGGGACTCTTCAGGATCAGACCCCAGACTTGGTTCAGGTGATGCCTGAGGCAAAGGATACGGTGCAGACTGAGACCCCTCTGGTTCCGAGTCTGAGCCAGAGTATCAGGCCATCACATGGAGGATCATGCTTTCAATGGCTACCAGCAATGATGGCGATGTTCTGCCTCCACTCTTAGAGGCAGTACACCTGTGGGTACCACTTGCTGGGAACCCCGTGAGAAGAGTGCTGATGCCCTCAGGTAATGTTTATTGTTCCTCATGGGCATCCGATTGGCCACTGTGAGAACTGAATGCTGCAATCCATGGGCCATGGCCTGAAGCAGCAGGGCATTTCTTAATGCTTTTATGGATGCTAGCCTTTGGTCTGCTGGATTTTAAACAAGCAGGAAAGACCAGAATGTAAAAAAAAAAAATTCCAGGAGCACAGGTCCAATCAGCTGATTTTATAATGGACACTTGGTGGATGCTTTATGGAGCAATTTTATTATTTTATTATTTGTACTTATGCTCTGCCCGTCAACAAATGTTGGGTTACCAAGATGACAATTAAAAGCAAAGAAGAATGAACGTCAACACCACAAAATTAAAAATCATGGGCTTAATATAACAACTAAATTAGCAGAGCAGAGATACAGCAGATGAGGAAACAGCCAGTCACCCAAAGGTTTGGATAAAGACATATGTCTTGCAGCATACCCTCCAACATTTCACCAATGAAAATAGGGATGTCCCATTCCATAATGATAATTTTACTATTTTGTTGCTTCAGCCACTCTGGGCAGATTCCAACATACATAAAAACATAAAACATTAAACATTAAAAAAATCTCACCTATGCAGGATTCGCTTCAGGGGTCGGATAGCTCCATAGCCTCCAACATTTCTCCAATGAAAATAGGGACACCCTAAGGAAAAGTGGGACATTCTGGAATCAAATCAGAAACTGGGACAGCTTCTCTAAATCAGGGACGTCCCAGGAAAATAGGGACACTTGGAGGGTCTGTTGCAGGCTAAAGTAGAATTTTGTCAAAATGTGTGGACCTCATTCATTCCACTACCTGAGGGCCACTACGAAGGAAGTCTTCTCATGATCTGCTGCACCTCAAACCTCATAGGGCAGCAGTATGGCTAATAGGGACTTCTCTATGAGACACTGAGACATCTCAATATGGGAGGAGGTACTCTTTCAGATACTGGAGGCCCAAGTCATTCATGGTGTCAGGGGTTCAGAGACAGAGGCACAGGTGAGGGGGGAGACGGAGAGCGATGGGGAAGAATCCCAGGACAGTGAGGAAGAGGATGACAATGACTTGAGGTCTTCCATGAGTCTCTCAAGTGAATCGGAGGATTCGCAGAAGGGGGCGCCCCTAGTCAGGCCAAGGGGGGTCACAGGGGGGACCTGCCAGGAGCAGGGAAGCAGCAGGGAAACCCCGAGTGGGAGTGGGAGATCGGGGCCGGCTTCCCAGCAGGAACGAAGTGAAGAGAGTGGAGTTCCCAGTGTGACACACGGAGCGGAGCAGGAAGGAGACAGGGGAAGGAGATCGGGGCAGGACGTCCTGCCGGAAGAGGCGGAGAGTAGTACAGGGAGTAGTGTAAGTGTCAAGAGGAAGGTCAGGGGTAGCGAACGCGCGCCAAGTTCAAATGTGGAGGCGCGCGGAAATGGAGAGAGCCCGGAGGAGGAGCCTGGCCCCAAAGCACGAAGGAGGGGGGAACAGGCATCTGAGGAATCCGCTTCAGGAGAGAGCAGGCGGGAAGGAGCCCAGGGGGGCAGAAAGACCCTGCGGAAAAGGAAAGACAGGAAGAGGTGGACTAGCACAAGCCTCTTAAGCTGGTGTAGGGGCGGGACCGATTCAGAGGGGACTTAAAACGTCTAGGCTAAGAGACGCGGGGCTGCGCGCCTCGGTTGTGGAACCAATAATGAACTGCAATAAACATCCTTGTATATAAGAAGAACCTGGTGTTGGTCTTTTGTGAGCTGAGACCTGAGGCAGCCCTGACACATGGCTTTATATGTCAATCTCAAACCCACATGCCCCAACTTGGGCTCAGAACCAAACTGGAAACTAGTGCAGATCTTTCAGGATCAGCATAATGTGTGCTAAATGGGTCAAGACCACAATACCTCAGGGACCACCTCTCTCCATGTGAACCTATCTGGACCCTGCAATCATCATCTGAGGCCCTTCTTCATGTGCCTCCTTCACGAGAGGTCCAGAGGTTGGCAACACAAGAACAGGCTTTTTGGCAGTGCCTCCCTGATTGTGGAAGGCTCTCTCCAGGGAGGCCTGCCTGGCAGCTTCACTTAGGCACCCATGTTTGCGGGGGGTTGGTGTTATTGGTTTGTTTTGTTCTTGTTGTGTATTTTGTGCTTCTATCATGTATTTCTTTGATCTGAACCTCCCTGCAACCTAGGGTTGAAGGGCGGTATGGAAATTTAAGGAGGAGGAGGAGGAGGAGGAGGAGGAGGAGAAGATGATGAAGAAGAAGAAGACACCTACCAGCAGCCTTGCTGCAGTGCTGTATTCTGCATCAGTTGCAGCTTCTATACTATTTTTAAGCTAAGCCCCATATAGAGGGCATTGCAATGGTCCGATATGGAGGTTCCGAGAGCATGGATCACTGTGTCTAGGCTATCGCTGTGCAGCAGGGGTTGTAGCTGGTGAACCAGCAAGAGCTGAAAATATACACTCTTAGACAACATGGCCACCTGTGCCTCAAGCAACATAGACGGGTTAATGAGTATTTTCAGGTACTCATATGCTTCCTTCAGGGGACTGCAACCCCGTCCATAGCTGGCCATCTCTACTTCTGAGCAAACATGCATAGAACTCAGACTTCTTGAGTTGAAAACGGGGACTCAAAAATTCAAGGGCAGATCTTTGCATTTGCCATTTCCCAGTCAACTTTGAATGGTTGAAATTGAAAATGTGAGCACTATGCTGAATATTTATGAAATTTGTCTCAGATCTGCTCTGAGAGCAAAATATTTGCAAACCCCAGGAGAAGGTTGCAGGAGGTCAGAAGAGGAACCCTGCTGGATGGGATCAAAAGCCCCTCCAGCCCCTCGCCCCCTCAAGGGGACAACATCCCCTAATTGGAGTCTCCAGGCTTACCTTGTTACGACTTCTAAATTAGTAGCGGCTTCTCCTCACACGGCAAAACATTTCTAAGTAGATTTGAGAGCCGCTCAGCTGCCCTGCTGACTAATACAATGTCTATCCTTATTGATTCTTACCCACTTCAGATTACTTTTGTATTGAATTATTTCAAATCATAATGCAAAAGAAATCGCAGGCTCTAACTAGGCAGAGCAAATGCCGTGATGAATGAGAATCCCAGGCTACCGTAGAGCCATCAGGATGCCGTTCCTTAATTGGTGCAATCAGAGGGGTGGAAAATAATTAGAAATACATAAAAGAGAGGTGGAGCGTAATAATGTTTTTCCTAAGTGACGTAAAATTGGCGAGAGGAAAAATGATTAAACTACCTAGTTTACCAAGAAGGACTGGAGTAAATGAGCAGCAAACAGGAATGGGAGAGGCTAACTCAAAGATCCGTTTTTCACTGTAATCAGTTACAGAGGAATTAAGTGTGTGTATTAAAAGGGGTAGATGTGCAGTTCTCACTAGCCAGGCTCAGAAATGGACTATGGTGCAGCTCATAAAAGCATCCTGCAAATGACAGGTGAGCTTTTAAAGCCCTGAACTGCTTTTTGGCTCAGATGAAGCCAGAGAAATTTTCCTGGCTCCCCATTGCTATCCGTTTCTGCTAGCCCATTGCTGAAGAATTGGATTCAAATTGTCTCCCATGGGCCAAGCTTCATAACTTGGTGGCATCACCCACCTGTCATTCACCTGACATCACATTGACATCACTGAGACATCAGGTGACCAGTGGGATGCACAGTGCTTTGAAGCCCCAACAAGCAGCTGATAGATGGGACGTCCAAGTGCCACTCTCAGCTCTCAGGTAGCACCACCAAACATTTGATCATTGAGACTTGCAAAGAGCTTCGTGGGGTACTATGCGCAGGACTTTGCAGGTGCCACTGGTCAGCTGACTGCTGATGTCTGAAAACTCCTTTTGGCTGAGCTGCACCTGTATCTGCCCCACACGTGACATCATACATGACATCAGGTTGCGGCAGACGTGAACTGGTCAAAACGGCCTTGTGGGTTAAATGTGGAGGACCTCATGAGAACCAACTGTCTTGCAGAGGCTGCATATAAAGTCTCCCAATACTTGGCATGGGGTGGATTTTAATTTGTGATGAATACTTTTAATTGACAAATTGTACCAATTAATTGATTCTAGAACTGGGGAGCCAGTCTCTCATACTTGGGCAGCAGGAGCGTTCAAATCTCCGCTCAGCTACAAAACTCACGCAACGCAGTTGGAACAGGCCATGGGCAAGAACAAATTGGCTCTGAAACCAATCAAGTTATTCATTCCTGCCGTCAAAATTCAAGAATTATATTGGCTTGTTTCTGAGCCATTTTAAGTTTGATTGGTGCACCCCTCCACTGACCTAACAAAACTCCACCCCTTCCCTCCCACTTTATTTAGCAGCCACGGCTTTTCGCTTACAGAGCGGTTACTATGCAGTCACAGAAGTGGTTTCTGTGCTATGTAATCATCTGATTGGCTTCTCCCTGATTAAGTGGATTGACGTTGTTCATCAGTCTGAATTGTAGGTGCTAGTGTTGTAGTGACCTCTAAAACTTCCTCATGTCCCCAGAGTGCAGTCCAGCTCAGTCTAAAGTTGGCCATGTGAATCAGATCTTAATTAAAATTCTTCCAAGGAAATAAACTATTGGGCCACCTTAAAATAACTTCTGACTGAGCTTGGTTGCGAATGTCATTAGCCCCTATTACATATTGTTGCATGCCACCCCAATCTCCGAGTGATGAGAGATTCCAGGGGTTTCAGGTGCTCACCCAGGGTTCACGTTTCCTTTTGGAAATGAAGCACAGCACAGGCTGCAGTGTCTTTATGATATATGGTTTATTTACACAGATATACAACTGCAATTAAGGTGTTAACAGCATCAACACCTCAAAAGAGTCTTGTTTCTCCCATAGCCACAGCCTTGGATTCAAGCAGAGAACTGGCACGGTTCTCTCTTTCTGCTTGTTGTCTTGCTTCTAGCTCTTTCACACTCATTTTTAACTTGGAAATCTGTATTTTGTCCTTCTAACGATCTCAGAGCTGGAGGAGGGGCAAGTGTGGTGTAGTGGTTAAGAGCGGTAGACTCGTAATCTGGGGAACCGGGTTTGTGTCTCTGCTCCTCCAAAAGCAGCTGCTGGGTGACCTTGGGTTAGTCACACTTCTTTGAAGTCTTTCAGCCCCACTTGCCTCACAGAGTGTTTGTTGTGGAGGAGGAAGGGAAAGGAGAATGTTAGCCGCTTTGAGACTCCTTCGGGTAGTGATAAAGCGGGATATCAAATCCAAACTCCTCCTCCTCCTCCTCCTCCTCCTCCTCCTCCTCTTCTTCTTCTTCTTCTTCTTCTCACATTTGCTATCTGGCACAGAGCTGCCTTGTTTTCTTAATGTCCCATCATTCTAGGCAATAACCTCATCCAGAAGATAGCCTGGCTTATATTATAACACCTGCAGGGGTTAAAAGGTCTGTCAGGCACCCACAAACTCATAACAATAGGAATAGTATGCTGGCTTGAATCCAAGGAGCCTTTCCACCATTTCTGTGAAGCTGGACCCTTGAGAAGCATCACATACTGCAACTCTGACCCTCTGCAGAATTTGAGGGTGACCACAAGAGATTGCAGCATGAAGGGAGTTGGGAAAGCTCCATAATGTGATGGCAACTTGCTTTATGATCCCAAGAACCACAACCTATCTGTAGAATGAATCCTAGATTTCAGCAAACCTTTGGGGAAGGTGCTCTGAGTAGGCCCACCTCCTGGCCACTGTCATCGTTGACCATCCGCTTGTCCTTTGCCTTCATTGACGGTTCATCTTACTTCTACCTCCAGCTGCTACTCCTTCACATTGCATAGCCACAACTCATGGGCTTGAAGAGGCAGCAAAGCTGAGGAGAAGAGCCCATGGACTCATCAGAGTCAACAGTGAGCATTGTGCTTGGGGTGTAAGCCATGATAGATGCCCAGTGATGCCAGCTCCTGGCTCTGACTCCATCCATGTGTGCAGCAGCATCTCACAGAAGCGACTCGTGTTCAGGCGCCTTTGGCCCTCCTTCAGCAGATGTTCACCTTCCTCTCCATCTTCTTATCTATTCACCCTTGGAATCGCCTCGCCAGCTTCTTACCTCTACGCTACCTACCAGCTTCCTCTTGTTGCCATTGCTTGCTCTGATTTTAACAAGCACGGAGACAGGACAAGGAGCAGTGGGGGGAGATGGCCATGGTCCAGATGTTAAGGCCCTGTGGTCCAGATAGGCAGACCCTATGGGCCACATCTGCCCCATGGGCCAGACTTTGCCCACCCCTAATGGCATAATGGGACTTGGCAGGAAACGGATCCATTTTAGCTGCCTATTGTCTTTAACATTGCAAAGAAATTGCAGGGCCTAAAGCCAGGCATCTAAAAACTAAGGGAGACTGGGTGGACCTTAGCATTTAAATTCTAAGGCCATCGAGCAATTCTGGAAAGCGAACAGCATAAGTATTACCTACAGAATGACACGGGCTTCTCAAATAATACCCTGTGGATGCAACTAAGCAATTTTGGAGCCTTCAGTGGAAACCGACAGGCAGGCCTTAGCTGCTTATTGGAATGTGATCCTCTTTTTACACTGTTGTTGAATAGATTATTTTTGTCACATAGCCAATGTGTTTAACCCATCATCAAAACCCACGGAATGTTTGTTTTCCAACTTCTAACACTTCAAGCGGTTGCTTCCTGAATTAACAATGAATTGCGGAGTTCAGAACTCCCAGACGGCTGATGTTAACAAAGAAAAACGGTCTGTCTTTTGCAGAGACTAGTGCGCTGGGGGGGGGGGACGGGGGCTGGAAGACGCTGCTGGTAAACTAAAAAGCAGGAAAGATCATCTAAGCAAATCACAGTGGAACTATTTTTGAGTGAAAGACATTTTGCTTACTGGTTGCCAGCAGGGAGTTCTTGGACACTAAACTGAAATAGAAGATGGGGGGGGGGCTAATTTCATGGCAAACTTCGTCAGAGCAAAATGAGGGGCCCTTTTTTTTATTTTCAACCAGCCAGCTCTTCTCAGTTGAGGGTAGCCGATAGATCTCAAACCCTTGGTGAGTTACAGACTTGCAAAGATAGGCTTTGGTAGACTGAGCGGATAAGACCCATAGCGGGTTCAATGGTCAAGGTGGCACATGAGCTGGGAGAGGGAAATGAGAGGCAGATGGGGCTCATCAACCTGGGAAGGGAGCCTATCTAGGAGTAGGAAAACTCTGACCCAAAACCTCCACTGCTTTCTCTTCATGAGTCAACCCTACACAAATCCCCAAAAGAGCCCTGAAGCCAACCTGGTGCCAAAGGAAAACTGGCTTTGTTTTCCATTGGACCACATCAGTGAGACTTCAAGAGGTATCTTGTTGTTTAGGCAGCCCAGGATCTCCATACATTGCCCAGGCTTGCACCCCGTGGAGGTCACTTGCAGCAAAAACAATACAGGGAAGCAGCGGTTACGAGTTATAAGTTCATCCTGATTGGTGCAAGGTACGAATGCCTTTGTTGGTGGGAGAGATCATCATGTAAACAAGTCTCTTCCGTATTGGCCTCTACAACAGTGGGCACAGTAGGTGCTGCAACCTTCCAACAGTTTGCTTTCACCCACAAAGGCATACTCCTCCACTGTCTCCTGAGGCAGATGGGTGCCAACAACAATATTACGGAACAGCTGAGGTATTGTTTCACTCTCAAAGTGATCTCTGATGAGTTGGGATCAACCATATGGCCAGCACAGGAGTAGTCTTCCTGTGCCCTCAGTGACATCAGCACATAGCTGCATTTGATTGGCTACCCTGCATAGTGCTCTGGTGTCATCACATCTAGCATGTGGTCACAAAGGTTACTTAAGGAAGAACAAAGAGTGTGTGTGTGTGTGTGTGTGTGTGTGTGTGTGTGTTTAGAGGGGGAAATGGCCACTGAACCTAGCAGAGAAAAACAGAAGGGGAAAAGTGGCTGCATACAATTGTAAGCAGCCCTGAAACTGTCAGCAGGAAATCGACACGGAAACCTTGATTGGAACTAGGGCCCCACTCCACAGTTGTCATTTCTTTAGGCTAGAACTGGGAGCCAGTGTGGTGTAGTGGTTAAGAGCGGTGGACTCGTAATCTGGTGAACCGGGTTCGCTTCCCCGCTCCTCCACATGCAGCTGCTGGGTGACCTTGGGCCAGTCACACTTCTCTGAAGTCTCTCAGCTCCACTCACCTCACAGCGAGTTTGTTGTGGGGGAGGAAGGGAAAGGAGAATGTTAGCCGCTTTGAGACTCCTTAGGGTAGTGATAAAGCGGGATATCAAATCCAAATTCCTCCTCCTCCTCCTCCTCTTCTTCTTCTTCTTCTTCTTCTTCTTCTTCTTCTTCTTCCTCCTCCTCCTCCTCCTCCTCCTCCTCCTCCTCCTCCCTGTTTAAAAGGAGGCGTGGGGAATTTTCTATAGCCCAAGGACCAAGTATTCTTGTGAATAAACTCCCAGTGGTTTGCTGGTGCCAGGGCTAAAAGTGGGTAGAGCCAGAGTCAAACACGAGTGGGACAATGGATATGAATCTGATAGTAGGCTACATTCTACCTATGCAAAAGTCAGAGATTTCAACACACACACACACCCTTCAATTCTCCTTCCAGGTAAGCAAGAGACATCGCCACAGTCTGACGATGTTGGAGTTTGGTGCCTATATTTTGAAGAAATAAATAGTCTGGTAAAATTGCTGGCTGGAGGAATAAAGAAGGCTTATTACTTTTGGCAAACAAAGCCATACTAAGTACAAGCTTTCTGCGGGCATCACAGAAAAGGAAGGTTTAATGCTAACTGATGGAGGGGGAAGGAAGGAAGTAAAGCCTGAGAGAGAGAGAGAGAGAGAGAGAGAGAGAGAGAGAGAGAGAGCGCAATCTAAAAGTAGTTGCGTGGCAAGTTCCCTCCCCCAAAGAAATGAAGACACAGGACACGTTAGTTAAGGTTAATGGGCGTAAATGGCCACAACTTTATTGATTACAGAATTGAAGGTATTGGCCTTAGGCATTGGTTCCTATGACTACCCGGCATGGGAACCGGGAAGGGTTGAACACAAACCGTGGGGGTGCCCTGCTGGAGTACGCCAGCTAGGACCCCCACGGGTGTCACCGCTCGTGGGCGTGCCGGCGGCCCTCACCTTACTAGGTCTCGGACAAGGCAAACGCCCCCGGAGTCCTCTACCGGACTACCCTTTTCTCGGGGGAAGGTGATGGCGTGTCCTTCCCCCCTATCCATTTGCATCACAATAGACCCCTGCCAATGCCTAACCGCCAAAACCGTGAAAGTTGTGACGATTTGCTACGAGGTAGGCGAAAAAACCAAAAGGCTGCAAAGTCGCCAACTTGGAAAAATTCCTACCAGGCCCCTTGCGGCGACCAACCGAAGTCCATAGCAAGGTCAAGACTGCCTAACCTAAGGGTGGGTGGGCTGGGAAAAACTTCTCCGCTGCTGAGGGGAAAGAGGGAGATCCCGGGGCGTGCCTGGCCTTAAATAGCCCAGGCCACGCCTCCCCAGCCCGCCTATTGGCGGGCGGGGGGAAGGCGGAGAGGCACGCCCCCGGGGATTCCCTGGCTCTCGCGGGGCTAAACTCCAGCCCCGCGCTTGTGGGAGGGGCCAGCCCGCAACACCCTCTCCTCCCTAGCTCGGAAATGGCATTGCGTGGCAAGTTCCCTCCCCCAAAGAAATGAAGACACAGGACACGTTAGTTAAGGTTAATGGGCGTAAATGGCCACAACTTTATTGATTACAGAATTGAAGGTATTGGCCTTAGGCATTGGTTCCTATGACTACCCGGCATGGGAACCGGGAAGGGTTGAACACAAACCGTGGGGGTGCCCTGCTGGAGTACGCCAGCTAGGACCCCCACGGGTGTCACCGCTCGTGGGCGTGCCGGCGGCCCTCACCTTACTAGGTCTCGGACAAGGCAAACGCCCCCGGAGTCCTCTACCGGACTACCCTTTTCTCGGGGGAAGGTGATGGCGTGTCCTTCCCCCCTATCCATTTGCATCACAATAGACCCCTGCCAATGCCTAACCGCCACTCGAGCAAAGCTCGCCGCCAATACCTTCAGGCCTGTAACCAACCCCTAATCCCTGCTAAGATGTCTCCCAGCCATATATCATTCCCTGCATCGGACAAGTGCACGCCATCCCGCCTGTAGAGGGCCTCGTTGCTGAACTGTATGTTTGGGTGTCGGATGATGCACCCGCCGAAGGCCACCACTCTCCGTTCAACTGCCCGCTCTAAAACTTTCCTTGCTCTATTCACACCCACTGGGCTCGCACAGTCCCTCCATGTCCTCCTCTCAAGCAACGAGGACCACAGTATTTTGATGTTTGGGTACGCTGTCACCAGCTCGGACAGGTCATCAAAAATGTTCCATCTGAGATCTATCGCCTTGCGGTATGCGAGGTCGTTCTCGCCCAACTGAATCACTAGTGCATCAGGAGGCCCCTCAGAGGCAGCCTTCGCCATCACTGCTGGCTTGAACTCACTCCAGCGCATCCCTCTCCGCGCTAGCCACGCCAGCTCCACCTTCGCAGGCAACTTCAGATTTTGCCCTAGCCCTGTGTTCATGGCCCGAATCCTGGCCCAATGAACTATACTGTGGCCCACCAACCAAATGCGCACCTTTTTTGATCCTGGAAAACAAGCAGACAGGGAAAAGGGGTTTAGCGGCATACCTTTTAGTCATACGCTATTTCTGACATATGTTTTATAAGCGTTGGATCTCCATCTCCCCATTTCCTTAATCCTGTTGGTGGAGAGCCCCAGATGCACTGCGGTGGTGGCCGCCCCAATACGGAAGGAATGTGCCGCAAAATCAGCCGCCGGTAGCCCACATGCCGTCAAAGCCAAACGCATCACTCTGGTGAATTGCTGCCTGGCCAATCGCGACCCGTCTGCGTGGATCAGCAGAGGACCTGGGCTTTTAGGCCTGAGGTATAGAAAGCGTCTCGTGTCCCTTACCGGACAGGGGCCCTTGTCTTGGGCTGCTGGAAGGCGGAGAAGAGTCCCTTTACCCTGTTGGTCCGTCTTTGAGCTCCGCACCCTAACTACTAGATCCGACTGTGACAGGGTCAGGTCGCTTAACAGGATGCCCCTCTGTGTATGGTTGACCCCCCCTTCGCAGACGACCTCCCCAATGCGTAGTGCACCAAAAAATGATATAGAGAACGCAGCCGAGAATAGGCGCGCTTCGTACTTAGACCAGCACACTGAGCGTAGTGCTTTGTGAATCTGTGACAATATGTCATACGTTATAGGCCGCCTCCTATCTGCACGAGGGGGGTGCTGTCTGCGCCATCCTTCCAGTGTCTTGCGTACGATGAAAGCCGCGCAAGGGTCGGTCGCAAAAAAGGCTTTACAGAAGTAAGAAATCCCTGCTGACTGGATATTAAGGGTTTTGGGTGCCCTGCCTAACTCTTTCAGGTGAGCCAAGTAGTGGAGGACCTCTCTCGTTGTCGGTGTAGAGAAGGGCCTAGCGCCCGGTGTCTTACTACGGAATTTTAGGAAATCCGCCCAAGCCTTCTTGTATGAACGCATTGTGGACGGAGCCACAGCACCGAATACTCCCTTCATTACTTCTCTCTCCCAAGATTCCAGAGATGCTCCGGGAAAGGCATCGATGATTGCTCCGCATCCGGCGCTAAAGAGCGAAAGCGCTCCATCTGAAAACGAGATAGAGCATCCGCGATGTCATTATTAACGCCAGGTACGAATTTGGCCGAAAAGTATATGTTCCGTTCTAGACATAGAAGTACAAAGGATCGTAGAAGGTTTCCTACTCTGGTGGAGCGCGCGGATTGTCTAGCCAGGACCGAAACCACTGCCTGATTGTCTGTATTGAAACAAACCCTATGATTGCTAAACTGATCCGCCCAAAGATGTACCGCTACTACTATCGGGAAAAATTCCAAAAATGTAAGGTCACGGGTAATGGGCTGACCCCGCCATTCCTGGGGCCACTCTCTAGCACACCATTGGCCTTTAAAGTAGACCCCAAAACCCAGCGACCCTGCTGCATCAGACTGAACCTGGAAGTCCGCGCTCAGTGCCATGGAGTCCTGCCATAGAGATATACCATTGTACCTTTCCAAAAATTGCAGCCAGACGCCCAGGTCAGCCTTGACCTCTTTGGATAGGCGTACCCTATGCTGTGGTGCCTTAAGGCCCGCCGATAATCTGGCCAAGCG
This sequence comes from Podarcis bocagei, assembly GCF_964188305.1. NCBI lineage: Eukaryota > Metazoa > Chordata > Lepidosauria > Squamata > Lacertidae > Podarcis > Podarcis bocagei. The sequence goes on along the minus strand of NC_138129.1, from coordinate 10,653,088 downwards.
ATTACAAAAGGGGCGCCCCGGCGCCACCACCCTACAGGCGAAATTTAAATGACCCAGCAATGATTGAATCTGTCTCAGGGTAATTTTCTTTAGGGGCAACAGCTGCTGAATCAATGCCTTGAGTGCCAAGAGCTTATCTCCTGGCAACCGTGAGGTCTGGGCCACAGTATCCAACTCAATACCCAAATACACTAAACAGGTGGCCGGGCCCTCCGTTTTGTCAGCGGCCAGAGGTACCCCCAATTCCCCCGCCAAGGCTGTAAAGGCCTCGAGGAGTGCTGAACAACGGGCTTTACTGTCAGCCGCCAAAATAAAATCATCAAGGTAATGCGACACGCCCAACGACCCAGTTTTATGTTGCAAAGCCCAATCCAGAAATGTGCTAAAGGATTCAAAGGCCGCGCAAGCCACGGAGCAGCCCATAGGCATCGCCTTGTCGATAAAATAAGCCCCTCCGAATTTAAAGCCTAACCATCGGAAGTCCTCTGGACGCACTGGGAGAAGGCGGAAGGCCGACTCGATGTCACACTTTGCTAAGAATGCCCCTTGCCCAAATCTCCGAATCATTTTTACTGCCTGATCGAAGGAGGCGTACTTAACTGAACAGAGCTCCTGGGGAATTGCATCGTTGACTGAGCCACCCCTAGGGTATGAGAGGTTATGAATCATCCGAAATTCCCCAGGGGCCTTTTTTGGAACAATGCCCAGGGGAGATAGATGAAGTCCTGCCAAGGGTGGCTCATCGAAGGGACCGGCCACTCTTCCTGCCCTGATTTCCTTCTCTATCTTTTTCCTAGCTATATCGGGCCTCTCCCTAACTGATTTTTGATTTTGAGGTGCGCAGGAATTGGGGGGAACAGCGACCGGGATTCTGAAACCTTTGGAGAAACCTTCCCATAGATAGTGTGCAGCTTCACGATCAGGGTACATTTTTAGCAGGGTATTTAAAGGCTGTAAGCGGATAGGGGAAAAAGCCATGCCAAGATCGAAATTATTAGCTGATACCTGAAACCTAGTGGAGGGATCCGCTGATGCCTCTGGTAAGGCTGTGCTGATATTATTGGCGGTTACCTGCACCCTGATGTCCGGATCCGGGGGCGCCCCTGGCGTTGCCATGGGAGTACCCCCTGCCCCCCCGAAAGGGCTGTTGTTTACCCTTGAAGCAGGCAGAGGCGGGATGGTTACCCCAGCAACGCTCACACTCGTGGAGGTACTTACAGAAGGGGCGTGTGCATGAACCCCTGTTGAACTCCCAACACTGGCGCCGCCGTTTTACCTCGATCTTACCCGCTTTTGCCGAATCCAGATTTTTCTTATCAATGTATGGGTTTACATCTTCTCCCCAGTAGTTTGGATCAGTAAGGTCCCATCGGGTGGTAGGGTGCAGAGACGCGTTTCTGCGGAAATTCTCATCATATATCAGTGCAGCATTTTCTCCCGCGAGTGCGCGGGCCCTCCTTACGTGAGCCATATAGGCCACGAGATCCATGGAGCGTCTGGGATAAGCAGCACACACGACCCCCATAAACACCTGATAGCCATCTAACCAGTTCTCGAAAGTGCGCTCCGCTCTGGGCGTTCTATACCTTCTCTTACCGTAAGAACGCCTCTTTTCACCTCTCCCCACTAATTTGTTAGGAGGAAGGAGGGTAAATATATCAACGTACTCCCCATTTAGGATTTTATTCCTCTTTTTCTGTGATAGATGGTTCCCCAATATGAAATCCGTGGGCTGGTTGGTGGCAACTTTTACCTCCTCTACAAGAGCCCCGTCCTTCCAATCAAGCACCCCGTTAAAGGTCTTCCGATGGGAATTGGCCCTCCGCTGATGTGCCCACAAAGGAATCCCATGAATACTTTCACCTTGACCCCAGTAGCCATCCATGAGGCACTCACTATCAGAATCTGAAGAGGACGTACCTGAATCCTCATCCGAGTCCGATTTGCTGCTCCTCTTCTTTTTTGCGGAGGTGTGCTTCTTCTTTGACTTCCTCTTACCCCCTTGCGTGCCTGGGTCAGCTGAATTGGTCTCAGCGGCCGACTGAGGTGGTTGAGGCTCCACCCGGTCCTCATCGGACCCCGAACCTGCGCTGTCCTCGGTGGAGCTATGCTGAGGCTCTTCCTCCTGAAAAACACTCGGAATACCTGATGTTTGTGAGTGGGGTATGACATTGGCCCCCTTAGCCGGAGTCTTCCCTTTGTCCCCACGCTTCGCAGGTGCCTTGCCCTTGCTGCCACCTTGTGCTGCCTTCCTGGATAGCGCGGACTGGGCACGTGTACAATGGATATGAATCTGATAGTAGGCTACATTCTACCTATGCAAAAGTCAGAGATTTCAACACACACACACACCCTTCAATTCTCCTTCCAGGTAAGCAAGAGACATCGCCACAGTCTGACGATGTTGGAGTTTGGTGCCTATATTTTGAAGAAATAAATAGTCTGGTAAAATTGCTGGCTGGAGGAATAAAGAAGGCTTATTACTTTTGGCAAACAAAGCCATACTAAGTACAAGCTTTCTGCGGGCATCACAGAAAAGGAAGGTTTAATGCTAACTGATGGAGGGGGAAGGAAGGAAGTAAAGCCTGAGAGAGAGAGAGAGAGAGAGAGAGAGAGAGAGAGAGAGAGAGCGCAATCTAAAAGTAGTTACTCAAGAAGGAATCAGTAAGGAAAAATAGGTTGCCTTTCTGTCTATCTCCCCCAACTGGTCCAGGCAACGTATTACAAGCATTGCTGCTTTACCCCCAACATAAGACCGATTCCAACCAGCCAAAAGCAGCCGAGGAGAGTCCCAAGAGCTGCAGAGAGAGGCCTGGCAGGCCACATTTTGCTCATGGGATGGAGGTTCCCCACCCCTATTAGAAAGCATGAATAATGTAATGTGTAATTTGGCTGTCACTCGAATTGCAAGGGAGGTATTTCTTCTTGAACAGCTGATTGCAAGAAGCCGCTTCACCGCCTAAAACAAACAGGCCTCTCCTAATAAATAAACCTGACTCGCTTGCCATGAGATTGGAGCCTGCCACAATCTCCAGGGAAGGATTATGAACAACGTGTTAACAGCTCAAAACATTTACATCTTGCCGTGAGTTCTAAATAAACCATAGGAATGTGTGCACGGCTGAAATCTTCCTGGAATGAATTTTCGTATTCATTTCTTATTAATGAGGAAGAGAGAGGCAAGGCTAAGGTTGGATTTCATCCTAAGTAATTAGCAATGACCTACCCTGCTGGGGCCGGAGGAAATCATTCTGCACCGTGAGCTATAAAACACACAAGCGCCATTTCTTCCCATTTGGTAGATGCAATAGTTACAGCTGTCTTCCCACTGGGTTTTTGCACTTTGGCCCTGACCTTTTAGAGCTCGTGTTTAACTGGGATGCATTATTAAGTTCATGATTTCCCTGGGATTCTGAGGCTATTCACTACAGGCCTGAGTGATATTTGAGCACCCTAGTAAAGTCTCACTGCTCTTGGGATCACTTCCTTCAGGGAAAGGACCACAGCTCAGTGATAGAGCATTGCATGCAGAACGTCCAAGGCTCACTCTCTGGAATCTCTGGGTAGGGTTGGGAATGCCCAAAATCCTGGAGGACCACTGCCAGTCAGTGTAGACCAGAGTTTCCCAAACTTGTTTTTTGGACTACAACTCCCATCATCCCTACCAAGCAGGAACAGGGGTCAGAGATGATGGGAACTGTAATCCAAAAACAGCTGGAGACCCAAGTCTTGGAAACCCTGGTGTAGACAGTACTGAACTGGAAGGACTAATGGCCTGAATATTGAGACAAGCTATGGCCCAAAGGCAGCCCACGCTCTTTCCAAGTCTCTCCCAGACCTCAGAAGACCATGCTGGTCACTTACAACTCAAATTCTAAACTTGAGATAGCTTGGATGCTGAGTGTCTTGCCATGTGGGAATTCTGAAACCCTGAGGCTGGCAAACATACACTGTCAAATTGAGGAACTTTGTTGGCAACAAAGGCGGGAAAAGGCAGGCAGAAGGTCACAGAAGAATACAAAATAAACCTGAGCACTGTGGCACCACAGCTGAACTAATACTAGCCGATTCACTGCACTCACTGTTGTTCAAATTTACTCACAAAGAATGAGCAATGCTGGTCAGCTTCATAGAAGATCGTGTCCTGGATCTCTGATGCTGGAAAAGGAATTGGAGCCCTTGATGTTGGGATGGGGGAAAGCCGCAATAAGCAGCTCAGCCTTTTTAAAGGTTTAAGGTAAAGGTAAAGGGACCCCTGACCATTAGGTCCAGTCATGACCGACTCTGGGGTTGCGGCGCTCATCTCGCTTTATTGGCAGAAGGAGCCAGCGTAGAGGTCATGTGGCCAGCATGACTAAGCCGCTTCTGGTGAACCAGAGCAGTGCACGGAAAAGCCATTTACCTTCCCGCCGGAGCGGTACCTATTTATCTACTTGCACTTTGACATGCTTTCAAACTGCTAGGTTGGCAGGAGCAGGGACTGGGCAACAGGAGCTTACACCGTCGCAGGGATTCAAACTGCTGACCTTCTGATCAGTAAGTCCGAGGCACTGTGGTTTAACCCACAGCTCCACCCGCTTGCTCCCCTCTAATTAAAGGCTTGCTCCCCTGTAATTGGGGCGGTGTGTCTTGGCTTGGCTGTTCCTGGTAGGCCCCCCTTAAGTACCCATCTTGCATATAATGAGGACTGACAAGAGAAATGGGCTGATCAAGGCCCTTCTTCACCTGTGTGGCTTTCTCTTAATTGCTTTGAATATACTGAGTATAGTAGGAGCCCAGAATAATTTCTCCCGGTTCTCTCTGAGCAATCCAGGATGGCCTTGCACAAGCCAACGAGGTTGCATTACATCAAGCCTTTGTGCGCAGGAGCCAGATCTGAAGGATATATAGCTCCACTATAATCACACTGGAAACAACTGGCAGAAAAGTGACTTCTCTTCCTTTAACAGTTACCTTGTAGAAGAAGGAATTGTAGCTGAGTGGCTGCTGTTTTGGGAGACATGAGCCTCAAATGAAGAATAGCACTGCAACACCCATAAGCCCCAGGAAGGATGGTCAGTGGCCAGGGATGACTGGAGTTGTAGTTTGACAGCATCTGAGGCTCCTCCAAAGGCTGGCGGTGGGGCGGAAAGCCCTTCTCCCCGCGCCAGCCTTCGGAAGGCTCCTCCGAAGGCTGGCGGTGGGGCGGAAAGCCCTTCTCCCCGCGCCAGCCTTCGGAAGGCTCCTCCGAAGGCTGGCGGTGGGGAGGAAAGCCCTTCTCCCCGCGCCAGCCTCCGGAAGGCTCCTCCGGAGGCTGGCGGTGGGGCGGAAAGCCCTTCTCCCCGCGCCAGCCTCCGGAAGGCTCCTCCGAAGGCTGGCGGTGGGGAGAAAAGCCCTTCTCCCCGCGCCAGCCTTTGGAAGGCTGTCCTGAAGACTTGCGGAGGGAGGAGGGTTTTCCTTCCCACCGCCAACATTCAGAATGCTGTTCTGAATGTTGGCGGTGGGGAGGAAAAACCCTCCTCCCACCGCAAGCCCCGGGAACAGAGGAGAAGTGCTGCGCCCCTTCCCCTCTGTTCCCGTACCTGTCCTGAAGGCTTGCGGTGGGGAGAAAAGCCCTTCTCCGCACCACCAGCCTGGCAAGCGGTTTCCATAGGAACGCATTAATTGATTTTCAATGCATTCCTATGGGAAACCGTGCTTCGCAAGACGAAAAACTCGCAAGAAGAAAAAACTTGCGGAACGAATTAATTTCGTCTTGCGAGGCACCACTGTACCGAGCTGATTTTACTCACTGGGGATGTTGAGTGCAGAGAAGAGTGGGAAGGAAATGTGTGTATTTTCCTAGGCTACCCCATTGCTGAAGACTTAGATACTAAAACAGCCCCCAGTTCTTCCTCTGCTGGCACTGGGTCTGTGGCCCCGATCCCTGGGCCCATGACCTACACTCGAGTAGGACCCTGGAGGGAACATGCCAGTCGGGCATGTGTCTCTACCAGGGTCCTACTCGAGTGTAAGACAAGCTCCTGACAGCTCAGGTCAGAGTTTTTCAGCTTTTTTTAGGGAGGAAGAAAGCCCCATTTTGGGGGGTGCAGGGCTTCTTTGGGGGGAGCCAGTGATCTACCAGCAATCTACCAAAGACGTTCAGTGATCTGCAGGTAGATCACAATCTATCTGTTGGACATGCCTGCCTTAAATCATGCCCACTCCATTAAACCATTGGTCCACCTAGATCAGGATCTAGTCTGACTGGCAGTGGGTCTCCAGGGTTTTGAGCAGCTGTTTCTCCTATCCGTACCTGGAGAGGCTAGGGATTGATCATGCAGCCTTCTGCATGCAAGTCAAATGCTCTGCCACTGAGTTATGGCCCTTTTAATTCGGACCCCCTTCCCTCTCCCTCTTTTTTCTGGGGCCGGGGTAGTTCTTCGGTATTGAAATATGCTGAATTGAAACTTGCCACATCTGCTTTGACCCGCAGCCTGTGCTTTGTCCAAAGCATTTCTGTCCTCAGCCTGCCCTTCAAGAACATCCTCTCCTTAGTTGCAACGTGGTTTGGGACTGGCCAAGGGTGCCCTCTTCCGACACACTGGGGTATTTCAGGTCATCTTTAATGCAGCATAGTAGCTTTGCAAATATGAACGTTCTTCCAGCTACAGACTGAAGGCGAAAGACTGCTTGGAACTGAGCTCCTAATGACAGGCTCCCTGCAAATATTTGCCTTTTGGCACAGGATCAATCTCAGTTAAGTTAATGGAGCGAGTGACTTGACAAAAGTATCAGGATCGGCTAGAGAAGGGCTGGATGATTTTAAAGCTTCTGAGTTTTACTTTGCTTTTAAGCAGAATCCTGTTGCAAAACACATGCACATCTTTAAGCATTTTTTATTGTTGCTGTTTATATGTGGTTTAAGGGCACCTACAGACTATCAATGTTTTTTAATAGGATTCATTCACATGCAGTGGTACCTCGGGTTAAGTACTTAATTAGTTCTGGAGGTCCGTTCTTAACCTGAAACTGTTCTTAACCTGAAGCACAACTTTAGCTAATGGGGCCTCCCGCTGCCACCGCACCGGCGGAGCACAATTTCTGTTCTCATCCTGAAGCAAAGTTCTTAACCTGAAATACTATTTCTGGATTAGCGGAGTCTGTAACCTGAAGCGTATGTAACTTGAAGCGTATGTAACCCGAGGTACCACTGTACTAGAAAATGTTGTTGTTGCAATGCTGCTGATGAAGAAGAAGAAGAAGAAGAAGAAGAAGAAGAAGAAGAAGAAGAAGAATATGATGATGATGATGATGATGATGACACACATCTGACTGGGGTGCTACAGCCACTCTGGGCGGCTCCCAACAAAAAATAGTAAAAACACAACACAACATAAAACACTAAAAATCACATAGCTGTTTATCTGTTTGACATCTGCTGGGAAGGTGTTCCACAGAGCGGGTGCAGCTACCAAAAAAGGCCCTCTGCCTAGTTCCCTGTAACCTCACTTCTTGCAATGAGGGAACCACCAGAAGGCCCTCAGAACTGGACTTTGCATGGAAAATACATCCGGAAGACAAAATGTATTGAGGAGTTAGTGATCTGACATTACCCTTCCTGCCTCTGTTCCTTCTCCCTCCCTCTCTCTTGTTAAGTTTTTTTGATGGTGTGAGAACAGTCTTTAATGTCCTGAGAAAGTTAGAAGGAGGTGAAGTCCCACACACAGCTGCCTTAATCGGTTGTGGAGGATAATGCTGGGAACCTTCTTTGATGTTGGACATTGTTTTGAGAAAGTGAGGCATTGGGAGGGGGTGGCTAATAAATGATCTGCATGAAGCCAATCTTGGAAGCCACACTATCTATAAAATCGGATGATTTGGGCAGAGTTTCTTTGAAGCTCGTGCACGGACTGATCAGCTGCAGAGCTGTGCAAACTGAGGTTACCTGGCGGAACTGCTTCGCCACTTCTTGGAAGGGCTTCCAAGTGGCAGATTGAAGTGCTTGCTTGGGATGTATACATTGCTGTTTTAGAATAAAATCTTTACTCTTCTTCTCACTCACTTGTGTATTTTTTATTGCTTCTGAATCACATTTTAAGATATTTAGGTAGGTAGCCATGTTGGTCTGACGCAGTCAAAATAAATAAAAAATTGTCCAGTAGCACCTTAGAGACCAACAAAGTTTGATCTGGGTATAAACTTTCATGTGCATGCACACTTCTTCAGGCGCTACTGGACATTTTATTTATTTATTTCATTTTAAAAGAACCACCTTGCCTTTGGCAAGACAGACCTCAGTGTCCAGGCTGAACAATGGCAGTGGAGATACTCCTTCAGGACTACAGGGCCTCTATGAACAGCTTGAGTCCAAAATGACTCCCAGGCTGTACACCTGATCCTTTAGGGGCACAGTTACCGCATTCAGGACCAGGGAGTCCTCCAGACCTGCCCGCCCCACCCCCATCTTCCCAGAACCAGTACTTCTGTCTGTATAACATATCATTTTCAACAATCATTTAACATAATTTCACATCATACAATTTTTTTTTACTTGCATCAATCACATCTGAAAAATTTCCAATCTTTTTCACTTAATTTACATTTCTTAATTTCACTATTACCTTTAATTATCTTAACTAATAAGTCTCTTCATAACCTTCCTTCCAATATTTCATATGTTCCTCCTTACAAAACGTGTTGTAATCCTACTAGTGTAATTTGTTGATTACAATTGCTTTTCAAATAGTTCACATATTTATTCCAGTCCTCTGAGAATCTCTGGTCCTGCAGGTTTCGAGTCCTTCCTGTCATCTTATCTACCGTAATTCTGTATAGTCCATTAATTTCGTCTGCCGTTCTTCTTTCATCGGTAATTCTCCTTGTTTCCATTTAATAAATAATAATAAAATAACAATACAAAAATGTACATATGTGTCTTGCCAAAGGCAAGGTGGTTCTTTTAAAATGAGATTCAGAAGCAATACAAAGTACACAAGTGAGTGAGAAGATTAAAGATTTTAATTCCAAGAACAGCGAGCAATGTATACACACTAAGCAAGCACTGCAACCTGCCACTTGGAAGCCCTCAAGAAGCGGCAACGTGACTCACCCAGGCAGTGGCGTAGTGTGGGTTGTCAGCACCCGGGGCAAGGCAAGTAATTTGCGCTCCCTAACCCATGGATTTGCGCCCCCTAACCCTAACCCCCAGGTGTTGCGCCCAGTGCGGCCGGCCCCCCCTGCACCCCCCACGCTACGCCACTGCACCCAGGTAGCCTCAGTTTGCGTTACCCTGTGGCCAATCAGTCTGTGCACGAGCTTCAAAGAAACTCTGCCCAAACCATCCGATTTTATAGATAGACAGTGTGGCTTGCCAGACTGGCTACGTGCAGGACCCCCCCTCCCAAAGCCTCACTTTCTCAACAATGTTCAACATCAAAGAAGGTACCCAGCGTTATCCTCCACAACTGATTAAGGCAGCTGTGAGTGGGACTTCACCTCCTCCCATTATTCTCAGGACATTAAAGACTGTTCTCTCACCATCAAAAACCTTAACAAGAGCCAGGGAGGGGGAAGGAACAGAGGCAGGGAGGGTAACTGTGTCAGATCACTAACTCTTTGATACATTTTTGTCTTCCAGGTGCATTTCCCATATAATATGTATATACAGTGGTGCCCCGCAAGACGAATGCCTCGCAAGACGGAAAACCCGCTAGACGAAAGGGTTTTCCGTTTTGGAGGTGCTTCGCAAAATGAATTTCCTATGGGCTTGCTTCGCAAGACGAAAATGTATTGCGAGTTCCTGCGGGTTTTTTTTCCTTTCCCCCCCCCCTTTTCCCCAAGCCGCTAAGCCACTAAGCCGCTTATCAGCTGATCCTAAGCCGCTAAGCCGCTTAACAGCTGATCCTAAGCCGCTAAGCCGCTTAACAGCTGATCCGCTAAGCCGCTAAGCCGCTTAACAGCTGATCCGCTAAGCCGCTTAACAGCTGATCCGCTAAGCTGCTTAACAGCTGATCCGCTAAGCCACCAAGCTGCTTATCAGCTGATCCGCTAAGCCGCTAAACCGCTTAACAGCTGATCCGCTAAGCCCGCTAAGCCGCTAATAGCGCTAATCCGCTAAGCCGTTAATGGGCTTGCTTCGCAAGACGAAAAAACCGCAAGACGAAGAGACTCGCGGAACGGATTCTTTTTGTCTTGCGAGGCACCACTGTACTGGTGTTTGTTAAGCACATACAATAGTGAATAGTTGCACTAAAATGCAACTACAGTGGTACCTCGGTTTACGAACTTAATCTGTTCCAGAAGTCCATTCTTATACCAAAGCGTTCTTAAACCAAGACGTGCTTTCCCATAGAAGGTAATGGGAAATGTATTAATCCATTCCAGACGATGAAAAACAACCCCTAAAACAGCAATTTAACATGAATTTTACTATCTAACGAGACCATTGATCCATAAAATGAAGGCAGTAATCAATGTACTGTACTATAAAATAAATAAGACAGTATTGTAGATGATAAAAATTTAATTTTTTTTTCTTACGTGCACTGATGATAGTCATTGTTTGGATGGAGGGGGCACTTTTATCCATTTCTGCAGTCACACAACCAACCAGTAGCTGAACTGGGTTCCACACAGTCATAAAAACAAGTCACAAAAACGAAGTAACAAGCCGCAGTTACAAGTCAGTCCCATAAAATGAAGAACAAGTCACAGTCAAAAAAACAAAAAAAGCCACAAAAACGCAAAAAATAATAATAGCAAAAACAAAAGCCATCACCTCTGTGTTGTGTGGGTGCTAAGGACTCAACAGTCCAAAGACTCAACAGGAAGCCTCTGATTAGCAGTGGGGGGCTCAATTTACAAATGCGACACACTCAGCAGGGAGCAGAACATGTTCAGCTTCCAAGGCAAAGTTCACAAACCAAAACACCTACTTCCGGGTTTGCAGCATTCTTATTCCAAGTTGTTCATAAACTAAGCTGTTCTTAAACCAAGGTTGTTGCTGTTGTTGTTTAGTCGTCTCCGACTCTTCGTGACCCTATGGACCAGAGCACGCCAGGCACGCCTGTCTTCCACTGCCTCCCGCAGTTTGGTCAAACTCATGCTGGTAGCTTCGAGAACACTGCCCAACCATCTCGTCCTCTGTCGTCCCCTTCTCCTTGTACCCTCAATCTTTCCCAACATCAGGGTCTTTTCCAGGGAGTCTTCTCTTCTCATAAGGTGGCCAAAGTACTGGAGCCTCAGCTTCAGGATCTGTCCTTCCAGTGAGCACTCAGGGCTCTGATTTCCTTCAGAATGGATAGGTTTGATCTTCTTGCAGTCCGTGGGACTCTCAAGAGTCTCCTCTGGCACCATAATTCAAAGCATCAATTCTTCGGCGATCAGCCTTCTTTATGGTCCAGCTCTCACTTCCATACATCACTACTGTATAAATATGAACCATGATTTACTTCTTGACCGGTAGGTGGCAGTCTACCTATCTACGGTATTCTATCTGCAGACGTGTGCATGCACACGAAAGCTTGTACCAGAACAAACTTAGTTGGTCCAAGGTGCTACTGGACAATTTTTTATTTTTTATTTATTTCAACAGAGCTTTATGCTACTAAAGAGCAGAAAAAAGATGAGAAGCATTTATTAATTGTAAAAGGGTGTTTTGACGGTGCCTGGAGATGATAAGACAAACCTGTCCTGTGTGGAAGGGGAAGCATACAGGCAGCTATTTCCCCAGATGTTGAGCATGGACATTTTTTTAAAAAAATTTTTTTGCAGAAAACTCACATGGAAAACCTGGATCTATGGTTATCCTATGCTTAATAGCCCGAGAGCAAGTGCCACTGAAGTCAATGACACCTCTGAGTAGACATAAGCTTGCACTGTAATTGCAATTCTCTTTCCCAAAAAAAGTACAAAGTCTCAAGTTTGATTCTTGTATCCTTCTGAGCATCAGGCAGATGGAGGCTTTGGGGTGGAAACTGACAACATGTTGCATCTCCATTCCTATCACAACAGGTGGGTGGGGTGTCACATTGGCTTTGTGGTTTTTGTGCAATCTGGAGACACTCTTCTTTAGGTTTCTGCCGAGTCTGCTCCCCTGCCAAACAGCTCTTACCGTTAGAAAGTTTCACAACCTGTTTTTATGCATGTCAGGCCAAAATGTGACACGCCCACTCAGTTCAGAACTGCCTGTTAGTGTATTTGCACAGGAAAAAAAGGCTAGGAGGCATTTGTAAACAAACACAATTATCAAATTATGTCTCGCTCTTTCTTTGTGCATGTATTATTTTTGTGTGGAGGGGTTTTAAACAGAGGTTGAGTGGCCACCTGTTGTGTATGATCTATCTGAGATTCCCTCATTGGATGGAGTTGGACTAGATCTCTTCCAACTCTATAATTCTATGACATAGCTGTCAGCATCACCCTAGAGCCAGTGCACCAACTGGACTCATGCACCTCAACCCCGACTGGGCTAGGCGAGCTGGGTAGCACCGCCAGAGACCTCCTTCTCACAGGAACAGGTCACAGTGCTGTGGACTCACAGCTCAGAGCTGAGAGCACCGGATTCACTGTCTCAATAATACAGTCGTTGCGCAGCAGAGTTTTGCAGAGTCTTGCAGAGTATAAACCACTCGGAGAGCAGCTCTGTAGAATATCTTCCTTTTATTCTGTAACTACAACTATGATACAAAACTATATACAGAGCTGAATATTCTAAGCATAAATCAATGCTACACTGAGAGTCTGCAGCTGCTCTTAGCAGCAATCTTATCTCTATGATCTCCAACACTCTCACTCTCTCCGATACACTGACTGACTGACTCTCTCACACACACAGAGATATGTTGCTGGGCAGAATAAGTAGATAGGCAGGACACGCCTCCTCTTCTCTGGAGAGTCAGCAGAGACCATCAGGAGATGATCAGGAGATTCTTGGGTATGGGAGGGGTGAAATCTCCTCAATACAGTGGTGCCTCGCAAGACGAAATTAATTCGTTCCGCAAGTCTCTTCGTCTTGCGAGTTTTTCGTCTTGCGATGCACGGTTTCCCATAGGAATGCATTGAAAATCAATTAATGCGTTCCTAGGGAAACTGCCTTCAGACCAGGTCCGGGGACAGTCTGTCCCTGACCTCTTCTGAAGGCTGGGGGGGGGGACAAGGGACCAGCAGCCTTGAAAATAAGAGATCAGCAGCCAAAATAAGGGATTTTGCTTAGCTTATACATAAATCCGGCACTAATGGAGCCATGCTGCTTTGGCTGCGACTGACTGTGTTTTGCAGGGAGTTGGACTAGAGGATCCTAAGGGTCCACAACTCCCACCAAAGAAGAGTGGCAGACAAAACTGATGAACGACGTCGAGATGGCAAAGCTTACAGGCAGAATTAGAAACCAGGAAGAGGACCTCTCTAATAAGGAATGGGGAAAGTTAATAATTCATTTGAAAAACTATTGTCAAGAGTTACATACATTGATAGGATTGACAGAAAACTTGTAGTAAAAATTTGAACTATGGATGGACAAAGGATTTATGAAAATAGAGTTATGAAAGGGATGCAGAGGGGGAAATCACTACATTGAGATGCTGCACTGGTTGGAGGGGATGCTAAGCAGCACGTCGGGGCTGCCGTTGTCCTGGTGCGAGGAGTTCCATCGGCCCTTCCCCGCCCGAGAGAGAGAAAGGGAAGGAGAGAGACTCTCGCCCATGCCATCCGCAAGCCCGGCATGAGGCAGTTGTGCCGCCACCGCTGAAGCACCACTCTTCTGCGTCCCTCCCCATCTCCTCCTCTTCCTCCTCCTCCTCCTCCTCCTCCTTCAGGCCGCCTCCTCAGCTGCCGCTGCCGCTGCCGCCTCCAGCTTTCCCTGGCAGTGTGGCGGAAGTCTCGCAAGAGATGGGCTGCCTGCCCACCCGCCGCCACCCGTCTCCTTACAACGCACCCCTGAAAGGGGAAATGGAGAGACGGAGACGTGGCAGCTCGTGCACGCGCGCTCTCACGCGGCAGAGGATCCCGAGCAACTGCTTCCCTCCCGAGCTGGGCAAGCGTGAAACCTGGGAAATTTAAGGGACATCATCAATAAGGGACAGTAGCAGGACACGGTGCTGGAATAAGGGAGTTTCCCACCAAATAAGGGACAGTTGAAAGCTATGTTCTATGATTCCGTAATTTGGAAATCCTCAACCTTCAATGCACTTTTCCCTTTTCCCTCCACTTGGTGGAGTAGTGAGATTTACAAACAAACGAAAAAGTCTAATTTTTGGCTTAACTTCAATAACCATTTGGCCATCGGCATCTTAAGGGGTTCCCTGTGAGGAGCCAATGCAAAGCAGCTTTCTTTCCTTTCCTCTTTTTTTCTTTTTTGTATCCCAGGCTGAAAACCTGGCACACGACCCAAACCTGGCAAGGACTTTCAACAGGTGCTAGTAATGAATGTGGGACTGCTTTACACCCCCCCGGGCAGATTATGCAGGTATTTGGTTAAGCCAGACCAATTTTACGAGCCACCAGCACAGGAAATGGAATGCGCAAGGCAGAACACACAAGCATTATAAAGAAGGGAAACTGCTGACTTTGGCATACCCGGACTCGCACGGCAAAACATTTTTTTGATTTTATATGCAAGGCTTAACACACATCATCGTGGCTCAGCTGGGAATGAGCAGAGCAACCTAATTTGGGGCTGGGTCACCTTTTGAACATGCTCATAAATAAGTCCATTCCATCCCTTTTATATACAGTGGTACCTCGGGTTACAGACGCTTCTGGTTACAGATGCTTCAGGTTACAGACTCCGCTAACCCAGAAATAGTACCTCGGGTTAAGAACTTTGCTTCAGGATGAGAACAGAAATTGCACTGCGGCAGCAGCAGTGGGAGGCCCCATTAGCTAAAGTGGTACCTCAGGTTAAGAACAGTTTCAGGTTAAGAACGGACCTCCAGAACGAATTACGGTAAGTTCTTAACCCGAGGTACCACTATATTAATCTCCATCCCTTTATGATGGACATGGGGAACGGGATCGTAACAGCAGAGCAGGTCCTTATCTCCCTCCCTGCCAATCGCCTGATGTCACAACGAACCCACAGATCGTCTCTCCCATGCAGACAATCTTGTATGAGATTATGCATTTGTTAGGTTTGGCTGCTATCCTTGCTAATTAGCATGAGAAGGGACTGACACCACAGAGCTGTACTGCTGATAGGCAGTTACTCAGACCATAGAAATACAGTTGGTAGAGAGGGCTCTGTACGATGTCATTTCCCCTCCTTTCCTAGAAAGGAAGGAGTGTATAGTACTTCTTGTTCCTCTGTCACCCTTCCTTTGGCCAGCCGTGGGGGCAGGTGTGCCCTGTGTCTGCTCCAACCCAGGCAAATATCTGAAGCTGGTTATAATGTAAATGTAAGTATTTTACAGTGGTACCTCGGGTTACATATGCTTCAGGTTACAGGCGCTTCAGGTTACAGACTCTGCAAACCCATAAATAGTACCTGGGGTTAAGAACTTTGCTTCAGATTGAGAACAGAAATCGTGCGGCGGTGGCGCGGCGGCAGCGGGAGGCCCCATTAGCTAAAATGGTGCTTCAGATTAAGAACAGTTTCAGGTTAAGAACAGACCTCCGGAACGAATTACGGTAAGTTCTTAACCCGAGGTACCACTGTACCTGCATAGTTTTTACTGTCTGCGCCCCAGGAAGGTCACTTCAGTGCTGTGAACACAGCAGTTTGACTTCACCCCCGGAGGCACACTCCATCGTCTCTCTAGATATGCAGGTACCAACCACAGCATGCTTGGTTTTTATATTCTGGCGATGGGTGTGGAGGGGCACTCTATTGTAATACCATAATGGTTGGTTAGATTGCACTACCCAAAGCTATATCCTTTACACAGAGGCTGGGGCTAGCTGCTCCGGCACCCATGCTAGGGCTAGCATCCCAGGGGGAGCACTGCACATGGCGAGCGTCCCAAGGGGGCGGGGTGGTGATGTCAACCCCCCCCCCCGGGATAACACCCAGGGCGGACTGCACCCACCACACCTCCCTTCCTCCCCCAGTGCCTTTGCCTGTGGTTTGCGACACCCCCTCCACCAAGGTGGCATTTGTTTCTCCAGCAAGCCTGCAGCAGCATCCTTGCTCTTATTGCAAAGTGAACCAAACTGAAGCATAGAGCAGAAGACTCTTTATCTCAGGGTTGGGAGTTTGTGCCCCATGTTGGGCAAAGATTCCTGCATTGCAGAAGGAAGAGTACATTAGGGTTAATAATAATAATAATAATAATAATAATAATAATAATAATAATAATAATAATTTGTTGTTTAGTCGTTTAGTTGTGTCCAACTCCTCATGACCCCATGGACCAGAGTACGCCACTCACTCCTGTCTTCCACCGCTTCCCGCAGTTTGGTGAAACTCATGTTCGTAGCTTCGAGAACACTGTCCGACCATCTCGTCCTCTGTCGTCCCCTTCTCCTTGGGCCCTCCATCTTTCCCAACATCAGGGTCTTTTCCAGGGAGTCTTCTCTTCTCATGAGGTGGCCAAAGTATTGGAGCCTCAGCTTCAGGATCTGTCCTTCCAGTGAGCACTCAGGGCTGATTTCCTTCAGAATGGAGAGGTTTGATCTTCTTACAGTCCATGGGACTCTCAAGAGTCCCCTCCAGCACCATAATTCAAAAGCATCAATTCTTCGGCGATCAGCCTTCTTTATGGTCCAGCTCTCGCTTCCATACATCACTACTGGGAAAACCATAGCTTTAACTATACGGACCTTTGTTGGCAAGGTGATGTCTCTGCTTTTTAAGATGCTATCTATAATAATTATAATCATAATATATTTATACCCCGCCCATCTGGGAAGCTTCCAACAAAATATTAAAATACAATAGTCCTTCAGATATTAAAAGCTTCCCTAAACAGGGCTGCCTTATTTCATAAAGTGAAAATCCGGACACAAAAGTTGCTGAGCTTTTGTTTTGTTTTTTTGCAAGTTCTTGAAAAGGTACAGCATCCCAAGACTAGATGACCTAGATGACTAGATCACTAGATGACCCTTGAGGTCCCTTCCAAGTCAACAATTCTATAAAGTAAAAGGAAAAGGAAAAGGTCAGGGACCCCTGAACAGTCAAAGGCAACTATGGGGTTGTGGCGCTCATCTCGTTTCAGGCCAAGCAAGGGAGCCAGTGTTTGTCCACAGACAGCTTTCCGGGTCATATGGCCAACAGGACTAAACCACTTCTGGTGCAACGGAACACCATGACGGAAACCAGAGCACATGGAAGTGCTGTTTACCTTCCCGCCACAGTGAGCAGTACCTATTTATCTACTTGCACTGGTGTGCTTTCAAACTGCTAGGTTGGAAGGAGCGGGGACAGAGCAATGGGAGCTCACCATTGCGGGGATTCGAACTGCCAACCTTCCGATTGACAAACCCGAGAGGCTCAGTGGTTTAGACCACAGCGCTGCCCTTAAGCCAAAAGAACTGAATGAGTCCTAAAAACCTCTCACAGGTATCAAAGGAAAGGACATACGTTGTGTAAGCATGATTTTTTTTATAAAAAAAAAAACAGAGAGAGAGAGAGCGCGTGCAAATATTGGAACGGAGTGTCTTTGCGAGTTCTTGAGCTGGCAGCCTGCCAACCAGCATTCACGCAGCATTATAAAGGAGGAGCTGCTGTAGTCGTGATTAACAAAGGATAAGGAGTAACTATTCTTCCCAAAGTCGCCTTGCACACATCCCCTTTCATTGCCAGCACAGAAAACATATGGCAATTGTGCTAATGGAGGCTGCTTTCTTCTCTGCTAGTGATAAATGAAGAGCGATTTCCTCAAGTCAACGCTCTACTTTCTCTTTCTTTCTTTCCTTTTTCATTTTAGACAAAAAAATTGGCAATGGGTCCTTTTTCTGGACCTTGGCACGATAACACTTGCATCGCCCTCCCCCCATCAGCCTGGAATAGATGAAGGCAGCTGCAGAGTTGCCCTCTGTGGATGCCCTTGGGCGCAGTTCAGTTTTCTTATTGGCTAGGACAGGAAATTATCTATTTTGCACCCCCACCCCCCAATATGTTACAGACACGTAAGCCCATGTATGCACATTGGGCGGGGGAAGGAAAATATGCATTCACAAAGATGTAAAATGTGCATAAAAACTGGAGAGGGGATGATAGAAGCATATACTATGGAGGCAAAAAATATTGCTAAAGTAGCGGTATACTCCCACAAGAGATTAAAAAGCCGAATACAGTGGTACCTCAGGTTACATACACTTCAGGTTACAGACTCCGCTAACCCAGAAATAGTACCTCAGGTTAAGAACTTTGCTTCAGGATGAGAACAGAAATTGCATGGTGGCGATGCGGTGGCAGTGGGAGGCACCATTAGCTAAAGTGGTGTCTCAGGTTAAGAACAGTTTCAGGTTAAGAATGAACCTCCGGAACGAATTAAGTACTTAACCCGAGGTTACCACTGTAGTGGCGAGCACGAGTTTAGTCTGCAACAAAATGTAGCAGCGTGGAATGATCTTGTCAGGGTTCCAGTCAACCATGTCTTTTACAGAATACTCGGTTCCATTATTCCTCTCACCTGGCTATTCATCCCACCCAGTATTCCATGTCCAGAGCCTGCTTATTCCTCATTGGGCTGTTTGGGGTTGTGTCTCCCACTCTAGTCCTTAGGGTCTTCCCCCCTAATGATCATTTTGAAGTTTTGCAAAGTAATAACAATAATAATAATAATTTATTATTCCCTGTGGAACGCCCTCCCACCAGATGTCAAAGAGAACAACAACTACCAGACTTTTAGAAGACATCTGAAGGCAGCCCTGTTTAGGGAAGCTTTTAATGTTTGATGTATCATAGTATTTTAATATTCTTTTGGAAGCCGCCCAGAGTGGCTGGGGAAACCCAGCCAGATGGGCGGGGTATAAATAATAAATTATTATTATTATTATTATTATTATTATTATTATTATTATTATTATTATTATTATTATTTATACCCCGCCCATCTGGCTGAGTTTCCCCAGCCACTCTGGGTGGCTTCCAATCAAGTGTTAAAAACAATACAGCATTATTCCTCCTAGCACACCGATAGCTCCTGCTTGTAGTGGCACCCCTCATGCCTGAACACTGGAAAGAAAGAGAACAAGGTGGCCCAGGACACCCTAATAATTGTTAGAATTCCTGCTCCATGATTGCAGTTATGGGATTTTTGTCTATCACATGCCGGTATATGTTTTGACTCCACAGAGTGAGAAGTGACAGAGACAGGATGTTTGTGTTACTGTGTACCGTGAAGTGGGACTATTGTCCTTCGTTCTTTTTCTCTCTTTGCTGTCTGATGCTAGAGAGAGAGGGAGCCATGTTGTAAATAAAAGTAGATTAGCCAAAATGCTGAGTTGCTGAGGTCTGTTACGCAAGCTGCAAAGACTGCAGATCCCTAAGTGTGCCAGTGTCGGTTGGCATCGGTCGCTGTGATGTTCGGGCTGAAGAAAGCTTTTGAGCTCCCGAACGATCGACCAGGAGAGAGAACATGCCTGTCGGGCATGTGTCTCTGCCAGGTCCTACTCGAGTGCAGGCCAAGTTCCTGACAATAATGACTAAAATAGTCCAAATCTGGAGAAATGCAAATTAAACGTGGGGTGCAAAATGTACCACATGATTTCAGACCTCAGCTGAGAACAAGCCACACCACACAGGCTCAAGACAGGAATGTATCAAGGGCGCTGTTCAGTCGTTAGAAGGCTTGAGGCAACAGACCAATGTCATATGTTTGCCTCTGAGCAAATTAGGATAGTGAGGGGTTGGGGTCTCCTGTGGTGCACTCAGCTATCCTGTAAATAATGATTAAAAATTAAAAGGGGGGAGGGGAGGAGATTTGGAACCCAGCACAAAAGACCTGAGGATCAGGTCCTCTGAGCTAGCTGAAAACAACACCTTACCTTTGTTGTTGCCATCCACCTCTCTTGAGAGGCAATGGAGTGTGTCTCTTGGGGTGAAGCCAAACCGTTGCATTAGCAGCCCTGAAATGACCTCTCTGGGGCAGAGGTCTGGCCTGTTTGTATGAAACTCCTGGGCTGCCCAGAATAACAATACTCCCTTCTCGACCTCACTGATGTGGTCCAAAAGAAAGCAGAGAAACACATTTGTCACCAGCTGGGCTGTTGGAGTTGCCAGAAGGAGGCGTAGAAGGCGCTGTCATGGGGTCAAATACTCTGTTCCTGGGGTGACTTAAAGCCAATGAAATAACAGCCAGGGTTGGACAGTTAGAAGAAGTTTACTTTCAGGCTTAAGCGTAAAGGCACAGGTGTGCTAAAACACCATAGTCTGCGCACCTTGCTCATATTTATAGTTTTTCTACAAAGTTTCACATGAACACGACAGGTTATGAATTCAGGTAGGTAGCTGTGTTGGTCTGATGCAGTCAAAATAAATTTAAAAATTTTAAAAATGTCCAGTAGCACCTTAGAGACCAACTAAGTTTGTTCTAGGTAATAATAATAATAATAATAATAATAATAATAATAATAATAATAATAATAATTTATTTATACCCTTCCCATCTGGGCAGCTTCCAACCGAATATTAAAATACAATAATCTAGTAAACATGAAAAGCTTCCCTAAACAGGGCTGCCTTCAGATGTCTTCTGTAAGGTATAAGCTTTCGTGTGCATGCACACTTCTTCAAATACACTGAAACAGAGGTCACCAGACCCTTATATATAAGGGTTTGTTCTTATATACCTAGAACAAACTTAGTTGGTCTCTAAGGTGCTACTGGACAATTTTTTTAATTTTCATGTTATGAATATGCATAAGCTACTTGAAGCATGGTCAACGCATATGTACATTTCATTGGTTACAGAAACATGCTCCTAGCTTCATTAAACAATGCCACAGCAATGGGGAACTTTAAGCAAAGTCGCAACGTTAACTTGGCCTGTTGTCCACTTCAGTTCCTTTGAAGTTCCTTTGTACTCTTCTGAAGGTCAGCTTATTCTCACTGCAACGCACCAAATGATAAGAAAGTGAGGGGCCGAAAGATGGGTGTTAGGCTAGCAAATCATAGAAAATACAGTTTCTATACCCAGTTTTTTTTTTGGGGGGGGGGGTTGCAGGGAGAAATGAAAAACTGCAGTTTGAGCAACTAGGGGAGAAGGCAACTTATTTACCTTGCCCCTATTCAGATCAGCACCATCCAACTGTCTTCTTCAAAATTTTATTTATGATTTTCAAAGTTATACATTTCATTAATTTTACAACCATTTTAACATTTCAAAACTTGACTTCCTTCCCCCTCTTTCTGTGGTTCCTTAAATTATTTTTTAATATCTTCTGCATATCCAAATTAATTAGCTTATTTATTCATCTACTTTAAATATATACTCTTATCAAACTGTTGCTGAGTCTGCAGAAACACACGCAGGCGACAGAATTCATCAGTAAAAGTTTGCAGAGGTTTGAAAAGCGTAAAATGGTTGCAAAGTCCAGGAATCTTGCAAGGTCCCCAGCAAAGCCTGAAAGCTAGCTGAAAAGACCTCATCCAGTGCCATAAGCAGAAACACAAATAGGCTGTACGAAGGAAAGGGAGTGAGAATACAAAGCAGCTCAGAGCAGGATATTTATCTCCTACACAGAGCGGGTTTTTTTGACCTTGAGTCTCACATGACTAAAACAACAGCTGCAGGTCTGTCGATCGAGACAGTTCCAGTGAGTTCCAGAAGGTTTGAGAATGTTCTGCCCCCAACACATCCCAAAGACTAGAGTTCCCAGTAAGTCCCACTATCTCCTGTGGAGGCTGCGGCGAGACTCTGTTCCACTCCATCTTTGCCCAGTCCTCACCTGCCTGCCTTCTTCCTTGCAACCAGCACAGAGGATGACCCTAGCTGTGAGCTTCCTCCCCCTTCATAGTTTCCCCTTGTAGAATTCA
The DNA here is from genome assembly GCF_964188305.1 of Podarcis bocagei. NCBI lineage: Eukaryota > Metazoa > Chordata > Lepidosauria > Squamata > Lacertidae > Podarcis > Podarcis bocagei. The sequence continues at coordinate 10,631,211 of NC_138129.1, read as the reverse complement.
GCAGGGAGGCAGATGGGGACAGAAATGGAATTAATTGGCTCTGCCTATCCTTGGCTCCGGCTCCCTTTAGGACTACACAGCCTCCCTGTCTTTTGCCCTACCAGTCCCAATGGGCACCAATCAATGCTGTCCAGCTCTAGCTGTGCACAACAGTGAGTATATCAGAGCTTCTCAGGGCCACAGCAGATTTGAAGTAGACGATCAGCTATTATGCTACCCTGGGTGTGTGTTTTAACTAATTAGATAAATCACAAAGGGGCTGTTTCAGAGGCGGCGCTCCAGGAGACGGGTGTTCAACTGCCAGGCTAGACATGAGCTTTAAGCTAGCCTTTGCATCTAGCATGCAGGATTTTTAAAAATTAAAATTATAAATGAAGTGGGGTGGGGTGCTTGCAGGCATGGAGGGGGGGAATTTAACCCTTTCCTTCCTTCCTTTGATCCTGTGAAATATCCCTCTCCCCTCGGTTGGTGTTTGCGGAGAAAGGGCTCCCACAATGGGGAATTAATTTCCTCCTCATGCAAATATTTCGCTCCAGGTTACAGTTTTCCCCCTCAGGACCACAGCAAGGAACAAAAGGGTTAAACTCCATGCTGCTCCATGATCCCATTAAATTTCACCCCCACCTCAAGCAAAAGCAATTTGCTTTTAAAAAAAAAAAAAAAGCCAAACCTTGTGCATTAAATGTAAAGGCATATCTAACATCAGTCTAATTGAGCTCTGAGTGTTTCCTGCCTTATGCTTTCCCTGCTGCAAATTGCACTCTGTTTTACACACACACACACACACACACACACACACACACACACACACAGGACTCAAGCAGCTGTGTGTATTGAGGCAGGGGTGGAGTTACAGATGCTCTCACAGATTTTCCACCTCATCTCCAGTTTTGTCCTAAGAGGACCTCAGCTATGAACTGCAAAGCCCCCAAGTGACACATCCCACTTGCGTCACCAGGTGTCACTAAACTCACCAGGTGTCACTGAACAATGCACTATTCCCTCTGCCTCTTTTGCAACAGTAATATAATGCCTTGCAATTTTAAGGGCTACCGCCATAAACTGAGATACTATAAAGTGTGTGAAGTGCCTGAACACTGAATGAATGAATGTTTATTATTACGGCCAAACAGCCAGCACAGGTCTGAACACTCTAACATTTGAGATCACTGCTAGGTAGAGCTTCATTTATTTACTTTTTATTTTTTTAAAAAATGCTTAGTTTGCTCAGACTCAGGTTCCCTGAAACAGCAGCTGTGCAGAGGTAAGGAAAGGAGAAATGTGACAGCTTCTATCTCCTTGTCCCCATTTCCCCCCATTCATACAAAGGTGAACTGGTCCTGAACATGGAAGTTTCATTTAGTTGTCATGGCAAATGCTCGTCCATTTGCTGAATTATTCCCGTAAGCAAAAATGAAAAAAGGAAGGGCTGTGGCTCTGTGGGGTGGAGCAAGATGTCCTGGGTTCAATCCTCAGTTTCTTCACATAGGACTGGAGAGACACCACTGCCCAAAGCCCCAGAGAATCCATCCTTCACCATTGGGCATGCTGTCTGAGGCTGATGGGAATTGGAGTCTAACAGCAGCTGGAGGGTTATAGATTCCCCATCCCTGCTTTCTACCACCTTTCAGTGCAAACCTCTTATTTTTGCTCCAGATTAATGCTGCTTTCCTCTTCCTTACTCTCTTTTTTAAAAATACCATTATACTTGCATCCAGTGCCACATTCTATGGTATGAATTATATGTTAAGAACATATGCTGAGCTGGATTAACCCCACCTAGCCAAGACTCCTGTTTCCAACGACGGACAGTCAGATAGATCTGGGAAACCCATAAGCAGAGCTAGAAAGCAAAAGCTCCCTGCCCCACATTGCTGTCCAGCTGCCCTGGAAAATGGAGGGGTTGGACTAGATAACCCTTGAGGTCCCTTCTAACTCTACAATTCTATTTTTCTACAGCCACTTCTTAGCTGTCCCTGCATTTATTCTGGCTCTCTTTCGAAGTCATCTCTAGCAATAGCTTGGTTAGAGATGTGGGTCAACCCCACACTGGCTGTAAGGAACCAAACAGACTCGTCATGCATATCTGGGCTGGGTATCAAATGCTAGGTACCTAACAATGGGCCCAGCACACTCAGTGTAATTAATTTAAGATACCAGCACTGGTGACAGCAGTCATGAAATTAAAGGACGCCTACTTCTTGGGAGAAAAGCAATGACAAACCTAGACAGCATCTTATAAAGCAGAGACATCACCTTGCCAACAAAGGTCCGTATAGTTAAAGCTATGGTTTTCCCAGTAGTGATGTATGGAAGTGAGAGCTGGAAAATAAAGAAGGCTGATTGCCGAAAAATTGATGCTTTTGAATTATGGTGCTGGAGGAGACTCTTGAGAGTCCCATGGACTGCAAGAAGATCAACCCTATCCATTCTGAAGGAAATCAGCCCTGAGTGCTCACTGGAAGGACAGATCGTGAAGCTGAGGCTCCAAGACTTTGCCCACCTCATGAGAAGAGAAGACTACCTGGAAAAGACCCTGATGTTGGGAAAGATGGAGGGCACAAGGAGAAGGGGACGACAGAGGACGAGATGGTTGGACAGTGTTCTTGAAGCTACCAGCATGAGTTTGACCAAACTGCAGGAGGCAGTGGAAGACAGGAGTGCCTGGCGTACTCTGGTCCATGGGGTCACGAAGAGTCGGACACAACTAAACGACTAAACAACAACACCAGCACCAAATCTTGCTGCAGGGTGTTTCACAAGTTAATTTTGTCCCTGCCCTGAATCTACTGTCCTTGGATAGCTTAAACTTTATTGCAGGAAGTTTCACCAGTTAATTTTGTGCCTGCTCGGAATCTATTGCCCATGCATTGCTCCGCTCCCACCTTAATCTTGTTGCAGGGAGTTCCACAAGTTCATGTTGGACCTGAATCTGCTCTCCGCGCGTGGCTTGTTTCCCGCCCGCCTTCACCTCGTCTTGGCTCTGCGCTGATTCCTTCCCTCCTCGCCTCGCCTCTGTAAGCCCTTCCTCCCCCGGCGCGCTTATTATTATCTGCAGCCACACACGTACTCTAGGAGCTGTCACTTTCGGTTCAAAGGTACGTGCCGGCTTCTTCGCCATTGGCTGGGCTAAGATAAGGCCACCACCTCAGAGGCGCCTGGGTTGGCTTGGTGAAGCATCAGTCATGCCAGGTGGGTGGGATTAAAGAGGGATTGAATGGAAGGGAGGGGAGAAAGAGAGAGATGAAGAACTGATTAAGGAAGAGAGAGGAGCAGCATCTCCGGGGTCCCCACCCCGCCAAAAAACACACACACCAAATCCGACCAGGTAGACGGGATGAGGGATGGGGAACGCAACGGGTGGTCTTGAGAAATTCGGACGGCAATTTGCGATGCTGTATATGTAATATTGTTAGTGGTGGGCTTAGAAGACGAAAAAATGCATGTTGGCCAGCCTGTTTTCCTGCTAGACTCCAAGAAGGATCAGAGGTGTGATCCTGATCCCTATAAACACACGCGCACCATGTGGACTCTGCGTTTAACAAATGTCCAGTCCGAGAGGGGCAAATACGGTCGGATGAGGAGCCGTTGTTGTAGGAGTCAGAGGGAAGGCAGGCAAAGGGTGGTTGAAAGAGAGAGGGGGGAAAGCGTGCATGTTTCCGATGATCGGGACCAAATCCACACGTGAGAAGTGGAATCCCCCCACTCAGGGGGAAAAAAGAGACCATGAATGAATGTCTCTATGGACTGGGGAGAGGATGCCTGAGGACCTCGCCAGCTTTTCCTTTGTCACGTCGTATTGTGGGCATCAGCTACTGTCTCCTGATGGGGGAATTTGGGTTGTGTCTGGGGTGGGGAGAGGACAGATCCGTGGGGTGGGGATCTGGCGCGCGCGTCCGCCGCACATCTGCCCAGCCCAACCAAGAAGCCCTGGATATATGATTCAGCATCAGCCGAGGAGTTGCTGTGGGCTGGCGAGGGGGCTGAGATGTCTGGTGAATAGGGGAATGAACAGGGGAAGCGACGGGGGTTTCCTCGCAAACCCAGCGATCTCCTCGGTCTTTCTTTGTGCGGCGGAACATTTCTGGCGAGGGCGAGGCGGATCAGGTGGCTGAGTTATTTTGGAACCTGGTTTGCTTGAATGGAGCTGCGAGGCTTGCATTCTTCAGTGCCTTAAAAAAAAATCTACCTTTTGACTCCCTTTTGTATTTCTCGAGGTATGAGGGCTGGTTCTGGCGCCTCAGGGAGATGCGCTCTGTACATGTTCAGAAACGCTGCCTTGTGTTGCTGCTCTTTACACCTTCCAATGCGCGGGCGCGAGGGGGGGGGAGTCCTCCCTGACTGTGGAAGAGTGAAGGGGCGAGATGGGCTACCAGGTATAAAATTTTAGAATTGTAGAGTTGGAAGGAACCCCGGGGGTCATCTAGTCCAACCCCCTGCAATGCAGAAATCTTTCGGGCTCGAGTGGGGCTCGGACCCACAACCCTGAGATTAAGAGTCTCATGCTTTATCGACTGAGCTATCCCAGAGTGAGGGACTGTGTTTGGAAAGACGGGGCTGCAAAAACAATCAAGATTTTTTCTTGTTTTTTTTTAAAAAAATCAGAACTACAGAATGTTCTGAATGGGCTTTGATTGGGAGGGTCAGAGCAATCGCGATCGTCCTCAATTTCTTTCGAAAATGGCAAGGACACTGAGAAGGGTTGGCCCTCAGTGGCGATTAGGCAGTAGTCTAGACGTGCGTCAAAAGGGGCGCCCTCCACGAAACATTGGAAGCTGCCTTATACCGCGTTAGACCGTTGGCCCATCTTAGCTCAGTATCGTCTACACGGACTGGCAGCTGTTCTCCAGCATCTCAAGTAGGCGTCTCACCAAACCAGGGGTACCAACTTGGATAAAATATTGGGGGGGGGGGAGTAAGCCGCGCCCGCATAATCGACCATATGACGCGGTGCTCATGAATTTTGGACGGGCCCGGCCCCCTCAAATATTTTTTTGGGGGGAGACCCCTTGGCCCCTAGGAGTACAGCGACACCTCGGGTTACAGACGCTTCAGGTTACAGACTCCGCTAACCCAGAAATATTGCTTCAGGTTAAGAACTTTCCTTCAGGATGAGAACAGAAATTGTGCTCCGGTGGCGCGGCAGCAGCAGGAGGCCCCATTAGCTAAAGTGGTGCTTCAGGTTAAGAACAGTTTCAGGTTAAGTACGGACCTACGGAACGAATTAAGTACTTAACCTGAGGTACCACTGTATATTGAACGTGGGACTTGCAAGGCAGGCTCTCTCTCTCTGCCCCTGGGATAAGGCTGCGCTCCGGCAGGGCCGGAGAGGCTGGGTCTCCCCCGTGTTCTGACAATCCGGATTCACTGCGGCTGCCAGCCCACGTGGGAGCGTGGGAAGCGACGCGCAGCAGCAGCAGCACCCCCACAATCCCCCACGGGGTGGTGGTGGTGGGGTCGCTGCCTTGCCTTGCCTTCCTGCCTTTGGGAGCTGCCGGTGGGAAACGCTTGGCGATGCGGGAGAGAAAGAGAGAGGGATGTGGCTGGAGGGAGGGGTTCTCGAGGGCGGGGGCAGGTTAGGGGCTTAATTGAATTGCGGCGACTCGGAGGAGGGAGGGGCGCCGGGGAGGCGCGCTCGCGGGTCTCTAGCGTCTGCCGCCCGGGGCTATGTTCGGTCATCCACCTGTGCGCTCCGCTTCTGCGGCTGCTCGCCGACACGCACGGAAGCCGCGGGCTGCTGCTTTCCCCGCGCTCCGCTGGTTCGGGGTAGCCGGGTAGCCGACTCTCCTCGGCCACCCATGGGCCTTGTGGAGCGACGTGGTGCTGCATATTGCAATGAAATGAAGCCCCCCCCCCCGCCCGCCCCGTTTGTGGGACGTGCAGTGTGGCTGCGCTGGAGAAGTTGTGGGAACTGCAACTGGCAGCCGGAGGGCGCGTTCACACGACCCTTGTGGAGCATTTGAGGGCACTGGGCTGGTGCGCGCGCACGCACACCCCGCATGTGCGTGGGTGTGGGCCCGGCCAGAAGTGGTTGCCTGAGCCCACTGATAGGCAACTGGCAGCCTTGGAGCTAAATGCAGCCCGCAGCTGATTGATTAGTTTTTGGCCCCATTGCTCACCCTTGTGTGTTCCGATAGATAGAGCTATGCACCCTTTGGGTCCTAGTGGGTGTCTTCACATGATTCACAAGGGAGAAAAAAGACCTGGGAACACACAACATTGTCTTGACCACAGGCAACACCCTATTTGGGGAACTGTAATGTTTGACAGTTTGACCCACCTGGGACGAGGGTGGCGCTGTGGGTTAAACCACAGAGCCTAGGACTTGCCAATCAGAAGGTCACGGTTTGAATCCCCGTGACAGGGTGAGCTCCCGTTGCTTGGTCCCTGCTCCTGCCGACCTAGCAGTTCGAAAGCACGTCAAAGTGCAAGTAAATAAATAGGTACCTCTCCAGCGGGAAGGTAAACGGCGTTTCCATGCGCTGCTCTGGTTCGCCAGAAGCGGCTTAGTCATGCTGGCCACATGACCCGGAAGCTGTAAGCCAGCTTCCTCAGCCAATAAAGCGAGATGAGCGCCGCAACCCCGAGTCGGTCACGACTGGACCTAATGGTCAGGGGTCCCTTTACCTTTACCTAATGTTTGAAATGGTTTTAGAGTTGTATTTCAAATTATTGTCACCCACTCTTACAATGCAGGGCAGGTAACAAGTCAAAATCGTCGTCGTCGTTGTCAGTTGGGGCCTCTAAAACTAGTAGGATCCTGATTCTTTGGCAACTGGCTGTTGTGCAGCTGGGGAAGTGTTTGGATGTGCAGGGATGCAATGAACATAGACTGAACTATGAAGAAATAAACTCCGCCATCATGCCTTCTTGGAGGCCAGCTTTGCAAACTGCAGCTGGAAGGTTGCATATTTCATGGCTGCCTCACTCTGAAATGCAAAATGTGAAAGCGGCTGCCAACTTTTTTTCCTGGCAAGGCTCCTGTGTCTTTAAATGCTAATAATAATAATAATAATAATAATAATAATAATAATAATAATAATAATTCTGCAGCATGTGAAGATTTCCCACATCACAAAAGTTTCATATGCCCAATTTCCCCCTGCGCTTCAGCTGTGAAAGGCTCAGGAGCCTTGCCAGACAAAATAGTTGGCGGCCCTAGCTGAGGCTAGCTTTGAAACTTCGCTTGCAGCTGGGCGACAACTAATGGAAGGCTCTTCTGCAAATTCAGCCGTGCACAAGCCCACTTAAATCAATGTGGTTAAGTGCACCTAGCAGTAGCAGAGGGTTGGGTTATTCCCGACCTCGCTTGAGGGGGAGGCTTTCGTGAGATAAGTTGAACAAACAACCTAATCGCAGAGGCACTTGAGGTTTCTCATGCTCTTGTGCATCACTAATACTCATGGCTAATTGTCTGTGGGTAGGTGAGAGCTGGAGGTGACTCACGAAAGGTCTCTATTTCATTCAGATTGAAAGCACAGAACCTTGAGTGAGGTCACTTGGTTGGGGGGAAACTGAATCACATGTGGGGAAATTCAGCTCAGACAATAGTGAGTGGAGCATGAAGAGATGGGCAAAGCATTCCTAGTGGGTGTGGAAGGAGAATCATATATAATTTTAGAGTTGGAAGAGACCATGAGGGTCATCTAGTCCAGCCCCCTGCTTTGCAGGAATCTTTTGCCCAGCCTGGGGACGCGGGTGGCGCTGTGGGTTAAACCACAGAGCTTAGGACTTGCCGATCAGAAGGTTGGCGGTTCAAATCCCCACAACGGGGTGAGCTCCTGTTGCTCGGTCCCTGCTCCTGCCAACCTAGCAGTTTGAAGGCACGTCAAAGTGCAAGTAGATAAATAGATACCACTCCGGCGGGAAGGTAAACAGCATTTCCGTGCACTGCTCTGGTTCGCCAGAAGCGGCTTAGTCATGCTGGCCACATGACCCGGAAGCTGTACGCCAGCTCCCTCGGCCAATAAAGCGAGATGAGCGCCGCAACCCCAGAGTTGGCCACGACTGGACCTAATGGTCAGGAGTCCCCTTTTTGCCCAGCTTGAGGCTAGACCCCTGAGATTAAGAGTCTCATGCTTTACTGACTGAGCTATTCCACCTCTTCACTGGCCTGCACTAGGCAGGGAGAAGACTGGGCGGTGAGTGGGTTTTCAATCTTTTTATTTTTCAGTCATTTTATTTTTTTATACTAATGAGAGGGGGGAAATGCCAGCTCTGATGCTGGCATACCTTCTTTTCTTTCTGAGGACACGTCGGGGAAGTGAGTGGAGCTTTGAATCTAGTGCAGGGGTAGGCAACCTAAGGCCCGGGGGCTGGATGTGGCTCAATCGCCTTCTTAATCCGGCCCACAGACCGTCTGGGAATCAGCATGTTTTTTCATGAGTAGAATGTTTCCTTTTATTTAAAATGCATCTCTGGGTTATTGGTGGGGCATAGGAATTCGTTCATTTTCGCCCTTCAAATATAGTCCAGCCCACCACATGGTCTGAGGGACAGTGGACCGGCCCACGGCTGAAAAACATGGCTGAGCCCTGATCTAGTGTATCCAAGGCCTTTCCCCACAACAGATCCAATCCATGGAACACTGCCAGCAGTGCTGCACCCATGGCAGAGCATGTGCCTGTGGACCTCCCTCTGTGCTTGCAGAAGAGGAGATCCACACCATGCAATGGCCATGTATCTGCCCTCTCCAGGAGCTTGGGATTACTCACATAATCATGGTGCATGAGAAGCAATGGTCATGAGGCTAATGGATGCAGTTAAAAAAAAAACCACTCTTTGTAATCTGCTAGTAATAATAATAAGTTTTTATTTATACCCCACCCTTCCTGGTTCAAAAACCGGGCTCAGGGCAGCTAACAACAAATTTAAAACACTTAGTTATAAAAGCAGCATAAAATACAGTATAAAAACATGAATAACAATAAAATTCAAAGTTCAAAAATCAATTTAGGGGAAATCCATCTAATAAATATTGGACAATCCCCAGGGCTAGCTGGCTGAATTAGTCCTACTTGGGCCAGCGAGGAGGCCAGGGGAGAATTAGCTGTGGGGTCTCAGAGCAGGTAATCTTCATAAAAGGGGAGGGGGAAGGAAGAGAAGGGAAATAAAAGATCAGGCTGAATTCAAATTAAAAGCCAGATGGAATAGCTCTGTCTTAGAGGCCCGATGGAAGGAGGTTAAATCCTGAAGGGCCCTAGTCTTGTGGGACAGAGCATTCCACCAGGTTGGAGCCATCAATGAAAAGGCCCTGGTGGAGGATATCTGACTTCCTTAGGGCCCGGAACCTCTAAACTATGGTTAATCATGGACCTTAAGGTCCTCTGCTGCAGCAAAATGTGAGATTCCCAGAAACCATACTCTGGAGGAGTGGTTTTCAGCTAGTGTGCCATGGCACCCTGGGGTGCCGAGGGCAACACTGTCCTCTGGCCTTCTTTCCTTCCTTCCCTCCTCTGATTCCCTCTCACATCTCTGCCTCCCAAAGGCTTGCACAGCTGTTTGTTGCAGCAGCCCTGGCTATAAGCTCTGCAGGTGAAGGGTGCCTCTGGGAGGCAACTCTCCTTGGGGTGGGGGTGGGGAGCAGCTTAGAGACCCAGGGTGGCAGTAGCAGCTGCCCGGAGGACTCCCAAGGAGAGGGGAAAGGAGAGGAGGCTGAGGGAACACTCCACAAGGGAAGGTGTTTTGAAAAGGGGTAAGGGGCTGCTAGCTCAGCAGGCAAGGGGTGACATAACTGGGCTCCTAAGCCCCACAGGGGTGCAGCAGAAAGATTGTAGTTGGTTAAGGGAGCTATGGACTCAAAAAGTTTGAAAACCTCTGGGTGCTTACATGAAACTATTAATAAAACACAAAGCACTTATATCTGGTAACAGCAAGGTTATAGCAACCTTTACCATTAAAAGAAACCTTCAGGTTTTCAATCTATTTAGTTCTATATTTGAATTTTTAATTAATTGATTAATTAACTAATATTTCGCCTTTCCCCCATTATGGAAGTCAAGACGGCATTGCAGGGGGTTGGACTAGATGGCCCTTCAAACTCTACAATTCTATGATCCTATGATTCGTGCAGGTTCCCAGGAGGTCTCCTGCCCCGTGAAAGGTTACTACATCATGCACCATATTGCACCATAAGTCCTGAACTGCCATGAGCCGACTCTGTTCTTCTACCAGCTACAATTCTAGCTCTGCATGTAATCTTGGGCAAATCCAGCGGGTTCTAATGTCGGCAGCCTCCATATTCTCTCAGTAAATTGTCACGTGAAGTTTGGAAATCATTTTGGCAGTGGTAACAGCGTTACAAGGCCTGGCAATTGCCCCTGTTGCTCCTTATCCACCGACAGCCCAGGTACAAAAGGCGTGGCTCAAGATCCCCACACACCCAAAGTGTTGGAAAACCTCCTCTTTGCACAGGTTCCCCCTCCCCAATTCTAAGTAGTCAGCAGTGGAAGAATCTGCTTGGGCTCCTGGGGCGGCATGTGGGCAGAGGGAGCTGCCCATAGGGCTGGGGCAGGTCGTGGGGCCTCCGGAGTCTGCCTGCCTCCTCCCACTCAGACGCCCTACAGCTGGGGGGGGGGGAGGCAGCGGGCAGACCGTTTGGGCAGCGTGGAGCTTGTGTGTGCCCAAGCCACCGTGTGTCTCCCAGGAGAGACATGTGGCTCGGGTGCGCTGCAGGTCCCACAGTGAGTGCCACCCTGCATTTTGTCACCCCCTGTCAGTGGTGACACCCGGGGTGGCCTGCACCCACTACACCTTCCTTCCTCTGCCCCTGATTGTAGTAGCAAGTTGAGCGGCTTAAAAAGGGTCATCGTTGGAGCAAGCCTCCAGTGGAAACATGCCTAAGGCTTCAGAGGAATCGCTATCCATTCTCGTGATCTCAGCTAGGCATGCACAATGGGAGGTGGCAGTGTGCATCTGTCATCAGCTTGACCTTAACTACAATGTCATTGTGCATGGTGCAAGCCATATCTTCTCCACCCATTCCAAACACACACACAGAGAGAGAGGTTTATACCTCCTGACTAGTGTCCACCTTACTCTGTAAGGGTCGGAATGCGAACACTCCTGGAAAACGTTGCTTGCCCTGTCGAACATCTCTCTCAACTACCCTCATCCCACCAGAAGTGCTTTCATAATAGGGGTGGTAGTAACAAAGGATTGGCTGGACCGGAACTGAGTGCCATTGTGGAATAAAGGAACTGGAGGAAATGGTGGATTGGGCCTATCAGTTTTAAATCTGCCTTTGAATTTCGGGTGTGTGATGAGTTTTGTTTTTGTTGTATCTATGTTTCTGTTCATTTTGTGGTTTTACATATTTATTTTGTAGTTTTAAAAAAGTTTCTTCCTCATATACCTTAAGCTGCCCAGAGAAACTTTTCTTATAAATGGTGTCGGTAAAGGAACTCTGCATGACTCCCCTGACATATTTTACTAGCCTTGCTGGAAATCCTCTGACTTCCCTCCCGATTCATGCAATGTTTTGCCAATGCGGGGAATCCCCAAACTCATTTTGGATCTTGCTTTAGGCAACTTTGCAGCAGGCACCATAAACTGACTCATTCATTTTGCCCCAACCCAGGGCGTATCTGTGCATTAGACCACAACTTCTTGTTTCTTCTTCCGTGTATGTGAGATCAGTTGTTTTCAGGCCTCTGGCAGGATTCCTAATGCGCACAAGTATTAAAGTGAAGAAAAAACTGCTTTTTGTGTTTACCCACAAAACATTTTAAGCCGATACGGACATCTAATTTCATGTCTTTTCTCAGTCCCATAATCTGTCTCAGACCCTCCAAGTATCCCTGCTTTCCAGGGACAGTCCCAGATTTACAGAAGCTGTCCCGATTTTTAATTTGATCCCAAAATGTCCCACTTTTCCTTAGGATGGCCCTATTTTCATTGGAGAAATGTTGGAGGGTATGGAGTTATGCAACCCCCAAGCCAAGGGGATAAGTAACTTTACAACCTTTAGAAGACATCTGAAGGCAACGCTGTATAGGGAAGCTTTTTAATGTTTAATGTTTTATTATGTTTTTATATATGTTGGAAGCTGCCCATAGTGACTGGGGCAACCCAGCCAAATGGGCGGGGTATAAATAATAAAATTGTTGTTGTTGTTGAATAGGACGCCCCTATTTTCATCAGATAAATGTTTGAGAGTATGTGTGTGTTTCCAGACTTGGGTGTTCCCAAGGTATTTTCTGTTGATCCCGGAGTATGCAATTGAAACGCCACACAGGGGTTTGAAACTTAATTGGTTTATTAACAACGGACTCAGCTACATTAGTAAAGAAACAGCTGTTTGAATGCACTATAAACATGCAACACCAGATGGCACCAGAGAGCAGGAAATTTTAAAATGCGGTTATCCATAGGGATTTCTTTCTTTTGTCACAACAATCTAATTTTTGACTTATTTATAGCGGGGGGTTTTCCTGTGTCTAGGTCCACCCAAGGTTATATACAGTTCTCTAGCAGGGCTCCTACTACAAGCCTGCCCCTCTCCCTTCAGTATACATGACAAAAGCCCAAGCTATTTCCCACAAACATGCCACTTTGTGCCTGTGGCTTGAGAATGAATGGAACGAGCTCTCCGGCATTTTTGAAAGAGTTCAAGAGTCACATGAGGAGATGCTATGTTCTATGGACAACATGTAGGTGATAAACAAATTATTTATGTGAATCCCCTTATTTCACTTTTTACCTGAGGTTGGGGAACAGATTGCCATTACAGTCGTACCTTGGAAGTTGAACGGAATACATTCCAGAAGTCCGTTCGACTTCTAAAACGTTCGAAAACCAAAGTATGGCTTCTGATTGGCTGCAGGAAGCCCCTGCAGCCAATTGGAAGCTGCTGAAGCCCCGTCGGATGCTCAGGTTCTGAAAGAACATTCACAAACCGGAACAATCACTTCTGGGTTTGTGGCGTTCGGGAGCCAAAATGTCCGAGTTCCAGAGCGTTCAAGATCCAAAGTATAACTGTATTTTCATGTCTTGGTTGATCTGGCTGGCTACTTTTGGAATTGAAATGCAGGAACAGATAGACCTTGTTCTATCCAACTGAGCAAATTTCAAGAGCTATCACCATTCTTTTGGAACTCTGAAAGGGGGAAAGCTTGAGTCCAGAGTCCAATTTAAAGTGATGGAGCTGCCCCTTGCATGTCCCTCTCTGAGCTACTCCTAAGGGTCAGGGTCAAGGTCCATTCCAGAATGGCATGGAATCTGGAATGGGCATGGGCTGCATCTGGAGGACGAAACATGCAGGAGTTAAGGACTTCCTACCCTTTACATGCATAGAAGTACCTTCTTTTCACATAAGGGGATTTCTGAATTCCACCCAGCGTCAGTCACTAAGTTGGTCTGAAAGGCGGGATATAAAACAGAGTGGGTTATTATGAGATTCCTTCTAGGACCCAACCAGAACTGTATTGCCAGGCCATCGCATCTCTAATACTAGCCTGGATAGGTCAGGAAAAGGAAATATAATGGGACAGGGTGAGCAAGGCAGCTCTTGTGGGGTGACCTTTCCTCCACCCCTTTTTTTCTTTACAATGCAATCAAAGCTGAAAAGTATGCTTTTGAAGGATTTGCAGTTTCCGAAGAAACATATCCCTCTGCGACAGCTGCTGTGCAATGCTGCTGTTTCTCAAGGGTATGAGATCTGGTTTGACAAAATGTCCATCTCTCCCAGAGATGCAAAATGAGCCCCTTGGAATGCCAACAGATGTTTGTGCCTGGCAAGTGAAACATTATATACCCTTATCTTGGGAAGAAAATGTTGTGTCCATTTGGCAGTGTAATGTGTGTTGTTGTTTTTTAAAGGAATATTTTTTTTCCACTCCTTGGCACTGGGGACAAAATTTATGTCTAATGTTTTGAAAGGGCCTCCTGGGGAGGGGGGGAGGGAGGAAGGAAGGAAGGAAGAATGGTAGACACCCACCTTTGATCTCTCTTCCCAATGCTCCCCTTCCCCATAGACCTCAAGGGGCAGGTCCATGCCATACATTTAAAATGTTCCCAATACCCATTTCAAGCACATGAGCATTGGATGAACTTTAAATGTAAGGTGTGTATATGGTTGGTGCATTTGTGCTTGCAGTCAGTTTCATTTCATTTTCATTTATTAAATTTATTCCTCCTCTTCTTCTTCTTCTGTGATGACTTGTAGCCGAGTAAGATTGTCTTCCATAAATACAGTTTTAACAGTGACTGTGGAGCCCAATTCTAGATACACTTCCTTCCACAGTGGGGACATGGGTTTCCGGGTGGGAGTTGATCATGGTGAGGGTTTCCTTCCTCTTAGCACGTTTCTTCTTTTCATCCTGAGTTCAAGCGTCTTCAAAGCCCATGACACCTTTGGTAAAGGCTGTTCTCCAATTGGAGCACTCGCAGGCCAGTGTTTCCCCATTGTCGGTGTTTATGCTACATTTTTAAATATTTGCCTTGAGAAAGTCTTTAAACCTCTTTTGTTGACCACCAGCATTACGCTTCCCATTTTTAAGTTTGGAATAAAGTAGTTGCTTTGGAAGATGATAATCAGGCATCCGCACAACATGACCAGTCCAATGAAGTTGATGTTGAATAATCATTGCTTCAACACTGGTGATCTTATTATTATCCACTTGTCACCCAAAGGTCTACAAGCAATTTACAGCAAAAAAAGAGAGATACGTATTACCATGGGGGGGGGGGGGAATTGGTGTGTATGTGTTATACAATACACTGTGCTCTGGTCCATGGGGTCATGAAGAGTTGGACATGACTAAATGACTAAACAACAACAATATTTTATATAACCAGTGCTTTTTCCTGGGGGTACTCAAGAGTCCGCAGTACCGGCACCTTTCCCCCCTAAAAGAAAAGCACTGGTTAAAAGTGTAGCACTTACTGTAACAACTTTATGGTGAATACTGGCCCCTCTTTTTCTAGAAGAGCACTGCATAGAACATAACACCCTTTTAAAAAATACTCAAATAATAAACAAAGCAATTCTCAGACCCACTCATTAACAAATCCAAAACCTCACCTCCCCCCCTAGTCCAAAAATCATTCACATCAAAACATCAATTTCCCCGTTTAACCTCACCACCCAGAAGTCTGGGGTCAAGTCCATTTATTACAAACCAGTGGTGGGTTGGATAGTTTCTCATCTAACTTTTGTGGTCACTGGTTATGTTCCAGTCGTGCGCCTTTAACTCAGTGGCAGGCAACAATCTTTAACCCAAGGATGGAGGCTCTTAGAGTAGATTATAATCTATCTTGCAAAAGCCAGATGTTTCGGTGCACTTCCATGCACACAGATGTTTCTACAGCCAGCCATGCAAGAGGGTATTATCAGTTCAAGGACATGTACCAGCCAGGGAAAAGCACTTTGACAGGAGCAATGCCCCGGAACAATGCTCGATCCAATGATCTCCACAAGGAGCTCAAGGTGGCAATGTGTTTCTTTACCTCCTCGTTTTATTCTCACAACAACCTTGTGAGATAGGATAGGCTGAGAGGCAACAACTGACTCCAAGTGACCTTCATGCCTCAGTGGGGATTTGAACCCTGGACTCCCAGGTCCTAGTCCAGCACTCGAACCACTACACCACACTGGACCTCAATAACAAATAGGAAAAAAGAAAGAAGCTGAGGGACTAGAGAGGGCATACACAACCCTTGTATACTTAAAGGCACAGGCAACCCAACTCCTACAACGAAGAGTGAAAGTCTAATTTTCATTTGCCAAGTGAGTCAGCCCTGCAATTGGTCACGTCAGGTTGATAGACCAAAATGCATTGAGCACAATCTCTCACAAGCAATTGAAATGGAAAGAGTATATATAAAAAAAGTCATGAAGGTTCAAAGACATTTGGCAGAAAAGCTTTGCACGTCAATAATTGTTCTCTCCCCATTCAACCAATCAACCAACCAACAAGTCTGTTTTGTTTTTCACTGATATTGTTCCTGGGAAGAATTGGAGGAAAGTGTTTAGCTGGCAGTGGGAAGTGTATTTGGCTTTTGTATGCAAACGTTCTTTGTCAGACACTTTGGTAATATCTGTGACGTAAATATTTTGGCCGTCTTGCAATTTACAAGGCTCAGTGGACCTTTTTTTCCTCATTTCGTGGCCAGTCTCTTGCCGGTGGAGTTGCACAGATAGTTTTAAACCTAGGGTCAGCAAACTTTTTCAGCCAGGGGACCGGTCCACTGTCCCTCAGACCTTGTGGGGGGCCAGACTATATGGGGGAGGGGGAATGAACGAATTCCTATGCCCCACAAATAACCCAGAGATGCATTTTAAATAAAACCACACATTCTACTCATGTAAAAACACACAGATTCCCACACCGTCCGTGAGCCGGATTTAGAAGGTGATTGGGCCGGATCAGGCCCCCGGGTCTTAGTTTGCCTACCCATGGTTTAGGTGTTGCTTGAAAGGCAGACGTTGTGGTTTTTAAAGGAAGGAGATATCAGAGTATTTGCACGGCCTCCAGCTATGGCTTTTGAGCATTTCCTTTTTGTACTCTACATACTGTTTCTTGGTGTGCTCTCCATACTAGACATGAGCTCCAACTATATATTATGCTGGTGAATTATTGAAATTCTCTCTTTGAACAATTCTTAAGATTCTTTATCAAAGGGCTTGTTCATAGGTTGGCATTGGTCAGTGATCACTGCATTTGTGCTGGTTTCCCAGCCTGCTGGGCTCAAAAAATGCCTGGATTTTCATATGTACGCCGGACCTGCACAGAGACTTCTGAATTCTAGCACTCGGCAGTGACATCATCATCGAGCGCCAGAGCATGGAGGTCCTAGACCCGTAACATATGCAAAATACATCAGGACTCCATTTTCTCTGTTCTGCTTCTTGTATGCTAAATACCAGAGGCAGAAGGGAAGGCCAAAAAGGTCCAATTCACAGGGTGGAGAGCATAGATTTCTGAGATAGCTCTAGTGGTTTTTTGCATGTAGGCTAAAGGGAAGGAGGTTTCTGCTAAAATAGGTAATGACCCTAATATATACCAGAATGTGAAATAATATAGAAACAGGAAGACAAACACACCCTACTTACTCATTCTGCTTACTTTCATCCACCCCCATCGTTCAGCCCGGACACTGAGGTCCAGCTCCAAGGGCCTTCTGGCAGTTCCCTCACCACGAGAAGTGAGGTTACAGGGAGCCAGGCAGAGGGCCTTCCCGGTAGTGGCACCCACCCTGTGGAATGCCCTACCATCAGATGCCAAGGAGATAAGTAACTATACAACCTTTAGAATAGGGAATTTTTTACATGCTTAATGTTTTTATGTATGCTAGAAGCCTCCAAGAGTGCCTGGTGCAACCCAGTCAGATGCTTCTGCCGTTATCCTAATCCACTCCACAGTAGCATTACTTGAACATAACACAAACCATGGTTTCTGCGAACTATGGAACACAAACCATGGAGCTTCCAAATGTACTGAAATATACTTGAGTGTGGATTTCATGCTCTTTATTCAGCTCATAGTAGTGAGGAATGCCAGTTCCCCCCAAATGTCTGCTTTATATACATTATTTACACAATGGGCCCCACGTCATTGGCTAATTCCAGGATTCTCCTGTAGGCCAATCAGGTTGCGGATTCACTTCCACCTGGAGCTGGATTGGGTGGCTCCTGCGGACCAATCAGACTGCTGCATTTTGGATCCTATTGTTCTAGGACCAGACTGCTGCATTTTGGATCCTATTCAACTCAATGCATAACATGTACATACCAACTATGGTTGAAGGCTGGTTGTCTGTTTCCATTTCCCATTTCCTTGGTGCTGTAGATTCTAGACTCAATACCTTCCAGAGGCAGTGCACCTGCCTTAAATTTCAGACAATAAAACTTGGTACAGGCCACTGACAACCCCGATTTCCAATTCTGGTTAGCTTGTTGTTGTTGTTTAGTCGTTTAGTCATGTCCGACTCTTCGTGACCCCATGGACCAGAGCACACCAGGCACTCCTGTCTTCCACTGCCTCCCGCAGTTTGGTCAGACTCATGCTGGTAGCTTCGACAACACTGTCCAACCATCTTGTCCTCTGTTGTCCCCTTCTCCTTGTGCCCTCCATCATTCCCAACATCAGGATCTTTTCCAGGGAGTCTTCTCTTCTCACGAGGTGGCCAAAGTATTGGAGCCTCAGTTTCAGGATCTGTCCTTCCAGTGAGCACTCAGGGCTGATTTCCTTCAGAATGGAGAGGTTGGATCTTCTTGCAGTCCATGGGACTCTCAAGAGTCTCCTCCAACACCATAATTCAAAAGCATCAATTCTTCCGCGACCAGCCTTCTTATGGTCCAGCTCTTACTTCCTTACATCACTACTGGGAAAACCGTAACTTTAACTATACGGACCTTTGTTGGCAAGGTGATGTCTCTGCCAGTGTGGTGTAGTGGTTAAGAGCGGTAGTCACGTAATCTGGGAAACCGGGTTCGCGTCCCCGCTCCTCCACATGCAGCTGCTGGGTGACCTTGGGCCAGTCACACTTCTGTGAAGTCTCTCAGCCCCACTCACCTCACAGAGTGTTTGTTGTGGGGGAGGAAGGGAAAGGAGAATGTTAGCCGCTTTGAGACTCCTGAAGGGGAGTGAAAGGCGGGATATCAAATCCAAACTCTTCTTCTTCTTCTTCTTCTTTTAAAGCAATGACAAACCTAGACAGCATCTGGCTAGCTACATCTTTCAATTCACACATTGCCCCAAACCCTAGTTAAGTTTTCTTAGCCATGCATGCAACAGAAGTCCCCTTTCTCCTCATGCCCTTTCCCATCCCAGATGTGCTCTGGGTTTAGCGGGTGTGCAATGGGGGAGGAGAGGCGAGGAGCTCCATTGCGGAAGCAGCAGTCCTTGCACTAACAATGGGACGAGTGACTTAGCACTGCTTTGGATACAAGCCCATTGTTTGGAATTGCTACAGTATCTGAGCTGAGCCAGTGTGCAGCCCACTTCATCAGAAGTGTATCTATTTTCTATCTGATAACTGTTGGAAAGCATGCAAATGTTTCCACAAAAGCTGATGCTTTGTTTACACAAAGATGGTGAATCATTATCTCTTTAATTTGCTTTGTCCTGGGAGGAGAGCCAGAAACCACCATCCAGATAAAGGCTTTCCTTTGTTCATGTTTTCAAATACATAAGAAGCTTCCTTTGCAAATGGTGGGGTCCAAACAGCACTGGCTTGCCTGTTCATACTGGGCTCAGTTCAAGGTGTTGACTTCTACATATAATGTCCTAAATGGCTTAGGGAACCAAAACCTTAAAGGACAACCTCTGCTGGTCTGGACCTTGAGATTTGCAACAGAGGTCTTTTTCATGGTTCCACCAATGGGGGTAACCCATGGTTGCAGTGTCATAGGATGGGCGATTTCAGTGGTGGTGGCGCCCTGGTTATGGATCTTGCCCACCCTACTTTGGAGGTGCAGGTCTCTCTGGTTAGTAGTCTTTTGGTGTCAGCTTAAGATGTATATTTTCAACCTGGTGTTTTTCTGTCTATTCTGTCTGCATTTTCCTGTCTATTCCTAAATTGCTGGAGTGGCGGTATACATAGGAACCAACTCCTAGGGGCCGAAAGTCTTTGCCCCCCCCCCCAATAAAATATTTTATGGGGCCGGTCCCCCAATGTTTTATTCAAGCTGGCACCCCTGGTGGTATATATTTTGAAGTGAATGTTGTTTGTTTTAATCTCTAACCCAATTGTGCTGTTTGGTATGACTTTCTGTTTGAATTTGTTATTTTGCACACCACTCTGGGATCTCATAGCTGAGCTGGCTTAGCAACAAGCATTGTGTATATTTTAATGAACTGAATAGAGTGAGATATAATATTGTGAGTCATGGGAGCATGGAAAGTGTGTATGAACTTCACAGTGCTTAGCTTATTGTTGCTGTTTTTTGGTTCCTATTTTGTTAATATTGTTTTATAGATGATAAATGCTGTAATGATTTGTCAGTAACAACTTTTTCTGCAGCTGCTGCTTTAATAATAGTGCTTTACAGATGATTTTACTGAAGGTTTGTTTATTATTTTACACGATTTATGCTGTACTTGCAATGCTCTGTTATGTTGTTGTTGTTATTTATTGTTCGTAATCTGCTTTGGGATTCATTTGAACAAAAAGTAGCATAGAAATATAACAAATTTAAAAGAAAAATCAAATCAACCAGCCATGTGGTTCAGAAAAGCATGGAAATGACACAAGGCTTTGTGTTGGCCCTGGCCCACTTAAAAGGGGGTGGTATTAAAATCACACTTCAACTCTCGGCTGGGGAAAAAGATCCCTGAATAATTCCGACTTAGGTCACTATTTATCCCCCATATAGAACTGATGCACCCCAAAATTCCCACTATCCCACCATGTAACACTGAGCTTTCAGCCACTTTTTAAAAGTTGTGGGCTGGTATTTCCTTCAGAAGTTCTAGAGCAGAGGTTAAGACCTTACGTTGCTCCAGATGTTGCTAAGACTCCATCATCTCTGACCATTGGCCATGCTGACTGGGGCTGATGGGACTTCTGGAGGGGCACAGATTCTTTGTTCTAGAACAGGCTTCCTCAACCAGATGTTTTGAGACTACAATTCCCATCATCCCTGACCACTGGTCTGCTAGCTAGGGATCATGGGAGTTGTAGGCCAAAAACATATGGAGGGCCGAGGTTGAGGAAGCCTGTTCTAGAAGGACCAAAATGGACGCCCACTTTTAGTCTGGTTGTCTTGGGAACTGATCTGGCAACAGGAACTAATGCAACCCACCCATGTCATTTGTTGCAATCTGCTAGGTGTTTAGAATCTCCTACTCCTCCTTTGGCTTGCAGTCCCAAGCAGGAAGTGAAAACATGAGCTTGATAGTGTCCCTGGTGAGCTATTACGACACAATCAGTATGGGCTGTGTTCTGCCTTGCAGGCCTCGAGTTATGCAGAACTCGGTGCAACTCTTGTCAATGGACTGGTTGGCTCTGTCAGGCTCCAGAAGCCAGACTAATTTGTTTGGTCAGCTCACATCTCATAGCATGTTAGAATCAATGTTTTATAAACAGTTCCAGTTCGGTGAATGTGACGTGAAATGAGCTCTGCATCCTTTCCCATTGTATGCTGCCAAAATAAATCTATTGATTACGGATTGGAAACAAAATAAAGAGCAGGGCTGGGGGGGGGGGTTATCATCTGACTCCTCTCGCCCAGTACATTTTTAAAAGTGCATCATTCATGCTTGGAGACAACAAATGGTCTCCGATTCTTTTAGTGATGGTTGAGAACATTTGCTGGTGATTCAATTTGCAGTTTTTATCCTTTTTCTTTCTATTTGGGTGGCAACTAACTTAGGATTTGTTTTATTGTTCTGTGTTGCCTTGAAGCCATTTCCAGTGGAAGACATGATATAGATTCCATCATTGCTGGTTTTATGTTTCTCTAGTTTTTATTATTATTTTATTATTATTTAATGACGTTATATACCGCCCTATAGGGACGCGGGGGAGATGTGGGTTAAACCGCAGAGCCTAGGACTTGCCAATCAGAAGGTCGGCGGTTCGATTCCCCGCGACGGGGTGAGCTCCCATTGCTTGGTCCCTGCTCCTGCCAACCTAGCAGTTCGAAAGCACATCAAAGTGCAAATAGATAAATAGGGACCACTCCGGCGGGAAGGTAAACGGCATTTCCGTGTGCTGCTCTGGTCAAGCGGCCTAGTCATGTTGGCCACATGACCCGGAAGCTGTACGCCGGCTCCCTCAGCCAATAAAGCGAGATGAGCGCTGCAACCCCAGAGTCAGTCACGATTGGACCTAATGGTCAGGGGTCCCTTTACCTCTACTCATACTGCCCTATACCTGGAGGCATAGTTACCAGGTAGGAAGCATCTGGTTCGCCATTGTGAGAACAGGATGCTGGGCCTGATCCACTTGGCTCTTGTGTTATTATGATAATAATGCTTAGCCATAAGCATACTTAGAATCATAGAATCATAGAATCATAGAGTTGGAAGAGACCACAAGGGCCATCGAGTCCAACCCCCTGCCAAGCAGGAAACACCATCAAAGCACTCCTGACATATGGTTGTCAAGCCTCTGCTTAAAGACCTCCAAAGTAGGAGACTCCACCACACTCCTTGGCAGCAAATTCCACTGTCGAACAGCTCTTACTGTCAGGAAGTTCTTCCTAATGTTTAGGTGGAATCTTCTTTCTTGTAGTTTGGATCCATTGCTCCGTGTCCGCTTCTCTGGAGCAGCAGAAAACAACCTTTCTCCCTCCTCTATGTGACATCCTTTTATATATTTGAACATGGCTATCATATCACCCCTTAACCTCCTCTTCTCCAGGCTAAACATGCCCAGCTCCCTTAGCTGTTCCTCATAAGGCATCATTTCCAGGCCTTTGACCATTTTGGTTGCTCTCCTCTGGACACGTTCCAGTTTGTCAGTGTCCTTCTTGAACTGTGGTGCCCAGAACTGGACACAGTACTCCAGGTGAGGTCTGACCAGAGCAGAATACAGTGGCACTATTACTTCCCTTGATCTAGATGCTATACTCCTATTGATGCAGCCCAGAATTGCATTAGCTTTTTTAGCTGCCGCGTCACACTGTTGGCTCATGTCAAGTTTGTGGTCAACCAAGACTCCTAGATCCTTTTCACATGTACTGCTCTCAAGCCAGGTGTCACCCATCTTGTATTTGTGCCTCTCATTTTTTTTTGCCCAAGTGCAATACTTTACATTTCTCCCTGTTAAAGTTCATCTTGTTTGTTTTGGCCCAGTTCTCTAATCTGTCAAGGTTGTTTTGAAGTGTGATCCTGTCCTCTGGGGTGTTAGCCACCCCTCCCAGTTTGGTGTCATCTGCAAATTTGATCAGGATGCCCTTGAGTCCATCATCCAAGTTGTTGATAAAGATGTTGAATAAGACCGGGCCCAAGACAGAACCCTGTGGCACCCCACTAGTCACTCTTCTCCAGGATGAAGAGGAACCATTGATGAGCACCCTTTGGGTTCGGTCAGTCAGCCAGTTACAAATCCACTGAGTGGTAGCATAGTCAAGACCACATTTTACCAGCTTCTTTACAAGAATATCATGGGGCACCTTGTCGAATGCCTTGCTGAAATCAAGGTAGGCTACATCAACTGCGTTCCCTTCATTTACCAGGCTTGTAATTCTGTCAAAAAACGAGATCAGGTTAGTCTGACATGACTTATTTTTCAGAAATCCATGCTGACTATTGGTGATCACAGCATTCCTTTCTAGGTGCTCACAGACTGTTTGCTTAATGATCTGCTCCAGAATCTTCCCTGGTATTGATGTCAGACTGACTGGGCGATAATTATTTGGGTCCTCTCTCCCCCCCTTTTTTTACTTAACATTTGCAGAGTGATTTTTCTTCTTCTGATGCCTTGATAACTACAAACATTTTTTCAATGAGGCTATATATACAGCTCCCTGGCAGAGCTATTATTGCAAGCCTGTAACAGGTTTCCCTCTCCTGAAAGGTAGAGAGGTAGAAGGAATCTGGAGTCTGAGCTCCACTTCAGAGGAGAGTGCACTGCTAATTCAGTTTAAATTTTGCTTCCACCACAAACCCAGACAATGGCTTATATATCATCCTTCCCCATCACAAGTCCCTCTAGATGTTATGGATGCAGCTTCCATTATCCCTAGCTGGGGCTGATGGGAGTTACAGCTCAAAACATCTGGAGGTAAAGGCAAAGGTAAAGGACCCCTGGATGGTTAAGTCCAGACAAAGGCGACTATGGGGTTGCAGCGCTCATCTCGCTTTCACAGTGAGGGAGCCAGCTTTCCGGGTCATGTGGCCAGCATGACTAAACCACTTCTGGCACAACAGAACACTGTGACAGAAACCAGAGCACACGGAAACACTACTGCAGCAGTACCTATTTATCTAATTGCAGTGGTGTGCTTTTGAACTGCTAGGTTGGCAGGAGCTGGGACAGAGCAACGGGAAGGTCACCCCATCTCAGGGAATTGAACTGCTGACCTTCTGATTGGCAAGCCCAAGAGGCTCAGTGGTTTAGACCACAGCGCCACCTGCGTCCCACATCTGGACGCTGTCAGGTTTGTTGGGGAACGCTGATATGGAAGATGATCACACTATTCAGTTTGTGACCCATGCTACACTACAGGGCTGGAGAACGGTTGGATACAGCTCCTGCCATCTCTTACCAATGGCCAATGGGAGTTGGAGTCCAACAATATTCAGAAGCCCAGCAGTTCCTCAGCTGTCAAGAGTGAGCCAGCAGTAAATCACACCAATCAAGTTGGAGTCAGCTCTTTATTTGCAACAACAGGATCTGCACAGGGTGTGTCAGACCTACTGAGCACAACAACTCATATCCAGAAGTCTTGCCATCATGAAGCACTTGCTGAGGCTGAAGGTCCCCACCTCCCCACAAATAACACCAGTCTTGAAAGACCTACACTGGCTCCCAGTACGTTTCCAAGCACAATTCAAAGTGTTGGTGCTGACCTTTAAAGCCCTAAATGGCCTCAGCCCAGTATACCTGAAGGAGCGTCTCCACCTCCATCGTTCTGCCCGGACACTGAGGTCCAGCGCCGAGGGCCTTCTGGTGGTTCCCTCACTGTGAGAAGCCAAGTTACCGGGAACCAGGCAGAGGGCCTTCTCGGTAGTGGCGCCCGCCCTGTGGAACGCCCTCCCACCAGATGCCAAAGAGAAAAACAACTACCAGATTTTTAGAAAACATCTAAAGGCAGCCCTGTTTAGGGAAGCTTTTAATGTTTAATAGGTTATTGTATTTTAGTGTTTTGTTGGAAGCCGCCCAGAGTGGCTGGGGGGACCCAGCCAGATGGGCGGGGTATAAATAATAAATTATTATTATTACTATTACTATTATTATTATTATTATTATTATTATTATTATTATTATTATTAAACTGCCTATGTCCACTCCCCTCCAGGGTTCCCCCCCCCCAAGCAATCAGAGGCTGTGCCTGTGCAATGCTGATCTCTTCTCCACCCTTTCCATGCCTCCTCTGGTTCTGGGAGACAAGCGGGAAGGGAAGCTTGTCACAGCAGGAGGGGGAGATACCTGCGACTCTTTACCAGCCTGACTCATCTCTGCTTCTTGGCCTCTCTCCACCCAATTTCATGCCTCTGATTCTGGACTTTTCTGCCACAGACTCTCCCAGCTCACTTAGCCCTGATACCTCCTCAGCTTCCAGCATCTCATCCCCCCACTCCAACCAGTCGATAACACAATCTCTGATTTAGCGTTATGTGCAGTCCCAGTGCATGAGTCACTTTGGCCAACATTCAATGCACTTAGGCCAACATTCTCCAGCCTATAGTCCTACTGAAGCCAAGGAGCTGTTCTTTGATTTAAGAAATGCCAGAACTAATTGACAGCACTGAAACTGGCTCTGAGGTCATAACACTTTGCTCTTCCACTGGGTCCTGTTGAAGCTTGCCTATTTTCTTCCAAGACTGTCAGAATCTTGTCCATCATCTTCAGGAAAGACTTTTTGAAACAAGATCATGCCTTTCTGCACCAACTCTTCCCCTTGGCATTTTTATAGTGATTTACGAAGTTTCAGGGGAGGTGCACTGGAAGAGAGCCCCTGCACCCCCATCAAAGCCTTTCTAGTCCCAGTTCGATGACCTAGAAATATCCTCAAAAATGTTCCTTTGCCGCAATCCCTGTAGAATTACCCTAGGAAACCAGATACTGCAAATTAATTTGCACAATTAATGAGGCGTGTGTTGCTGCTGATAAAGAATCAATTACTAGCAAGCATCTGGGTGGTGAACCTCCTTCTCCAAAGTAACCCATAAGAGCGAACAAACCTTTCGGCTCTTTTCATTTCACTTCTCTAAACAAGATTTGGTTCTGCTTTTAGCTCTCCTGAGAGTCGTGGATATAAATTTATCTTCGTGGTTTTCATTACAAAGGCCGGATACTTATCTAAGATTGATGGCTATTAATAGAATAGTTACAAGGATGAAAGTTAAGTATTTCTGAGTCTAGCACTGTTCAGGTAACAACACCATTCAGTAAGGCTCAAAGTGTCATTAATTTCAGACTATTTAAACTCTACAGTTACTTTTTTGCCCAGCCACACTAATTGTTATGAAAATAAATGGTTTCCTGTAAGCCCAGCCTGGATACCAGCTACCACTTAGCTAGAGTTCATTCAACACCTTTGCAATATCTGCAGCACATATATTGCTCTGGAGTGTATTTTTATTATACTTATGCTAGCCATAAACATTACATGCCTCCTCTTTGCCATTAGGTGCATTATATATAAGCACTTTTGCCCACTAATGGTTTTGTGTCTTCATTGTATGTTGCCATTACTAAGTTTGCCATCTGATGAAAGCAAACATAATGGGTTAGTCATGTGAACTTTAACAACTTAATTAACTGATTAAATCTGCATATATTTGCATATGAATTAAACAGAAGTTCCGACAAAAGAAAGGCATCCATTTTTTTTATAAAAAAGATGACTCACGTTAGAAAGTAATGTTAATCTGTCTTAGCATTTTAACTGTTGTATGTCTTAAATTATCTGTTGTAATTTTTTCTTGATTTGTCCTAGTATTATTATTACAGTCGTACCTTGGTTGTTGAATGCCTTGGTACTCGTACGTTTCAGCTCTTGAACGACTGAAACCCGGAAGTGAGTGTTCTGGTTTTCAAACTTTTTTTGGAAGTTGAACATCTGATGTGGCTTCCAATTGGCTGCAGGAGCTTCCTGCAGCCAATCAGAAGCCGCGCTTTGGCTTCTGAACATTTTGGAAGTCGAACGGACTTCCGGAACAGATTTCGTTCGACTTCCAAGGTACGACTGTATTATGATGATGTATTTGTATAAAGACCTTGTATCACAAAGGCATCATATTTACAACCATGCTCATAAAAGGTAAGATAGACAGACAGACAGACAGGAGTCATACAAACAACTTAAAAACAGCATTCCCAATTATTTTTTGCTTTAAAAAAAGGAAAAAAGGGATTCACCACATAATCTACTGTGTGGTGGGCTCTGTAGTCACTATAATATGCATGGATGTGTTGCAAAAAGGTGCAGTCTTCTTTTGAAAGGTTTTAACTACTAATTAGTGCATTGAATGCATGCTTTCTTAAAAGTGAGATCCACATTGTTCCACGAAACTTACTTCCTGGTAACGAAACTTACTTCCTGGTAACTGTGCATAAGATTGCACCCTCTTACTCAAACCAGAAGTGGATCCTTTTTCTTCTGCTGCTTCTTTTCATATCCTCCATTGCGTCTCCAGTCCCAGCAAATTGCTAATAAACTTTAATTCTTCCAGCAAAAGTGCATTAGTTGCTCCAAAGCACTAATGGCTTCTAATGACTCTGCCAAATCAAATCACAGCCCTTGATTCAGCTAGAACAGGCTGTCTATTCTCACTGGTCTCGCTCAGGTTCTTCGTGAGCACGTCCAAAATTAGCAGGCTCAGCGCTGCCTTGAAGACGCGGCTCTCTGGGAACATCCAACAAAAAGAAATCAGCTTTCAAGGAAACGACTTGGGCTGCAGCCTTACTTGCCTAGGAATAAACCCTCAATAAACCCTCAAAAGACTCAAAGGGACTTTCTTTGAGAAAGACATATGGTAGGATTGCAGGAACAGTTTCCAAAGATTTTCTTTTCTTTTATTCCATTAAATCTATTTACGGCTGCAACAGTTAATTGATCAACTTTCTCAGCTGAAAAAAACCTTTTGCTTGTCCAAAAAGGTGTCCCAAGTTAATCAGGCTGAAAATCTTTATTTTATTTTTCTGTAACTTGTTTTTATTCTGATACAAAACTGAATTGCAGAGGGGAACCAAGAGTGAGTAATTTCTTTTGGCTCAAAGGGCCACATTGACCTAGTGGGCAGCCTTCTGGGGGCCACATGCTAATTTGCTGGTGGAGCAACAAATATTATTTATTTATTTATTTATATATATACTGTCCTTCTTTTATTGACATGAACTGAAGGCGGCTTACAGATAAAACAGGAACATCTAAAAATATTGTGCTTTTCTGAATTTTTCAATGGAGAACCCGAGCACACGGAAACACCGTTTACCTTCCCGCTGCAGTGGTACCTATTTATCTACTTGCACTGGCATGCTTTCGAACTAGGTTGGCAGATTTGGACTTAGAATTTTGGATTTGCAACTTGTGGAGTTTCCGCCTATCAATTTCAGTCATTTGGGGAGACCCAGAGCTCTGGGTTAGAGAACAGAATCCAGTGATCCTTTCCTGAAGTGGAGGTCACCAATGTATCCCAATAGGTTTTCACATACCCACAGAGGTCACCCTTGGTCGCCTACCCTGCCCCTCCCTGCTCTGAAACCAGGCTCAAAAACAGCACTTTGTTGTACCCCATGGAACAGTTTGTGGTGTGTGTTTGTGGTGCCGGCAACAACTTATCTAGTCTGCGAATGTATCCGAAAGGGCCAAAAAGGGTTGGTGACCCCTTCTCCTAAAGAAGAGAGGGGGTCACCCTTGCAGGGTGGGTTGGACTGGATGACCCTTTGGTCCCTTCCAACTTCACGATTCTATGACTCTAAGAAAAATAAAGATCAATTTAGGTGACACTTTGAACCACTTGGTTGCTTGACAGAAACTCAGGTGTGGCTTACCAAAATGAACAATGCAATAGCAGAACTGGGAACTGACTCATCTCCCCACTTTCTGTGGTCTGAGATGCACATTGCAGGGCTTTAGAGATTAAAGAAGTAGCCTTGTGGCCGAGACCTGCTGTCTCCCAATTTGTACAATATCCAAGCTAACAGGTGTTACTTGCCTTTTCTGTCCCTTGAGTTGATTTCATAATGGCTTCAGGTTGCAGACTCCACTAACCCAGAAATAGAACCTTGGGTTAAGAACTTTGCTTCAGGATGAGAACAGAAATTGTGCTCCAGCGGCACGGCAGCAGCAGGAGGCCCCATTAGCTAAAGTGGTGCTCCAGGTTGAGAACAGTTTCAGATTAAGTACGGACCTCTGGAACAAATTAAGTGCCCCGCAAGATGAATGCTTCGCAAGACGAAAAACACGCTAGACGAAAACGTCTTGCGTTTTTTGCAAGTTTGTTTCCTTTTTCTTAACACCGTCAATACAGTTGCGACTTGACTTTGAGGAGCAACTCATAGAACGCGGTGTGGTAGCCTTTTTTGAGGTTTTTGGCCATTTTTGAAGCTTTTCCAAAACTTTTCCGACACCATGCTTCGCAAGACGAAAAATTCGCTAGACGAAAAAACTCGCGGAACGAATTAATTTCGTCTTGCGAGGCACCACTGTACTTAACCCAAGGTACCACTGTATTTAAGATGCATCTCTGGGTTATTTGTGGGGCCTGCCTGGTGTTTTTACATGAGTAGAATGTATCCTTTTATTTAAAATGCATCTCTGGGTTATTTGTGGGGCATAGGAATTTATTCATCCCCCCAAAAAAATATAGTCCAGCCCCCCCCCCCGGTCTGAGGGACAGTGGACGTGCTCATGACTGAAAAAGGTTGCTGACCCCTGTTTCTAGTCCAACCCCTGGCAGTGCAGGAATCTCAACTAGAGCATCCATGACTTATGACCATCCAACCTCTGCTTTAGAACCTCCTTGGAAGGAGAGTCCACAACCTCCCAAAGGAGATTGTTCCACTGTCAAACAGCTGTCACTCTCAGAAGGTTATTCCTGATGCTTAGTGGGCATCTCCTTTCTTGTCACTTAAAGCTTGCTCCATCTTCTCTGTGAAAGCCCTTCAGAGAGCCCTATCATATTTCCTCTCAGTCTCCTCTTTTCCAAGCTAAACATGCCCAGCTCCCTCAACCCTTCCATGGAAGTGCCATGGATTGAATTACACTGCCAGCCAATGTAAACATTACTGAGCTGGAGAGACCGATGGTCTGACTGAATATAAAGCAGCTTCTTACGTTCTTATGAGAAGGGTCACCACCCACTGCTAGATATAGGCAACAAGCCATAAAGCTGTTAAGGAGCTAGAAAGTGTTGGTCAGGGAGATGGCCTGAGAGGGGAGGATGCAGTGCTTTGTTGCATAGCCAAAAGCTGCTGGCAAGAAAGTGAAATTATATGGAGGCAGCAGAGAACAGACTACTCATGGTGGTGCCAGGGAAAGAGCCTGTTAAGAATCTTAGTCCTGAAGGCCTTCGAAAGACTTGAGGCTCTAATAATAATAATAAGCAGAGACATCACCTTGCCAACAAAGGTCCGTATAGTTAAAGCTATGGTTTTCACAGTAGTGATGTATGGAAGTGAGAGCTGGACCATAAAAAAGGCTGATCGCCGAAGAATTGATGCTTTTGAATTAT
Organism: Podarcis bocagei; assembly: GCF_964188305.1. Lineage (NCBI taxonomy): Eukaryota > Metazoa > Chordata > Lepidosauria > Squamata > Lacertidae > Podarcis > Podarcis bocagei. The sequence goes on along the minus strand of NC_138129.1, from coordinate 10,600,918 downwards.
GGTGCTGGAGGAGACTCTTGAGAGTCCCATGGACTGCAAGAAGATCAAACCTCTCCATTCTGAAGGAAATCAGCCCTGAGTGCTCACTGGAAGGACAGATCCTGAAGCTGCGTCTCCAATACTTTGGCCACCTCATGAGAAGAGAAGACTCCCTGGAAAAGACCCTGATGTTGGGAAAGATGGAGGGCACAAGGAGAAGGGGATGATGGAGGACGAGATGGTTGGATAGTGCTCTCGAAGCTACTAGCATGAGTTTGACCAAACTGCGGGAGGCAGTGGAAGACAGGAGTGCCTGGCGTGCTCTGGTGCATGGGGTCACAAAGAGTCGGACAGGACTAAAGGACTAAATAACAACAAACATCTGGCTGGGTTTCCCCAGCCACTCTGGTCAGCTTCCAACAGAATATTAAAATACAATAGTCTATTAAACATTAAAAGCTTCCCTATACAGGGCTGCCTTCAGATGTCTTCTAAAAGTCTGGTAGTTGTTTTTCTCTTTTACATCTGGTTGGAGGGCGTTCCACAGGGAGGGCGCCACTACCGAGAAGGCCCTCTGCCTGGTTCCCTGTAACTTTGTTTCTCGCAATGAGGGAACCACCAGAAGGCCCTCGGAGCTGGACCTCAGTGTCCGGGCAGAACTATGGGGGTGGAGACACTCCTTCAGGTATACTGGACCGAGGCTGTCTAGGGCTTTAAAGGTCAGCACCAACACTTTGAATTGTGCTCGTAGACATTGTGCCCATGTCGTAGCATCCCCATATTTCCACAATTTCAGTGGTTGCCAAGCTGCAAATGTACAAATCTGAGTTGGGTTCTCTGATGCTTTTGCAGGTAATTCTGCATCTCACTTTTCTCCTCCTCCTCATATTCAAGGCCTCCCATTATATTCTGCCACATCATCCAATGACGGCAACTAATTTCACTTTGCGGGGCATAAGCCTCTCCCGGCTATGAGAAAACACAAGATAAGAGCGGTTCTCATTTGCTATAGTAATTCCTTATCAAAGTCACAAAGCCAGCGAGAGTGAAAGAGAAGATTACCTACCACTGAGAAATGCCTTAGGAAATAGGATTATTTTACATGCCATTTGGCAGCTAACTCATAACATTCATCGCACTGAGTAGTTGTAGCTGAATTTTCAGGGAGGGATTTTAATTGGCCCTGTGAGTTGTTATGCTGATTAAAACGATAATCTCTGATGAAAAGCTTTGTCGGAGCGCTTCTTAAACCGCTGCTTCCAAGGCCAGTGGGGTTAGGGGACAAGTTGTGGGGGTTTTTAAATTAATATTTATTGGGTTTTCAATGTTGCCAGTTTCTGCCCCCACATTGCACTCATCTTCAAGCTGCTATGTACCGTATTTTTCGCTCCATGACACACCAGACCATAAGACACACCTAGTTTTTGGAGGAGTAAAACAAGAAAAAAAAATGTTCTGAATCCCAGAAGCCAGAACAGCAAGCGGGATCACTGCACAGCGATCCCGCTTGCTGTTCTGGCTTCTGGAATAGCTGCGCGAAGCCTCTTCAGGGCAGGGGGCGCGTTCTTCCCGCTGCCCTGAAGAGGCTCTGCGTTGCTATCCCAGAAGCTAGAGCAGCAAGAGGGATTGCTGCACAGCGAAAGCAGTGAACCCTCTTGTTGTTCTGGCTTCTGGGATAGCTGCGCAGCCTGCATTCGTTCCATAAGACACAAACACATTTTATCTTACTTTTAAGGAAGGGAAAAGTGTGTCTTATAGAGCAAAAAATACGGTAAGTCTAAAGCAGGGATTGCTAATGTGGCACAGTGAGGCAGTTATAGTGGTTAGCTTTTCATCTTTGAAAAATGTCTAGAACCAAATGAAGAAATTGAAAAAGTGACGCTCTCTTTCTTTGCCCCACCATCCTCTTTCAGTATAATATTATTTTCAAGGCTCAGATTAATTGTGCCGGATCTGACTTTTACCCAGTTTCCTTGGGAAAGTGGTATGCATATGCACACACTTTTTGTCTCTCAGGATGGGCAAAAAAAGTGATGAGAGGCAATGGGGCTCACTCACTCAAAAATCCAAGTGTGCCAACAGGCCCAAAGAGTGTGGCTATCCCTCTTTTAATGGTAGATAGGTAGCCGTGTTGGTCTGCCATAGTCAAAATAAAAAAATTCCTTCCAGTAGCACCTTAAAGACCAACTAAGTTAGTTCTTGGTATGAGCTTTCGTGTGCATGCACACTTCTTCAGATACACTGAAACAGAAGTTGCCAGATCCTTCTATATAGTGAGAAGGTGGGGAGGGGTGTTACTCAGAAGGGTGGTGGGAATGGGAGATAGGCAGATAGCTGAGAGAGCCTCTTTTAATGGGTTGCCTGATGCACATAGCCCTTATAATCGTCTCACAATGTCTGAAGAAAGGAAGAGAGTAAAGTTTGGTGTGTGAGAATTAGTTACCAACTTAAAATAAAAATAAAATTCAGAGGCTACATCGGTGCCTTTAACATCAGTCTTATCTGGAGATGTTAACAATTGATTATGTGTTGTTTTCATGCCAAGAACATCCCCATTTGCTAATTTCTGCAGAATCAGGTTGCTGTTAAAAGGTACAGGAGCAGACCGGGTTGAGAGCTCCCTCTTCTGTCAATTACTACCGGTTGGGGGACCCTCTGGAGCTGATTTTGGGGTACACAGAAAAGGAGGAGGAGGGGGGGAGTATTATTTGAAATCCTGCTGTGCTAGCAGAACCCAACAGTTGCAGCAACAGAAACCTTATGTTTGGCCTCCTTTTGAAATTCTTCAAGGTGTTTTGAAAGACTAAATTCAATCTTGAGAGATGTTTCAAGAGCAACATCATCATCATCATCTTCATCATCATCATTGATACACTGCCCTATACCTGCAGGTCTCAGGGCAGTTTACTAACATGGAGGTGGACAAGGATGCTAGACAAAGACAGTCTAGTATTTTGAAATGGAAACTTAAATATCATACAGTTACAGAAGAAGTGTGCATGCACACGAAAGCTTATAGCCAGAACAAACTTAGTTGGTCTCTAAGGTGCTACTGGACAAATATTTATTTATTTATTTATTTATTTATTTATTTATTTATTTATTTCGATTGCGTCAGACCAACACGGCTACCTACCTGAATCTAGAATCAACAATTAAAAACTCCCATGAACAGATCTGCCTTCAGATGCCTTCTAAAAGTCAAATTGTTGCTTATCTGTTTGACATCTGGTGCGAGGGTGTCCCACAGGGTGGGTGCCACTACAGAGAAGGCCCTCTGTCTGGTTCCTCATGGCTTCTTTTCTCACAGTGATGGAACTGGCAGGAGGCCCTCGGAGCTGGAGCTCAGTAACTGGGCTGGATGATGGAGATGGAGACGCTTCTTCAGGTATACAGGGCTGAGGCCGTTTATCTGGTGGCACTAATTTCCATCTCCATTGCAAAGGAAATTGTGCATCCCAAACCATTTCCATGGACTGCATGGGTATTGCTGTCTGTGCTTATATGTGGACTGAAAGCAACTTCATCTAAAGGCATCTTAGGGGAAGAGTTGTGGCTCAGCGTTAGAATTCCTTCTTTGTAGGGAGAAGGTCCCAGGTTCAGACTCTCACATCTCCAGGAAGGTTTGGGAGAGACTTCTGTCTGAAAGTCTGGAGAGCTGTTGCCATTCGGTGTAGACAATCCTGAGCCAGATGGACCAATCAGATGGTCTGACTTGGTGCAGAAACAGAGGTAGCTGCCTTCTACCAAGTCATTCCATTGGACCATTTAGCACACTGTTGTCTACTCTGGCTAATGCAAGACAGCTTCCTATGTTCAAAATGAGTTAGAAAGTGTGGCATTTCTGCAAACTTTTAAGCAGTATTTTAATTTGTTGTTGTTGTTTAGTCGTGTCCGACTCTTTGTGACCCCATGGACGCCAGGCACTCCTGTCTTCCTCTGCCTCCCGCAGTTTGGTCAGACTCATGTTTGTAGCTTCGAGAACACTGTCCAACCATCTCGTCCTCTGTCGTCCCCTTCTCCTTGTGCCCTCAATCTTTCCCAACACCAGGGTCTTTTCCAGGGAGTCTTCTCATGAGGTGGCCAAAGTATTGGAGCCTCAGCTTCACGATCTGTCCTTCCAGTGAGCACTCAGGGCTGATTTCCTTCAGAATGGAGAGGTTTGATCATCTTGCAGTCCATGGGACTCTCAAGAGTCTCCTCCAGCACCATAATTCAAAAGCATCAATTCTTCGGCGATCAGCCTTCTTTATGGTCCAGCTCTCACTTCCATACATCACTACTGGTTAAACCATGGCTTTAACTATATGGACCTTTGTTGGCAAGGTCATGTCTCTGCTTTTGCTCTGCTTTGCTCTGCTTTTAATTAGTATTTAATTAGTATTTTAATAAAGTCATGCAAATTACTGCAAAATATAATTGCACCCCAGTCTTGCACTGACTGCAGCTTTAAGATGGGAGAAAGAGTAAACCTATTTATTGCCAAACAGAACACTCCACAAAAGCAACCTTTTCTATTCTGAAGACAGCTTAAAAGCCCAGGAAAATGATCCATTATATATCACTTTTTTCAGAAATAACATATCCATGGAATGCATGAATTCCATCTGGGCTTCTCTTCTAAAACGTTGTCCCCCCCCCCCCCCCGAGTTTCTTTCATCCTTATCCTTTTTGCGGGGGAAGTATTGCTTCTCCTGATAGTGTCCTTGTATTACAAGTGTCCCCATAGGATTCTCGACCTATTTCAAAGGAGAAATAGAGAAACATCCTTAATGAAATGATCCTAAATATGAACTAGTTGCATAACAGCCCTACTTTCATCAGCCGGTAATGTGTGACATCCTATCTGCTTCCTACCACAACCATGTGCTGTGCACAGTTGACTATAAGGAAATCCTAGTGGATCAGATCCTACTCATGTGTAGGAGCTCCACACAGTGAGAACATCCATGGTCTGCATAGAAACCATGTGCAGTGCCCAGCTGTTGCAGAAAGTGGCTAAAAAAGTGCTAAAAGTGCTTCTTCTTCTTTGACGATCACTTGTAGCTGAGTAAGATTGTCTTCCATGAACACGGTCTTAGTCCATGAGTGACTGTGGAGGCCAATTCTAGATCCACACGTCCTTCCACAGTGGGGGCATAGGTTTCTGGGCAGGAGTTGTTCATAGTGAGGGATGCCAAGTGTGCATTCCTCTTAGCATTTTTCTTCTTTTCGTCCTGAGTTCAAGCGTCTTCAAAGACCATGACACCTTTGGTGAAGGCTGTTCTCCAACTGGAGTGCTCACAGGCCAGTATTTCCCAGTTGTCAGTGTTTATACTACATTTTTAAAGATTTGCCTTGAGAGAGTCTTTAAACCTCTTTCATTGACCACCAGTGCTATGCTTTCCATTTTTAAGTTTGGAATAGAGTAGTTGCTTTGGAAGACGATAATCAGGCATCTGCACAACATGACCAGTCCAACGATGTTGATGTTGAAGAATCATTGCTTTGACACTGGTGATCTTTGCTTCTTCCAGTACACTGGCATTAGTTCGCCTGTCTTCCCAAGTGATGTTTAAATTATTTTGGAGACACCGTTGATGGAATCTTTTGAGGAGTTGGAGATGGGGTTTTAAGTGGTCCATGTTTCACAAGCATACAGTAAAGTTGGTAGTACAATAGTTTTGTAAAGAAGCATTTTGGTTTCCCTGTGAATTTCCCGGTCCTCAAACACCCTGCACTTCAATGGGGAGAAAGCTGCACTCGCAGAGCTCAAGCGATGCTGGATTTCGGCATCAATGTCGGCCCTTGTGGAAAGATAACTGCCCAGGTAGGAAAAGTGATTGACACTTTCCAGTGTTGCACCATTGAGTTGGATTGGTTAGATTTGTTGTTGCAGGAAGTGGGTGCAATGTCTGGGGCTAAAAGTGCAACCACACCATGGCCTTACCTGTGAGAAGCACATAGAATCACATAATTGTAGATTTGGAAGAGACCCCACGAGTCACATGGTCCAACCCTCTGCAATGCACGAATCTCAACAAAATCACAATAGCTGACCAGATGTCCATGGGAAGCCAACGATCAGGACCTCAGCACAACCCCAATGGTTTCCTGCAACTGGCATTCAGAGGCATATAGCCAGGAGGCAGGGCATAGCCAACATAGCTAGTAGGCATTGTCAGCCTTATCCTCTATGAATTTGTGTAACTCTTTTTTTTACAGTGATCCAAGTTGGTGGTCACTCACTAGGTGACCTTGGGACAGTCACATACTGTGTAAAGATTCTCAGTTGCTTTTAGGTTTTCCTCCCCATTGTGTCTACATTTAAATTCTATAATATTTCTATTTCTACATGCATTTGTATTGGTTACGCTTATTACTTTTACTGTATATTGTATGTGTTTCTTTCAATATATCGTAATTTACTAATTCTTATTATTATTTTAAAAAAAGATAAAATGCATGGTTGGGAGTGTTGCTTCATGGAGGAAAACCAGGATAAAATAAATAAAATAAAAAGTGCACCTCTTCATTCCATCTGATTATCTCTTTCCAGAATGAAGCTGTTTCAGGGTCTCAGCACTGCCTTTATACCTGTCGGTGCACTTATTGCCAATTCTCCCCTTCTGAAAGCCGAGACCTCCACCCACTGTTAGAAGAACACAAGTCAGCCTGGGGAAGGGAAGGGAGAAAAAAAAGAAAAAAGCACAACACACCTCTTGGCTCCTCTTTCATGGCAATGCCTCACAACTTGGCAGGAGAAAATGGCTTCAACTTTACCCAGAAACTCATTTTCTCCAGCCCGTCCAACCCAGTGGAGAACAGCCTTACTTTTGATACGACAAGTCCCAAGGAATCTTGCAACACTTCTGAGAGCAATGGCACTTTATACTCCAGCGCAAACAGCCCTTCAGACTCCTGCATTAAACCCCTCTGTGACGAGGGACCCGAAAACAAGAGCCAGTTCAGCAAAGGCATTAAATACGTCTCCTCAGAAGGGGAAGTGCTGGTTTGCGGATGGGGAGCCTTCACGCCAAGTTGTTTACAGTTCTTCAACACGCCCAAGGGGGTCTTGTTCTTCCTCTGCGTGGCTTCTTTCCTTCAGGGGATGACCGTGAACGGCTTCATTAATACAGTCATCACCTCCATAGAGCGGCGGTTTGATCTCCGGAGCTACGAGAGCGGGCTGATTGCCAGCTCTTATGACATCGCTGCCTGTGTCTGCTTGACGTTTGTCAGTTACTTTGGGGGGAATGGGCACAAACCACGGTGGCTGGGGTGGGGGGTGTTGATCATGGGCATTGGGTCGGTCATCTTTGCGCTGCCCCAGTTCACCACCAGCCAATACGAAGTACATTTCTCGGAGGAGATTGGCATGTGCTCCTCCAATCAGAGCGTGGGGTGCACAGAAAGCGTCTCCAGCCTCTCCAGTTACCGATTTGTCTTCATGCTCGGACAGTTCCTTCACGGGATCGGAGCAACGCCATTATACACTCTTGGAGTGACCTATTTGGATGAAAATGTCAAGTCCAACTATTCCCCCGTGTATATCGGTAAGTGTCAGGCTTCAGGGAATCAGCTTCCTCCCTCCGTGCCAGTAGATAGGCAGAACAAAGGGAAAGGAGTCTTCTTACCAGTTAGAAACTTTAATAATCACAGCCAGAGAACAAAGAACCCATCTCCAAGAAAGTGCAGTGCTCCCAATTAAGAATCCCACCCTTTTACGTCCCTATGAATACATGTCACTGCTGCGTCTTGTAATCTGAGCTTGTCCCCTCTGTGATTTGTGTCCTTTCTTTTCTGCCACTTTCTCAGCTCTTCTTGACCTTGGGGAGAGCGGATGAATGCTTTCCAGAGACAGGGGATCTGTTAACCCTCTCTCTCCCAGTGTTTCATCTCCTAGCTGTTCCCCATCCAGTATTTCCCAGCTACTGCCTTCTGAAACTGTGCCCCTCTGCAAACCACTGTTCCAAATCTATACTGTCCTCCTGCTCCTGGGAAGATTCAGGAACAGGGGGAGGGGGAGGCTCCCACCATTCCTCCTCAGTACAGCCCTCCTCTGTCATGGAGGGCATGTTGGTGTTGCTTTCTCCTTCCCATACACCTGCCCCATTGGATAGATTTGGAGGGTAGGATAAGATATTGGTTATTATTTATCCTTATATTGCCTCCTTGTACAAGAGCACCAGCTGTCTAGCAGACTACATCCTTAGCTCCACAAGGCAAGCCTGATCCTTACAGCATTGTCACACAATGCTCTTTCCCGCCCCATCTCAATGAATTATAGTACACACAAAAGGAAGCATTAGTCACAGGTGTAGCAATTAGCCAGCTTGAGTGCTGAAGAGCTGTGCAATGCAAAGGAGTTAATGAGTTCTCCCTCTGCGACTGCCTGCGTATCATTCATCAGCCACAAAATGGAATCAAGAAACATCCCTCCTCTTGTCATCTACAGAAGGGGTAAGCCCTAAGATTTATTCAGGCACAGTGAATTAATTGAAGTCCTATTATTATTATTTCTACTACTAATACTACCATTAATTTTATAATTGCCTTCTAAGCCACCATCTCAGTGCAATTTGCACAGAGGATTATTAAGTCTTAAATTCAGTTCTCCACATTTCAATTTCTGTTTGCAATTTTATTTTATTTTTAAAAAAGCAAGTCTTCATGAGAATTCATCAGCATTTGAGTGCAAAATTCTCCAAACGTGCGTCTTTGTATGCAATTTTCACATTTCCCTCTGAAACAATACATTTTTATGTGATTTTTCACACTTTAACACAGGATATGCATTTTTGGATACATTGCTTGGTTGGAGAACTGCCAAAGTTGGAGCAGTCTGAATTTCAAAGGATGGCTGTGTTTCATTTCTCGTACTGTTTCAGAGAGTGAGAATTACACAGATTTGCCTTTAAATGCAATCTGAATCAAATTTCTCCTCCATCTCCGGACCCACCTATGGCAAAAATTAATAAGTGAACAGCACTTAAGCTTTCCCTTTGCAGTACTAATGTGGGCGAACGAACATCTGTTCCCCAGTGATAGCAAGAGAATGTTGGGAACTTGGAGAAACTGATGGTACATCTGCAATGAATTCCCTCCCCCCTCCCAAAAAAAAATCTGAACTTCGGCAAAACTTTAGAATTCAGAACTGACTTTTTGAACTTTGAACTTTTTCAAGTGTCTCTCTTGACATCTTTCTTTTTCAGCTATTTTCTACACTGCTGCCATATTGGGTCCTGCAGCTGGCTATCTGGTTGGAGGGATCTTTCTGAACATTTACACTGAAATCGGAAGACAGTAAGTTTAGCATTCTTTATCTTGGACACAGCAAATTCTTGTTAAACCTTTTACCTAGGTTTTTGGTTTTTTTAAAAGTAAAGACACAGGCGATCTGCTCTTATCCTGCTGAACTCAAAAACAGGCTTCAAACATGAAATGTAGCTCAACTCCAGCATTTCCAGAAAATCACTTCACACGTTATACGTAAGTCCAAGTATCATGAAGGTCCTGTCATGCATCTTAGCTCAGCTGATAGATCATGAGATTCTTAATCTCAGAGTCATGGGTTTGAGCCCACATTTGGCAAAAGTTTCCTGCACTGCAAGGGGTTGGGACTAGATAACCCTCGTGATCATTTCGAACCTTCCAATTCTATGATCAGCTTCAATTGGCTGCATCTTTCTAGCCCCAGTAGATGATAGCCCCATAGCGGCGATGGCTGTGCTCTTCCTCAACTGCTGATTTTATTTATTTTAATAATTAAATATTAGCTTCTCGCTGCAAGTGCATAAGAACGGTGAAGGCCTCTATCATCAGTCTCACAAAGCTCCAACGACATTCATTCAGAATTTTAGCCCATTCACTTCTGATGACTTGGACCATATTGAAGCATGCATAGCTTTAAACAAACAAACAAACAAACAAACAAACAAACAAACAAACAAACAAATAAATAAATAAATTCTTATTTATATCCCGCCCTCCCCAGCCGAAGCCTGGCTCAGAGCGGCTAACAACAGTAAAAGTAACACAGTTTACATAAAATCATAATCAATTAATTGAAGTACATTCTAAAATCAATTCATACTAAAATCAATTCGGAATCAAATTAATGGCAACCATTGGGCTAGAGTTCTATGAGGATTGCCAAAGGATAATCAGACTGTGCCTTGGCCAAAGGCCTGGCGGAACAGCTCCGTCTTGCAGGCCCTGCGGAAAGGTGTCAAGTCCCGCAGGGCCCTGGTCTCTTGTGACAGAGCATTCCACCAGATCGGGGCCACAGCCGAAAAAAACCCTGGCTCTGGTTGAGGCCAGCCTAACCTCCCTGTGGCCCGGGAACTCCAACATGTTTTTGTTTGAAGAGTGTAAGGTCCTCTGTGGGACATACCAGGAGAGGCGGTCCCGTAGGTATGAAGGTCCTAGGCTGTATAGGGCTTTTAAAAGAGGATGAAGTTATCAATGGCTACCAGTCCTGCTGGCTATGTTCTGTCTCCACTGTTGGGGACAACATGCCTCTGAATCCTAGTTGCTGAGAATCACAAGTAGGGAGAAGGTGTTGTTGCTTCCCAGAGGCTTCTGGCTGGCCAATGTGACAACAGAGTGCTGGATTAGATGGGTCTTTGGCCTGATCCAGCAAGGTTCTCCTGATGCTCTTATTATATTCCATGTAGAAAGTCTCAGGTTCAGTCTTTGGACCAGGCAGGGCTGGAGACAGCACCCTAGAACCAGTAACTAGAAGTTGGGGATAAAAAGGAATCCAGAGCATTGGGTAAGCCAGGTGGCAGAACAGGAGAACATCACGGCTGGAGAGACATCAGGATAATCAGGTAAACCAGGATCAAAAACATCACAGTTCAGGTACACTCCAGGTACTATGGCATCCTAACCATTACAGTACAACTGTGGTACTAGATGCTGAAGATGAGGCCATATTTGCATGGCAGAACAGATGACTTGAATGTGGAAGGTCACATGTGATTTCCCGCTGGTAGGGCTGGGAGGGAAAAACTTCTGCCCACGCCCTGGACAGCCACCAACCATAACATTAGACGATAATGGTCTAGATAATGGTCTAATCGGCTCTGGATCCATTCCAGTCCAGCTTCCGCACTGGTCATGGGACCGAGACGCCTCTGGTCGCCCTAACAGATGATCTCCGGAGGTAGCTGGATCAAGGCGGGTCGGGGCTGCTGATTCTTCTAGATCTGTCAGCAGCCTTCGTCATGGTCGATCACGAACTCCTGGACCACCGCCTTGCCAACGTGGGGATCCAGGGCACAGTCCTTCAATGGCTGCGCTCGTTTCTCTCTGGTTGGGGACAGAGGGTGGCGCTTGGGGGGGAATTGTCATCGTGCCACTCCTTGGTGTGTGGAGTGCCTCAGGGTGTGATACTCTCCCCGATGCTTTTCAACATCTTTATGTGCCCCCTCACCCAGCTTGTCTGGAGTTTTGGGCTGTGTTGCCATCAGTATGCTGATGACACCCAACTCTATCTGTTGATGGATGGCCATCCTGACTCAGCCCCAGACACACTGATCACACGTTTGGAAGCTGTGGCTGGATGGTTACGTGAGAGTCGGTTGAAGTTAAATCCTTCGAAGACAGAGGTCCTTTGGCTGGGAAGGGACTATATGGGATTGAGGGGGCAACTCCCATCTCTTGCAGGGGTGCAATTAGTGCCAGCACCATCCGTTAAGAGTTTGGGTGTAATCTTTGACACCTCCCTTTCCATGGAGGAGCAGATTGCAGCTACAACAAAGGCGACATTTTTTTATCTCCGCCAAGCTAAGCAGTTGGCTCCTTACCTCTCTCGCCCTGACCTAGCCACTGTGATCCACGCGACGGTCACCTCCAGACCGGATTATTGTAACTTGCTCTACGTGGGGCTGCCCTTGAGACTGACCCAGAAACTCCAGTGGGTGCAGAATGCCGTGGCAAGACTCCTTACGGGATCCTCGCTGCGAGATCACATTCACCCGGTTCTATACCAGCTGCACTGGCTCCCGGTGGGATACAGGATCAGGTTTAAGGTGCTGGTTTTAACCTTTAAAGCCCTATACGGCCTAGGACCCTAGGACCTATGGGACTGACTCTCCTGGTATGTCCCACAGAGGAACTTATGGTCTTCAAACAAAAACATCCTGAAGGTCCCAGGCCACAGAGAGGTTAGGCTGGCCTCAACTAGAGCCAGGGTGTGGCTCCAATCTGGTGGAACGCTCTGTCACAAGAGACTAGGGCCCTGCGGGACTTGACATCTTTCCACAGGGCCTGCAAGACAGAGCTGTTCCACCAGGCCTTTGGTCAGGGCACAGCCTGACTCCCTCCTTTGGCAATCTTCACAGAACTTTAGCCTAATGGTTGCCAGCAATTTGAGTTGAATTAATTTTAATGAAATGATTTTAGAATGTTGTATTATTTGATTGTTGTTAGCCGCCCTGAGCCCGGCTTCACCTGGGGAGGGCGGGATATAAATAAAATTTATTATTATTATTATTATTATTATTATTATTATTATTATTATTATTATTATTATGTGACCAAACGGTTCCTTTTGGAAGGTTTATCTGTTCATGGTTGTTTCTACCTGGAAGTCCCATGCAAAAGAATTATGTTCAACATAAGGGTGATTTAAGGGTTCTCTCTGGGGTCAAGGGAACCTTTGGGAAGGCAGAAGGATAATGCCTTGCTATTTTTCAGGAGCGCTTTTATCTCTGGCCAAAGCACTGCTCACGGAGTGATTACTGCAGCAATAAGCAATTAAGTGGTCCTATGAATTAAGGGCATATTCCAAATGCACAGATAATTTTGGTTAAAAGAAAGGGAGGCCGTTTGACCTGTACTGATAATTTTGCTAAAGCTATTGGCAGATATTAAAAACTCTGCTCACTCGCTCTGTTTTGGTATTTTGATCTTGCGTAGAAACTTTCATCTTACATTATTTTAAGCAGCTGAGCCTGCAATCTATTAATCTTGAATCCCAGAGTGGGCCTTTGAGCCTTGACGTGAGCCCAGCCTGCTAAATTCCAACTCAAGTGGAATTCAGGTTCATTTTTAATCATTGCAAGATGCTTCCCTCACCTCCAAAAGTCTGCACCAGTCTGGGAAGTAGGGGCACTATGACATCGTCATAAGCTTTTTGTCTAGATCATCCCTGGCTTGTTCTTGGCTGACGTCAGTTTGTCAGAATACGGGAAGAGAATTTTCATAAACGAGTAACCTTCCTCCTCTGCCCTTTACCTGCAGAATTGATCTTACACCGGACAATACTCTGTGGGTTGGAGCTTGGTGGATTGGATTCCTGGGTGCCGGGGCTGGATCCCTTTTGATCTCGATCCCCATCTTGGGGTACCCTCATCGCCTGCCAGGTAGGTCAAGAGTGTCCCAACTAAACTCATTTTGCAGCACAGCAGTCCTTGCCCTTCTCAAGAGAGTGGAGGGCTGCCAAGTGGCAGGGATACTAATACTGTACCCCTCCTGTCCTGATAAGGAGCAGGAGAGGCCATAGCATAGCATTGGTGCACCTGCTTTGCATGCAGAAAACCCCAGGTTCAGTTCCATGGCATCTCCAGGTAGGGCTGGGAAAGTCCCCAGCCTGAAACTTTAGAGAGCCAGTGTAGGCAATACTGAACTTCATGGACAAAAAAAGTGGCCCAGAATAAGGCAGTTTCCCATGATGTTCTTAAGAATGTGGTCAGATTCTCTTTCAGCATGTGGCTGGGCAATACAGATAGGCAGCATAACGAATGGTAAGGCTTGGGAAATAGTTCATTCTGCTTAGGTAAAGGTAAAGGTACCCCTGCCCGAACGGGCCAGTCTTGACAGACTCTGGGGTTTGTGCGCCCATCTCACATCTATTGGCCGGGGGCCAGCGCTGTCCGGAGACACTTCCGGGTCACGTGGCCAGCGTGACAAAGCTGCATCTGGCGAGCCAGCGCAGCACACGGAACGCCGTTTACCTTCCCGCTGGTAAGCGGTACCTATTTATCTACTTGCCCCCGGGGGTGCTTTCGAACTGCTAGGTTGGCAGGCGCTGGGACCGAGCAGCGGGAGCGCACCCCGCCGCGGGGATTCGAACCGCCGACCTTTCGATCGGCAAGCCCTAGGCGCTGAGGCTTTAGCCCACAGCGCCACCCGCGTCCCTTCATTCTGCTTACCAATCTGTTAATCAAAATACAAAATAACCAGTGGTCTTGTTTGTACGTTATGCTCCACCAAACCATGGCCTAGCACGGATGTACCAGCTAGCTGGCAGCGGACCGACTGAATCCTGGAGCCCTGGGAGACAAATAGGGAAAGGAAACAGAATTTGCAGAACAGCGTGCCTTTGTTAATCTGCCATTGTTATGCCCTGTGTGTTATCATTTGAACCTCGGTCATGCTGTGCATATTTGCCTGTGGAGGGGGAGAAATGAAAGCAATGCAAATTCTCTCCCCCGCATCTTCCTCCTCCGGCGTCTCTTTTGCTCAGTTGCCTTCCTTCCCCTCTCAGGCCTTGTCCCAAATCACTTTGAAACAAGCTGACGAGCTTTTTGCAACTTGCTTGATGACACACACATGGTGTCCTAAGATTCCCTCACCCTCCCTTTTCATTGTGCGATACTTTTGGATAGCCAAGCTCAGAGCAGACAAGGCACTGAAATTCTCCGCTCAGCCTCTGGATCAGGCCTGCTGCTGCCTTTTATGTCATTTCCCCCCTGCTCACCTCCTTCTGATGTGTCAACTGACCTTCTCTTGGTCTGTTGGAGTTGCGGATAATGTTTCATGCACTGAACTCTACACGGGAGGGTTGGTATCTTGCTGCTGAGCACATGATTTGCATGTAAAAGGGTCCCAGGGTTCAATTCCTGACATTCGCAAGCAGAGCTAGGAAATACCTTTGTCTAGAGAGCCTTTGCCACTGCTGGTTGGTGTAAGGTGGAAACTCTGTGGCCTTCCATGAGTTGGTGGCACGCCTGTGCAGGCAGCAAAACCAGGACATTGATTGGGCCTCTGTTGGGCCACCATAGATAGCTGATGACTTGTGGCCCAATCCTATCCTGTGAGCAGTGGTGGACCTACATTTTTGTGGCCCCGAAGCTTGAAGTGTCATGGGGGCCTCTTTACGACCAACAATGAGGTCTGGGTAACCACTGTTACCTGCTTCAGTGGGGTTGTTCCATAACAGATCAGCACACCTTTACAACATCTGTGCTACTGACTCTCAAACTTTGAGATTGCAGACCCTCCAACAGTCCCTATTTTCCAGGGACAGTCCCAGATTCACAGAAGGCATCCCGGTTTCTGATCTGTTCCCATAATGTCCCGCTTTGCCTTAGGATGTCCTTCCTTTCATCAGAAAAATGTTGGAGGGTATGGTAGGACATCTCTATTTTCATCAGAGAAATCTTGGAGGGTATGGAGTTATGTGACCCTCAAGCCAAGGAGATAAGTAACTATACAACTTTTAGAAGACATCTGAAGGCAGCCCTATATAGGGAAGGGTTTTAAAAATGTTTAATGTTTTTGAATATGTTGGAAGCTACCCAGAGCTGCTGGGGCAACCCAATCAGATGGGTGGGGTATAAATAATAAAATTATTATTATTATGGAATAGGAAGTCCTTATTTTCATCAGAGAAATCTTGGAGGGTATGGGATTGTGGAAATATATGCAACAAAAAAATAAATGAATTCGGGTCGTGCCACTCAAATTGGGTCTGCTAGACCCCAGAATTTTAAGCAATGTGAACTAAAATTGCTTCTGCAGCCCTGAAGCTTAAACTTCATTATTTCCATAGGAGACCCTTCCCTGACTGTGAGGTAGGCAACACTGGGAGATAGTGACTAGCCCATGGCCTCTCAGTGATATTCATGGGCAAGTGTGGATTTGAACGCTATTCTCCCCTGTCCCAGATGCATATTCTAGCCAAGGACACTACACAGGCTCAAAAGGCACGGAGATCAGAGGTCAGAACTGGCAAGCAGGTTGATATTTGGAAAGGGGACACAGGGCACTCTGTACAACCCCCAGCCATTTGAACACTGCATGGAGGATGTTTCTGAATTGGGACGAGCCCCCAGGCTGGCCAAATCCCCCGGCTGCAAGGTGCACACTGAATTTTGTATGTTTTCAGGTTCTCAGCGCTACATAGTCATGAGAGTTTCAGAGGCCCATCAGCTGAAAGACGGCAGCCACAAAACAGCCTCAGATCCTGACTTTGGGAAGACGGTTAAAGACCTGCCACGGTGAGAACTTCTTGTACCTGTCATTCAGATAACTGTGTATTTTATTGGGGGAGGGAGTGTTTTCTTAACAATTTATTTCTTAACTGTCTTTAAACTCTGCAACAGCCTTGCTCCTTCCTCCTGGATCTTCAACCACAAACAAGTAAATGTTCTCCCACATTGTGGTGCGGGAGTTGTGGGGAATAAATTTGATTCACTTCACAAGAGGGCAGCAGGCTCCCTCTCTGTGCTTTTGGCCAACACGTGAAGTGATTTGACGTCCATACTAGTCTAAGGGCACAGATCCTGGCCCAATTGAGACTCCCCCCTTGCATGGAACAGCTGTGATGCCAGACAGTGCAGTCAAGCTTATAAAGTAACAAGATGGTCTCTTCTACAGATCTCAGCATCCAAGAGGGTCTGTAGGCAGGAGATGGTCTTTTAGATGTTTGGATCCTGAGTCCTTCAGAGGACTGTCCTCTGTGAAGTAGGGTTCATGACCACCTTAGTTGACTAGATTTCTCCCCCATCCCCATGTGATCAGGGTAGAATCATTACTACATGATGTTGTTTACACCCACATTTCCAATGCACTGCTAAATGTTCTTATGCACCTCATGTGTTTTATTATTCATTTATTTTGAATGATGCCTAAACTGTTTAATCGAAGCTCAGTCAGTAGAGCAGGAGACTCTCCATCTCAGAGCTAAAACTCGCAGTAACTATATTAAAATGTGCACAAAATAATTCTCATTCAAACGCAGATAAGTAAAAATATAGGCAACAGCAGTCTATGCCTTGGTAGGCCTGCTGAAATAAATAATAATAGAGGATAATAAAGGATGCCGGTGGACTTAAGCAGCCATAAGTCTCCTCTGGCGTGTGGCCCACCTGGGTTGGTTGCCAGGCAATTTGTATGTATTATGCAGAAAGAGTATCCTGAAGAAATTTCAGCCTAGTTATTGAGTGAAATTCTTGACTTGGTGCCACTTTCCAAGATTATGGCTCAGTTCTTCTATAAGGAAATTAAATTCAGAAATAGCATTTAAATGCTGGTCGGCGTATGACCCAAACAACAGAGATGCAAAATAGAAGCCGAGAACTCAAGAGTTTGCTTTACTTTTCACTCCAGGTGCTTATCTTCAAGTGCTTATCCACCCATGATTTACAGGCCTTCTAGCTTCAGGGAGCCTTCCCTCAGAATAAAAACGACACAGCACAAAAGGAAAGGGGGCAGGGAAGGAAAAGGAAAACAGCAAACTCAGGGTGGAATTCAACATAGCACTAAGGTATTGTGCTGCCAGCACAAACGTTTCTGCTTGGCTGATGGGGTGATCTCCCCTCCCGCCCCCCTCCCTGTGCTATGTTCTGGGGTTTTTCCAGAGTTGATTTGGGGGAGCCATGGGGGTGCATGGAGGAAGGGGAGGGTGTGGAAGGCCCCATTGCACTACTGAGACAGGTAAACGGCGTTTCCGTGTGTTGCTCTGGTTTGCCAGATGCGGCTTACTTATGCTGGCCACATGACCCAGAAGCTGTACGCCGGCTCCCTCAGCCAATAAAGCAAGATGAGCTCCGCAACCCCAGAGTCAGTCATGACTGGACCTAATGGTCAGGGGTCCCTTTACCTTTACCTTTATAGCAAAGCCTGCAGAAATAGTTTCTGCTCCCTGGTTTCCAACAGACAACTGTTTGACCACCGTGAGAGCAGTTTGCTAGACTAGCTGGGCCCGATCCACCAGGCTCTTCTTATTTTCTTACGCACTCCTCTGATCGACATATTTCTGGTGTTGCTAATTTCTTTTTCCTAAATTCATATAGAATGGAAACATTGCAAAGCACTGTCCCCCGCAAAGCACAACAAATTGAATGAAATCTGGTGCAAGCAAGTCTTGTTCTCAAAGTAACATTTAAGAACAAGATTAGCTTTCTGTGGATTTTGCTGGTTAAGAGACATGTAATTCTCACTAACTGTTGTGTTCCTGAACCACATGCCTCTCTGAGAAAACACCCGGGGAGAGAGGATAGTTCAACAGTTGTTGTTACAGAACATCATCAAAAAGGATCAGAGAAGGTCAGCCTCTTCTCAGCTGTTTCTCAGTCGATAACCGAAAACTTGACACTATCTTTCATTTTCCTGCATCTGGTGTTTACTGAAGATGATGAAGATGAAACAGAAGGGAGTCAGTGTTGCATTTTTATAAATTAACTAGTGGCTGCCACCTCTGCTTTGTTGTTCTCCAACCCTAACTACCCCTGGCTTCATGCAAATGCAGAATTCTGATGAGATGCTACAAATTTTCCAATGGGAGCTGCGTGGTGACAGCCTTACATGTGTATTTATATAGGAAGAAAGCAATAGTTATGACCTAGCCTGCTGGGGCTGATGGGGGGCTGTAGTCCAAAATATCTAGAGGCTCCCAGGTTGGTGAAAGCCAATTCACCATAACTAGTTCTACAAATTGTTCCCATGAAAATTAGAACGACTTTAAAGTTCTGGATTGCATGGGTTGTGTCCCAAGACAGTTAAAGTTTGTAATCAAATAATTGTTCCATGCTTCAAAACAATGCCATTTTTGCAGACCATGGGTTGGTAGGGCTGCCATATGCCCAGTTTTTCCCAGACACGTCCAGAAATTTGGCCAGAAAATCTTGTCCCGGTGAATTTTTGGCAAATCAGCAAAATGTCTGGGGAAACCCAGATGTAAGAAGGAGGAGGAGGAGGAGGAGGAGGAGGGTTTGGATTTGATTTCCCACTTTATCACTACCCTAAGGAGTCTCAAAGCAGCTAACATTCTCCTTTCCCTTCCTCCCCCACAACAAACACTCTGTGAGGTGAGTGAGGCTGAGAGACTTCAGAGAAGTGTGACTAGCCCAAGGTCTCCCAGCAGCTGCATGTGGAGGAGCGGGGAATCGAACCCGGTTCACCAGATTACGAGGCCACCGCTCTTAACCACTACACTCACACTGGCAAGAGGATGATGATGATGATGATTATATCATTTAAAAATTTTAAAAAGGCCAAAAAGGGAGTGGGGAAACAGCTCAACAGCTTTGTCCAGATTTTGGGAATATGGCAACCCTATGTGTTGGTCCTACTATGAAGGAATGCAAAGCATTGCTCTACATTAGGCATGGCCAGTGTGGTGCCCCTGGGCACACGGTGGCCACCCCTGTCTCTTCTCCACCTCACTGAAATTATGTTTGAATCAAGCATCCTATTGTAGCCAAAGGAATGCAGTGGTACCTCAGGTTACAGACACTTCAGGTTACTGACTCCGCTAACCCAGAAATAGTACCTCGGGTTAAGAACTTTGCTTCACGATGAGAACAGAAATTGTGCGGTGGCAGCATGGCGGCAGCAGGAGGCCCCATTAGCTAAAGTGGTACCTCAGGTTAAGAACAGTTTCAGGTTAAGAATGGACCTCCAAAACGAATTAAGTTCTTAACCTGAGGTACCACTGTAGCTTGCAGTTTGTTCTGAGTTGTGGTGTAGTGTAGCACCAATGACAGTTACTGTGGCTTTCAAGTGTGTTCCCAAAGACTGGTAGACCTGGCTCTACCTACAGCCATGGACCAGCTTGCCAGCAACATCTTCCTCCATCCTTTTCTAAGCACTTCTCAGAAGGCAGAGCTAGACACACCTGTATTCCAAGGAGTCGACACTCATCACATCAGTGCAGTGGTTCAGTATGAGTTATAGTGATGGCTCAAAAGCCAGGAGACCTCATCCCATGGATCAGGTTGCCGATACTACTGTTGGGATTTCATTCCTCCGTTGCTGGATGTGTGATTGTTTTCACCACATGTCTGTGTTGACATTCCATACTGTTGGAGTTATGAGAACGGAAGTTCAGTTACACTGTTCCGTTATGTTGTACTATTGCTTTTAGTCTGTTTTCTCTCTCGGAGAAGAAGAAGGAAAGAGGAGCCATTTTCCTTTGTTCTGTAACACTTGTATATACAGTGGTACCTCGGGTTAAGAACGTAATTCGTTCTGGAGGTCCATTCTTAACCTGAAACTGTTCTTAACCTGAAGCACCACTTTAGCTAATGGGGCCTCCCACTGTTGCCGCGCCGCCAGAGCACGATTTCTGTTCACATCCTGAAGCAAAGTTCTTAACCGGAGGTACTATTTCTGGGTTAGCGGAGTCTGTAACCTGAAGCATCTGTAACCTGAAACATCTGTAACCCGAGGTACCACTGTACAGTGGTACCTTGAGTTACAAATGCTTCAGGTTACAAACTCCACTAACCTGGAAGAGTTACCTCAAATTGAGAACTTTGCCCCAGGATGAGAACAGAAATTGTGTGCCGGCAGTGCAGCGTCAGCAGGAGGCCCCATTAGTGAAAGCACGCCACTAGTTAATAACAGTTTCAAGTTAAGAACAGACCTCCGGAACGAATCAAGTTTGTAACTAGAGGTACCACTGTAATAAAGTAACTTAGATTCCACACCCCAAATGCCTAGCTTCTGCTTGGACTCTGCTATCAGATTGGGTACATATATCTTCGGATATATGTCACAGAAGCGCATCAGGAAAGAGTGATGAATCATTCCAAGGGTCACTTGTGGGGGAGAACGCAGCAACAACTACAAGTCTTCCCTGGACTGCAACTGTGCTGTCAGTTTCATTGCAAAGGGGCAAAGGACTTCATAAAGTTGTATAACATAGAGATTCAACTTGGTGCAGAAGAAATCCTGTTGAATTTGGTTGCTCTTCATATCCGAGAGAGGGATAGATAATTGGGACCATCTTAGTTCCCCAAGGCCTTTTCTGTACCCAGGAGAAAGACTCACAGCTGGAATCACTTTCTGGAGAAAAATACAGAAATAATTGCCACATGTCATATATGCTAAAATATCTTTCGACACCCGTCCTGCAGAGGGCTTATTCACATGTCCAGTTCCTGGGTACTATTTAATTATTTGGTGCTTATTTCCACATGTATTAATGTCAGTGTTCTGTGTTTTTCCATCTAGTTTTCTTTAAATTGGGGGTGGGGAACCTTTTTTGGAGGGGAATAAAGGGCCAATTTTCCTGGATTAAAAGCTGTTGGGGCCACATTCCAGTTGTCAGAATGGGTGGGGGCAGTTGCAAACACAACCATATACCTTTATGCCAACCACAAGTTCATGCAGAAAACAATTTCCATGGAAACAGAGACATCTATTTAATTCTCAGTAAATCCACTTAAGTTTCAGCTTCCATTTTCTCCACGTACATTCTCACATCAAGTTGTTAAAAAAGAAACACGGACTTTTTATCTGCCCTGACCATGCAAAAGTTCAAAATAATCAAGTGACACCTTCATAAGGATGTAAATAAGATAAATGAATAGCCGAATTTCAAAACTTCAAAATGCAAGTGCATCTCCAAAATGGCATGCATGCAGCTACAAGACGCATGGATGGCTTTTGGCATATTGCAAGGAACACAAGTCGACCTCTCTGCTGAGACACTTCCCCCTCTGCTTTGGTCTTCTTGCACCAGAACTTCTTGCAGAGGATCCCCTCAGAGTGTTTCTTATTGAACAGCTGGAGGGTAAGAAGGAACCATCTGGTGTAGCACCAGGATTTCCACATATCTGTGTCAGTGGCTCTGGGACTCCCTAGCAGAATGTTAAATGTTGCACAGAGGGCCAAAATGAACCAGCGGGTGTAAGTTAACAGGGATAGAAGGGACGCGGGTGGCGCTGTGATCTAAACCACTGAGCCTCTTGGGCTTGCTGATCAGAAGGCCAGTGGTTCGAATGCCCGCAGTGGGGTGAGCTTCTGTTGCTCTGTCCCAGCTCCTGCTAACCTAGCAATTCAAAAGCACACCAGTGCAAGTAGATAAATAGGTACCACTGCAGCAGGGAGGTAAATGGCATCTATGTGCGTTCTGTTTTCCGTCACGGTGTTCCATTGCACCAGAAGCAATTTAGTCATGCTGGCCACATGACTCGGAAAGCTGTTTGCAGACAAACGCCAGCTCCCTCGGCCTGAAAGCAAGATGAGCACCACAACCCCATAGTCGCCTTTGACTGAACATAACAGTCCAGG
The DNA here is from genome assembly GCF_964188305.1 of Podarcis bocagei. NCBI lineage: Eukaryota > Metazoa > Chordata > Lepidosauria > Squamata > Lacertidae > Podarcis > Podarcis bocagei. The sequence continues at coordinate 10,578,706 of NC_138129.1, read as the reverse complement.
GATCCTTTACCTTTACCTAGAGGTGCAGCATGGTGCAAGTTTTGGAGTGCTGGACTATGACTGAGGAGGACCAAGTTTCTGATTCCTCCTCGGCCATGGAAACTCTTTCAGCCTAGCCTACATCACAAGAATACTGTGAAGATGAGAGGGGGACTATGGGCTTCTTGAAAGAAAAATGGGACAAAAATGTTATACATATATGTAAAGTATGCAAGAAATTGGGGGAAACCACATAGAATTACCAATCAAAGCATTTACAATTAACATGGCACTTGAATGGGAGTTCAGATGATTGAGATTGAGCTTGTTTCAACATGCTGGTTTCCCTCTGCTCTTGGATCAATGCAGGTCAGTGCTGCTCCTCCTGAAGAACCCAACCTTCATCTTCCTTTGCTTAGCTGGAGCAACAGAAGCCACACTCATTGCTGGGATGTCCACCTTCGGCCCCAAGTTTCTGGAATCCCAGTTTAGCTTAAGTGCCTCGGAAGCAGCAACCTTGTTCGGTAAGGAAATATTGGTTAGGGGCCACTGCAGGTTGCTTACACCTTCTTAAGCGACTGGGCGTGTACGGCCCGGTTCACACAACATGCTAAGCCAAACGTTGGTACAGTGAGACCCGCATGAATGGAAGTGTCCCTGAACAGAGGCTGGCAGCCACTTTGCTGCCAACCAGTACTTTTTGCTGCTGCACTGTGTTGCATACCCCACAAGTGTCCAGAAAAAACTGGTATACCCCGTTTTCCCCCGCGATAGCCCGGCAGCCATTTTGGTCACCGTGAACTCGCACAATTTTGCACTAAGAACTCACCCCGAAGAAAGCGCATCTTCTGGGTGCTGTTATCTTGCCCTAGGTCACGTGAGTACAGATGGGAAGATGTGTGTCCCGGTTTTGCGACTCAACATGGCATTGGCCTAAGGCAAGGTTTGGCTTAGTGTGCTGTCTGAACTGGTAGGGGTGCCAACTTGAATAAAATATTGTGGGGGGGGGGAGAGATCGGTTCTATTACGCAAATTGTATGCCAACCTGCATCCTCTTCTGTCCCCCCTTTTTGGCATAGGGGTGTTGATGGATTTTATCTTTCTTTTCTGTAAAGTGGAAGCGGACACTCCACCCAGAAGCCCCTACAACACTGCCAGCTCAGGAAGGGTTGTCTGGGTGAGCAGAATTACTCCAGAAACGAGGAGTACAGTATAAGCATGGAAGCTTCTCACCTCCAGCTCTGGGTCTGGGATAACAGAAGGGCAATCCAAAGGGTATTGTCTCTAGCCTGGTGCCAGGCTGCACAACCAGCTCCCCTAGTGGTTACAGTCACCAGGTAGCCAACTCCTAAATGGCACCCCACACAGTAAATGGCTGTGTAATTGTATTCAGAGCTGCTTAAATGGTAGTTCCTAGCTGGTGTCCCATCCAGATACTGGGCAGGGTGAGGCTTTTTCGTTTGCATTCCTAATGATGTATGTTCCAGCTGGCATCAAGTTGGTTTTATGCAATCCTGCTTTCAGTAAAGTCTGAGGTTGGAGACGCTGCTTCATTTCCCAATTGGCTCATGTCCTGTTTGCTCCCTGCTGATCTGGGTCCCATCTGCCAAACACTCATTTCACGTGCTGTAGCAAAGAGTGCCCTTCTAGCTTGCAAAAAATGCGATAATATTGAAGAAGCAGAGCAACTAATAAAGCAGAATGGTTTTGCAGTGGCCAAGTGCAAATGCACCACTAATGCACAATTATTGCATCAAATGCAAGTTGCAGTCTGCCCATCCACAAACAAATACCCCACCAGCCTGGAGGGACCCAATTGCATCGCAAGCTTTCTGAGGCTATTTGTTTCGTTGAACAGATACTTGTTATTCCTTCCAGTGTTGCTGCAGCCTGTGTTTGAGATCAGAGGGAGATCTGTCCTATCACAAAGGGATTCTTAGTCTGTGTTGCCAAGAGCTTCCTCTGTGTTTTCAGACAGGTGTGATTGCAAAAGATAAAGGGAAGCACCTTAACCACATATGTGATCTTGCCGATTTCTTCTCCTTTTGGAAGGCTACCTCGTGGTTCCAGCCGGAGGAGGAGGCACATTCCTCGGAGGATTCATCGTGAACAAATTTAAGCTGCGCTGTTCGGGGATTATCAAGTTCTGTTTGTTTTGCACCATGTCCAGCTTGCTGGCCATTTTTATCTTTTTCATCGACTGCCCCAACATGCCCATGGCTGGAGTGACACAGTTGTATGACAGAAGGTAGGAGACATGATAAGCCATGTCACTCTGCTGATGCTATTGATGCTGAGGATGCAGCAAAGGGGGGAACTCAGGATTATTAATGTATGAAATTGAGACCAGGGTTCACATCCCCACTAAGCCATGAAGCTCCCTGGGTGACCTCAGGCCAGTAACCTCGGACTTGCAGCCTAGTTAAAATGGAAGGGTAGAGAGAGAAACTATGGGAAACTTCCCCTGGGAAGAGGGATTGATTGTTAAACCCCTCTGAAAATTGTAGCTCTGTGAGGGGCCTCCTAACAACTCTCAGCACCCTTAACAAACTGCATCTCCCATAATCCTTTGGGGGAAGCCATGGCTGTCTAAAGTGGTGTAAGGTAAAGGTAAAGGGACCCCTGACCGTTTGGTCCAGTCGTGGCCGACTCGGGGGTTGCGGTGCTCATCTTGTTTCATTGGCCGAGGGAGCCGGTGTACAGCTTCCGGGTCATGTGGCCAGCATGACTAAGCCGCTTCTGGGGAACCAGAGCAGCACACGGAAACGCCATTTACCTTCCCACCGGAGTGGTACCTATTTATCTACTTGCACTTGAAAGTACTTTTGAACTGCTAGGTTGGCAGGAGTAGGGACTGAACAATGGGAGCTCACCTTATCACGGGGATTCGAACCGCCAGCCTTCTGATTGGCAAGTCCTAGGCTTTGTGGTTTAACCCACAGTGCCACCCATCTCCCTTAAAGTGGTGTCATAATGCATTAAATGTATCTTATGAATGTGGCCCATCTGTGGACACTTCAAGAGGCTAAATGTTGTGTGTGTTGGCAACCTCTCTGCTTTGTCCAGCATCTTACCCGAAGGCCGCCTCAACCTGTCCGCCCCTTGCAATGTGGAGTGTGATTGTCTGCGAGAGATGTACAGCCCTGTGTGTGGAAATGATGGAATCATGTATTACTCCCCCTGCCATGCTGGATGCAAGAAGGTATCAACCGGCCACGACAGCGGGAAAAAGGTATGATCTACGGAAATGATCTGCTCTGTCTTGTTGTCAGGGTCTGGGCAGAGGAGGAATGGTAGCACACAACCAAGGAAATGGGGGCAGTTGGCAGGCCCCCAGCTGGCTCCAGCCCACCGGCCAGTGTGCCGGGCAATCTCCAGTCCTTGGTGCAGCATCTGCGACTCACAGCTTCAAAAGCTGGAGCACACAACTCAGCAGAGACAACACACAAACAGAAGTGCCAGGAGAGTATGTGTGAGCAGATTTACAAGCAGTTTATTCAGCATAGGTAAAGGACTATTAGGTCCAGTTGTGGCCGACTCTGGGGTTGCGGTGCATCTCGCTTTATTGGCTGAGGGAGCCGGCGTACAGCTTCCGGGTCATGTGGCCAGCATGACTATGCCACTTCTGGTGAACCAGAGCAGCGCATGGAAATGCCATTTACCTTCCCTTTTTATCTACTTGCACTTTGACGTGCTTTTGAACTGCTAGGTTGGCAGGAGCTGGGGCGGAGCAGCGGGAGCTCACCCCGTCGTGGGGATTCGAACCGCCGACCTTCTGATCGGCAAGTCCTAGGCTCTGTGGTTTGACCCACAGCGCCACCCATACATCAAGACAAAAGGAAAACATGTCTGATCCCTTTCGTGTCCAAAGCAAGGCAGCATAAGCAAAAGCTATACAAAAACAGAAGTTCCCAGCAAGCTGTGCTGGAGTGTAAACAGACATGTGACATTCAACAATTCCACACGTCTGTTCTTGAGCTTGTTTGGAGGTTCTAGCAGGGGAGCGCAGCTATCGTATACCCTTGACCGAAGAACGGTACACTCCTTCTATCTGGGATGGTCGTCCTCTTCCACCGAGCACGCAGCTTCGGGAGGGACGCACATGGAGCGGTGAGGGAGGAAGGGGACACCCGCCTAGCCATCCAGATCAGCCGAATCAACCCTGGCGATCAATGGGGTGACAGATGTCGCAGCCAGATCGCCCTCACATCCTCCACACGTCTGTTCTTAAGGTGGAACAGAATATTCTAACAGCCTCCCCAGCCTGACCCTTCCAGAGAAGAAGGAGATAATTCAGAATTATAACAGGGGTTTGAGGGAAGTCACAGCTCAAAGGCAGATGAGGGGAAAAGCTGGGAAATAATGGGAGAGAAGGAGGAGGAAGAAGAAGCACCAGGGGAGAGACAGCTGATGGACTCAGTGTCTTTATAAAGCATTCCAGACCCCCCTCCCAGAACACAGCGGGCCTTGAAAGTAGGAGAGCAAAGAACTCAAAGGCAAAAGGCCCTCTCCAGCACCTGTAGTGATGACTCATGAGGAAGTGGGATAGATGGAGGGGGTGGGGTTTCACTTGGAGCAACACCATTACTCCAAGAGGCTGCATTTCTAAGCCTCTCTCTGTGAATATTGAATAAAAAGCATTGGTAAGAACTTTCCTTGTCTTATCCATTCCTGGCAATCTACCGATGGTGGTTGGATCCTCTGACGCCTGACACCTGTAGATACCATGAAGCCTGCTTCATCACAGTTTAATCAAGCTGTGGACAGAGCTAAAATTAACTGGGAGGGAGGGGGTTCTAAAACAATTTCCCCTTCAAATGTGTGTGTGTGTATGCATGTAATTTTTATTCATTTGTATTAACACAAAGTGTAGAATCCATCTTGGTATGTATGAGGTGTGTGCCTCATTGGTTGCTGTATCTCAGCATTGTCTATAATAGCTTCCGACATCCTGGTAACCACCAGATGTTTTTGGACTAGTCTGATGAGAGTTGTAGTCCAAAACATCTGGAGCTCACCAGGTTGTCGGAAGCTGCTCAGTGCTGTTTGGAAGTGACTCTCTGGGGTTTCAGACAGAGGTCTTCTCAAGTCCCACCTAGAGGTGTCCAAGATTGAACCTAGGACCTTTTGCGTGCAAAACACAGGTTCTATCACCAAGTTGTGGTGCCACCTCAATATGCAAATGAAAAGCATCCTTGTTTGCTTCCCAGCATGTGGGAAAGTAGCATGTTTTGGCAGAGTATGTGGATTTCTTCTGAATGGGACCTTCTCTTGTTGTGTGCTTGACAAGGTTTACCACGAGTGCAGCTGTATACTTGATGCTCCCGCTGCATCTGGCTTGGCGACTGCAGGAAAGTGTACCTCCTCATGTGAGAGAAGGACCCTCCTCCTGCTTTTCATGTTTGTGGTCATCCTCTTCACATTCCTGAGCAGCATTCCTGCTCTGACGGCCACTTTACGGTAAGCAGCAAGGACCTGATCTCATTCTTCAGAGCTTGTCCCAGGAGAACCTCAACTCCCACCATCCCTGACCACTGACCTATCATTGAAATTCTACTCCATATTGATCCAGAGCAGATTCCAATGTACAGTTAGCAGAGCAAAAACTTAAACACGTTGTAGGATTCCCAAAAAATAGACCAGAGGCAATTAATATTTCATCCAACAGAGCTTTACTGCTACTGAAGGCAAATGAACATAATGGTCAAAAATCCAATACATTCAGGATTGCCACTGTCCATAAGAAATCCAGTTGCAGCAGACTTAACTTAAACTTACAATAACTTATAATAAGTCTAAGCATACAGAAGACCACACCAGAGAGAAAAGAGATAGGAAAAGAAAGTGAGTGAAACCAAGGCTCCTTCCAGCCTATTTTTATAGCCAGCATGACCTTGACTGAAAAAAGATAACAGAACCAGTTTAAGCCAGCTGTACTCAGCTTCTCTGAAAGAATAACCTAAACATCATGAACCTTCTGCTTGCATCTTTCACACAGAGAAGCTTCCAGAACCCTCTTGAATTAAGTAGAATAGGAAAGATCTCTACACATCAGATCAATACTTTATGTAACAGGGCTATCTTTAGCATATGTGCCGCCAGGGTGCAAAGATCTGCCCAGCACCCCCAAATTTAGTTTAGCTGCCCCCAAATTAACTTTTTTGAGCTTTTTGGGGAGAGGGGGGAAGCCAAAGGTGGTGTTTGTTTGTTTTTGAGGGAATCACTCACCTGTAACAACGACGTAGCTGGAAAAAACTGCATTTGTTTCCTGACTCATCAGGAATATTTGACGCTATGGAATAACAGAGCGACGGGGGGGGGGGGAGGGACGACTTTTGCTCCATTGCTTTTCACTGCCGCCAATCGAGAGGGAGCCGGTATACAGAAGGTATACATTTGTCGTCCCCCATAATTTGGTGCCCAGGTGCCCCGCACCCCTTGCACCCCCAGGTAAAGATGGCTCTGTTCTGTAATAAGAAATGCAAACTGACATGACCATGCTGCCTGCAACTACTGGGGTTAAGGCTTCAACAACAATTGGAGGGCCACACCCCTGACTTAACAGTCTGGTTTAATATTGGCTATATCTATATGCAACCAAGTCAGAGACACTTAGCAGCCAGATGGGCATGCTTGAGTTCTGTATAATGAGAATCACATAGCTTCCAGGATTTTGGAACATGTGTTGGACCGAATATCTGTGTCTCTTTTTTCTGGTAGGCAGAAACAACTACTATGACTTTGAGCCATCAGGATCTTTTTACAAAATTATATATCAGAGGCATTTTAATATTTAACATGAACCAGATCACTGTGCCCTTAACTATTGAGACCCACAATTTGGTGGTATTATGGGAAACAGAGCTGCTGCGCTGCTCATGGGTTGTTCCTGCTCGCCGTCATTTATAAATGTCTTATCTTATGCTTCTTAGGTGTGTCTCAGACAGGCAGAGATCGTTTGCTCTGGGGATCCAATGGATTGTAGTCCGCACACTTGGTACAGTATACAGCTAAGATCTAATAATCTACTCCTTGCATATGATGTTTATTGACATAACTCTTGCTCAAGATAAAATCATGTAGGCTATGAAGACATTCTTTATGTCTGTAGAAGCAAACAACAACAACCCACAAATGCCGGACCAATTGACATATTGACCTTTAATATACAACTGTCTCCTTCTTAAAAACAACCACCACCACAAAAACAAGTTAGCTGAGAAGGTAGGATGGTGTGTATTTGAACAGAAATGATCAGCATCTGCAGACCTGCACACCTTTAGTCCAAGCATTTCTTTGATGACACTCTCCTCTTTTTACTTTTGTTGTGGCAGTGATATTCCTATGACCCAGTGCTTAGCATTGGGCCACCTCCCCATTCTGAAAAGACTACAGCATAGAGATCTCCATAAATTGGACTAGCTGGGCCTAGAGTCTGGCTCATTCTGTGTCCATTGTGTCCTGCTCAGAGTGCAACCATTGAAAAGATTGGACCCACATTAGTCATGTCCATTAATTTCAATGGTTCTGCTCCGAGTATGGCTAGCATTGGATCCGACCCTGTATTTCTAGGGAGCACTGTTGCATTCTGAGGAATTAAAGTGCGGAGCAGAGATCCTTGTGCTGTGCCAACAGACTGGGAACTTTGATTCACCCAAGAAACACACATTCATGCTGTTATTCAAGGGAGTGTGCTTGTGTATATATAAAACACTGGTCTTGCAGCTGGCCTTTTAAAAGATATCATAAAATGACCTAAGCAGGTATTGTTTTCCCAAGTCTTCTTCAGTGATTATTTCCATCTAATCACTGAAGCAGGATTTTTCAGACCAAATTTAATGCCAACTAACACAACAGAAGGCTTCCCGCGGAGGTCCACAATACCAGCGTTTCCAGATATGCTAGAATCGGTTTGGGTGGAGCATGGCTAGTGTGAGATTTATCCAACAGCAGGCGTCTCTCTCATTTCTGTCTTTGCATAGGTGGTATTCCAGGACCAATTGCTTTTGGGTCGATGATTGACAGGTCGTGTCTCCTTTGGCAGAACCAGTGCGGTGAACAAGGATCGTGCTATGTCTACCAGAACTTTGCTATGAGTCGATATACCCTGGTCGCAGGTGTTATATACAAGGTAGTCCTAAATTATTTTCGTCTCCACCATTTAGTGAACCTCAACAGAGAACTTTTCCAGCCCTCTGTTCCATCCTGCATCTGTCAGCATGGGGCACCACAAGGACTGGTCACTTGGCTTTGCAAGTTCATTCCCGGCATCTCCGGGTAGGGCTGGGGGAGTCTCCAGTCTGAAAACCTGGTGAGCTGCTGGCAGTCAGTGTAAACAATATCGAGCTATGTGGACCAGTGGTCTGACTCGGTATAAGTCAGATTCTGCTGTTCAAGGGGGAACCTCTGCTGCGTGCCAAAACTAGGGCTGAGTCCTCACACACGTGTGGCTGGATTGTACTAATTCAGGTTTCGCTTGCTGTTCATACGACCAAATGGTTCTTCATTTAGAAGCTTAGCTCTGCATGCAAAACTAAATGGGATCGCACTCACTTGCAGTCTGAAGTGGTACAGCCCAGGTGTGTCAGGGACTGACTAGACAGGGAGGAATTGGTGGGGGGCTACAGCCGGGGAATGCTCCCAGGGAAGCATCCAAGTGGGAAGCCAGGAGAATGGTGGTGGGGTTCAGGAGACAGGCCAGAGGAGGAAGAGGGTGCAGACGGGTTGGAGGCTGAGCAAGCAACAGGTTTAAGTGAGCTCTAAGTGCCCCCTCTGGCACGTGTGCCAAAGGTGCGCCACCACTGCCATAGGTGTTCCCCTGGTTTTGCTTCCAGTCTGTGTAGTCAGAGGTTTCCTTCCTCTAGAAGTGGTGATCATTATGAAGACTGGCATAAACTTCAATGTTCTAGCACTGGGAAGGAGGGAGCCAGGAGCGCTAGGTGTTTATGGACCCCAACTTGGCACCAGCACCACACAGCATGTCCAGAGCTATAGGGGAGGGCCATAGCTCGGGGATAAAGCTCCTGCTTTGCATGGAGAAGGTCCCATCTCTGGTATCTCCAGGTAGGACTGGCAATGTCCTCTGCCTGAAACCCTGGAGAGCCAACACCAATCTCTGTAGATAATGATGAGAAAGATGGACCAGTGGTCTAACTCAGTGCTTGGCAACTTCTGATACTCCTGGGATCAGGGGTGATGGGGGTTTTTTTCCAAAACAGAAAGACACAAGGCTGGGAAACACCTTGGATGGCCCATCAAAAGGGACAACAGTGGTCTTTATTTTTGCCGTCTGCTGAGAAGATCAGGACTTATGGAAAGAGTACATAAGTTGAAAGCCTTGGTGTCTTTTTCAGGTGATTGGATCCTTCTTCTTCCTGCTTGCTTGTGCGCTCTACAAACCACCTCCCCCTGAATCTGTTCCGGGAAGCTCTGATGCCTCTGAAAATGGCAACTGCGACGTCCAAGAGAACAAATACCCACATCGATCTCAAGACGACATATAGCACGGAGGATACGACAAGTGACTTTCACACCATTTCCAAGATACTGTGTGTAAAGAATATGTACTCGTCTTTTCCTGTTAAATGATTGGTATTATTTTTCTTCATTTCCCCCTCCTCCGGGGAAGAATAATTTAACGGTATATAATTTAGTATTTTCTGAACAGCAAAAGCACACTGCAAAACCTGTACACTGGCCTTGCCACCTTGAAGCCTATCACCAGGGTTTGGGACCCTTTTTCCCAGTGTGGAAGATGGAGGTGCAAGGATTTTTGTAAAGGCCACAGTCAGTTTCAGATGTCTCTCACACGTGGCTGCTGCCATTTTGGAATGGAGCGCTGCCATTTTGAAATTTATTTATTTTTCTAAACCAAGATGACAGCACCTGTGAGGCACTGGAATGTGTTCTGCTTGGCTCAAGTGGGCAACATTCACTTTACAAAGTGTCCCAGCCTTGCATATAGAGACCAACTTTAAGCGTAACCTCAGCATGCCACAATGTTTTGTGGCGTCAACCAACCTCACAGTGTTAATTTATGTCTAGAAGGGCTAAACATAGCTTCAGACCATTCCTGTATAAAGCACTTAAAGAGGCAAGCATAGTTCACCCCACGGGCCGTGTGTGGACGCTGGTACAAGCTCTTCTCTGGTGTAAATGTAATTTGGCTGGTTTGTCGCTGCTCCTCAGACAGGAAGTTCTGTGGTAACGTTCTTGGTCCTCTTCCTTTTTGGGGGGTTTTCTGCTCATCACTCGGGGGGTGCAACATTGCGGTGACTCACAGATATGTATCGGTTGTATTTGACAGGCAGAACTTCCATATCGCCACACCTCGAAACACACCTCTAATGGAAGCCATTCATATATTTAACCTTGAGTCATTAAGCGAGGAACATGCATTTGTGGTGGATCAGCCCCCCCCTTTTTCTTTTACTGTGAACAGTCCTCTTAACAACACAGCTCCTGTCTAGGCTTCTCTCTTGCAGCTGTTTTGTCTGTCATGTGTATTTTGCTCTTGGTGCTCCAAGTGGTTTCCCAGGCACTGTAACCCTCCCCAGGAAGTTCCCCATGAAAAGGAAGCTCTCTGGACTTGCTCTGTCTTAAAAGGAAGGCTGTCTACTGATTCCAAAAATGCACCATACATTTAAAGCACATGACTTTCCCCAAAGAATCCTGGGAGCAATAGGTTTGTTTTTTTTAAGGGTGCTGGGAGTTATAGTTCTGAGAGTGGCAAACTACAGTTCCCAGGATTCTTGGAGGAAACAATGTGCTTTAAATGTGTACACAGTGGTTGGAGTTGGCACCCCATTCCCACCAGAAACTATTTTACTGTTTCTGTACCCCTGTGAGTTCACTCCCCGATGTGAGTGTGTGGCTCCAGAACCAATTCTTTTTCAGGCCTGGACTGCGTGTACAGCTGTTGCTGGTGTGAGAAGCAAGACAGAGACAAATTCTTTCCTCATATTCGTTTACGCCCTTCCCCTCCTCTGGGATTTAAGCTGTCTGGAAAGCAAGCCTTATGAGGAACAGTTGAGGGAATTGGGTATGTTTATCCTGGAAAAGAGGAGAGGAGACTGAGAGGAGATGTGATAGCCATCTTCAAATATCTCAAGGGTGGTCACATGGAGGATGGAGCAAGCTTGTTTTCCGTGCTCTGGAGGGTAGGACCTGAACCAATTGCAAGCAAGGAGATTTCAACTAAAGATCAGGAAGAGTTTTATGACAGTAAGAGCTGCTCAACCGTGGAACAGATTCGCACAAGAGGTAGTAGAATCTCCTTCTTTGGAGGTTTTTAAGCAGAGGTTGGGTGGGTGTCTTATATCAGTGATGTCCAACAGGCCGATCGCAATCTACCGGTCGATCATGGAGCATCCCTGGTCAATCCTGGTCGATTGTGTGATCCTGACCCCTCCCCAAAAAAAGAAGCTCAACAACTCTGGGTAGATCACTGCCAGTTTTTTATAGTGGAACTAGATCGCAGTCTCTTGGAAGTTGGACATCCCTGTCTTATATGATTTAGTTGAGACTGCTGCATTGTAATGCAGCTACTGAGACCCCTTTAAATTCCTGCGGCCCTTCCCCCTCCCCTTTAACCATGCCCCCAACTTTCCATCAACACCAGGCCACTGGGTCTTGGAGGCACCATTTTAATTTCCCATAATGCCTTGAGACATCGTGAAACATTAAAATGGTATCTCCAAGATACAACTTAGTGCTGGTCAAAGGACTACAGTTGACCACTGTCACTGCTAAGTAAGCCCACCGAGACCCCACTGCATAGCTGTCAACATTTCCCTTTTTTTAAGGGAAATTCCCTTATTCCGAATAGGATTCCTCACAAGAAAAAGCCCCACTGACAGAGGACAGGGCCAGTCAAAAGACATTTTTCAGAGAGCCCCTTCCAACTAGGAGCTGACTTCAGCTCTTCAGCATGTGTGAAGTAAGCACCCATGAGATCTCATGAGTGTATGAGAGAGATCAGTTCATGGTGAGGAGTTCCATTTTCTGATGAGTGTAAAGGAACTTCTTCTTTCTCCCTTCCTCACAATATTTAGTAAGGGAGCATGACGAGACTTGTATTTCGCGGTGCCAAAGGCCACGGTCAATTTCAAAACGAGGGGAAATTGTGCCAAGCACAGTTTCAATGGGGATTCAAAACGGGGGGAGAAAATGAAGGCATGCTCCATTCTTCTAGCTCACCCCCCAAACTGCCAAAAGAGTGGGGTATTCTCTTGCTGGTGATTGCTTGAGTTTGCTTTAATTGGGATCAATTAATTTACACAATCTGCCAAATCTTGGAGTACAACTTGTCGAGACTTGCATTTCTTCTGACTGCTGGGGTGGTGGTGGCATATTGAAATACTCCTCAATTAAGGAAATAATAATAATATGGCATGGCATGGCAAGGAGAAGGCTAGACTGAGCCCTTTCCCTTTGACCTGCTACTTTTGCATATGCGGGGAAGCAAACGAAGATGCTTTGGGATTTCATCTTGAGGGGGGGCGGTCAGCGGTTGCTGGTAGGATGTGAGGGAAGACCCAGAGTCTATCCTGGACACCATTTCCAGGTAAAAGAATAAGGTGTCAGGTGATGGGAAAAGCCCTCCAGCTTGAGACCCTGGAGAACAGCTGCCAGCCAGAGTAGACAATATCACACAACTCTGTTGATTGTATCAATCGACTAAAATCCCCCAGCTCAGATCTCCTGATGATGTACAAAACCATATTTTTCCGGGTTTTTAAAACAGCAGAAAATCCTTCTTCGCACAACACACAGAGAAGGTACGGAATTCGTTGCGTGGCAAGTTCCCGCCTCCCCCTCGGAAATAAAGACACAGGACACCAGCATTTTAGGTTAATGGGTGAAAATTGGCCACAACTTTATTGGTTACAAGAATTGAGCGGTATTGGCTTAGGCATTGGTCCTATCGACTATCCGGCTTCAGCCTGATTGCTTGAAGACCGGGAAGGGTTAACCGCCAGTAGGGGGACTCCTGCTAATGTACATCAACTAGGAGCATCCCCAGGGTCACCGCTTGGGGGTGTGCCTTAGACCCACACCTCCATAGGCTTCGGACAGGGCCATGCCCCCCTGAATCCTTTAACGGACTACCCTTTGATATGGGGGAAGGTGATGGCGCTACCTCCCCCCCCCATCTACATAACAATACCCTTACCAATGCCTAACCGCCAATGCCGAGGAAGTTGTGATGATTTGCTACGAGGTAGGCGAAAAACCAAATGGCTGGAGCCAATTTGCCAAGTGGAAAAAATTCCTACCGGGCCCCTTGACGGCGACCAACCGAAGTCCATAGCAATGTCAGAGAGCCAAACCTAAAGGGTGGGAAGGGTGGGAAACCGGAGCAGCTGGAGCGATGAAAGAGGAAAAGCCTCGGCCGCGCCGGCCCTAAATAGAGCGGGCCACGCCTCCCGGGCGAGCCGATTGGCTGGCAAGGGAGATGACGCGGCCGAGGATTCCCCCAGTCTCGCGGGGGCTGTGAGCCAGCCCCCGCACACGTGGGGAGGGCGTGAAGCCCGCAACCCCACCTCCTCTCCAGCTCAGAAGTGGCTTTCTTGCGGGAGGCAGTGATGATCACCACCTGGATGGCTTTAAAAGAGTAGACAAATTCATGGAAGAATAGGTAGTCCATATTTACTGATACTGATGCTCTCTCCACTGTCAGAGGCGCTATGCCTCTGAATAGCAGTCAGAAACCACAGGAGGTGAGAGCGATGTTGTGTTGAGGACAGGTCCCCTGTAAGCATTTGGCTGGCCACTGTGAGAACAGGACGATGGACAGGATGAGACCCTAGCCTGAAACTGCAGGGCTCATATGTTTAGAATTTATACAGACAGACTCTCTGGATCCAAAAATATCTTCCCTATAGCAGGCTAATAATCTGACTTGCAACGTTTCTGCCTCCCGATATGCGATGAATGAAATTCTCCTCCCATGACTTTTTCCTCCCCGATCGCTCTTGCAGCTGTCTTTGTCTTCCCTCCCCAAGTGTTAAGCCCTTTGTTTATATTGTACATACAGCCCTGATAGCTTCATGTTACTTACTTTGCAATGGAAGAAGGGTGAGAGAAGGGGAAAGATTATCTGCCCGGCCCTGTCAGAGGATCCCACACAATGCTGCCGTCTCAAAACTCAAATGCTTAAACTTGAGAGTTGTTGTTTTTTCACCCGCTTTCCACCAAAGTCTTTTCAGACTTGGCACTTCTGAGTCTGATCCCAATCCCTTTTCCCAGGGCTCGAAGAGAAGAACTACCATATTACGTAGCCACAACCTGCTTTTGTCCTACTGTTTTAAGATGGACACCTTTCTTTCAATGTACTGTAACGAAGGTTTGACTTACTGGTTGTGATTGTGCTTTGTCACCTATGCTGATGTTTCCACTGGGAAACATGGTTTTTTTTAAAAGAAAAAAATGGATCTATGCAATGTCTGGCTTGCTGTACTCTGTAAAGAAACTGATTTTAGATACATGTAAAAAACAAAATCGGAATGGTCATGGTTTGTTCCCCGCCTCCCATTCACTAGGTATTCATGCTAAATGCCTGTCACAAACACAGGGGTGCCAGCTGGGAATAGGTGTGGATGAAAACTGCCATTTTCAGTTTCTACTCTTAAGTTTTGCTTGCAACATTTTTGCATTAGTTTGCCATTAAAAAAAAAAGTTCTCACAAAAATCCACCAGCATTTTAATGTGCCTTTCTGCTAATATGAGGGCTATGCACCAAATAAGGCTGAGGCCCAGATCCCGAACTGAATTGCACTGATATGTCCCTATCTGGGCATTGGCTGGGGCAGGATTAACCAATAGCCACACAAAATGAGGTACATATTTATGAGATTCTAAAAACATGCACAGAACCAATTGATGACACTTGATGCATCCGTTCCACTTCAGAAGCAAGACCAAGTGTTGAGAACTCCAGAATCTGGAGAGAAATTCAGATGAGGAGGATTTTTGATCCATTCCTAAATGGGCATGCTAAATCAGCCGCAGAGAAAATGGGTTTCTACCTACTTTCTTTTTGAAAGAATAACCTTTCTGCACTGATTCCATATGGCCACTAGGTGGTAGCAAAGACAACACTTTCATCAAATTGTCCTATTTGGGTAACTGGGAGTTCATTCTTACTGGGAATAGAATTGTGGAAACATAAAGCAGAATGGATTAGAAAACTATTAAACAGCCCCCTGCCTCCATCCAAAACCATGGCCCACTGTCCATTGGATTTCCACATTAATCCACATGTGCAATCTCCAAGAGTCATTGCAGGGATGGGCTTTGTGTATCACATCAAGAGGATATTTCAAGATAACTCAAACAAGTGAGCCATGCCACATCTGTAAGGAAAATGTTTGGACAAAATATTCAGTTGGTATTTGAACATTTCCCAAGACCTGCTGGAGATTATGTGTATTCGCCAGGAAATGTGGAAAAGTCCCTCTTCAATTAAGGATTGTGTGCACATTCTCCATGCAGTCTGGGAAATATGCAGACTGACCGGTTGTTGTGCACTTTACTGCTCAATTTACATAATACATTAACACAGCTCCTTGCTTTTTGGACTCTATCTTGGCTGTGTTGACTGTCATCATGAGTCCCTCCTGCAAAATGCAAAATGTTTGCATTCCCTCCAACATTTCTCAGATGAAAATAGGGATGTCCTATTCAATAATAATAATAATAATAACAATAACAACAATAATAAGAATAGACTTCCCATCTCCAATATTTCTCCAGTGAATCTAGGGAAACCCTACCATTCCCTCCAACATTTATTCAATGAAAATAGGGATGTCCTAAAGAAAAGCTGGACATTCCGGTAAGAAATCAGAAACTGGGACGGCTTCTGTAAATCCAGGACTGTCCCTGGAAAATAGGGACACTTGTGGGGAGTCTGTGCCTGCATCATCAGAGACAGCGCCAGAGGTCAATGCATCTTCACGACCACTCCGGCCTGTCTCTCTTGCATACATGGGGGCAAAGTTGTTAGGTACACATAGCCTTTCAGGAACTCACAGGAATCCATGGCAAACTTCATTTTTACTGAATGAAGAAGTGTGCATGCACACAAAAGCTTATACCAGAACAAACTTACTTGGTCTATAAGGTGCTACTAGACCATTTATTATTATTATTATTATTATTATTATTATTATTATTATTATTATTATTATTATTTCGACTGTGTCAGACAAACACCTACCTGAATCTAGATTCATTTTTACTGAGAGCAAAACAAGAAGTAAACTTTGTAGCAGCATAACGCTTAAAGAGAGGGATCTGTTGGCCTCTGACTGTGGTATCCTCTGTATAAAATAAAATGGTGGCCCCACAGCTGATTATGAGGCTGCCATTTTGTTTTGTTTTTAACCCAGAAGCCCCCTCAAAATGTTCCTACTTCGTTACATAGCATGGTTCTATGACAGGGGTTACCAAAGCAGCACCTATTTATTTCTTGGCTCTTTTAGATGTGGCAGTAGTTTTGGGTTCTTTGGGGCTCCCAAAGCCACCATTTTGTATTATTCCATGCATGCACATATGCGGCAGCCATTTTGTGACTGGCACCCAGGCCACTTCCCCAGAATTCCGATGGGCCCATTGCCCCTGAAAGGTTTGTGACCCTTGTTCTATGGGGCTTGTGGGTAAAAAAAAAAAGCAATGTAGCCACCAGGAGGAGAGCTCCAAAACGATGCTCCAGGTTGCATTTCATCCTCAGCTCTGACTCTGCCATTCCCTGAGCTGTCAAATTCACCGCCTGGTTCAGGTGCTGATGTCTTATATCGCCTTATCGTAAGTGGCACATCAACGCACAGGGTTAGGCTTTAAGGATTCTAGATGGACTTTAAGGCAGTGGTGGGGAGCCTACAGAGACCACATAACACCAGTCTTGAAAGACCTACATTGGCTCCCAGTAGGTTTCCGAGCACAATTCAAAGTGTTGGTGTTGACCTTTAAAGCCCTAAACGGCCTCGGTCCAGTATACCTGAAGGAGCGTCTCCACCTCCATCATTCTGCCCAGACACTGAGGTCCAGCGCCAAGGGCCTTCTGGCGGTTCCCTCACTGCGAGAAGCAAAGCTACAGGGAACCAGGCAGAGGGCCTTCTCGGTAGTGGCACCCACCCTGTGGAACGCCCTCCCATCAGATGTCAAAGAGATAAACAACTACCCAACATTTAGAAGACATCTGAAGGCCACCTTGTTCAGGGAAGTTTTTAATGTGTGACATTTTAATGTATTTTTAATCTTTGTTGGAAGCTGCCCAGAGTGGCTGGGGTACAAATAAATTATTATTATTATTATTATTATTATTATTATTATTATTATTATTATTGGTGGATCTGGTGCAGAAAGCCTCTCTACCTAGCCTGCCAGTTCTTACTCATCACACCCACTGGGATTCAGCCCATTGGGGGTGGCTTACCAGCCTGCTTGAAAGGAACGCTTCCCTCCTCAACTCTTCCTCAATTAATTTAAATGGAAAACCTTCTTCCCTTGTTCTCTGACTCTGTGGATATGTTAATATTCAAAATCAGCACCTGAAGCTCAGCATTTCTGCAGCAGATCTCCAAATGAGTGATGGGTGAATTGCTGTCAGCTCTGATTGGAACCAGCTCGCTACTTATCTGCATTCTTGGAGAAGTTCCAGGCTGGGTGACAAGAAGCAGGTGGGAACAGTCCCTTTCCTGAGACTTCTCTTCCAGCTTCGCACATCGTAAGAGCGCAAGTCAAGCCCCGCTAGATCAGACGAAAGCCCCATCTGGTCCAGCATTTCTTCCAAGTGGTGTCTGCAAATACTAAAAAAAACTCCAAAAACAAACAGGTAGGAGTTTTAGCAAACAGAGCCCTTGAAAAGGCAGGCTGAATTCAAACTCCACACCCCCAGTGTCTCTCCTTCTCTGCCTTGTGATGTCTGCTGAGTCACATCCAGATAAAGACTGATTCATGTGGGATGTGATACATAAGTAGCAGCCAAGTACAACATTCCTTGTTTTCCTAGAGTAGACATGCAGGGGAATGTTTGGTCCAGCACGTCGATAACTTCCTGTTTCCTCCTGGGCTGGAACATCCTTCCTCTGCATGTGACTAGAGGTGGGCATGACCTTTCCTGTCCAGGTAACAAAAAGGACAAAGCACACAGCACCCTCTCTCTCTGATTTCCTCCATCATTGGGGCAGCTTTTAGCTTCCAGCCAACAGAGGACACTGGGACTATCTCCATATGGATAGATCCACATGTATATACTTTGTAACTAAGTCTGCCTTCAGGGATCCAACTGTGAACTGATGATGTGAGTAAACTTCTTTTACAGTGGTACCTCGAGTTACAAACGCCTCAGGTTACAAACGCTTCAGGTTGCAAACTCTGCTAACCTGGAAGAGTTACCTTGAGTTGAGAACTTTGCACCAAGATGAGAATGGAAATTGTGTGCTGGTGGCGCAGTGGCAGCAAGAGGCCCCATTAGTGAAAGCACACCTCTAGTTAAGAACTGTTTCAGGTTAAGAACGAACCTCTGGAACAAATTAAGTTCATAACTAGAGGTACCACTGTATATACTTTACACAAGATTGTGGCGTGTTTATTCTTTTAAGAGGAATATAACGGAACTTAAAGGTAAAGGTAAAGGTACCCCTGCCCGTACGGGCCAGTCTTGCCAGACTCTAGGGTTGTGTGCCCATCTCACTCAAGAGGCCGGGGGCCAGCGCTGTCCGAAGACACTTCCGGGTCACGTGGCCAGCATGACATCGCTGCTCTGGCGAACCAGAGCCGCACACGGAAACGCCGTTTACCTTCCCGCTTGTAAGCGGTCCCTATTTATCTACTTGCACCCGGGGGTGCTTTCGAACTGCTAGGTTGGCAGGCACTGGGACCGAACGACGGGAGCGCACCTCGCCGCAGGGATTCGAACCGCCGACCTTTCGATCGGCAAGCCCTAGGTGCTGAGGCTTTTACCCACAGCGCTGTTGGAATTCTGCTTGGGTCAGAGGAATGTGCCACAGCGTAGGCACCGGCAGATATTCCTGTCGACCTCCCCGCGTCTCCACTCTGCTGATAAGCAGGCGAGGTCCCGGCGATTCATCTCAGATGTGTGAGAGGAACACACCGTTCACCCTCTCTCCCCTTTGGTGTCCCCCAGGAGGGGAAAGAAGCAGACAGAAAACTATTTACATCCTTTATTTCTGTCTCTCATATCAGTACAGAGAAACATGTCTGCACTCGACAACAGCAAGAAGAAAACTCCGCCCATGTACTTCCAGTACAGGTCATATGACACACACACTGAGCTAACATCCGGTGCTCAGTACAGAATGAACTGCCCCTTTGTTTCCATGGCAACAGTCACAAACATCCTGTCTGGCTTTCCAGCCACAAGCAGCTGACTGAGCTGCTGGAGCCTTTGCTTGCTGCAGCATTGGTGCTTTATGGTAACATACTCCCCCTAAAGTATCAATGCGTGCTGCGAGCAAAGCGTCATCCAGAGAAGAAAACAAACAGTTGTTATACTTATAACATTCCCCTGTTGTTTCAGCTCCACCCTTGGAACTACCCGCCACTGGTTTAACCAATGTACCTCTCTGGTTGTGTGACTTCGCATTTCCTTGGTTAACAACTCTCTGTTGTGCCTTTGCCTCTGACTCAGACACAGCTTCAATCTGTCCTTGATCGTTTACAACAGCAACATATGCAAGGTTAGCAAACTCTTCTGAATACCTCTTGGGTTGTACACCCTTCGTTGCTCTCTCAGACCTTCGTAAGAGCTGCTGCTCTTCTCTGCTTTCTGGTTCAGCCTCTGAACTCTCTGGAGAACCAGTACTAAGCTTAATCAGTGGTTTATCCTCCTTTTCTGAGGGTCTAGTCATTATTTGAGATTTCCTCTCAATGACTGTGACAACTGAGCTGTCTGAGCTATCAGTGTCATCATCATCAGTACCACTGTAATCTGTGACATCAGAAAAATCATCATCATGAGAATCATCTGTGGAAAAAGTGTGAACAATCACTCTTTCCTGTTCAGGAGCACTCTCTAGAAATTTTGTGAGAATCACCTGACCAGATTCAGACAAAATTACTCTGTAGAGACCTTTTTTATAACCTACAAAGATGCCTCTGGCATTCTTTACACCACTTGGAGCTTCTGTTCTCACATGAGATCCGAAAACCTTAAAATAGGCAACAGAAGGTTTTCTATTGAACAGCTTCTCAAAAGGAGAACTTCCCAACTCTGTTGAGACTTTTCTCAACCACACATGAAGATAGAACGCTAGAGATTCGGCCCAATAATCATGTGGCAAATGTGAACTTAGCAATTGCGCATGCATCCCCTTTTGCAATTCTTTGTTCACCCTAACACAGACACATTTCTTCCATGCTTCTTCGGAACTAGCAAGTTTGTGTCTCATTCCTTTCTCATCCAGGAACCTCTGGAAATCCTGTAAAAGAAAAACTGGCTTGTTTTCTGTGAAAAGACAATCAATGTTAGCATCATGCATACTTTTAACCTTGTCACAAAACTCCTGAAACTTTTCTAAAGTTTCCTGCGGTTTCTTCAACAAGTAAACCCAAGAATAATTAGTGTAACAATCAACACACACAAGGTAATATTTTGCACCGCCCCTAGATGGTTCTAGAGGACCAATCACATCAGCATACACCCGCTGAAAAGCTCTGTGGACCTTCTTAGACACCTTCTTGGTGCTCATACTGGTCACACCTGCAAGAGAGATTTCATTAGAATCAGAAGAATTATATTTCATGTAATCACTTTGATCAAAAGTCAACAAATACAGTCCATCTTTCTCTTTGGCAGTAAGAAACAGTTCTCCATCTTTGTAGATCTTGCATCTTTTAGCATCATAGTACAGTTTTAGTCCCTTCTTTGCAATCTGCGAAGCACTCAGCAGACTAAATTTCAGTTCTGGAACCAGGTAAACATCGCTTATAGTCAAGTTCAGACTCTCAAGATACACAGTTCCAATTCCGGTCGCTTCCAGTTCTTGACCGTTGGCTTGTTTCACAGTGAAGCTTTGCTTCTTCAACGTCGAAAACAGTCCTCTGTGTGGGCAGAGATGCTTCGTGGCGCCGGTATCGATTATGAATGCGTTCCCAACATCTGGCGTGGTTCCTTTCGCCATCATCGCCTTTGCAGGTTTCACCTGGCACTTGGTACGGCTTTTGCTTAACGCCTCAGGCTTCGTAGAGCTGTTCTTGGCTCCTTTTGACTGTCGCGGCTTCCTACAGTTCCGCTGTAGATGCCCAGTCTGTCCACAATTATGGCATCGGACGGCACTCAATGCTGTAGCATGCTCTGCAGTAGCATCAGCAGTGGGAAGATTTGAACTCTGTTCTTGCCTCCCTCTGTCTTTCACTTCCAGTGCAGCAAGTCTGTCGTGTTCGTTCAGGACCACAGCACACACTCTTTCCGCGGTTAGCTGAGCCGCCGGTAGGGAACCAAGCTGACTGGCAACAACCTTATAGGTGCGACTAAGGCTGTTTATCATCATGAAGCAAAACACTTCCTCCTGTAGACGGAAATTGCGTTCCACCATCTGTTGACGCAGAAACTTCATCTCTGTCAGGTGCGCTTGAACATCTCCATCAGGCGCTAATCTCAGATTGGTCAACTTCTCAAAATACAGCAACGCTGAAGAACCAGCATCTCTCTGATGCGTTGTACGCAGCGCGTTCCAAACCTCTTGCGCAAATTCCAAATGCTGTATATGCACAAGCTGCGAGTCTGACACACACAGAATTATAGCAGTCCTAGCCTTCACATTCTGTGACTCCCAAGCACGCGTTGGTGCTGCTGGGATGGGATTCTCAATCACCCCAAACAGTCTCTGATTCTGCAGCAGGGCCTTCATCTTAATAGACCAAGATGAATAATTGTCATTGGTCAGGAGGGGTGGAGAAGGCAAGCCTCCCCCCTTCTTGGCATCCATTTTGAGTCCTTGCATTGACTCTGAAACACAAGCCTCTAAAATCCAATAGCTGGCTTGTTTACACTCTTGCCACCTGGCAACTCTGACACTGGCTGCGTTGGAAAGTCCCTTCCACCAGTTCGTGAGGACCTAGTCATAACAAAACTTTGTTTACGCCTCTCTGAGGCATAGTCTGACTGTCCAGCCCTCTCGAGTAGCTTTCCATTTCTCCTCTCTGAGGCACAGCCTTCTGAAGGACGTTGCTTAGTAACAGCGCATTCCTTTCCTCGGACAGGAAACCACAAAAATGCCTGGTATGCAGGCCTCTTCTAAGTTGGAGCTGCTTTTGCCACACACGCTCTCCGTGAAGCAGAGAATGAATCAATCTGCATTCACACTTTTTAAGCCCTTAAAAGTCTCATACCTTGAGCATCGGCTTGGCTGTCAGCTTCTTCTTGTCAGCTTCTGGCTGCAGAGAATCAGCCTCTCAAATCAGGCTTCCATGGAGCAGAGGAGGACAATTCACCAGCCTCTCATGCAGATGTCCGATGGATCGAAGAAAACAGCAACCATCCGAAGGCTGCCACTGTTGGAATTCTGCTTGGGTCAGAGGAATGTGCCACAGCGTAGGCACCGGCAGATATTCCTGTCGACCTCCCCGCGTCTCCACTCTGCTGATAAGCAGGCGAGGTCCCGGCGATTCATCTCAGATGTGTGAGAGGAACACACCGTTCACCCTCTCTCCCCTTTGGTGTCCCCCAGGAGGGGAAAGAAGCAGACAGAAAACTATTTACATCCTTTATTTCTGTCTCTCATATCAGTACAGAGAAACATGTCTGCACTCGACAACAGCAAGAAGAAAACTCCGCCCATGTACTTCCAGTACAGGTCATATGACACACACACTGAGCTAACATCCGGTGCTCAGTACAGAATGAACTGCCCCTTTGTTTCCATGGCAACAGTCACAAACATCCTGTCTGGCTTTCCAGCCACAAGCAGCTGACTGAGCTGCTGGAGCCTTTGCTTGCTGCAGCATTGGTGCTTTATGGTAACAAGCGCCACCTGCGTCCCATAACGGAACTTACCAGGAACCTAATATTGAGAGGCTTAAACAAGCCTGCAGCCAGCTATCTGCTGTGTGTTTAAAAGGGGAATGCAAAACTCTGCTAAGGTATAGAACTTGCTAGCATAAGTTAGGAAGGATATTAATATTTTTTTTTATAAAAAATTTTTATTGCGTTTCTTTCCATAGGTGAACAAATTTGTTTAAACAGCAATATACAAGAAACATTTTCTATATATATAAAGAAAAACAGAAAAGAAAGAAGAGAAATCATTGTAAAAATTTTTCAACATCTTTTTGGACCTCCTCACATCCTCTCAGCATTGCATTCATCATTCTAACCAGTTCAGCAATTTATTATCTTATTTCCCAACTTATTATACCTTTGTATCTATTATGTTACCAATTTCAAAAATTTGTAATTTCATTTTAACACTCTTAATAAACATAATATTTTGTTTCTAATTTGTCTCATTTTTTTCCATCAATACTTACTTTATCATTTACTTAAAATAAATTGCAGAAGCATAACGTTTCTTAATCGTGCGCAATCTTAACATTCAAACAACTTATAATGTTTTTGCAAATAGTCCTTAAATTTTTTCCAGTCCTCCTCCATTGTTTCTTCGCTCAGATCTCGAATTCTGCCAGTCATTTCTGCCAACTCCATATAGTCCATCAGCTGCGTCTGCCAGTCCTCCAGTGTGGGTAAATCTGGTGTCTTCCAGAACTTTGCGATAAGAATCCTAGCTGCTGTGGTTGCATACATAAACAAGGTTCTGTCCTTCTTTGGCACCTTCCGGTCCACCATGCCCAGGAGAAAGGCCTCTGGTTTCTTAGAAAAGGTATATCTGAATACCTTTTTCAGCTCATTATGTATCATTTCCCAAAAGGCCTTTACTTTCGGGCAGGTCCACCAGAGGTGAAAGAATGTCCCTTCTGCCTCCTTGCATTTCCAACACTTATTATCAGAGAGATGATATATTTTAGCCAACTTGACTGGGGTCATGTACCACCGGTATACCATTTTCATAATGTTCTCTTTCAAGGCACTACATGCCGTGAATTTCATACCGGTGTTCCATAACCTTTCCCAGTCCTCAGACATAATGTTGTGTCCTACATCCTGTGCCCATTTTATCATAGCAGATTTAACTGTCTCATCCTGTGTGTTCCATTTAAGCAGCAAGTCATACATCCTCGAAAGTACCTTAGTCTTTGGTTCTAGTAACTCCGTCTCCAGTTATTTCTCCAACTGGAAACCCACTTTTTTGTCCATTTTGAATACCTCTTGAATTTGAGCATAATGTAACCAATCTCGCACCTTACCTTTTAATTTGTCCTGGCTTTGGAGCTTCCAATTATCTCCAACTCTTTCAATCAGTTCCCAATATTTTGGCCAGTAGGCCTCCATATTGGGCTTTTTTTTAGAGATCTTGGCTTCCACAGGTGATAGCCACCTCGGGGTCTTGCTTTCTAATAAATCCTTGTACTTCATCCAGACGGCAAAAATTGATTTTCTGACAATATGGTTTTTGAACAATTTATGAACCTTCGCCTTGTCATACCACAAGTATGCATGCCAACCATACACATTATCAAACCCTTCCAGATCTAGGACATCGGTGTTTTCCAACAGGAACCAATCCTTCAACCAGCAGAAGGCTGCAGCTTCATAGTACAACCTTAGGTCCGGCAGGGCAAACCCCCCTCTTTCTTTTGAGTCGGTTAGTATTTTAAATTTTATTCGGGGCTTTTTGCCCTGCCAGACAAACTTAGAAATATCCTTCTGCCATTTTCCAAAACATTCCATTCTGTCCACGACCTGAAGGGTCTGAAATAAGAATAGCATTTTAGGCAAAACACACATCTTTATAGCTGCGATTCGGCCTGACAAGGTAAGTTTCAATCTTGACCAAATATCCAAGTCTTTTTTAATTTCCAACCAACATTTTTCATAGTTATCTTTGAAAAGGTTTAAATTTTTAGTGGACAAGTATACCCCCAGGTATTTCACTTTTTTAACCACACTTAGCTCTGTCTCTTTCTGATACCCCTCTATCTCTGTAGGTGTCAGATTTTTGACCAAAACCTTAGTTTTTTGTTTGTTTAACTTAAATCCCGCCACCCGACCAAACTCCAAAATAAGTTCCAGAACTCTTTTTGTGCTAGATACTGGCTCCTGTACTGTCAAGACTAGGTCATCTGCAAAGGCTTTCAGTTTGTATTGTTTCGCTCCGACCTCTATACCTTGCACCAGCTGGTCCTCCCTAATCATATTCAGCAATACCTCCAGAACAGAAATAAATAGCAGAGGGGATAAAGGGCACCCCTGTCGTGTCCCTTTTTCAATTAGAAGTTCATCCGACACCACATTGTTCACTATCAACTTGGCTTTTTGCTCTGAATAAATTGCTTCTATTCCATTTTCAAACCCCCGTCCCACTCCCATCCCCTTTAAGTTTTTCTTCATAAACATCCAAGAAATGTTGTCAAATGCTTTCTCCGCATCAATAAAGATTAAAGCAGCCCTTGTGTTTCTAATTCGCAACAGCTCCAATATATCAATAATATTCCTGGTATTATCAGACATGTGTCTACCAGGGAGAAAGCCTGCTTGGTCCTTGTGAATTACTTCATTTAATACGTTTTTAAGTCTACTTGCTAAAATGTCTGCAAATATTTTGTAATCCACATTCAGGAGTGAGATGGGACGGTAGTTCTTAAGCTGAGTCTTTTCCTTCTCTAACTTGGGAATCAATGTGATGAATGCTTCTTTCCACGTTTCCGGTGCCTTTCTCCCCTCCATAATCTGGTTGCAAACCTCCAACAACGGTTGTGTCAAACAATCCCTCAGAGTCTTATAATATTTGGAGGTGAGACCATCTGGGCCTGGAGATTTGCCAAGTTGCATATTTTGGATGGCACCTTCAATTTCCTGTTGAGTTATTTTACTGTTGAGCATTGATCTTTTATCTTGACTTATTTTGGATAGTCCATTTGTCCTCAAGAATTGGTCTATTTCCGATTCTTTCTGAGGCCCCTGTGCATAAAGTTCTTTGAAATATCTGTGGAAGCACTTTCTTATTTCTTCTGGTTTCTGAACTATTTTTCCTTGAATCTCCAAGTTTGTAACCGTGTTTAGCTTTTGTCTTTTTTTCAATTGCCAAGCTAGCAACTTTCCACATTTATTTGCTGATTCAAACGATCTCTGCTTCATTTGTTTGATTTTCCACTCAATCTCTTGATTAATCAATTTCGAATATTGTGCTTGATGGAATTTGATCTCTCTTAGCACCTCTTTTGACTTCGGATTAGTTCTCAGCTTTTTCTCTCCTTCACTTATTTTCTCTAGAATTTTTTCCTTTTTTCCATTCCAAAATTTTCTCTTTATTGCATTCTGTTGTATCAGAAACCCTCTCATTACAGCTTTGCTTGCATCCCAGATTATTCTTTTCTCCACCGTAGTATTCAAATTTATTTCAAAGTAGTCCTTTAGCGTTTTTTGGGCCTTCTTAACGATCTCTTGATCTCTTAGCAAGGTGTCATTCATTCTCCATCTGAAGGATCCAGTTGGGAAAAGTCTCAATTCCATTTTTAAGGCATTATGGTCGGAGCAGGTTTTTGGGCAGATTTCCACTTTCCTCGTTTTCGGGGCCAGCCCTCTAGATATCCAAATTTGGTCGATTCGTGTCCATGACAAATGGGCCTCAGAAAAGAAGGTTCCTTCTTTACCCAAGGGGTTCCTTGTCCTCCATATGTCAATCAAGTCCATATTGTCTGTCATTTCAAAAAAGGTTTTAGGGAGTCTGCCGTCTGTTGTTAAGTTTTGATTTTGGGATTTGTCCATATTTGTAGACACCACCCCATTCATATCTCCCATCACGATAATATTAGAATAGTCCAAATAGTCCATCATTGTCTCATGCAGCTTCTTATAAAATTCTGATTTTCCATCATTTGGCGCATAAACTCCTAATATCAAAATCTTTTCCCCTTGTGTTTGGATTTCAATTGCGAGAATTCTTCCATGATCATCTTTAAATAAGAATTTTGGTGACAGGTTCTCCTTTGCATAAATTACAACACCTCTTTTTTTGACTTTGTCTGATGAGATAAATTCTTGGCCAAGTCTTTTATTAATTAATACTTTCCTGTGGAGCCTAGTCACATGTGTTTCTTGAAGGCATATTACATCCAATTGTTCTTTTTTCAAAATATGGAATATCCTCCTTCTTTTTTCCGGAGAATTCCCGCCATTTATGTTCCAGCTAAGTAGCTGCAGAGACATCCTGTTCTATTTTAAACGTTCTTAAGATGGGGTGCCTTCCTTTTGCTCAGATCCCGAGGGTGCAGGCGTTGGCCCGCTTTCAGGCAATATTGGTGCCGGTACAGCTGGAAGCCAATCCACTCCTTTTTGGAGATCTTCTCCGTGGTCGTGAAGGAACTTTTGGTTATCTTCAGGTGTTCTAATTTTAACCTTCCTTTCTTTGTAGGTGAAAGATAATCCTTGTGGGAACTCCCACCTGTAGGGAATTGCGTTGTATCTCAGCAATTTTGCTAGTTCTGAATAGGTGGCTCTAAGATCCAACAGCTGTCTCGGGATATCTCTATAGATTTCCACCCTTTTATCTTGTATTTCAATTGCTTTTTTGAAATGAAGACCTAGGATCTTATCCCTCTCTTCCTTTGATCTTAAAATTATCAGACAGTCTCTGGATCTATCTTTCTTTACCACTCTTCCCAGTCTATATGCCGAGACAATCTTAAAATCTGTGTCTTCCTTTAAACCCCAGAACTTCGAAAATTCCTGTGTTAAGTATCCAATCAAATCTCCTTGCTCTAGTTCCGGGATGCCTCTCAATTTGATGTTATTCTCGCGATTTTTCAGTTCCACCATTGACAGATAAACTTGTTGTTCACCCACCTGTTTGTGCAGGGGCTTAACTTCTCCTTTTATTTCTTCCACTTCTTTTTGTAGAGCTCCCACTTTCTGGATTGCTTCTCCAGCCAATTCCCGATTTTCCGCTGTTGCTCCTTGCAGATTCTCTATGGCTTGCGTGTGCTGGGAAACTTGATCAGTCAATTTTTGAATCGAGGAAGTTGCTTTATCTATCTTCAAAGACTGGTCGTCCACCTTCTGGTTTAAACTTGATAATTGCTCCAATATTTGTTTAAATAGTGTATCTGACCCACCTGCTGCCATATCTTCCTCAGTGAACTTCCCAGTTGTTTCCCCTTGTTCCCTTTGGGTCACCAGTACAGCTGGAACCGACGATCGGCGTCCTTGGGTCAGTGTTGTTTGTACAAGTTGTGCTGGTTTTCTTTCCTTTTCTTTCTCCTTGGCCTCTTTAAATTCCTTAGCTTTAGATGCTCTTGTTCTCCCTGCACCACTCATTACACATCTGTCAGTGTTCAAGGTCAAATTGTCTATTGTTCCATGAGAAAGACAAATTCAATTATAAACAACCGGTAAAGTGGAATTCAAAACAAAAGTCAGTTCCCAGGATTTTATAATCCGAAAGCCCTGTAGGGGGAGTGCCACCAAGTTTCAAAGACAAAGAAGGAAGTAGTCCGCCATTAAAATTCCAAATTTTTTCGACTCAGTAAGTTCAATATCCAACAGTCCCTTCAAAGATTCAAAATTCCCCCAGAGCACCTTTTAAAGTTCAACAAAGTTTCACAAGGGGTGCTTGCAACAATATCACATCCAAACTTTCCTGCTCAAATGTATCAGTTATACTCCAACAAAGTTTCTACAAGGTTTGCAACTGTTTCCACAGTTTAGCACAGTCTCTCTCTCCGGCAGCCCGACGATCTGGCTCTTTAAAAATCACCCCAAAGGGAGGGGAAGGTAGGAGGAGAACCCCCGTTACTCGTTCTTATAATCAAAGTCCCTTTCCACCTTCAGTTCAGCAGGAAAAAAAGCAAGTTTAATAGCACGAAAAAGTTAAAACTTCCCAAAGTCCCGTTTCAAGCGCTTCCGCTTTTTAAAGCTTTGCTTTGATCTTGTCAGCAATGTCGGAAGACGGACTTCCCTTTTCTCGTCTCCCGCTTTCAGCCAAATTTACGAAATTCTTTGCCAAATTTTTGTCCCCTTTACTCACGGGTATGTTACTTGCAGTTTGGTGTTGATTTTAGGAAGAAGGATCAGCGCTCATCTGTAACAGCCGCGCGGCTTCACTTCCGCGGAAAGAGCGATGAACTCACAGCACCGCTACCCCTCCTTCACTCCGGGTCTCCTTACGGGGTCCCTTCTGTGTTTTCGGAGCAGCTTCTGGTGCCCGCCGAGTCCCACGGCCACGGGCTCACTCTACCCGTGGTTTATCTTGATGGGTCGTCGCTATGCCGCAGCGAACGACCCTTTTCCGCGGAGCCCCTCTTCAGAGCTCGAAGAGGACCGCCATTACAGTTTCGCGCCGCCCCCGGAAGTCTAGGAAGGATATTAATAAACAATATATCCTCTCCTGCCTCCCTGAACATTCCCACACTTATCAACCACGGCTTTTCCATTGTGCCACTGAGTTACAGCACAATTGTCTACCCAGACTGATGTCGGCTCTTCAGGCAGCAGAATCCAAAGGGCACCACCAAGGGAGAAGGGGCAGTGGCGGTTTCTGGGTTCCAGCGAGACCTCATGAGAGCCCTCCAAAACCTTTCAAGAGATTTTGTGGGGCTCTCCTGAAATCTTGCCAGAACCGGGAAGCCACAGCCATGGAAACCCTGCAAATAAGGCTTGGACAGGGGCAGGGACTCAGGGCAGTACTCTCCTGTTTAGCGTCAGGTAACAGAACAGGACAGGCTACCCCTGTTGCCTCCTTTATTGCTCAGACCATGAATTCAGCAACTGCAATAGCAGGTCTCCAGGGTTTCAGATGTGATAGCCACAAATAATCTCTTTCTCATGTATAGAGGTGTCCACAAATCAAAGACGTTATCTGATTGCATGAGTGTGGGTGACCTTTAGGTTCCTCCCCAATATAATAATATAGTGTGCATTACCTTTTCAACAGGGTTTTTTCTCTCTCTCAGTATAACATTTCGCTTGAGCTCTCCTTCATCCAGGGTCCTATAATCAGCAAAGTTCAGTCTACTAACTCATCATTTACACACTCCAGCAAATAGCATGTTTTTTAAACAGATGTTGTGTGTTGGTCTCTTACCTTGCTGTGAAGGGGAAAGAGGATTTTGAAAGCATAAGGCAGAGAAGAGAATATAAAAACCCATCTTTTGCTACTTTGATGAGAACATGTCATATATGCCAATAATTGGGAATAGCTGCCATGACTAAAATTGCTTCATTTTAAAGGGTTTTTTTAGAAGAAGAAGAAGAAGAAGAAGAAGAAGAAGAAGAAGAAGAAGAAGAAGAAGAAGAAGAAGAGGAGAGAAGGCAAGAAGCCAGAACAGGCTGGCTTTTCACCCAACCTGCCCCTGGCTATATACCTGGGATAGAGCAAACATCATTATAATTATCTAAGAGTCCCTGCAGGCTTCAGAACTAATTTCAGCATTAGCTTGCAAATGGCAAAGCGTAAGGTCAGAACAGCCACCATCCAGGAAGGCAATGTTTTAAAATAGATAGGTAATAGTACAATTTTGCTTTAGATAGTTATGCCTTCTGGTCAACCGTTCCTTCCAGAGATAACTTGTAACAGTGAAAGTGGTCCTTTGGTTGTCAGCAAGAACTAATGATCAGGAAAGTGCTGTCTTGCACATCTCCTGGACATCTCTCTTGAGTTTTGAAGGACGATGACCACCAGAGCTCAGGAAAACAGTTGACATCACCCACACACGCATCCAAGAAGAGTGAGTGCGTTGTGTACAGTGACGCACTTTGAGGTGCAAGGCTCATTGTGGCAACCCTCATCTTGACACACCTGAGGAAAGCCTGGAAATGTTGAGAGCTGTGTTGATCTACTACGGAAGAAGTCTTCAGAATGCTCATCTTGACTAATGATGCCAGAGGCTTGGTTTGAGCCATCCAGAGCTATCTGTTGGTTTTTTCAATAAATCCTCCTTTTTAATTACCTACGCTTACTGTGTTATCAAGCTGGGAACCTGGACTCCTGACATCACTGGAGTACAACTCCCATCATAGCTAGTTTGCCTTGCTGGCTTTGGGTTGATGGGAATTTTGAGTCCAACAATGTCTGCATGGCTACAGGATTCCCTAAAGGGACCCCTGACCATTAGGTCCAGTCACACTCTGGGGTTGCGGTGCTCATCTCGCTTTATTGGCCGAGGGAGCTGGCATACAGCTTCCGAGTCATGTAGCCAGCATGACTAAGCCGCTTCTGGCGAACCAGAGCAGCGCACGGAAATGCTGTTTACCTTCCCACCAGAGAGGTACCTATTTATCTACTTGCACTTTGATGTGCTTTCGAACTGCTAGATTGGCAGGAGCAGGGACCGAGCAACGGGGGCTCACCCCACCGCGGGGATTTAAACCACTGACCTTCTGATCGGCAGGCCCTAGGCTCTGTGGTTTAACCCACAGCACCACCCGCGTCCTACACAGGATTCCCTACCCTTCGCCTAATGCAGTGGTTCTCTAAGGGTGTGGCAGGAGACAATCAGCGAAGCATTTAAACATTTCAGTGTTTCAGTGTTCAGTCAGAAAATATCCATGCCTCTCTTCAAGAGCATTGGCTATACTTCTAAAGATCTCCACGACATATTGTTGTGAGCAGGGATTCTCAACTCTGACAAATATGAAAGATCAGAAAAAGAGAAAGGCTTTTTTGTGTTGATGAGGAGAGGAGAATTTGTCTGTCTCAAATTAGCCCTAATGTAAATGAAATTATCCAGCAAAAGCAAACTCATACCTCTTCCTGAGTTTGTGTACATATTTAAGGAACATACATAAGAGGCTCGTTTATAATTAGATTTTGGGAATGATTCCAAAACCCAGCTATTCGACTAGAATATAATCCAGTAAAAAACAATTTTCTTCATTTAAATCCAGAGACTGCAAGCAGAATGAGGATCTTTCAGCAAATGCTACTTCCCAAGACAACTACAAATCAGATGGCTCTCCCACGACATTAATCCTCAAACAGTCAGATAATTTTGCATACACTATAATCTACTCCTCCACAACTGTCTCGTCATGCAGCTCGTGAAAAATAGAACTGGAAGATAATGGATTGCATTCAATTAAGTCCTACTGAAATTAATGAACCTGATTTAGTTATGCCTATTAATTTCAGTGGGTCTTCTCTGAGTTGGACAAGCATCTAATATGACCCAATGTTCTGAACCTCATCACCAAGCATAGGGTTGGCTGTTCTCCTGGGCTTGGATAATGAGGCCAATCAACATTATTAGAATTGTCATGAAAGCAGCATTTTCATGTGAACCACAGAACCATCCTTTCCTTGCCCCATAGCTGATTCTGATTTTTGGACCATACATTTTTGCAGACGCTTTACGGCAGCCATCCATGCCACCATGATGGGGCCATCTGCCACATTGCAGATGGCCTCCGTTTATTCCCAGCAAATGGGTTTTCCCATTCTTTCAATTACCCTGCTACCAGGTGCCAATTTAGAAAATCAAGATGGTTAATTCATAGATGAGGCGACACTTTTGGACAGTGTACAATATGTGGTTTGTTTCATTTAAAGTGTCCATCAATCAGGTGGATGATTAGTCCAGGAGAAAGAGTCACGAGCACAGAAATTAGCTGTAGAAGCTGCATTTCTGCTGGACCATCAGAGAATCCATGCAGACAACAGCCTGATAGTTGCTATAGTTTGAATGTCAGCACGTGAGATGCACTGCACACACATTTTGGGGGTGTGTGGTTTGATGTCAAACCACACAGGCAAAAAGAATTTACCCAACATCCCAAGCATCAGTCAAACATGAGCCATCTCTCTCTCTCTCTCTCTCTCTCTCTCTCTCTCTCTCTCTCTCTCTGTGTGTGTGTGTGTGTGTGTGTGTGTGTGTGTGTGAAGATAAGGATCTGACCCACCTGTCGCGTTCCTGTTCTCCACCTCTGTTATAGCTGTCATGGCAGTGACAGGGGAAGGAAAAACCTTAAACACATAGCAGAGTTCCCCAAAAATAGACCAGAGGCAATTGTACTTCATCTAGAAGAGCTTTACTGAAGGCAAATAAGCGTAACGGTCACAAATCCAAGACATTCAGGGTTGGAACGGTCCATAAAAATCCAGTTGCAGCACTTACAATAAAACTTACAATACTTATAATAGGACTAAACCTTAACACTGAGCATACAGATCAGAACACTAGAACAGGGGTCAGCAAACTTTTTCAGCAGGGGGCCGGTCCACTGTCCCTCAGACCTTGTGGGGCACCGGACTATATATTTTTTTGGGGGGGGGGATGAATGCATTCCTATGCCCCACAAATAACCCAGAGATGCATTTTAAATAAAAGCACACAGTCTACTTATGTAAAAACACCAGGCAGGCCCCACAAATCACCCAGAGATGCATTTTAAATAAAAGGACATATTCTACTCATGTAAAAACACGCTGATTCCCAGACCGTCCGTGGGCCGGATTTAGAAGGCGATTGGGCCAGATCCGGCCCCCGGGCCTTAGTTTGCCTACCCATGCACTAGAAAAAAGAGACAGGAAAGAGAAAGTGAGTGAGTGAGACCCAGGCTCCTCCTGGTCTTACTATTATAGTCAGTATGACCTTGTCAGAAAGATAACAGAATCAGTTTAAACCCGCTGTACTCAGCTTCCCAGAAGAAATAGCCAAAACGAAAACCTTCTGCCTGGTTCTTTCACATAGAAAGAAAACTTTCTTTTGCAAAGAGAAGAAGCCTTCTAGAACCCTCTTGAACTAATCAGAACAGGAAAGATCTCTACATATCAGATCAATACTTTCTGCAAACTGACAATAGCACACCCTGGTCTGGTGTTTTGTTGCTAAAATCCAGGTCTGCCCAGGAGAAAACATAAACCATCCAAGATGAAGAGGTCAACTTGGCATGTACAACTGAGACCCAGGCAGATGGACTGGGTGGTCCTATGACAACCCAGCTGTCCCCACCTGGATACTTGATACCGCACCATTCCAGGTCAGAAGGGCAGGGGGGAGTTGCAATCTTCCATAAAAGTTGCATTCCCCTTACCCAGAAACCAATCCACCATGTGTCTGTCGGGATTCACAGAATGCTGTGTGAGATAGTAAGTCTGCAGGCTTGAGTTTGCTAGCTGATGCAGCTGGCTGATGCCATCAGCCTGCAATACTTTCTGTGGAAGCGCTGGGTCAGAAAGACTCAGCAGTAATGTGCAGACAGTTTATTGGCTGTCAGCGGTTTAAAAGGGAAACCTGTCCAGCAGTAAGGGTGTAGAAGAGTGTGGTCAGAGATAAATACAGTGGTACCTCGGGTTAAGTACTTAATTCATTCCGGAGGTCCGTTCTTAACCTGAAACTGTTCTTAACCTGAAGCACCACTTTAGCTAATGGGGCCTCCTGCTGCTGCTGCGCCGCCGGAGCACAATTTCTGTTCTCATCCTGAAGCAAAGTTCTTAACCTGAAGCACTATTTCTGGGTTAGCGGAGCCTGTAACCTGAAGCGTATGTAACCCCAGGTACCACTGTAGATAGAAAGGTCTTCCTATTTGCCTTAAGGTGCAGCCAGATACTCCGTTTGACTGTATGAACTGCTTGTGTATTATAGCCTGTAGATATTTGTATATATATAGCTCACAATAAAGATACAGTGGTACCTCGGGTTACATACGCTTCAGGTTACATACGCTTCAGGTTACATACTCTGCTAACCCAGAAATATTACCTCAGATTAAGAACTTTGCTTCAGGATGAGAACAGAAATCGTGCTCCGGCGGCGCGGCGGCAGCGGGAGGCCCCATTAGCTAAAGTGGTGCTTCAGGTTAAGAACAGTTTCAGGTTAAGAACGGAATTCCAGAACGAATTAAGTACTTAACCCGAGGTACCATTGCACTGCACTGTACTGTACTGAACCTGGAACTCTGAGCCTTTCTGCTAAAGTGCCGTGAAGAATTCGCTACAATGTCTGGGTTTGAGGGATTGCTTGTGGTGTTGAGAGAGAACGACGCTGTTAGCGTATGTCCCCTCCACTGCTCTACAACCTCCCTGGATGACTAGTGGAGGCAGTCTTGGATGTGGTGTTGGACAACCCTTTCACAAGGGGGCCTTCAATATCCATGCTGAGGCTGCCTCAAATGGGCCCGCAACAACCAATGGCCTCCATGAACTGCCCTAAAGAATCTCGGGAATTGTTGTTGGTTAAGGGCGCTGGGAATGGTAGCTCTATGGGGTAACCTACAGTTCCCAGGATTCTTCAGGAGCAGTCGTGTGCTTTGACTGTTCTTTAAATATAAGGTGTGCATACAGCTTTGGGGGGATTACACACATGGCAGATACTTTATAGCTTCTCCTGGTGCGATTGGGTTATCTGCATTTCCTCAGACAATCTTTTCAAAATTCTACATTAAATTCTACTGCAGGCTTTCTTCCAGAATGACGATCCTCTTGTAAGCTTCACCACAACAGCAATGTTTCTGTGGGTGCAGGAGAACTCAAATAAAGCAGAGAAACGGAAATGGTGCGAAGGTTATGGGCTGTCACAACTCAGAGAAAATACTGCCAATAAAATCACACCCACATAACTCCCTCATTAAATTCACCCAAAGGACATTTGCAAAGTGGGTTTGCTTACAAGATATCAAGGAACACAACAGCAGGGCTTTTTATTGTGATGGAAAAGGAGAAACACATGAATTGTAGCGAGAAAAGAGTAATGCTTTTGCATAGAATAAGGTTGTTTTTATTGTCCTGGGTACCTCTCGGTTAGCTCAGAAGCTCCTCAGTCAGAAGATCAGTAACAGCAAACAAGCTTGCCAGAAAGACGGCTAACTCACCACAACCATCTTCACCTGCAATGTGCAGTCACAGGTGAGCATTAGATGTGTTCATGGAAATGCTCTTCCTTAATGCAACTCAATGGTGAAACCCAATGGGGCTTGCCAGTTTCCCACATGAACTGGCTGTGGCCCCTGCCCCAAAGCATGCCACAGAATTCTTTGAAACATGTTCTGGAGTTCTGTCACAAATGAGACCATGTAGAAAGAGCCCTGTGAAGGTAGAAAGTCCATTAGTGCTTCAGAGATTAGGAGAGCATCTTACATATAAGCAGTATATCATCATCACCACCATTGGGGCTTTTTTCAGCCAGATCTCACTGGAACGCAGTTCTGGCATCTCTCAAGTAGGCACCATTGCCGTTGTGAGAGAACAAGGGAGGCATTCATGGTGAGTTCCGGCACCCCTTTTTCTAGAAACAATAGCAGTGATGATGATGATGACGATGACGTTTGGAAGTGAACAATTCCCCCTCTCCTCCCACACACAGTTCTGGGGTTCTCCCAACCCCCCAAACCCAATTTGGGGGGCACTGGGGGCATGTGAGGAAAGAAAGGGAGTCTCATTGTGCCAGCAGAGATACTTGCACAGGTTCATCCTGCTGTTGTGTTTATGGATATGGATATTTTGTATGGTTTGGGGTTTTTTTAAATTGTACTTTCTCTGTGTGTGTTCATGTATTCTTATCCATTGTAAGCTGATTCAATATCAGATAGCAAGTGGTCTATAAATGGAAATAATAAATAGTTGAAAACCATGGCTGTGGACCTGAAAGAAACACAAAAGGTAGACCACATGTATGCATTGTCAAATATATTGAAAAAGGAGACCTTCCTTCAACCCAAGCTGAGAACAAGATGCTGAATTAGATAGGCCTTTGATCTGATCCAACAGAGCTTTATTTACATTTTGGCCTCCCTGCTCACACATTTCCCTTGCATGAAGGCAAAGGAGTGGGGAAAGGTTTATTGCCTCATGCCTCTCTGGTATGTTCCTGATAGCCCTTGTTATGTGTTGGGGCTCAGCTTCTCTAGTCAGGAAGCTGTTTTGCTCATGTAGGCTCCTTGTGTGATTGAGAACCCTTCAACTTTCCTTCTGCAGATGTTCAGCACCAATATGTAGACAGTGGTGGAACTGGGCCACCAGAAAATAGGATTGAGACGGCAGGACCATCAAGTATCTCATTGCTGTCTCCTCTTATGTGACAGGGAAACTATGAGGGGAAATGCCCAAACAGCATAAAACAATTCCAGGGATAGCTGCTATGAAAAATGTTGACCAGAGCTTTCTTCTGGTGCTCAATTCCAGAGAACAATCCAATATCTCAAAGGGTCAGGTCAGCAATTTAGGAAAGAGGTCAACCACTCATTGTACAAATGGCGTCTCAGCCAACACACACACACACACACACACACACACACACACACACACACACCCCTTACAGTAGACCCAATGTGTCCTCATCAAAACCATATGGAAAACCTTCATCTTCTGTTTGATGGTGATGATGATGAATTAGGCATGCAGAATGTCAGCTACAGTTGTATGTCTAATTGGATTAACTGAATACGGATACAGTCCCTTTGCTTTCCTCCACTCATTCAATCCATATGGCTATTGAATGTTCCTTGGAGACAGCTTCTGTCCCTATGCGCCAACATGATGCCTGGGGATCAGCTGAGAACTCTCCATGGTTGTCCCTTTGGAGTGCTCTCAGAGGAAGAGCAGCTCACAGTGGGGCATTTCCAGTATGCGACTCTCAGCTGAAGACGACTTGTTCCAAACAACAATCAGAAGACTGGAGCTACATTCCTGGTTTTAGTAACAAAGAGGGCCTAAAGCTAGACCTATATCTTCATGGCATGCATATGAAAGACGTTGACTATGCATCAGAAGCTCTACAGAATCACCTTCAGGACATATATCTAGAATAAAGATGAATGTTGTATATACAGAGTGATGAATCTGATTTGGACTTCCACCAGGGATAACAGGACATAGAATCATAGAACTGTAGCATTGGAAGGGACCCTGAGTATCATCTAGTCCAGGCATGTCCAACAGGTAGATTGTGATCTACCGGTAGATCACTGGATGCCTGTGGTAGATTACTGGTAGATCACTGGCTCCCCCCAATGAAGCTCAACAACTTTGGTTCCCTCCCAAAAGCTCAACATTTTTGCCCTGCTCCCCCCTCCCAAATAGGACTTTCCTCCTCCCTAAAAAAAAAGCTGAACAACTTTGACCTGAACCCCCAAAATGGGGTAGCTCACTGCCAGTTTTTAACTCTGTGAGTAGATCACAGTCTCTTGGCAGTTGGCCACCCCTGATCTAGTCCAATGCAGGAATGTGCAGTTGTCCCATATGGGGATCAAACCTGCAACTTTATCAACCTTATTAACCTTATCAACCTTATCAACATCATGCTCTAAGCAACTGAGCTATCCAGCTCCATCCTATGGAGAAGACCATCCTCAGAAGTAGTCTTTTGCCTCTTGAGTCTTTCCATGGGCAAGGAAAATAAGGCTATCACAGGCTATGGTGACTATATTTTGCCACCATACTGCCTTTGAATTCCAGTTGCTGGGAATCAAGCATGGGGAGTGCACTGTTACACTCAAGTGCTGCTTTTAGGCTTCCAATCTGAAACATCTGATTGGCCACTGTGAGAACAGGATGCTAGACTGGATGGGGGGAGGGATCCTCTTCTGTTCTTATTTCAGGGAAGACCTCAAGATTCACCATGGACATTTGTCTGGGTGTGGAAACCCCTTGAGCCCATATTTCGATCTGAACTGTCGATGCAATGTAGATAAAACTAACAGAATCCAATGCAGTAAGTGAGTGTGGAACTTCTCAGAGCCACAAGTTTGCATTGTTCAACATGGACTTTTGGGCTTAGAATTTAGTTTGACTTGTGCCAGGGCTCACACGGAGTAACTTGTGCCGATTCAGGATCTGTTGCTTTGTGCATATTTATACTTCACTTTCTCTGCCTGCCATCAAGGACACCGTGATGCAGCCACAGCTCTGCATGTAAACATGGCAGAAAGCTTAGCTCACGGTGTCCTTTCAATGTTGCCAGACTACAACTCCCAGCAGATTCAGCCAGCATGGCGAGGGACGATGAGAGTTGTAGTTCCAACAACACCTGGAGCTACATCCATGTTGGCTTAGCCCATTTCTTCAGCTGGTAGCCGACGGCTGGTTTGACCTCATTGCTTTGAACCCAGTGCCTCTGATCATATGCTAGGGATATAGGCAATCGTGGGTGCTGCACCCAATTTTTGAGACACAGCCATAGCTTTTTAGCCACCATGCACATGAGGACAGCAGGATGGCTGAGGGACCTGACAAAAGAAGAACCCTTTGGAAACAGAAGGGAGAATGGAAAGCACGCCATGCTGCCTATTGCACAATATCAGCCCCAGCTAGTCAGCCTCGAGTTCTTTGGTTTGCTGTGCAAACAAAGCCAGGCAAAAAGAAAGCATTGCTATGTTTCAGTGGCCAGGAGGGGGAAAGGGCAAGCACGAGCTCTTGTAGCTGGATTTGAATTCTGTGTTTACATCTGAGGCTCATGAAGCACCAGGAGTTTGTTCTGCCTGCTCTTTGTTAGCAGAGACATCTTTGAGAATTTGCCTCCAAACACAGCAGGAACAGATTTTGTTTGCTTAAGAGGACAGATGGAGTACAGTTTGCTGAGGAATGCTCTGAGCCAAAGGCTGCCTAGGCTGATCAGACCCAACTGGCTAAGATGCTCATCCATGGCCATGATGTTGCATCCACATATCTAAGGCAGGGGTGGAAATGCCTTCTTTTTCAGCCCTGGGGCCACATTTCTTTCTGGGGTAACATTTAAGAGCCACAAGCCAGTCGTGGGCTGGGACAAAGGCACAAGTAGTTGGAAAAACTGGTGCACCTCTTTCCTTTGTCTAGCAGGATACATCCCAGGCAAACATGAGTCTCCAAGCAACTTCTCCATCTCCCTCCCATGTGGTTAGGGCCAATTGCATGGTTTTGTATCATGTGTGTGACCAGAGTAGTTTCACCACCATGGTACAGAACAGGGATCAGCAACCTTTTTCAGCCGTGGGCCAGTCCACCGTCCCTCAGACCTTGTGGTGGGCCAGACTATTTTTTTGGGGGGGGGATGAACAAATTCCTATGCCCCACAAATAACCCAGAGATTTTAAATAAAAGCACGCATTATACTCACGTAAAAACACCAGGCAGGCCCCACAAATAACCCAGAGATGAATTTTAAATAAAAGGACACATTCTACTCATGTAAAAACACGCTGATTCCCGGACCGTCCGCAGGCCAGATTGAGAAGGTGATTGGGCCGCAGTTGGCCCCCAGGCCTTAGGTTGCCTACCCCTAGTACAGAATATCATGAGTTATTGGTGTGTGCATTTATTTATTTATTTATTGTTGCATTTTAATCTCACTTTTCTTCCAAAGAGCTCAATGTGACGTACATGGCTCTCCCCTGCCTGTTTGGCTTTGATCGTCTTCCTTCTTTACAGAACTAACTTCTTTTATAGAATAACACCTGACATTTCACAAATGAGAGAAGGGATACTATAGTGCTCAAGTTACCAGTGGTTGTAGTAGTGATCGAGGAGGAAGAGGTAATAGTGCCACTGTATTCTGCTCTGGTCAGACCTCACCTGGAGTACTGTGTCCAGTTCTGGGCACCACAGTTCAAGAAGGACACTGACAAACTGGAACGTGTCCAGAGGAGGGCAACCAAAATGGTCAAAGGCCTGGAAACGATGCCTTATGAGGAACGGCTAAGGGAGCTGGGCATGTTTAGCCTGGAGAAGAGGAGGTTAAGGGGTGATATGATAGCCATGTTCAAATATATAAAAAGATGTCACATAGAGGAGGGAGAAAGGTTGTTTTCTGCTGCTCCAGAGAAGCGGACACGGAGCAATGGATCCAAACTACAAGAAAGAAGATTCCACCTAAACATTAGGAAGAACTTCCTGACAGTAAGAGCTGTTCAACAGTGGAATTTGCTGCCAAGGAGTGTGGTGGAGTCTCCTACTTTGGAGGTCTTTAAGCAGAGGCTTGACAACCATATGTCAGGAGTGCTCTGATGGTGTTTCCTGCTTGGCAGGGGGTTGGACTCGATGGCCCTTGTGGTCTCTTTCAACTCTATGATTCTATGATTCTATGATTCTATTCTACGATTCTAGGTGTGGGCCAAGCCTCTCATATCTTGAGAAGAGCACCCTTAGCTACTCTTTAGTAGGTTACCAGGGATTCAAAGGTTTGGGTAAAATGGAGGGTCAGGAGAAACAGAGTATGGGATTTGTGGACCCTACATTGGCTTTCAGGACGTTTCCGAGCACAATTCAAAGTGTTGGTGTTGACCTTTAAAGCCCTAAATGGCCTCGGCTCTGTATACCTGAAGGAGCATCTCCACCCCCATCATTCAGCCCAGACACTGAAATTCAGCTCCAAAGGCCTTCTGGCAGTTCCCTCAATGTGAGAAGTGAAGTTGCAGGGAACCAGGAGGAGGGTCTTCTCAGCAGTGGCACCCACTCTGTGGAACGCCCTTCCATCACATGTCAAGGAGATAAATAACTATACAAACTTTACAAGACATCTGAAGGCAGTGGAATGGTCTCCCTCAGGAGGTGGTGGACTCTCCTTCTTTGGACATTTAAAGCAGAGGTCGGATGGCCATCTGTCATGGATACTTTAGCTGAGATTCCCTCACTGCAGGGGGGTTGGACTAGATGACCCTAGGGGTCCCTTCCAACTCTACCATTCTATGATTCTGTGATTCCCCTTTCTCCTTCAGAAATTTAACAGCTGCAGATCTAGATGTAAGCACTGAAAATGGGAACCATAGTTGCCTTGGGGTCTGGTCATAATTCTGTAGTAGAGCACATGGTTTGCATGCAGATACCTCCAGGTTCGAGCCCTAACATCTCCCTTTTTTATTTTGCTTTTTACAAAGGGAGAAGAGTTTGGATTTGGATTTGATATCCCGCTTTATCACTACCCGAATGAGTCTCAAAGCGGCTAACATTCTCCTTTCCCTGCCTCCCCCACAACAAACACTCTGTGAGGTGAGTGGGGCTGAGAGACTTCAAAGAAGTATGACTAGCCCAAGGTCACCCAGCAGCTGCAAGTGGAGGAGCGGGGAAGCGAACCCAGTTCACCAGATTACGAGACTACTGCTCTTAACCACTACACCACACTGGCGCGCTATGGAGAGACCCTATAGAGCCACTGTAAGAGATCAGAGAAGGTCATGCAAATAGCCTGGCCTGTACAAGGCAACTTTCTAGAGGTTATAGTCAATATTAGTCCTACTCCGAGTAAGCCCACTGAAAATAATGGGCATGGTTAACACAGGCTAATTAATTTCAGTGGGTCTCCTGAACAGGATTTTTGTTGGATACAGCCTTCAGGGCAGAATTCATCTTATGAGCCCCATCAGCAAAAACTCTGCATAAGGACTTTCGCTTGCATAATGGTCCCCCCCCCACTTCTCTCCTGTTCCGTAATTGTTTTGGGGGGGTCCGGAGAACCCCAAAACAGTGAACAGGGGGAAGAGAGGGAGAATCATTCCATTTGGCAAGCTGAAGCACTTGCAGACAGAACGTTTGCCATAGCATGGCACTGAATTCCATCTCCACTTCCTAACTCTACTCCATGGCTGTGTACACTAACAAAATGTTTAAGAAGCATCCCCAGCTCTCCTCCAATGGCCAGATAGGGACAATGGTTCACCTGGGACAGGTACCAGAAAACAGGAACTGTTCCTAATAGGGATCATTCTATTTTAGGTTATAGAGTTTCTCCTCCAGCACGCACATGCGTGTGTACATGCAAACACATGCACACCCCTCCATTCTTCAGGGACAATATTGGGCAACCTTCTCTAACTAGATCACATACAGCTGTGACTCAGCAGCCAGCCAGTTCCTTAACAGGCTCTTCTCTTTCATCAGTGCAAGGCTAACTCTGCTACACCTCTGCAACAAGTCAAAAATATATATCTTCCACTGACATCTCTAAGGTAGTTCAAAAGCTGAGGCTCATCTTTCCCCCATTGTCCGGATGATTATTCCTGCCAATAATAGTACAATATTGTACATCTGGCTTTTTCTAGGAAATGACTCTATTTCTCTGCCAGTAATTTCACCACCTCTGGATAAGATAAGAGCTTTTTCCTGAGGATCACATTCTTTCCGCAAATTGTATCTCCACTATAACAAGTTTGGGGTGTTTTTAAAAGGCAGATAATAGACGCTGTTTGGTTGCTGCAACTGCCAACTTCCAGAGCATTGTCTGTCAAATGTTGATTACTGAATTCACACTCCATGAATGTTTTTTTTAAAGAGAGTTTTATTCAGTCTCCTGGTAGGGCTCTTAATACAGGCCTGCAGCAGGGGTTCACCTATGGTTCACCAACCGTTTTGGACAGGGAGGAACATACTGAATTTTGAGAAATTAAACTTAAAAGCCCTGATGGTTGCAACCTGTCCTCCTATGGGACTTGCTCACCTCTTTGATAATTTCGGTTGCCCTGTTCTGAATGGAAGCATAAGAAACGCCAAGGAAGATTTCAGCCTGAATGCTTTGTTTCAGCTCGTTTCATTGATGTCGTATTCCAGGAAATGTTTGCCATGTTGTTTCATTAACATTCACGGTACAGGATGAATCTGAACTTTCCATCTGGGAAGCAGTTAGAAAGACACTTGAGCATAATTGTGCTCTGCAGCACAGAATGAATGATACTTCAAATAAAGGCAGAGAGATTAATGTGCACCTGAAATGAGACTTTTAAGGATATGTCCCAAGAGGTTTTACTATGAAAATTGCCCACATTTTCCTATCTGGCATGACCCAAGCACAAAACTTTAAACTTTGGATTGAGAAGAGGTATAAGAGAGAGAGAGAGAGAGAGAGAGAGAGAGAGAGAGAGAGAGAGAGAGAGAGAGAGAGACCACAGAGGGCTCTTACAGTACCTTGGCCTTGCAATTCTATAGGCAGACAATCTTAAATTTTAATACACATTTTTGCAAGCAACTCCCCTTAGTATATATGTTTTTTGTAGAACTTACTCAGCTGAAAAAACTACACTGTGAAACTCATAGAAGTATGAATTTACAAGAATGCCTGTGTATTCGTTCACATATTGATTGGGGAAATTAAAATTGAGAAGGTTCTTCTTAAAAGGTGACCTGAACCAAACTTCTCCCCCACCTCCAAGGCCATATTCACAGCATACAGCTAAAGCACTGTGATGTCACTTTCAACTGCCATGTCTTCCCCCAAAGAATTCTGGGAGCTGTAGTTTGTTAAGATCTCTGAGACTTGCTAGGAGGCCCCAATTCCCAGAGTTCCTTGCAAAGATGGGTTGATTGTTAGACCACTGTCAGGTAACTGCCACCAGTGTCCGAGGGAGAGAGCAAGCTCCAAAGGGATCCCAGAGAACATCCTGGGAGTGCGAGAGGTAGCCCGTCTTCTGGGGAAGAGAATCAACGTAGCTCCAGTGGAGAAGGGGGCAGATGGGGGAATCGGCGAGGTGGTCCCATGACTCCTTGCCGGGGACCAGCGGGGAGAGGAAGGGTCCTCCGCTGCGTACCCCCTCCTTGCGCAGAAGTCTTCCGCGCAGGGAGAGTAGGAGGAGACTTGGCGTCAAAGAGCTTCTTTGCTGGAAGAAGTTTAAGAAACACCCACTGACGGATTCTGCCAGCGATTGAGACAGTCACAGGCGAGTGGCTGCCCGGACAGGAAAGGTTCACTCAGGCAACCCAGCCAGAGGTTGGGACAAGCTTACGCACGAGCAACCCCTAGAACCATTACAACCACTCTATAAATTGTAGCTCTGTGAGGGGAATAAGGGTCTCCTAACGACTCTCAGCACCCTTAACA
Source organism: Podarcis bocagei (assembly GCF_964188305.1). Lineage (NCBI taxonomy): Eukaryota > Metazoa > Chordata > Lepidosauria > Squamata > Lacertidae > Podarcis > Podarcis bocagei. The sequence goes on along the minus strand of NC_138129.1, from coordinate 10,533,937 downwards.
AACTACAGCTCCCAGAATTCTTTGGGGGAAGCCATGACTGCTTAAAGAGGTATCATGCATGTTGTGAATGTGACCTAGGTTAGCCACGAATCATGCTCCTCCCTCAGCTTCAGGCTAGGTGTACCCACAATCATCCTCTACCAGATGCCAGATGTATGTTTATACTTTACATTTATCCCTTCCCTGTCTGAAAATTGAGACATTTGAAAACACTGTTTTAAAACCAGTCAGGGTTGTTGTGACATCATGGATGCTAGCCAATTAGTGTCATCCATACTGGATTCCCCCCCCCCCTGCTCCAAACTGTTTTGTTTCGAGGCTCAGATCTGGAGAGGAAAATGCTTGTTTGCTTGGAAGACAGAGGAGTGCTTTCAAACTCCCCCCCCCCATTTAAAATGTTACGCTTTTCTTCAACCCTTCACCAGCTTCATGTGATGCGTACAAATTGAAGCACGTTTCAAAAAGGGGGGAGAGATGAAAGGTGAAGAAGAGATTGCTTCGTATGAAGGGGTGTGTTGTGAATTAAAGATAACAGGAATGTAATTATGTCAAAGGCAGCTGAGAACATCCAGAGAGTAAAATGGATTAACTCTGAAGCACTCATTAAAAATAAGTGATCACATTTGTGGCTCTAATATCCTGTTTATAGTGATAAATCTATGCACAAATTGGAGTTTCAAAGAGGGAATAATTCTCCCTCCCCCTTTCTCCCAAAGAAAAGCATTTTGATTTGAGATGCTGTTTGTGTGCCGCGCATAATTAAAGCTGGGAACAGCTGTTGGTGACGAAGGGAACTAAATCTGTCGCTTTTCTTCTGGAGAACATGCCCGTGTGTGTAAAGAAGGCATTTAGCAAAATGCAGGAGAGATGTTGCTCATTTAAGCTTCTCCTTCCTGCAGCAACAACAGAAATGATCATTACCGTAACAGCAGATTCCTTGAACTGCCGCTGTGTGTTCCAGGTGCATCCTCCTTCTCCTTTGCCACCTATGGTGCTCCTTCGAGGGTGGCCAGATGCGAAGAAAGGCAAGACCTCTGTACTCTTCTTAACAGCTGTGCAGGAGACAGAATTTGGCAGCTGAAGCTTTTCATGCAGAGATGGGAGAGACGGCAGCCCCATCTAAGCAACTGTTGTAGGTTCTCCTTCATCACTCCAATTTCTCCTCATTTATTTCCCGTGGCACAGAATAGTAGATGGCATCTTGCTGGGATTGCGCGAACAGAACAAGAGTGAGAGAGACAGAAGGTGCTCCTCTCCCCACCCCCCACATCCAGAGAAAGCAACTGGGGCAACGGAGCATCCATTATTCACACAGATCACATATAAAACAGAAGTTCATAATACAGAAACATTGGCGACGAAATTATTCTCAAGCATTTCTTCATTATATTGTTGTTGAAATATAACACAAAGCCCTGAAAGATCTGCAGTGATCCCTTATGGGAAGAAATTTGGTTTGATTCGCATGTTAAGTTGCGCCTCCTCAAACGACATTGGCACCAAAACGCAGCTAAACTTTGGAATTCACGTTTCTCTGAATTTTGCAATGCAGTCACTCCCATCCCGAAAGGTGTTACAAAAATGCATTTTTAGGAGAGGAAATAATGGATAAAATGTGCATATTGGTGAAAATTACATACAAAATATATTGCATTGGGGAAAATCCATATACGATGCGCACAAAATGTGTGTCTTGGACGAAATGTACACTACAGTGCTGATGAATTTTCCTGATTGGAGTCATTTACCCATCATATTGCCTCTAAGGCAGGCATCTCCAAACTCGGCCCTCCATATGCTTTAGGAGTACAATTCCCATCATCCCTGACCACTGGTCCTGTTCGCTAGACATGATGGGAGTTGTAGTCCCAAAACATCTGGCGGGCCAAGTTTGGGGATGCTGACTCTGGGGTTGCGGCGCTCATCTCACTTTACTGGCTGACTAAGCCGCTTCTGGTGAACCAGAGCAGTGCACGGAACTGGAGCGGTACCTATTTATCTACTAGCACTTTGACGTGCTTTCGAACTGGTAGGTTGGCAGGAGCAAGGACCAAACAACGGGAGTTCACCCCGTCATGGGGATTCGAACCGCCAACCTTCTGTCAGAATCTCCATTCGACCAAGCTCCTCCGAGCTCCTCCGGAATCACCTTCGACGATGATTATAGTCCTGAGCCTCTGATAAGGCTCCAAGCACATTCCCATTACTCAGAGTATCACAGCAGCAGAAGTGACGAGATTTATGAGCTACATTGCTATGCTTTATTTAACTACACAGGCAGAAAAGAAATAAACATGCTCTCTTTGTGAAAGCAGAGAGCAACTGAAAAAACAAAGGAACAGGAAACCAGTAAACATCACATCCATCTCCTGTCTTCCGTGAGACTTCCAACAGCCTGGAATGTCTGGAATGTAAACAGAGTCTTGTGACTCCAAGAACTGCACAGCGGCAACACACAGAAACCAACACCTTCTGATTGGCAAGCCCTAGGCTCTGTGGTTGAACCCACAGCACCACCTGCATCCCTTGTGGAAGATCATGGAATCATAGAATTGAAGAGTTGAAAGTGACCCCAAGGGTCATCTAATCCAACCCCCTGCCATGCAGGAAGATTTTGAGGCATCAGTCCTGGTGGTTGCCCATGACTCACTACCATAAAGCAGTGTGCTCAACATGCCTGGTAGACCTCCATGTTGGTATTGGTCATCACATTCTCCCATACCCTTTTGGAGAGGCGAGCCATTGCAATAGCAGCTCTCAGCATCTCTCCTGCAACTGGCACAGTGAGAATGCATTGGGACTCAGGATAAATCCTGTCAAAAGTGCACATATCTCCAACATTCTCATTTGCATTTTTTTCATCACTGACCATGCATTAGAGATTGTTTGATATGTGAATATCTTAAATTAGATCCTCACCAATGCCCATGATTTGTGGGACACTCACATACTGTTCTTATGTTCTACATGCAGAAAGTCCATGGTTCAAGAAATAGCCCTTGTCTGAAGAAGAAGAAGATGAAGAAGAGTTTGGATTTGATATCCCACTTTATCACTACCCGAAGAAGTAAGTCTCAAAGTGGCTAACATTCTCCTTTCCCTTCCTCCCCCACAACAAACACTCTGTGAGATGAGTGAGGCTGAGAGACTTCAGAGAAGTGTGACTGGCCCAAGGTCACCCAGCAGCTGCATGTGGAGGAGCGGAGACGTGAACCTGGTGCACCAGATTACAAGTCTACCGCTCTTAACCACTACACCACACTGAAGCTCTGGAAAGCTACTGCCAGTCAGTGTATACAATACTGAATTAGATGGACCATTGGTTGGGTTCATTATAGGGCAGCTTCTTTTATTCCTGTGCTTTGTTTGGCAATCTCGCTTGGACTACTGCAATGCGCTCTGTGTGGGGCTACCTTTGCAGGTGACCCGGAAACTACAACTAATCCAGAATGCTGCAGCTAGACTGGTGACTGTGAGCAGCTGCCAAGACCGCATAACACCAGTCTTGAAAGACCTACACTGGCTCCCAGTATGTTTTTGAGCACAATTCAAAGTGCTGACCTTCAAAGCCCTAAACAGCCTTGGTCCAGTATACCTGAAGGAGCATCTCCACCCCCATCGTTCTGCCGTTCACTGAGCTCCAGCACTGAGGGCCTTCTGGTGGTTCCCTTGCTGTGAGAAGCAAAGTTACAGGGAACCAGGCAGAGGGCCTTCTCGGTAGTGGCACCCGCCCTGTGGAATGCCCTCCCGCCAGATGTCAAAGAGAAAAACAACTACCAGACTTTTAGAAGACATCTGAAGGCAGCCCTGTTTAGGGAAGCTTTTAATGTTTAATAGATGATTGTATTTTAATATCCTGTTGAAAGCCGCCCAGAGTGGGGTATAAATAAATTATTATTATTATTATTATTATTATTATTATTATTATTATTATTATTATTATTATTATTATTATTATCATCATCCCAAATCCTCTGTAATGGCTGGTGAACAAGGAGATAAACAGAGAAACTATCTTTCCTCTCTACATTTACCAAGGTCCTGTGGAATGAGAAAGAGAAATGTTTCCTAAAATTTTCACAGTTCCTCCCAGCTTTATATTATCACATGTATGCACACCGACATCTAGATTGATTCTGGGTGAAATCTCCAGAGCCCCATTCTGACAAACACCATCATTACCATTCCGAGAGCCGTAATACCTTGCAATATTTCTCACTGCCCATATCAAGATTTCCTGCTTTGTAATCTGTATTCCCAAGCAGCTTAAAATACTGCTTATCTATATCCAGCACATTTTCACTGGATATATATCGCAAGAGAGGCAAGGACGGAAGTATGGCCATGCAAAGCCAATTTCTCTTAAACAAAGAAGGAGGTATTTCCATTTGGGCAATCAGAAACCTAGCAGAGATTTGGAAAGCTTATTTAGTCATAAGTGGTGACAGCTATGTTAAACCCTCTCCAAACAATCAATCTGTTTACTTGGATCTCAGTATGAATCAGGAAAACAATTGTATCTTTCTTGTGTTTTTTTTTCCCTTCTCAGTGGAGCAAGCTGGGTAAGAAAAGGAATTTTCCCCACCAAGACATTGGTGTTGATTTCTGCCACCATTCCACTGTTGGAGGCAGTATGCCTCTGAAAACAAGTTTTCAAACACAGGTATGGAGATCACTGTTTGACTCACCTCCTTCTTGCTTGGCCCATAGGGGACCAGGATGCTAGACCTTGTTCTGATCCAGCAGAGCTCCTCTTACGTTCTTAAGACACTGCCGCATCAAGCAGTTGGTCCCTTACCTTACCTTTCCCACCCTGACCTGGCCACAGTGATCCATGCGATGGTCACCTCCTGGCTTGACTACTGTAATTCGCTCTATGCGGGGCTGCCCTTGAAGCTGTCCCAGAAACTCCAGCGGGTGCAGAATGCTGCAGCGAGGCTCCTCACAGGATCTCTGCCATGGGAGCATATTCACCCAGTGCTTTTCCAGCTGCACTGGCTCCCAGTGGAGTACAGGGTCAGATTTAAGGTGCTGGTTTTGACCTTTAAAGCCCTTCACGGCCTAGGGCCCTCGTACCTACGGGACCGCCTCTCCCAGTATGCCCCACGGAGGACCTTAAGGTCCATAAATAGCAACACCCTAGTGGTCCCGGGCCCTAAAGAAGTTAGATTAGCTTCAGCCAGAGCCAGGGCCTTTTCAACACTGGCTCCGGCCTGGTGGAATGCTCTGCCTCATGAGACCAGGGCCCTGCAGGATCTGATTTCTTTCCGCAGAGCCTGTAAGACAGAGTTGTTCCACCTGGCCTTTGGCTTGGAGCCAATTTGATTCCCTCCCCCTCTTTCTTTTTCCTTCTCCTCCTGTGATGAGGCTGCATTTTAATATTTTAATGTTTCAATATTTTAATGTTGTATTTTAATCTTGTTTTTAAGTTGTATTCATTCAATTTGTTTTTATTATTGCTTGTTAGCCGCCCTGAGCCTGGCCTTGACTGGGGAGGGCGGAGTATAAATAAAAATTATTATTATATTATTATTATTATTATTATTATTATTATTATTATTATTATTATTATATTATTATTATTATTATTATTATTAAGAGGAATTTTCAATAGGTGTAGCTTGCTACGTTGGAATTCCTTCTTCCACACAGCTAACCAAAGGTTCTCACAAATAACACTACTACTTGGAACTAGTGGAGTAGCATAGGAGGGCACAGGGGTGGTTGCCTTGGGGCACAAAATTTAAACACCCAGTGCTGCTTCAATGCAGTTGTGTATGTCCATCACTGGGCTCTGTTGAAAACAGCTTCTCCATGTGAGCCAGGAAGTGAGCTCTCCAAACAATGAAACAACTCTTCTTTTCTTATCTCTGTGGCTGCAATCTCATGGGTGACGTGGATACCATTAGGCAGTTGAATGTGCATGCTTTCGGCATCCATTTCCCCCCACTTTGTGTGGCCCCACATGCTGGCAACCCCTGCTATGCCACTGCTTGGGTCCATCTAATGAAGCCAAATGTTGGAAGACTCTGGACAGACAAAAAGAAAGGCTTCTTCATATAGTCAAAATACAGAATTCACTCTCAGAAGAGGTAGTGAGGGCCACCAACTTGGATGGGTTTTTTTAAAAAACGGATTAGACAATTTTGTGCAGTTTAAGGCTATCAATGGCTCTGAATAACAATTGCTGGAAATCACAGGGTTTCCGAGAAGCATCTAGTTGGTCCTTGTGAGAAAAGGATGCTGAGCTTTTCACCTGACCAAGCAAACTCTGCATATGTTCTTATTTCTTCATAAGAATCTGGGCTGCTGTAGCCCCTCTTGAATAGCTTTGAATCAGTGTAAAGTATTTTGTAAAAAAATAAAAAGTAAGTAAGTAAGAAGTCCTTATTTAGAGCTGAAACAAACTTGCTCTTGGAAGTTCAGCCCACAATTCTGCATGAATTATGTTGGGGAAAATATCCCCAAGATCTTGCCTGGGACCTGGAAAAATTTGGGGACAAATGTTAACTAGCCTAATGATGAAAAGCCAACTTTCATCAGTCTGTGGTCTTATTGTTCTCTTCTTCCCCTGATCTCTTGGTTCGATTGGCAGGTAGCACCTCTAGTAGCAATAATTTCATCAAATGACTCATAGTGGCATACAGGAAGCTTTTAATTCTAAAGCCTTTGGATAGCAAATTAATGATTACTTTGATATAGAAAGCAGCTAGATTTAATAAGTTGTAGTTGGGAAATTATTGTGTGGGGTTGGGATTAAAAAACAAAACAAAACTTCTGCAAAACTTGGAATCCCTCCAAGCATGTTGATACCCCCTCCTTATTTCTCAGTAGCCCTTTTCTGGCTACATTTCTGTTGGCACTCAGTACCTAGGTTTGGTATTAGAGGGAGTGCTTGCATAAAAGAAACAGCCTGATTGGATCAGGCTGAGGGTCCATACGCTAGCCATTGATGCTGTCAAAGCAGGACTTTGAAGCAGAATTTCAGGTTCTCACCCAGCAGACTGAACAGGAGGCTCCCCCAGAACAACAGATCTGATCATATTTTTAAGAAAGTGAAACAACATTCTTCTTAGGAGGGCCCCCATTAGGGGTGGTGGAGGAATTCAATGCAGTTCACATTTAAATGACTTCCCTAACCCATACTTTCTGAAACATTATGCAAACTGGAAAGCATCCATCCTTTGAAATTTGCAATTTATCTGGATTTTGCAATGTAGTTCTTCATCCAAGAAAAGTCTGAGGCCTGATGAATCACAGAACTCCCAGGCTCTGGGTGAGTGATTTATTTTTCTTCAGCTTGGATTAACTTTCAGCTTCTGACAACTTGTGTGTTCCAAAGGCCAAAGTGACCAATTCTACATGCCACGGTAAATATGCCAAGGTGTGCTGCAATGGTCCATAGCAGAATTCAAAACTAGCCATTTATTCGCATAGCAGATAAGGCAGCAGGTGCTTTCTCCACAGAGAGCTCCATTTGTGAAGGAATTGTAGTTCAGTGGTTACTGTTGTTTAGTCGTTTAGTCATGTCCGACTCTTTGTGACCCCATGGACCAGAACACGCCGGGCACTCCTGTCTTCCACTGCCTCCCGCAGTTTGGTCAGACTCATGTTTGTGACTTCGAGAACACTGTCCAGCCATCTCGTCCTCTGTTGTCCCCTTCTTCTTGTGCCCTCCATCTTTCCCAACATCAGGGTCTTTTCCAGGGAGTCTTCTCTTCTCATGAGGTGGCCAAAGTATTGGAGCCTCAGCTTCACGATCTGTCCTTCCAGTGAGCACTCAGGGCTGATTTCCTTCAGAATGGATACGTTTGATCTTCTTGCAGTCCACGGGACTCTCAAGAGACTCCTCCAGCAGCACCATAATTCAAAAGCATCCATTCTTCGGCGATCAGCCTTCTTTATGGTCCAGCTCTCACTTCCATACATCACTACTGGGAAAACCATGGCTTTAACTCTACGGACCTTTGTTGCCAAGGCGATGTCTCTGCTTTTTAAGACGCTGTCTTAAAAAGTTCAGAGGTAGAACACATTTTTTTACACCCAGAAGGTCTCAGGGTCTTGTCGCAAATGATGAGAATAATATATCGCTGTGATCCTGGACAGCCTTTGTCTGTCAGTGTGAACAATGCTAAGCTGGATAAGCCAATGGCAGCTAGGAATATTTGAGGAATTTGATTAAATTTTTATTTTTATTTTTATTTTGCAAATTCCAATACAAAGTGACCTGATCCCCTCAAACTAATGGTCTGGAGTGGTCCAGATCCATGGGTGGTGCTCCTTACTGGGTTCATATCACATCAGTACTAAGGGATCTGCAGACTGCCTACTAGTCACCAAACCAGTTTTGAGGCCCTGTTATTTATAAATAAGGCTCTCAATAACTCTGGACCAAGCTGTCAGTCTGCATTTCTTAGTGCAGAAAGTATTGGTCTCGTGTGTAAAGATTCTTTACTATTCTTTCCTATTTTGATTAATACAAGAAACTACTAGAAGCTTCTCTGTGTGAGAGAAGCAGAGGCAGAAGGGTTAATGATTGTTTGGGTTGTACCTTCTGGGAAGCTGGTTTGAACTAGTTCTCTCATCTCTATTCTGCAGAGTTATGCTGACGATAAATATAGGCCAAAAGGAGCCCGAGTCTTACTTTTCTTTCTCTCTCTTCCTTTTGGTGTGGTGTTTCTGTTTCTGTATATAGGATGCTTAGTGCTAAGGTTTAGTCTTATTATGAGTTAAGTTTATAAATGCTGCATCTGGATTTTGTATGGACTGAGCCAATCCTGATTGTATTGGATTTGATAACCATTATGCTCATTTGCCTTCAGCACAAGTAAAGCTCTGATGAATGAAGTACTGTAGTATTGCCTCTGGTCTATTTTTGGGAACTCTTCTGAACTCTGCAACATGTTTAAGGTTTTCCTCCACATATATATATATATATATTTAAGATATTTATTGAAAGTTTTTAAGATATAACAAAAAAAGAAGAAAAATAAACATACAAAATAAAAAACAGTTAAAAACACACATTAATTTTCAATATCATAACTTCCATACACTTATTTCCTCGGACCTCCTCATACCTCCCTTCTTTGTATTCCAGATCGATTTGTTAGTTCAGCAAATCCTTACCATTAAACTTTTACCCATTTGTGAAACTTTTTTTTTCATATCTCTTAAAGCATTACAGCTGGAAACCACTTAGTTTCTATCCAACATCCTTCTAACATTCATTAATTTTACAATGTTTCTGTAAGTAGTCTTTGAATTTCTTCCAGTCTTCTTTCACCGACTCTTCTCCCTTTTCCTCCACATATTTGACACACCTATGACAACGTATGACACAAGCTACCTGAAGAAACCTCTTTTCCTCTATTACCAGGTAAGGGCATTACAATGAGCAAATGGAACCCCTTTGGTTTTGCTATGGTTTAGCTGATGATTATCAGCTTGTGGCGACACAGAGGCTGGCTTTTTCACTGGTGACACCAGTGTTGTGGACCTCCCTCCCTGCTGAACTGCTAGAGATCCCATTGGTAATGGCGTTTTGCCAGCTCTTGAAGACACACCTGTTTAGGCAGGTATCTCTCTGAGGTATCTTTCTGAGGTATCTTTCCCAGTAGTGATGTATGGAAGTGAGAGATGGACCATAAAGAAGGCTGATTGCCAAAGAATTGATGCTTTTGAATTATGGTGCTGGAGGAGACTCTTGAGAGTCCCATGGACTGCAAGAAGATCAAACCTATCCATTCTGAAGGAAATCAACCCTGAGTGCTCACTGGAAGGACAGATCGTGAAGCTGAGGCTCCAGTACTTTGGCCACCTCATGAGAAGAGAAGACTCCCTGGAAAAGACCCTGATGTTGGGAAAGATGGAGGGCACAAGGAGAAGCGGACGAGAGAGGATGAGATGGTTGGACAGTGTTCTCAAAGCTACCAGCATGAGTTTGACCAAACTGCGGGAGGCAGTGGAAGACAGGAGTGCCTGGCATGCTCTGGTCCATGAGGTCACGAAGAGTCGGACACGACTAAATGACTAAACAGCAACAACAACTCTCTGAATAAGAACTTCCTGCTCGGACACGTGGCCTATGCAAAAGTGATACTGATAAGAAATGGTTCGTTTAGGCCGTTCCTAATGATGTCTTCATCATCCCATGGACTGAAAACAATGGACAGCTCCAGTTCTTGATAGGAATTTGTAACGGTTGTCCCCAACCTCCGTTTCTGTTCTGGAGAAAGTTTCTGCAGTATGTCCTGTGCCTCACCCTCTAGTTCTCAGTTCCCTGGAATCTACATTTTGCTGTTGTTTTGATGCCCTCTTTCTTTTGCCCGCTGCTGCTGATGCAATTCTACTCTATTCAGGGAAAAGAATAAGAACCAGCCAGAAACTTTCCCACAAGATACGAGAGGGCCATCTGTGTGAAACTGTTCCTTTCACATCTCATTATCTCTCCAGCAAAAATAAAAAAGTAAAGCGCCGTCATATCTTTTGTTGTCCCTCGACAATACTGTCTCTCCCTTTCTGTTCACACATGCCTGCTATCACAAAAGGGAGATCTGATCACTCCAAGGAGTTGCTAACTTTATAATTGGTGCTGGCAAGAACCTAGCCTTAACCCATGCATATTCTTTGCCGGAATGCTGCCAGGGGTATGCAACAGCTGGTGGACTCACAAGGGGATGATAGTAGGCAAGATAAGAGCCTGCTCAGAAATATTGCAGTAATACACAAACCTGCATCAATGCAAATGTGCAATTGGTCCTATCTGAAGATTGTATCAGGAATATTTTAATGTCTAATGTTTTACAATTTTTTATGTGTTGTAAGCCACCCAGAGTGGCTGGAGAAACCCAGCCAGAAGTGGTGCTGTGGGTTAAACCACAGAGCCTAGGACTTGCCGATCAGAAGGTCGGCGGTTTGAATCCCTGCGACGGGGTGAGCTCCCGTTGCTCGGTCCCTGCTCCTGCCAATCTAGCAGTTCGAAAGCATGTCAAAGTGCAAGTAGATAAATAGTACCGCTCCGGTGGGAAGGTAAACGGCGTTTCCTTGCACTGCTCTGGTTTGCCAGAAGCAGTTTAGTCATGCTGGCCACATGACCTGTACGCCGGCTCCCTTGGCCTGTAGAGCGAGATGAGCACCGCAACCCCAGAGTCGGCCACGACTGGACCTAATGATCAGGGGTCCCTTTACCCTTTACCTTTAAGCCACCCAGAGTGGCTGGGGAAACCCAGCCAGAAGGGCAGGGTGTAAATAATAAAGTTGTTGTTGTTTGTTGTTGTTGTTGTTGTTGTTGCTATTTAATACAAATAAAAAGGTTCTAGTTTGGAGCATCATATTGCAAGCTTATGTTCTATGCTTATGCAAAATGGACCTAGCAATCAATGCTTTTGTGTAACTTGATAGCTGAAGGCATTTGATGAGTAACAACAGCAACAATTTTATTATTTACATCCTTCCCAGCTGGCTGGATTGCCACAGCCACTCTGGGTGACTTCTGATGGTTGGCGACTACTATG